>NC_091946.1:20225352-20900352 GCF_041260155.1 Ptychodera flava | reverse complement strand
CATTGGCATCACCCTTCACCATAGGTGGATTTATTACATGCCTCGTATATCGAACGTCGCGCCCTCCATAGGATTCAATGGTAACTCGTCTATGACGTCGCGGGCCGCATAGTCATCATTGGACTGAAAGTGAACCGGAACTATTTTCAACTTGACAACTTTTGCATGTAAAAATGTTGAAATTTCATGTTTTGAACAGGAAATCCTGTTTTGGAAAATTTTGCAGAAAAAAAATGATAAACCGCATAGCAGTAGTTTAAATAGGCCTATATCAATGCGTCATTCGGTGATGGAAATCGTTCCATTTTTAACGGATTTTCGTCTAAGAGGGAAATAAAGTATTTGATTATTATTTGCAAATAAACGTAATTATTTGAGTGAAAACTGTGTAAGAGAGGCATGTAATATAAAAGATTAAAGCCCAAACAAGGGACTATGTACCCTCGGGGCAGGACACCATTTGCCTCCTTACGTCGGGCAAATGGTCACCTACCCTCGGGCACATAGTCCCATGTTTGATCTATAATATACAATATATGCAAATTTGTAATGACGAAGTACCTGTGATGTCAGTCCTCTCGTAAACTCAATATGTCAAGATATGCTTACACGTATACGTTTGCGTTCTGTAAATGGCTTGTACCCCCAGGTATTGCACTTATTTCAAGTCAATCGTTTGATGTGAACTGGGATTAAATGGTATGCGGAAGTTGATGTCTGCTGACGATTTCAGGCAAAATTCAAACGGTGCGTTCAAAATTCTCGTAGGTCTTGATAGGAATAATAGCTTGGAGGACCCGGATGAATGTCCGAAGCCTCATTAACTTCACACAAACGTAGTCTGCTCCGTTTCAAATCCAGTGGACAGGTTTTTGTTTGATCCAAGATAAGGGAACAAGCAGAGGGAGGGACGGAAAAGGAAAAGGGGGCACTATAAAATCCAGGATGTTCAGGTGGCCTTGACAGCGAGAGAGTACCATAAAGGCCTCCACTTATCGCAAATCATACCGATACGCATTTTTTTTTATTTAAAATTCAATCAATTCATCTCGATTATAAATCAAAGTTCCTTCAATGGTGGCAATTCAGCCGCTTATCTATTTAAATCAAAAAAATATATTAAGTTATTCCCTTAGACGTCAGTGAAGTGAAAGTTATTGCTATCAAGGTTGACTGAAACGTCAAAGACTTATTTTATGTGAATGTGTTCCAGATATTAGTAATCCCTGTTGCAAAATTGGACATATTGAAAACACCTGAACCTTTTCAAGTAAGATTTGCTCAATCCGCAGATTTGTCTCGTTATTTGTCTTACTGACGACATGCACGAGTCGATGATCCTTCATCTGTACAGATTATGGTAGCCATACAAGATCGTCAACTCTCAACGCATCCCTGGACAGCCGAGGAGGTTGCTGTTGGGGGCGGTTTGCTATTCAGCCGAATCATAAATCAGTTTATTCTTCGAATCCTTGAAAAAGAATCTTCCTTTGACGTGAATGAGATGAAGAGATCAGTCTCAAGACTGTTAGTAGGATGATGTCACCGTCAAGCTGAATCAAATCCAGACAAAAAAAAGGATTTCCGTGAAATTATCCATCTACTGTATGTTGTTGTAATCCGATCTTTATAACTTATTTTGTGCAAAAGGCGATAAATTGCTACGAATGCTTTGTGCAGAGGAACAGATGGCAATATTTTCGGCTAGGAAAGAGTTTGATGTGTTAAAGGTCAATGTCACTGATACAAGTCAATCACTTCGTCTTGTGCAGACTGCGCAATCGGCGATGAGAAATGTGGTATAGAGGCAGAAGCTAGAATCGTGACCGAGATAGAAAGAAAATATAAAACAAATGCCAAAATCAACGTTCTTGGGGAGCCTTCAGTAATTGCAGGGGGTGGGCCGGGGGTCTTCCGTGCACAACCGTACTGTAAAATGTGACCCTCCCCTATCCTCCTGTCTAAAATGTGACCCTCCCCTGTCCGACCTTCTAAAACTTGACCCTCCCCAACCACTGCAGCATTCTTCCCAGGAATAACTGAAACAGCCTCAGCTAATTTACATAACAATTGGTTTAATTTATATGTAAGTTTGGCACAGAAATTACAGGGGGAGGGCTGTCGTTCTGGGAGGGAAGGTCGAATTTTATCAAGCAAGCATTTTTGAAGGGACATAATATTTTATACACTTGCGAGAGGGTCACCATATTTTATGCAAATATAAGAAGGCAAAATGTGGCTGATACAGTGCTTCATCCAAAAATATCGAATCATAATACATGGAGTCTATCAGGTAAATTTAATTAGTGACAATTTACCCCACAAAACAAGCTATATCAGTACATTTATACATGTTCATGCCAGGAAATGCCAAGACGATTTGACCGTTGACCTCGCTGTTAATTCTATGCAGGAAATTACAATAACAATGCTTGGTCGAATGACGTAGTGCCTTGAGGGCCGGATCGCCAGTGGTATAGGGGAGGAGTACCTTCCGATGGTGATAAGTGGTGCGGTTTACCGTCGCCCAGGTAACTGGCGTATACGCGTGCCAAAAGACACCGTCCCCGTCTCGGGCTGTTCTCGGAGCGGGACCGTTTTCTCTGGTTTTCCGTCAATGTTTTCCACCATAGACAAATGGTAACAACACCGAACAAAAACCTAAATTATCTGCTTGTCAACCCAGTTTGTGTCAGTGCCGCCGGTCACGCGCACCACCCAAAAGTTTGACCGTCACTTAATATTGAACAGTATTAAAAGAAACGGTCCTACTAATTCCTGCCGTCCCTGCCCGTCATTCTTCTAGCACTGCCCGTCACGAAATTGGCCTTTTCAATACAGTAATAGGTCGATATCTTAATATTCCACAACATTTACTTGTGATATAAATTTATAAAATCATAGTCCAGGGCCCCTAAACCGCCGATCGATTTACGACCCGATAGTTATGCCGCTGACGCTGATATTCACCGGTGGTTGCCTGTGTGTGCGTACATGGACAGTCTGCATAGCCCTTGAATGTGGTCTCGGTTTTGATCAAACTTACAATTGAGGAGTATATATCAAAACTGATAATGATTTATGTTTTCGCATGGATTCACAAAAAGTGTCGCCCCGGTGTTCATTGTGGCCCTGGAATTCCATCTACCCACCCTTTACAGAGTAGTAAGCTTATGGGGCAAGTAAACATGGATGCGCCGGTGCGATTCAACGATCAACCTGTATATGGGATCGAAAGTCAACAATTTTACGGCTCGGACTATGATTTTACAAGTTTATATAAAATGTATAAGGCACAGGGTAATATATATTGACTGATTACTGTAGCTATGATGGGCTACATTCAGGACGGGCAGCTACGGGCAGTAATTAGTAGGCAAAACAGGTGGTTTTCACCGTGGGCAGAACTCGATGCAATGATACTGAACATTAATAGTAAGCCTGTCACCTTGAAGGTAATGCTGTAGGTGAAACAAGGACTTCGAACGCACGATGGTACAAACAACACCACAAGTGAAACGTACACATAGAAATACACGCGTTCAGACGTTGTGCCCACCCGGGCCACGCGATTAAAATATGACTGATACTGCTGGATAGTGTTAATTGGGTCGGTAAACAGTCAACTAATAGTTTAATTGACTACCTGGGTGATTGGCAGGTCGTGTCCAACGACTCATATGCAAAGCAGGCCAAAAGACAAAAGCCCACAAAGATATTGACAGCTGGCCAGGGGTCACCATGAATACGTAATGACGCTTCACTACGCAGAAACTGCGTAGTCAAGCCCTTCTTAACCGGTCAAATCCTCTTGGCATTTTCCCTCATGTTCGATAATATATTTAAATGTACTTTGCTTGAATTGGGAATTAAAAGGTGCATTTGTGTACAAGAAATTAGATTTTTGTATTTCATCGAAAATGTTGATTCACTATACATGGTAGTCGGTGAGAGAAAGATGAAAACATTTTTTAAATATAAAACTAGCAATATCTGTGCATTTATGGACGTTTGATGATTGATTTAAATGTACTTGATTATACCAGGATGCGGGTTACAAGTCCATGTGTGTGCAATAAATTTGATTTGGGGTTTCATCGAAATATTGATTCACTATACATGGTAGATATGAGGAAACTATCAATAATTATTTTCCAAGAAAAAACTCGGTAAATCTGTGTATTTATGTACACTTGATTATTGATATTAATGTTCTTGATTAGACAAGGTGGTTACAAGTCCATATGTGTGCAAGAAAATTGATTTTTGAACTTCACCGAAATGTTGATTCACTTTACATGGTAGTCTATGAGAGAACTAGAAACAATTTTTCCAATATAAAACTAACAATATCTGTGCATTTATAGACGTCTATTTAAGGTGTTTAATGTAGGATACCACTGCATCTTCCTGGCTATTGAAACTTGTTAATAATGTGTATGTATTTAAAAGAATCGGTGTACTTCGTCGGTGATTTCCTATTTAGGAAAATCACATGGACAAACGAAGGTTTCGCCGTAAAATCAGCTGATAAAAGTGACCCTCCCTTTTGGACAGTTTTCTAAAAAGTGACCCTCCCCCAATTCCCCCGGCCCACCCCCGGTGATTACTGAAGGCTCTCTTAGATGCCCTGAGATAATGAGAGCGCAACACTGATGTTTCGAGTCAGTCTGGCGGATGCAATTCACTAGCGCTAAATTGCCAATTTGTAATTTCGTAGAGGGTTTCAACATTCTAAAGAATTAATAGTTTATTGTGTGCAATACTGTATAGAATGAAAACAGACCCCGCCAACTCAGTTCACTAACAACTAGTTATCTGTATTGAAGTAAGCTTGGGTCATTTAAATCATCTTGCAATTACAAATAATGAGTTTGAAAGTGCAAACCGATAGCAATTTACGAGAGAAACAAATGATCTATTTTTGATCACAAATGTTTATGGCGATGAGAGTCTTTACAGTCAGGGGGAATATACTGCATGTTTAGTGATGTGACACTCAATTGATTAGATCTTTCCTCGTTATGCGACACTATTTTCCCTCGATCTGATTTATTGCGCAACGTGGTAACGTAAGTATTGGAATGCCAGAATCTCAATGAGCCGAGTGTGTCTGTTCATTATATAGTAACATACTTTTTTTGTAAATTGTATATTCTAGGCGCTAATTACAACAGGGCTAATATGTCCCAAGGAAATAATATTTTAAATGAATTTGAAGCAATGCCCATTCAATGACCAGGTTTACGAGACTCAGTCTTTGGGTCTCGAGAAAATCGATATCTCAACAGTTCGTCGGCAGAACTATTGAAACGGTTTTTTGTGAGTATCCACAGCTTTCAAATCAGACACCAAATTACTCCTATTTATCCAAAATAGCGCAAACAATTTATTCACCTATTCAATCATTTATGGTCATTCACCAATTTCAAATGTCGGTAGGCATAAAAGAGTGACTTCTGATTGAACTCTTGACATCATAAAAAGGTAATATTCACCACTTTTATTGTCAGCTTTGAATTTGTAGTTCTGGCATTCCATGTTGAGATCAGCGCACTGTCAGTTTTTCGATCAGTTTTTCACATCTGTCACACGTACGGCAAGTTAAACCGTTGGCAAGGCTCTCGACAGTCCCACGTGCCTTCTTTGCCTAACGTTTCAGCGGAAAAGGCCACAGTGGTACAAACAGCTGTCGACAGTTTACCTGTTTGCCTGGCATTATGTGTAAGCCTATTATATTACACGACCCGCGTTAAGGAGTGGACCATTTGATATCAGGGGGCGAGGATATTGGTTTTAATATTTGTGGTGGTTGTCTCGGTCCTACAAAAGTCCGCCGTTTTGATACTGATAACGATCATTTTGTGTGTCACTTTGACCTGCTTTCTGGGCTTAACTTCATTCTCAGCAAATGTTGATGAATACCAATTGCAACCATGGAAGAGTTTCGTTAATATAACTTACGAGCTGCAAGTTTTGCTCGTCAGGAAAACTACGAATAATCAACGGTGATAAATCCACACTATTAAGAAAATGCTCTGAATTTACCTCAAAAATATCGCCACCAACCATATTGATATTTGCCAAAAGTCTAAAATATCCGTGCTTTTAAGAATAATGGTACGACCCAGCCACTCATATAGGGTAGCTACATTGAAAGTTTGCTGCCCGTGTCTGATGGAGTTTCATATGTTATCACCATGTGAAGGAGTCATTTTTATGTTCATCAATCAATCAATCAATCAATCAATCAATCAATCAATCAATCAATCAATCGATCGATCAATCGACCGATCGATCTATCTATCTATCTATCTACATGTAGAGTATACAAATTTAACCTTAAATCTATCGTTTTTAAAATATATTTAATTCCACTAATAATATGCAGTTGATAAACTTTTAATTAAATGCATACTAGATGTAAACTTAAGCGGAAGCTTTGATTTTTAATTTTAAAATTTCAAGAATCGGGTACAGATGATTTTGAAATGGAAGATCGCAGTAAATGGACAGAGCTGTACAGAAGCAAGATCAAAGCAACTCGGTATGCAGACTGTTTCAGGGCAGCATTTCAATTGAATGACAGAGCTCGGGTTACGCTGTGGTCAGACAGGCAAGATAACTCGGCTCACGGGAATTACTCAATTACGTGTACGCCTAAAAAATCTTAAAAGCAATTTGCGGATGAAATCACCGGTTTACCGGGTAATTGTTACGATACCAATGTAGCGCGCATGACTGTTGATTCTGCACGTAGCTCGGTAGGGAAACATACTGCGTACGTTAAAAAAATGACCGCTTCTACATCTTGGAAAAAAGCCTTTCAAGGAGGTAGTTAAAAAGTCCCTGCGATATAAACAGTGGTCGTTTATATCACAGTTACACGTTTCATGTATTTATGAATGTCGTAACTGAATGAAATGTCAATCTAAAAGATTTGTTTCCTGTCCGCTGATAGAACTTTGTCCCGAAGCATTGACATTTGTATATTTTATTTGCGAAACTTATTTTTAAACCTTTGTCCGCTCTAGACCTAAAAGTGATGTTATTGTTGCTCCTTTCTCTGTTTCTGCTTTAGTTGATATCAATAGTTTTACACCGTTGTCCTTCGTGCCAAGAGCCACATACAGTTACAAAACCTGTCCAGATAGCCTGTTTTATAACACGCCACATGCTCATTCCGTGTGGCGATTCGCCAGAATACGTCACGTGACGAGAAAATAGATACGTCTAGTCCCTACCAAATCGACAAAAGTGACGTCAGAGGGTATTTTTTGAAAAGCAATTTCCCTAGGGAAATAGTTCTGACCAAATTTGGAAAAGTGCCCGGTCACGTGACCGTAGTGTCGTCTGCAGCTTGGCAACAATGGCCGGTGACTAATAGGTGATGTGCGTCCGGGATAGGTGACGACACATTCTCTAAGACAGATTTTCCAACATTTTCCAACATTCCAACAGCGTAGGAACTTGAATAGCTCATCGACGGAAAAGATTAAGGTGCAACTAAGGATGTCGCTAGGTATGCTTAGAATATTTTTTGAAAGAGAGTGGTACCACGTACAACTGAAACCGCTGTGGAAACATCGCCCAGTAAACTTGTCACAATGGATTGTTGCGGTGCAAAATATCAAAACACATTAAAAACTATATAAGAATACAACATGAGCATGTGGTGTCTTATAAAACACCTATCGCCTGGTCTTTATTCGGGCTATAGCGCTCGTCTATAACCCCTCGTGGCCGTGTGTTACCAGAAATACATCGCTGTACCCCTCGGCCTACGGCCTCGGGGAATAGCAATGTGTTTCTGGTAACACACGGCCCCTCGGGGTAATAGACGGTCGCTATAGCCCTCATGACCAGGCAATAGGTGTTTACTATGGTCAACGCTGAGAATAATGCTCCAGTAAAAGAATCCACGGATTACACATAATACCTGTTCTCACTCCTAAATTGTTGGGTTTTGTCCTTTTCATGATGTTCGGTGTAACTTTGGCAATAAAGTAAGTATAAGGGCGATGTGTCATCAACGAAGAATAGTTGTATGGCAGTACAGATTAGCATGGAGCTTATTTTCGTAAAAAAGTCAAGGGTAACTCTCTCTCTCTCTCTCTCTCTCTCTCTCTCTCTCTCTCTCTCTCTCTCTCTCTCTCTCTCTCTCTCTCTCTCTCTCTCTCTCTCTCTCTCTCTCTCTCTCTCTCTCTGCAAGTTTCTTTTGCGCATTTCTTTTTAACTCGAAGTGGATAAGATTGTCGGAGAAACAGAGGAGAAACTTTCAGTGTTGCCAGACGTCCAGGGTGCCTCAAAGTCTCTCTGCTCGACTTGCGAACGCAAAGCGGAGCCTCAACGACTCACATTTCACTTATCTCCAGATCGATAAGATCGTCATCTGGGCAGTGGAGAAAGTTTCAGTGTTATCGTCGTGTAAAGGGAGAAATATTGACTGGCATTCTGGAACTGACTCAAGATATAAACTAAGCTGTAGCCGCGGCCGCATGGGTTTTACAAGACGACTCATCGCCGATTCGATTAACGACGCGTGTGACTTATTCTCAGAAGGCAGATTTTGTACCGCAAATGTAATTACGTGCACATGTTTGCCAAGTTCCGTTCTGGCCCATCGGATGTGTAATCACTCCGGACAGAAGGGAGCACGAACGGGGTAACACAGTAAAGTCCCGCGGACGAAGTATGTTGCCGTCGAAGCCGCTCCTGGGACCAATATTCTGAGAATTTCGAGAAAAATCCAGTGTTTTTTCGCAGACGACTTTGCTTGTATGTGCACAATGCGCTGTTTTGCACCACTTGATAGCGATATAGTAATAATTAATATTTCTTTGTTTTCCCGAGAGTTCGCGATCGTGCAACATCCCCCCCCCTCCACCATTTAACCAAATCCCCCTTTAAGAAAGAGCAAGCACGTGTCCCCCTCTACAATGAGATCTTGAAATACTGATATATCCAGTGAATGATGGTGGCATGATTGATGCCTGTGATGCAACATCACACAGTTGATAGAACCGACTGTCTGCTTAGCCACAGTGCAATGACAAAACTAGCTTCTAATCTGCAGAAAGATGTGCCAAAGCTGAAAGACTGTCCACAAGAGTTTGCCTCGGAACTTATATGAATGAAGGGTGACTGATTCGTTTAAGATTCTTAAGAAATAAACACTTGCTAGGTGGAAAAGAGGAAGAAATATGAGACCGTCCTTAATTTCGTATTTGATCCAAGTTATAACTTCACTTTGCCAATGCATGATTGAAAAACTTTTATTTTCATATCTTAGATTCTTCATAATTATTTTGGTCCCCCTTAATCAGAATCAAATCCCTTCCTTAATTGTCAAGTAGAGGGGCATCCCCCTTCTGAGAGAAACCTGAAAACACTGGTATTTAAGGTTTTTTTAATTATGGGATATCTATTAGAAAAATATCTGAGGGCTTTTATGGCACTGTCCTATGTCACTACGACTTACTCTGACTTACAGATTGCTCGGTTGTAGATGCCAATTGTAGGAGACGATGTCCCCGAGCTTTTGGAACACGTGACCACAGTGACCTCAAACTAAACAAGAAGAAAATAATCAAATACAGTGTTATTTTATGTGTGTGTGTGTGTTTGTTTGTTTTCCTTTTAGTTTATTTGTTTCTCAGCCTTTCTGTCGTTTAATTGTTTTGTTTGTATCTCGTTTGTCTGTTGTTTTTTTTTCATTGTCTTTTATTCAGTCTGAGACCCTTGTGGCCTGACAGCCATTCTTGGTTTTTGGACCACAAGTCCGTATATCCTTCTTTCTACACTTTCAGTGTGTCATCTTGAAATTGAAACAAATTTTGAAATTGAAACAACCTTGTGAACAGATTGAAGTTGACGTCATGGTACCGATCTGAATACTGAAAATGTTGGTCAATGACATGGGTTCATAAATACAAAAATTCTGAAAGGTAAATAAGAGACGGGGAAATGGATAAAACCCTTCGTTCGCCCTCCATTCTGCCCCAAGCAATTGCACACGCGTACCGGAACCGATGTTGGCAAGAGGATGGTTCCATGGGGCATACATATATGTGCATAAATTCCTTCGCAAAAACAAACGAGCCGGCATTGAGGATAAGCAGTCATCTGCCTACGATATTTGTGGGTCTCAAGCCGTTACTCAAACATGCCTTGAAGGACACTGTAAAAAATTAGCCGAGGGAAAGAACACTTTTTTCCTCGCACATGTTTCGCTTCGTTTTGGGATATAGTCGAGACATTAACTGCCGGGAGGAGATTTTGTCATGACTTCTTTGATGCCTGAAGCCAACACTTCTACACGCCTGAACTGATGATTTTGAATATACATAGCGCATATTCAATGCACTGAGGCGTGCATATCTTCATCGATTGCGTTTTTTATCAAAAATAGAAAATCGAGATTGGCATCAGCATTGAAATCACAGATTGATACACACGTGTGCTCTCAGGGTTATTTAAAAATAATCTTAGCCACATTTTCGCACGCCCAATGTAAGCATTCTTATGCGAGCGATCAGCGTAAATACTTCATCGATGCTTCTGCATTCCAGCGGCGACTGTGTGATCAAGGATAACTTGCTGAGCCATTTCAGCGGCAACACTTTCTAACAAATTGAATCAAATTGACTGACTTGATCCATATTATTATTTTTTCACGATGTCACGATCCACGATAGTTTACAGCCCGCAGTCGCTCATTTAGCATCGCTCATTTGTCAAGGGCAAAGCTCTCCGTTATAACCTTGCATTCTTTTTTAAGTGTTCACTGCGGACTTCATATATACTCGTGAACAGTAATGTTGTAAATTTCTCCGGGGTATAAACACAAAGCTTATCATAGTTTGCTTGTTATGATACAAGTGAAGAATCGCATATTAGACGGATATTAAGTCATAAGCTCAAGTATAGTTCGTTTCTGTATAAGAACCTGATATCGTGACGTAAATATGTCCACGACAAAACGCTAATACAACAACAACAACAACAACAACAACAACAACAACAACAACAACAACAGTGGCAGCGAGAAGATAACATGATTTCGCGATATTTAACCATATCCAGCAATCACAAGCCTGTTTCATGCACTTTCATGTATTATGTGGCATAGCAACGGACTTTAATTGGTTGCTAGTTATAAAATGCTATGCTAGATGCATTAAACGGACATTTCTTTCAGTGCTCATTTTGAATATGCAGATTGCAATAATTTTCACCGTTATCAAATTGTTTGAAGATTGCTTAATACCTGTACACATGCACTGAAGACCTTTTTTACAAAATGCGAATCACGCAACGGCAGATACAGCTCTGTGTTGACGTCATGGAGGTAATATGATTTGGGTCTCTCTGGCATTTAGTAATTGAAGGAATGGACAAAATCTTGGTCATGTCAATGTGCTGGCGCTGAAGTCGCTGACTATTGACCAAATGAAATGAACCTGAACACCAGAGAATGCAAAAACACGCCAAATTAAAAGATAACACCGAAATACTGGTAATTTTATTACATGTAGGCCTACATTTGAACAATTCAAAGAGACAGAAGCCCTCGTAACCAAAGTAAGGTTCATCGGGAGGACATCTTCGTGTTTTGCGTCAGTTTGCCCGTTCATTATTCTTCGGTTTAAGTTGCGACGGATCATCTTGGTTTTCACAAAGCCATAGTCAGTGTTACCAATCTGACACCTAAGTATGAATGCTCTTCTTAAAGACCATTACTCAACAGCCAGTGCCCCTATAAATGTCCAAGTTTCCTATCTCTTAAAGAGACAGAGTCGGCCATTTTTCATGAATTTTGTTTGATACAAGATACTGCTTATATTGTTTGACATGTTGAAAGATACTGAATAAATGGGTGACCATGCATACATTCGACCCCGGTATTAGACAAATTAAATGAAACCATCGCAAAAATGAATTAATGGTCATGACCATTAATGTATTTTTGCGACGGTTTCATATATCGTGTCTAAAAACGGGGTCGACTATATGCATGGTAACCCATTTATTCAGTATCTTTCAACATGTCAAACAATATAAGTTGTATCTTGCATCAAAAAAATTCATGAAAAATGGCCGACTTTGTCCCTTTTAGGTAGAATGCCCCTCGGGGACAGATATTTGGATTCTGAAACTTTTTCAATTCTTTTCTGATCTGCCACTTGTGGGGGTTCATTTTGAAGCTCTTTGAGCAAGAAAAACTTTAACCGTCTTAGTTTCTTCAAAATCGAAAAGTTAATTTTTCTCCATAGAGTTAACACAGGGATGGCGGCCATTTTGAATTTCAAATATCGGTGAATCTTGGGTATTTGTCTCTCTTGTACCAAAATTTGCACGGTGACCCCCGATTTTTATTCTTGACTCTAAAAGTGAATGGTTGAAAGATTCGTTTAGGAAACTTTGAGAGAAAGTTTAAGTCTTTTATTTTCGAGGCGCATGTGACCTTTATTCTGCAAATCCTGACAGCATAACCCTCGGCTTGAATGAGGGGCTTCCGATACTAGATAGGCTGTCTAACATATTAGACTATAATTGTGATATCATATTACAGAAATTCGTTTTTCTTTATCATGTTACATGAAAATACGACCAAGATTTTCACTTCATTAACGCTGTGTGCTTTTACAATCATTGAATTAGTACACTAATTGACAACAGGTTAGATTTCCCCTGTCATGTGCTCTTGGTATTGAATTTGTTCGATTTTGCGAAAGATAACGACAAAACTTGCTTAATGTGAATACACATTTACGGCGCTCTTCTCCTGGTCCAAGGTATTCACTCCATGAAATCTGAAATCACTGTCCTGGGCGGGCTTTTATTAAATCGATGCCCTTGCGATGCGGTAAGTGCTCCATGAAGCTACTTCAATTCGGTATCGAGTTGTATGCCTTGTTTGATCAGCTTTCTATTAATGCCAAACACATTACACAAGTCATTACTGTAAGTGCAGGTAAAAGGTCTTCTAGTTGCAAGACCTATTTGCCCCTTACGTCATTTGATACAGCCTTCTTGCACTCGACTCAAGAAGTCTAAAGCTTCTGTATAAAGGGTTCAGCAACCAGACGGTAAATCAACATTATTGCACATGATATGTGATCTACTTTCATGAAACCTTTCCAAAAAGTTTGCCCTGCGGCGTAGATTTCATCTATACCACCTCATAATATATATATATATATATATATATATATATATATATATATATATATATATATATATATATATATAATAACGAAGTAATAATATCTGAGTTTCACGCATCTTGCAATCATTAGACTACTGTAACCCTCAGGACACTTGCCTTTTGTAGGGTTGGGACATACCATCGTACTAGAGTTCTAGGTAGTGTTCAAATACAATAAATAACATATATGCTTTGATAACGACATTTTGAAACCAACTGAGATCGCTTGTTTATATATATATATATATATATATATATATATATATATATATATATATATATATATATATATATATATATATATATATATATATATGTGTGTGTGTCTGTGTGTGTGTCTGTGTCTGTGTCTGTCTGTCTGTCTGTCTGTCTGTGTCTGTGTTTCTTTGTTTATTACATGGCAAACGGCTTGTATAATTGGGTGTTGCTCGAAGGTAATTAGGTAATAACAGAAGCTGCGTGAATCTGTACAAGATCGATTTCAAGACCTGCCCGGATGACACAGCTGAATGGACTGTTTGTAATGGGATACAACGAATCTGTATTTACGGACATTGACAACGATTAAAATAGACGGACATTGTGTAATATCATATAGACAATGAAGGAAACTTGCCGCAAGGCCTGTGTGATGTTAGTACCTGCTTGCCAGTGACCTGATCGAACCAAACGATTGACTGATAATGATATTGGAAGTAACGGTAATGACTGTGTAATTGATCCAACAGAAGTGACATCGTTGACCGTGATAATGTTAATGAGAATCTTCTACTTCAGGCTACCAGAACTAATTGTAATGACGACAGTAATGATGATGTTTACCAGGCCATGAGAATTGTCAACTACCGAACTGAGAATGCTTCGGGCGGTCGTGTATTATTACGCTGACTTTAACAGAGTATTTTCGTCTAACTGTTCTTGTGTGGTTCTAGGGTTTACCTTAGAGTGCACGTATCAATGCACTCTATAACCCCTCACCCTGTCCAATGTCTCGCTAAGAATTCCCATTTCAGTTTGATTTGGCTTTCTATCACGCTTAACATTCGTGGCGGTGATTCGCCAATCACTACGTGTCAAGACCTGTCGCGGGATCTTTGCTTCACGCTATTGTCTCGATAGCTCTCGTGATGAACAGTGCATCTCTTTGCGTGGTGGTTTGCCCTTCAGCGTTCTGCAAACCCAATTGAACGCATGCAAAGCATTGTCGCCAGAATGTAATGGTGACAATAATTCGTCGTTTATAAGAGTTCACACATGGTGACCAAATGTTGAATTATCAGAGTAGGCTAATAGTATTAACAAAAAAATTCTGAAAAATCTAATACTGAGAGCTACTGCTAAACAAATTTTACAAAGATTAAGGACATAAAAGCCATGAAAAATGATTGGGATAAAATCCAAGTGCGTCAGTCTAACGCTGTAAACAACCGGATTGTTTTCGCTTCGCTTTGTTCGCTGAACACTGGATCAACACTGATCGATGTAACAAATCGTAGTAATCCTAGGGGGTCCTATTGCTTCAGAAAGAAATAAGAGACCCCCTAAGAAAGTATAATTGTTTCCATATCGAAGATTCGGCTCAGTGTACTTAAGATGCGCCAATTGTACTTTGTAATCAAAGGGTTCGAGTACTTACGGGACACTTAAGGGGAGAACCATGTGATTTCTGGGGTGGAAGATTTTTCGGGGAAAATGTCGGAAAGAGTAGGAGACAAATAATTTGATTCTGTGATTGCTTGAGAGAAAGAAAAAAATGTTCCAGCAGATTTGCATTGCGTCTGCAAAAGAAAAAATAATATTGATGCAGGACTGACTACAGAAAAGAAAATTGGTGTTTACAGTAATGACGTGAAAAATTGCTGCCAGGCCTATTTTTCTACCCCCCCCCCGAAATCAAATGATTCTCCCTTAACTAGATGTAATATAATGGCTCAATCTATGGCCACAGCTTAAAAGTGCGGATGTAAACCTTTTTACTAATAGGTAAACGTCTAATATCAGATGTTCCAATGCTAAGTCAGCTATGAGCATGACAGTATGAACGGAAGCCGCAAATACTGAGTGTTCCTTATTTTAGGATAATCTCAGACGCTTAGATGAGTTTATCCGTCTGACCGCCTCGCCACACGATACATACAAGTTCACGGCAAGAAAAGAAGGAAATCGAGATGAGTGTGAAGTAATTACTGCTTGCACCATAACTGTTTTGGATTCTCGTGGATGCTTCACGTACGATTTCGCTGATGTCCATTGCACCTCAAGATAAAGCTGATGGAAAGTCCCAATCACGTGTATACAATACCACAGCCTCCAAAACTGAGTCATCAATTCTGAACGATGTAGGATTTACATTAGAATTTGAAAAGCATTATGCTCATTTCTTGAAATTTCTTAGTGTCCACACTCGTGTTGTTGTCATGAGCGCACTGATCTTACAAATTCGAGCGGGATTTGCTCCCAAACATGAAAGGCTC
This sequence comes from Ptychodera flava, assembly GCF_041260155.1. NCBI lineage: Eukaryota > Metazoa > Hemichordata > Enteropneusta > Ptychoderidae > Ptychodera > Ptychodera flava. The sequence continues at coordinate 20,884,668 of NC_091946.1, read as the reverse complement.
GGTATTACATCGTGATGGTGTTCAGAAAGTGTGACGTCATCCACAAAAACGTAAGCGTGAGATTCTGGGAGTAGTTAGAATATGATTCGACGTCAATACAAACACAATTGAACAAACCATCTTGCGAAGTCGTACGTCAGCTTTACCCTGTCAAAACGTCCTGTTCATATAGCGCTATAGTGTAATGAGAATGTCACCCCTTTGTCAGTTCAGCTGCGCATAGCGTGTGAGATTTCACAATCACAGTGTCTGCACTGCATCTGGCCAAAGGCATCGAACTTACGTGTCGACTCTCAATATTCCCCAACGCAATGTGCCATCTGTTGACGTGATTACATTTAGCTTTGCACGATTAGAATCATGGCCAAGAAACGTGTTCAGATGCTAGTTGAATCGCTACTCATCTCACATGGAGCGCTGTCCCCAATGAGAATTGTCTTTGCACAATATTCTGATGTCTTTAAACCTGTGTCTAAAACATCTTTTTTAGACCTGCCTTGACAAATTTATTCGCATTTTGTTTTCACTTCAAAGTATATTTTAATCGACATTGTCTTAAATTTTTCCCTTATTCATTGCTCTAGCACAGTTCCCTAATACCATAGGTTACATGTATTGTGTCATCAATTGTACTTTTGTGTGATGCTCAATGATGGTGATTATGATGATGATGATGATGATCATCATCATCACCATCATCATCATCATCATCGTCATCATCAGAGCTATAACATTCATTTCAGATGTACAGCACTGCGAAGATGTACAGATACGTTTTAGCAACTGTTTGTGTGTGTGCATATATGCAAACGCGTTCACAATTGTAAACGGTCCCCTGCTAAACGTCGTTCAGTTTCTCCTTCACACGGACACGTTTTGACGTTCGCATTTAATGCAGTAAATTAAGTTAGACGAAGCGTGACTCAATAAAAAGAGAAATGCGCAATTTTTTGTCATAAGCCACTCGAACGCAATTATCTGCGGAGACATGGACAAAATATGCGCGCTTTTACTAGACGGCCACACGTTGATGTACGAATACCACCAGACTCATCACGAAAAGTTGAACGCACTGGGCGATCTTCAATGTAAATGCCACTTCGAAATGTCATGGCGGCAGATGATGGAGAAAGACGCGTGGAGGGGAATCAGTGAGTGATGAAATAAATCAAATTTTGGCGACAAACAAGACAGCTGAAAGAAATGACAAAATACGGTTGGATTTGAAGAGGACTAGCGGCAATGGCGTACTAATCTTGAGTTCCACATTTATAGGTTCAATGACTTTCTATTTTTACCTTCGTCGACGACTACAGTGAGCTATTGTAATACTATTGCACTGGGCTAATCACGTGACAAGAATCACAGACCCTAAATGCAAGAATCAAATAAACTCATGAAGCCAATTTGACGCTCGACAGTAGCTCTATTAGAGCATATGCGATGATTGCATTGCCACAGTGAAATTGGTAAAGGCCCTTTGCATATAAGGTTTTGACGAATTCTACGTGATCGTGAATTTTAGGGTCTGCTATGCGTAGTGACAGATAAAGCGACGCCATGAGCAAACACAATACTGTGTACAAACGAAGCAGATACACATGCTATAGTGACGAATATACTCCAAGATAAGGCAACAATAGCCTTCTTAATCATGGGTACACAGAACCATAAATAACCTCGATAAAATATCAGATAATTACTGGATTACCAACAGAGATGCTTATATCACTGCCAGTACTGATTTCTTGATAATTTAATGACCTGCATATTGTGTAATCTTGAGTGATTACAAACAAAAGTCAGATTGATAAGGAAGTAACTTTCAAAACAGCTTTGGCTCAATAAACTAACGGCAAAAGAATCCCACTGTGTTTAACAAGGTTTGAATGCTTCATTGCAATGCAATATACTAGCATACCATACCGTCTCTGAATCTCGATAAAAAAGCACTTATCAAAGGAAAGTTTACGTTTTCAAGGCCACCTTTGAGGGATCGTTAAACTTTTACTATTGCTTCCTTGACGGTCGTCGTGAACCCAAAACTACGGCGTAAGTTTTGTTCACCGAAGACCTCTTTGTTAAGGTAGTTCGTGCCTTGGAAATGAAAGACTTAAACTTTTTGCTCAGACTTTCCTAGTCCCCGGGCAAAATTTCGACCATTCTCTTTCAAAGTCAAGAATAAAAACCAGGGTTCACAGTGTAAATTATGGTACCACAGAAACAAATTTCCCAACGTCTACCGATATTTGAAAATAAAAATGGCCGCCTTCCTCATGTTATCTCTATGGGGAAATATGAAATTCCAGATTTTCACAAAAGTAAGCAGGTGAAAACTTTTACTCCACACACTTCAAAATGAACCCCCCTCAAATGATAGTCCAAAAGAACATTGTAAAAGTTCTAGAGTCTGGATATCTTTCCCCGAGGCGCATTCCACCTTGAACTTGAAGAGATAACAACCGTAAATTTTGATACTTTTATCATTTTGTTCTGCAAAACGAGTACATGTCCTTCTTTTTCCTCTTCTTTATGAAGAATGTTGTAATATAAAGTAATATTATTGTTAACAAAGCAAACTTCATACAATATTGAATTTTGTTTTTCCCTAAAATGAATTCAAGTCTGTTTTTAATCCAGTTGTCATACATACATACATACAATCCAGTTGTCATACATACATAGATACATAGATACATACATAGATACATAGATACATAGATACATACATACATACATACATACATACATACATACATACATACATACATACATACATACATACATACATACATACATACATACATACATACATACATACATACATACATACATACATACATACATACATACATACATACATACATACATACATACATACATACATAGATGCATAGATGCATAGATACATACATACATACATACATACATACATACATACATACATACATACATACATACATACATACATACATACATACATACATATGAGAGAGAGAGAGAGAGAGAGAGAGAGAGAGAGAGAGAGAGAGAGAGAGAGAGAGAGAGAGAGAGAGAGAGAGAGAGAGAGAGATGAGCATGTCAGATGAGCATAATATCTATTGTTAAACTTCCCCATCAGTCCCACAGGCTTTGTTACCGAGTTGAACAATAAGCAACAGTTTAATAAGCCTTATGAAATAAGTGCAAACCATCCTGTTTACCTCATCGCTTCTCGTTTTGCTTCAGACGAATATGCATATAAACAGTCAGATTTCCGTGCAGCTGTATGTTGACGGCCGTACTTTCTGAAGTACGGGAAAGAATTTCAGATGTTTAACTTGATCCAAAACATTCCGCATACTACTACTAGATAACGTGTAGTTATAGTTATAAGAAGTCAGACGTCTCTCAGTGCTGCAGAAGCCTGAGTTAACTTTGATTTTTATTTGAAGTTGACTTCATAAAAAAGTAGTGCAAATTGAGATCCTTGTGGTGCCTCTACTGTACAGTTTATCCTGCGGGCAAACAAACCGTGAGCACTAATTGAACGGGACGCCGCACATGTCTTTATTATTTATCCGGTTCAATGCGGCACTGTCCTCCTAAAGTTGACACGCGGGTCTCTTAATGCGTCAGTCACGTTTCGAACAATCTTTGCTCTAATTAACAGCGCCGCTATCAAGTCGCCTCTGAATTGACATGCATTCACTATCCCATTTCCGAACCATCAATAAAGTCGCAGATATGAGTATTAGCTCTATCAACACGATAATGCTAGTAATTATGTCACCGACACAAATTTAATCCATCAAGTCACGCTACGAGAAAGTAATGCATGGATTCTACCATTAGGGTGATGTGCATCTCGAAAGTATATCTTTCTGACAGTAGTTGATATTTTATCAAAGGAAACTTTGGCAAGACTGATTAATACTGTTTCCATATCGAACGGATGAAGTTCCTCTATAGAGATAGGGTTATCCATTGAGGAAACCTTATTGTTTTCATAATGAAAATTGGGCTAGATGTTCTCCACGTGCGCGGAAACTTTAAGGTAGTATATGCGCCTCGAAGTTGACAGACGCAAACTTTTGCTCAAAACTTACTGTGTGGAAACTTTAAACCATGTTCTTTCGAAATAAAGAATAAAGATTGGGGTCCCCAGACAAAATTTTGTACTAGAGAGACGAATTGCCCAATATTTTCCGATACTTGAAATTCAAAATGGCCGCCACCCCTGTATTAACTCTAAGGGATAAAATTAAGTTTTCGATCGTCTTAGAAAGTAAGTCGGCGAAAACTTCATTGACTCTGTGAGCCCACGCAAGTCGTCGGCCTGCAGTGAATCTTGAGATTTTTAGAGTCAAAAGATCCTACAGGCACATTGTGCCCCGGCCGCCTGTTGTGTCGGCACTTACTGTAATAGTGGGTATATTTTACTCGACATCAAATTTCCAAAGTTAACTATGTATGATGATGAGAATATACACATCTATGCTTTCAAGCAAACACGGCACCCCTTTTATGAACATAAAAAGACAGAAAAAGTAACATTCTCTTTTAACAAAATTACGACGCAGCATTCAGGAAGCATATTAACTATCTTTGACGCTTCATACCGCTCATCTTAATGTTGCTAAAAGCTAAATGTAGGCGCGGAAATTTCAGGTATATTAAAAGCATGAGTCACTCCGCAAACAAGTACCAATTTCTTTTTTATGAAAGCAATATCTCAATTTTCACAAACCAGGACAGGAAATTCAACAGTATATGTATTAAGTAAGTCTATTATGTCAACAGCTATCAATTTCAATAGACTGGAAAACTCATAAATCTGTTGAAATTTCTGCTGTGGCTATATGAATCTCAAACAAACCCAGTACATAAACATCGCGCCCAACCAGTGATAAATTTTAACTTTCCGGTAAAAAGGACAGGCTGTTTCGACAGGCTGTCCAGAACTCACTTATAGTAAAATATCCGAGTGTGAATATTTCATCGATTCATACATTTTAATTTCTCCTCGAAAAAAAAATCGTGAATGTTACCGTTTCACTCTTCAGCTCCTGAGACGAGTGTTAATATTACATCAACCAATGTAACAGCGTTACCTGCAATATATGCCCTAATATGACCCACCAATAGGTAGAATGCGCCTCGGAGACAGATATTCGGACTATCAAAATTTTCCATCACTTCGCTACTCTACCACTTGTAGATGGGGTCTCGTTTTATAACTCTTGGAGTAAGAAGTTTTTACCGTCTAGTTTTTCGAAAACAGAAAGCCCCCCCCCCCCATAGAGTTAACACAGGGATTGCAGCCATTTTGTTAAAAGGTGAATGTAGGTAATTTGTTTCTCCAGTACCTGACTTTGCACTGTGACCCCTGATTTTTATTCTCGATTTTGTAAGACAATCGTTGAAAGTTTCTATAAGGGAAGCTTGAGTAAGAGTTTAAGTCCTTCACTTTCGAGGAGCATAGTAAGTTAATACGGAATATTCCTCATGCCAATTCTATCACGCTTGTGCGATTGTAGGTCATCAACACATTCATACTTTTGAACGAAGAAACATGTCCGCGCTATTGACATATTCCGTGAAAATATGTCTACCATAGCCACTAAACATGAACACGCCAATGAAGTATGATGAATGAATAAAACTGACGGATGGCCACAAAAAGGTCAACCAGATTGACCAGATTGACGTGCATCTATCGTCGGTACTCAACTGGTTGGCATTGTAGTCATTAACCAACGACCTCTTCACACAGAGAAGTTTCATAAATCAGAAACCTAGACGACTGCAAAGGACCGGTTCCGTCGAAAAGGTAATTCAGACCAAACATTGAATGATTATTCAACGTTTTAAACACCCCCTGGGATTGGTCAGGAATTCGTAACGGTAAGGGATGCACCAATCAAGTTTCTTGGAGTGTATTTAGTAGGACTGGGGCTCGATATAATCTAGTGCACGCTGCGCACGACTATATACGCACTATCCATCATCATGCTGCCTGGGTGCAGGTGAATTGTAAGACCACATTGTGAAAATGCGCACATTGTGAAAATGTTTACAACAGTGCACCATACATTCTGATTTTAACCTCAACATGCTTTTGTTCTTGTGATTGACACATCTTTTCACAGCCTTAGTATTTTGTTCAAAATAAAAATAGATGTACGAACAAAGTGGAGTGCATGGGCACAGCTACCTGTGGTTCAGAGCCTCTGTCTATACAGACGGTAATGTGGCCATATGGTCCAAGAGTACAAAAGCAGGAACTCGCAACTGAGTATGGTGATGGCCGTGACGACTCGCAATATGACCATTGACAAACTATTACTCTGTCACTCACAGACGGCACCGGGAAATGGGTTCATGTTCATGCAAATTTTGAAATGCTCAGCGTATATTTCGGCAAAAACGATGAAAAGAAGGAATTCCGTTTATTCCTCTTTTTCCTGTGCTTCAAATATTTTTTGTATTTTTTGAAAATTTAACTCAGGGCAGTAACAAATGTAGATGTTTTAAATGAATTTGCTAGGTTACATAGCAAATAATAAGATGTTATTTTTAGAATGCCCCGCTGAAGTCAAACAGGTTCGAAATGAGAGTTTCACGGTGCTGGTATGAAAGGCAAGGGGCGTTTTAAGTCGACCTTTGGAGGTGTCGACATCCGTGTAGTCACGAAGTGAGCGAGTGTATGCTTGGTTATTGACTCCTTTACCTACGTATTTGCTCGAAATAGAAAATATTTTAAAATATTTTGTGACCAACCGAGACTTATCGTTAAACAAGAACATGGCTTCTGACCCTGCGACAGTGAAATAGAATATGGTAAGTGCTCTACACAAAAAGCCCAATATATCCCAATATCCCTTGAACATATCCAGCATTTTAAAATGGCGCCTGTAGCGGTACGGTGCCGTTCTCACTTTGAACGAGTCTGTTTATTGTTGCTCGTCGCCTGTGCTTACTCGGTCAGTCGTATCGACGCAGATATCGACCGCATAAAATAAAACCTGGATCGATGACTCGTTGTTAAAATGAGGGTACATGGAGCTACATGTACACACTTTTCAATGCAATAATTTCGCTTCAATTGCTTTCTTTTGAATAGTCCGTAAGTACCAGTCAATAATAATTGTGCAAGTCTGAGATATTTTTGACACTATTTATATATACAAACAGGGTAAATACAGTTTTGGCATCGTAAATAGCTTTATAGAAAACGTACATGAATGGTGTAACAACGACTAATTTTATGGTTAGTGTTAACTGGCATGACATCTCGACAAATTGGCGGAATTTCACTCTCAAATTGATATATGCACACGATAATTATAAGCAGAAATTTGTTATTTTTTTTGTTTTGTTAATATCGTTGCGCATTCATATCAGATGAAACAATTTAATAGCTCTAACTCCATAATTTCCTTAAAAACCCCGTTGTTAACTAATATGCGCTCCACTTGCATACTATAACGGTCAGATTCGATGAATATTTTGCATTAAAAAATGTCTCTCAGATGTTTATAATCAGGTGAGACGAAGCGTGTTCATGCCTCGAGGCCTTTTCAGTAAAAGCGTTGTCGCAAATTAAAAAAATGTTTTCTCTCCTCTCGGGCATTGCAGAATAGCCACCGCTATCACGTGATAAGCACCGAGACCGTAGTAGGATTTTGTCTTGTGCATTCAACATGCTGCCCCAGCCCTTTTCAATGTTGTCCTCGGTATTCACAATGTTGTCTAATGCATTTACAATGTTGTCCTATAGTTTTACGGTAGAAAGTACCACACACGGAGAGTGAATACGAGAAGCGCACTATGGAGTTCAATAGCAACCAAAATTATTTATTCAATAGAAACTAAAATACTCACAAATGAATAAAAAATATGAAAAGTTACCCTGCTTGGTCGAGAGCTTTGAGCGTTAGTTTAACCAGCCCTTTTCACAAAAGTCCGCGGAGCGTGTTTTCAATCAAACAGTCCGGTCTTTAGTGCGTCGTGGCATTCAGTTGACAGTCCGTATCTTAATGCTGACATTGAAATTGACAATTTTCCTCTTCGTTCTTACACACTGAAGAAATAACGTGACTGTCCTGCAATGTCCACATTGGCTCTGTAAACTTCTGTTCTCAATACTGTATACAGTCAGTTGGGCAGCATTCCTTCAGGTCATACAGGCGTGTGCAGCAATCTCCAAGTCAGACAGGCAAGCTCCTTTCAGATGTTATGCAGTCTCCTCATGCACTTTGGGAACGTGTCTATATATATATATATATATATATATATATATTGTTACGTGCAGAGAAAACGAACAAAAGGGTGAACTCAGCAGTTAACGTTTAAACAAAATTTATTACGAAAATAAAACTAATTGCTAAAGTTAGGGATAGAATACAAGCTTTAAAGTGTACAGACTACTTATCTCAGCTGGGACGGCAAAGCTCCAGTCTCAGAGTTGTAACAGTCAGTCGGATGAATGAACAGTCCTTTGGTTTGCAGGCTTGAAGCTACACAAAGTCCACAGTATAAATCCAGCGTTGACAGTGAAGGTCTTGAACAGTCTTGAGAATGACTACTGCTGGAGTTTATAGTAACACACAGAGACACGATCCCAAAAGTCTGACTGGAAGCTGTGCACGTCCCTTTTATAAAGGCATGTAAGAACAATCTAGAACTTTTATTGACATGCTAATTACTGTTCTAAAATTATCTCCCTTACACAACTAATCAACTTTCCAGAACATTCCAAACATGACTAATTGAATTCAAGGTTGTGAGGTCATCAAGGGCAGTGACCTTGGGAATGTTCTAGACTAATTGAACTCAGGTCATGATGAGTGTGGGGAAATGACCTACATAACACACCCCCTCTTCAAAAAAGAAAATTTTTCAAAGAAAAATCTTTCTTTTACAAATGTAATCTTGAAAAGGATTTAAGTACTCAAATTTTGTTTTACTCTAAAGTAAAATTTCTTGAAAGTGAACAACAATAAAATTTCTTGAAAGTGAACAACAATAATTTCTAAATACGAGAGAGACAGTCTGCAATTAAATTGTCTCTGCCTTTGATATGTCTAATGTCAAGATTAAACTCCTGTAACATTAAACTCCATCTTAGCAATCTCTGATTTTTGCCTTTAAATTTCTGCAGAAAAACAAGAGGGTTGTGATCAATAAACCACTATTGGCTGATTTGAAGAAGTAACATAAACTTCAAAATGCTGTAAAGCTAATATCAAAGATAAACACTCTTTTTCAATTGTAGAGTAGTTTCTCTGGGATTTGTTAAATTTGCGTGAAAAATAGCAAACAGGATGATCTACACCATGACTATCCTCTTGCAATAAAACAGCACCAGCAGCCGTATCACTAGCATCCACAGCTAATTTGAATGGCAAAGTGAAATCTGGTGCAGACAACACTGGAGCACTTTGCAGTATGGCTTTAAGTGTATCAAATGCCTGTTGGCATTGCTCTGACCAAACAAACTTTACTTTCTTTTTAAGTAAGTTAGTCAAAGGCTCAGTAATTGTGGAGAAATTTGGACAGAATTTTCTGTAGTAACCAGCCATACCGAGAAAGCGCATCAGTTGTCGTTTGCAGTTTGGTATGGGAAAACTTGAAATGGCACTGATTTTGGCATCAACAGGTTTTACCCCACCCTGTCCTACAGTATGTCCGAGGTAAGTTACCCTTGCCCAACCAAACTCAGATTTGGCAAGGTTGACAGTCAACATTGCTTTACTCAGTCTCTCAAAGAACTTCCGCATGAGCTTGATGTGTTCCTCCAGGTGTCACTATACAGGACGACGTCGTCAACGTAAGCTGCACATCCGTCTAGCCCGGATATGACGTCGTTGATCATCCGTTGGAACGTTGCTGGAGAGTTCTTCATTCCGAATGGCATCACCTTGTACTGGAACAATCCGTCTGGTGTAACAAAGGCGGATATTTCACGAGCACGATCCGTCAGAGGGACTTGCCAAAATCCCTTCAGTAGGTCAAATTTCGTCACATACTTGGCTTTTCCCACTCGGTCGATGCAGTCATCAATCCTCGGGATTGGGAAAGTGTCTGTCTTTGTTAAAGTGTTGACCTTCCTAAAGTCCGTGCACATACGATAACTGTGGTCTGATTTGGGAACAAGTATGCACGGCGAACTCCAGTTACTTTTACTGGGTTCAATAAAGTCATTGTCCAGCAGGTATTTGACTTCTTCCTGGAGATATTTCGCTTTTGTTGGATTCAGTCTGTATGGATGTTGTTTTACAGGCTTACTGTCCCCAACATCAACGTCGTGATAGATGACGTTTGTCCTCGTTGGAACATCTTGAAACAGGTGTTTATATTCGTGGAGCAGTTCTTTCACCTGTTGTTGTTGTTCTGGCTGGAGGTGTGCCAACTTTGTAGACTCCAGCTTCTCCAGGATTTCTGAGTTCTGAAGCTTGACCGAGCCCAGCTTTGAGTTTAGAGTTTTTTCACTCAAGTCAGTTTCAGTATCACTATCTTCATAATGGTTTGAACTGACTGCACTGACAGGCTGAGTTATAGTAGGATTATCCCTATCCAAATATGGCTTAAGCATATTTATGTGACATAGCTGTTTTTGTTTTCGCCTGTCAGGTGTTATTATGATGTAATTTAAATCACTCAATTTCTTATCAATTAGGTATGGCCCAAAGTAACGAGCATGGAGTGGTTTGCCAGGAATTGGAAGTAGAACAAGAACTTTTTGACCTGGTTCAAACTTCCGTTTTGAGGTGCTTTTATCATATCTGGTTTTCATTGACTGCTGAGATGACTCAAGATTTTCTCTGGCTAATTCACATGCTTTAGAGAGTTTTGTACGAAAATCTGACACATATTGCAAAATATTCAGACAATCATCGTCGTCAGACAGGAATTTCTCTTTAACGAGCTTAAGTGGGCCACGGACTGTATGTCCAAATACAAGCTCAAATGGCTAAAACCAAGAGACTCTTGAATTGACTCTCTAACAGCAAAGAGCAGAAAATGAATTCCTTCATCCACTGTTTCTCTGTGTCAAAACAGTAGGTCCTAATCATGTTTTTCAAAGTTTGATGAAATCGCTCAAGAGCACCCTGACTTTCTGGATGATAGGCGGATGACCTATACTGTTTAATGCCTAGCTGATCCATTACTTGTTGAAAAATTCCAGACATAAAGTTTGAGCCTTGATCGGACTGGACACATTTAGGGAGGCCAAATAAAGTGAAAAATTTGACTAAAGCTTTCACTATAGTCTTTGTCTTTATGTTTCTCAGTGGTATGGCTTCTGGGAACCGAGTTGATGTACACATAATTGTCAGCATGTACTCATTTCCTGATCTTGTTTTTGGTAGGGGCCCAACACAGTCTATTAGAATCCTACTAAATGGTTCTTGAAATGCAGGAATTGGCTGTAAAGGGGCCTTTGGAATGGTCTGATTTGGCTTTCCTACCATTTGACATGTGTGACAAGTTTTACAGAAATGTGTTACATCCTGCCTGAGATTAGGCCAATAAAAGTGACTGAGAATTTTATGATAAGTTTTCGTGACTCCTAAGTGACCAGCCCAGGGGGTTTCATGGGCCAGGCGCAATATTTCAGCACGGTAGGGCTTTGGAACCACAATTTGATGTTTTATAGCCCAATCGTCATCAACCAAGACATCTGGAGGTCTCCATTTACGCATGAGAATACCAGATTTTGTATAATAGGAAACAGAGCTATCTGAAGTTTTACCTTCATCATCTACCCTGTCAAACAAAGACAAAATATCTGGGTCTTTGTGTTGTTCTGCAATGAGATTTGATCTAGAAAATGCCTGACTTTGGTCAGCAGAAGTTTTACTGGAAGTTTCAAATCCACGAGGGATAACGGAATGATCCGTGTCAAACACCTGACAGAGAAAGGTGTCATTTAAGTCAACATCTGTGACATTATTTTTGAGAGTATTTTGATTCTCGGAAGTTTTCTTTGACATGGCTCGAGTAATGGCACATGAAGGAAATAAATCGGGTATCTCTTGTTCAATTGGCTCTGGATCCTGATCTAAACTAGGATTATCAGTCACAAGTGGATTAGTAATGACCTTGTCCCCGGCAAGGTCGTTTCCAAGAAGAAGGTGAATCCCTTCAAAAGGCAAAAAGGCCTAATACCTAAAGTCACAGGTCCAGAAACAAAGTCCGAAGACAAATAGACATTATGGAGAGGAACAGGAATGTAGTCATTGCAATCTACCCCCTTAATAAGAACTTTAGAACCTGAAAATGACTTTTCAGAAAACGGCAGGGTATCTGCCAACAAAAGAGACTGGGAAGCCCCGGTATCTCTTAAAATTTTGACAGGGGTAGCGGAAGAAAAATCACTAGAAAGTGATATAAAACCATTATGAATAAATGGCTCGAAAATACCCATAATGCTATCTTGAGAAGAATTGACCTTGACCTCATTAATTGGGGATAAGAGGGGTTTAACCTCAGAAAATGTGTTGCACACATTATTAGACTCTAATTGAGTTGATGAAGAAATAAAGCCGGTGGGCTTAGATCCACTTTGACCACTTTGACCTTCACGTTTTCTTTCAATTTGAAACACTCTGACATTAAATGGCCGTCTTTCTTACAATAATTACAAGAAAGTGTACCAAACTGTTTGTCAGAAGGAGATTGAGACTTGGGATCTGATGATGTGGGAGTGTTACTTGAACTGTGTGAACTGCTGTCATTTGATTTCCTACTCTCCTTTGAGAATTCTTGGATGAAAAGGAGGAGTTAAATTTACCTGCATTGTTTCTGTATGAAAAGGACTGGGATGGTTTGCTGAGAAATGAAGATTTGTGGGTCAACGAATAATCATCGGCCAAACGTGCAGCAACCTCCAATGTATCTGCCTTTTGTTCATTGATAATGTCTTGATGTCACTCCGGATGCACCTTTTAAATTCCTCAATCAAAACAAGCTGTCGTAATTGTCATAATTCTGACTGACCTTTTCCGAAGAACACCAACGATCAAACAGTTGTTCTTTTGTTCGAGCAAATTCAACGTAAGTTTGATCTTTCACCTTCTCACAATCCCTAAATTTCTGACGGTACGCTTCAGGCACCAACTCATAACCCTTGAGAATTAATTCCTTCACAGAATCATAATTTGAAGCCTGTTCTACTGACAACTGAATGTAAATTTCTCTGGCTTTACCCACCAAAGCACTCTGCAAAAGCATAGACCAGGACTCCTTAGGCCAATCCAGACTCTGAGCAATTTTCTCAAAATGAAGGAAATATTTATCAACATCCTTTTCTTGGAAAGGGGGAACTAACCTGAAATGCTTAGTGATGTCAAAATTGTCTGAAGGGAAGAATTTTCCTGACTTTCTAAGCTCTAAACGTCTCATTTCTAACTGCAGTCGGTGTTCTGCTAATTCTCTTTCCTTTTCTTTTTCCTCTCTTTCTTTCTCCCTTTGTCTTTCTTCCATTTGCAATTCTTTTTCTTTCATTTCCAATTCCCTCTCTTTCTGTCTTTCTTCCATTTGTAATTCTTTCTCTCTCATTTGTAATTCTAGTTTCTTGATCTCCAAATTTTGTCTGCATTTCTAATTCTAATTTTCTGAGTTCAGAGGTAGACTCGGGCTCATAATCTTTTAAGGCAGACTCCTCAAAATGGCCTGATTTAACTAAATGTTTTGCAATCTTGAACTGTATTTCTCGCTTGCGCATAGAGCGTTTAACTTCTACCTTAAGGAAATTGGCCAGTGTTATGAGGTCGTCTTTCTGAGGGAATCAAATGTGTCCTGATCAAGGTCATCCATTTCCTCTGGTTTAAATTCCGCCATGATTAAATTTCGCTGAGTTCACAGTATATAGTAGTTTTGAAAAGCTGTCAAAATGTTGTCAAACGGCTCAAAATATTCGTCTCCCGGACGAGCCCCCAATTTTGTTACGTGCAGAGAAAACGAACAAAAGGGTGAACTCAGCAGTTAACGTTTAAACAAAATTTATTACGAAAATAAAACTAATTGCTAAAGTTAGGGATAGAATACAAGCTTTAAAGTGTACAGACTACTTATCTCAGCTGGGACGGCAAAGCTCCAGTCTCAGAGTTGTAACAGTCAGTCGGATGAATGAACAGTCCTTTGGTTTGCAGGCTTGAAGCTACACAAAGTCCACAGTATAAATCCAGCGTTGACAGTGAAGGTCTTGAACAGTCTTGAGAATGACTACTGCTGGAGTTTATAGTAACACACAAGAGACACGATCCCAAAAGTCTGACTGGAAGCTGTGCACGTCCCTTTTATAAAGGCATGTAAGAACAATCTAGAACTTTTATTGACATGCTAATTACTGTTCTAAAATTATCTCCCTTACACAACTAATCAACTTTCCAGAACATTCCAAACATGACTAATTGAATTCAAGGTTGTGAGGTCATCAAGGGCAGTGACCTTGGGAATGTTCTAGACTAATTGAACTCAGGTCATGATGAGTGTGGGGGAAATGACCTACATAACAATATATATATATATATATATATATATATATATATATATATATATATATATATATATATATATAAACTAAAATGAATATGGGGTATCGCAACACTGCGTATTCACAATGTTGTCCTATGAATTGAACATGTCCTGGGCATTTACTATGATAACTTAAAGCAATAAGGATATCGTTCTGGGCATTTTGCAGGTCGCTCTGGTCATGTTCAATGTCGTCCGAGGCATCCAATAATGCTGGCCTGGGCATCTACAATGTTCTCCTAGGCATCCAGCATGTTGCCCTCAATGTTGCCCTGGGCATGCAACTTATGCAGTCAAGTGAGGACAGCCATCATCGTTCAGCACGTCTGAGTGTGCCCCTATCAGATTTGAAATAAATTGCGTAGGCGGGTACCGTACTATACCATAGAACCATAACACCATCGTTGAATACAGATTGTTTATAAACCTCGAAAGGGTGCCCAGCTCTAACATTAAAGGAATGCAGTGTGTCACGTTAGACGGACAATCATCAAACCTTAATTACGAATACTCTCATTGCGCAATATTTCATCTGGTATAGGTTTTTACTCTTTTTCCTGCAAATTACCTATTTCAAAGCGACGCCATACGCCAATGCATATATTAAGCGTCCAACCTTTATACTAAAACATAATGAGAATACTTAAAAACATATATATTTATCTCAACGGAAAAGAAACCAATCTTTAATTTTCGCTTTTCACACAAAATTTTAAATTTGCCAATTTTGGGAATAGAGTTTTCGCGGCCGATCTATTCTGGCACAGAAACTGTCATTTAAAATATTTAAAAATCTGATTTTCTAATCTTTTTTTTATCAAAGAATGATTATCAATCGGTATATATAAAGCTACCGGTTTATTTGATTTATAACAAACCGTTATCACGTTCTTATTTACATTATTGCGAATCCGAAAAGAAATATTCAGTAAAAACCGAAATAGGCCTTAATAAGAAATTCCCTTCGAGAAATAAATTTTGAAATCAGATGATATTGATTTCTTTTTATGGTAACGTTTGCTCGCTACAAGCATTCATCACGTAAACTGGCACTTTTTCATGCAAGTGAAATGTCTTGGTGAAAAAGAGACTCCGCTGTGTGGAATTTGTATAAGCAACATTTACATACTCCAACTGAGATTTCGAGGGCGAAAATTCCGCCCCCACTGAAATTTCTGACCGGCCCCTTAGATGAATTGACGCTGTCATGTACGTAATCACCATGCTCGTATAAAAGAGAAATCACACTGAGGGCGATTGCCACTTTTCGTTTGGTTGCTTGCCGGGATATTTACTACCCACTGGATTGCATGGTTGGGAACGGAGTGTAGAGATGGAATATACGGGCAATGTCACGGGCACTGCGGTCAACTACGACTACAGGGATCCCGTAGCCGCGGCCGTGGTCGGAGTCCTGACCGTCGTCGGAATGTTCGGCAACGCTTTGGTCGTGTACATCGTGGCCAGATACCGCGACATGCACAACATAACGAATATCTACGTGTCCAACCTGGCGAAAACCGACATTTGCTTCTTGGTGTGCTGTGCCGTGCCCGCCGCATTGCAGCTCGCGGACGGCGGCGTCTGGACGCTGGGCGACTTCATGTGTCGATTTGCCGTGTACATGCAAAGCGTGAGTACATTTCTGTGTTCTTCACAAACTTCACAAACGCTGAAGTTCAAAGCCCCAACGATATAAAGCCATAATCTGAACTGACGGGACGGTGCAACAGCCCGCACAAACAAAGGTGAACAATGCACCCGTTTGATTCGAGACAAATATCGCCACACTTCCAATACATGTTCTTATTCGACTATACCAAACAGCTTTTTCAGAAATTAATGTTCGTGAGAGCGAAAACGCCACAGTTCTTCTCCGATGCGAAAACATCCCTCATTAAATTTCTGTTCGTTTGAATAATAACCACTTTATCATTTTCACCTAATTTCCGCCTTTATCATCTGTCTGATCATTAAACCTTTCAAATATACTATTTCAGTGCGGTACAGGTAATTAGATATTTTAAGATTGTTCTTTAATATTAGTTTTGTGATTCATTTGTAATTTACACCAAATATTATTGACAACACCAAATGTGTGGGCTCTCGTGTCAAAACAAATCGTGATACGGATTAACGTGCGCGGAGAACGTGCATTTTCACAGGTAGGTCGTCTGTTGTGGTCTGTGAACTGCGTATAGTAGCCTAATCCCATATCATTTATAAATTTCAGAAGAGCATTAAGGTAGTGTGCACCTCGAAAGTGAAAGACTTAAACTTTAGCTCAAACTTTCCTTATCTTTCATCCATTCTCTTTCAAAATCAAGAATAAAAATCTGGGGTCACCGTGCAAATTTTGATACAAGAGAAACAAATTACCCAAGATTTACGGATATTTTAAATTTAAAATGGCCGCCATCCATGTGTTAACTCTATGAAGAAAAGTAAAATTTTCGAATTTCAAAACACTAAGTCGATGGAAAGTTTTCTTACACCAAGAGCTTTAAAATGAACCCCCACAAGTGGTATATCAGAAAAAATTGTAAAAGTTTGAGAGTCCGAATATCTGTCCCCGAGGTGCGTTCTACCTTAAGATAGTATGCGCCTCGAAAGTAAAAGCCTTAAAATTTCGCTCAAATTTTCCTCGAGGATTCTCTTAACCATTCACTTTCAAAATCAAGAATAACAATAGGGTCACCGAGCAACTTTTGATACTAGAGAAACAAATCACCCAAAATTTACCGATATTTGAAATTCAAAATGGCCGCCATCCCTGTGTTAACTCTATGGAGAAAAATAAAATTTTCGATGTGTGTGAAAGTTTTTCTTACTCAAAGAGCTTCAAAATGAACCGCCACAAGTGGTAGATTAGAAAAGAAATGACAAAGTTCAAGAGTCCAAATATCTGTCCCCGAGGTGCACACCTGGAAACATGAACATGAACTTGATAGAGCTTTTCAGAACGATTCTTCCAATGGGATTTGAAGGGCCCTATGATTGCCTTCATAAATATAATCGATCGAATGATATAGATATTGATACCACGCTGCTCGGTGACTTGCGTGTTCCAACATGAAATGGCTTTATGATACGGCTGTAAAAAACATGTCCGTAAAATTGCCATGGAGATTATAGAGTCATCAATACATACGAAGTGAAATCACCAAGCCTGTAATCAAATTCTCTTGAAATATTTTCTCTTTTCTATCCACGACAATAACTTTGATAAGAGCTTTGATGAGGGTTTTACAACAAGATGTTCGTGTCCAGCTATGTGGCGCCGCCGTTGAAAACAACCCATTGAGTTGCGAATTGAGATGGAGTAGAGTGTCATGGGCTCGAAATTGCCAGGACGTCTTTCAATGGATTGTATCACGGTAATATTTCAAGGGCACTGATATTTACCAATGGCCATGAAGGCAACGAACCTTCCACGACAGAATCTGCATCATAAACTTTCTATGTATACATTTTTCTTTTAAACACGTGATGCTATAAAAGGGCCAGTAATGCTAACTTTTGATGATTTTTTAGTTATTTTTATTTAGTAAGTCAGTTGCAAGTTCCAATTCTACTCTGAAAATAATGTTGAAACGCCCAATATTTAGCTTGCCAACATAGCGGCTATACGTGTAAAACGTACTGTTATTGTTTACATTTGAAATCTAGCCCGGACAAGAATTCACTTGTCAACGCTAACAACGCAACTTACACGTGTACAGGCTGAGTTGACAGGCTGTATTATTATTATTTATTATTATTATTTAATTCTTAACAAACGCACTACACATACGTCTCAGTGCATTGTACATACCATAAAGGACAAAAAATAGACAAAATTATCAAATAGTAAAACAACTCGGAATTGACTTAAAAAATGAAATGATGAATTAAAAATTAAAAAATGAGATAAAATATAGTGTCCAGTTCTACTCTGAAAATAATGTTGAAACGATGTTGAGATACAGGCTGTGTACTGTGTATCTCAACATGCTTTGGGCAGTCGAAGAAGGTATCATGAAAAATAGTGAAAAAAAACATTAAAAATTAGCATTACAGGCTCTTTATTAAGGTCAAATGTTTTAAAAGTGAAAAATCCAGAACAAAAAAAAGAATCCTAAGCCTCACGCGACCTTCGCTTCCCTACCGAAAAGGGTTTATTCTTCTGTTAGACTATGATACATTATAACCTGCAATACCCGCCAGACTATTCTCCTCGCGCCCAAACCTTAGTGTTCAGATCTCAGAAAGTTTTCAACAGTTGCCCTAATCGACGTTGGCGGAAAAAGAATGTCTTGAATAAACGTTCAGAGTTAGTGACATGGAAATTAATTATCCATGGAAATGCTGTACTCCACATCGAAACATCGCGCAAGAAATTCATCCTTCAAGGATTATCGTAAACGAGATTATCCAGGCCTGTCATCGTTGAGTCTGATTGAGTTTTTTGAAGACTGACAAGCCCTCAATGACGGCGATTGAAGTAGAAATGTTCTCTCAGCGAAAGTTTAAAAATTATTCAAGCGTGACTCTGGCTATTTCTCCAAGAAATTAACAAGCTCAGTTGTATCGTCGGAATTGAACAGACGCCGTTTATACGATATTAAGGCGATTGCCTATTGCTTTCTTGAGAAACTGAATACGACTTGGTTGTCATTTGCGGTGAAAATAAAGATGTCAACTACAAGCACACAAACATTTTCAAAGAAGAATCAGATTATCTATGCTTCGTTCCTCGATATTTCGTGTCTAGTATCTCGACTCCGTCTTTAGGCCTTCCTAAAGACGGAGCCGTGGAACTAGGCTACGATATTTCATGTTTGACACAAGACATAAAGTTTCATTGCTCGCTGCTACTAACCCATTTTTATAGCTTGTAACATCGGTTTGGTTCCACTAGTCTCCAGACTTGAATCCTACATAAAACAGCAGCAGGAGCCGAGTGGACACATGTTGTAAAACATCGATCAAAACCTGATGATGTCACAACTATATCGGCGGCACGACACGGCTGGACAACTAACTAACATCTGGTTGTAACATCTCATCTAATTAAAGATCTTATCGAAGTTCGTAGTTATCTTCATTGGAAAGAGGGGATGTTCCAAGGGTTGCGCAATACTAAGTGACGGAGAGCAAGATTCATTTCATTTGTACTGCTGTTGATTTCTATACCGTACAGGTCACCGTGCAGGCGACGTGCGGTACGCTTACTATCATGACGATGGACAGATGCTTCGTTATCTTTAATCCTTTGAAGGCGAGGATGTTGAGGACAAAGAGGAAAGTCTGGATAACCATTGTTGTGATTTGGATAAGTAAGTGATTGTCGAGTTTTTGAGATATCGCTCTTCTTTGGCCTTGTCTGTCTTCTTAGTAGCTGTTCGCCGTCTTATGTAACAAGATAAATTGTCTCTGTCTATGTATTAACTGTCTGTCTGTCTGTCTGTCTGTCTGTCTGTCTGTCTGTCTCTCTCTCTCTCTCAATCCATCTTTAAAACCCGTTAGCTATATCGTTTTGTTTATGCTAAATTGCCAAAACTAATACTACCAAATCTTCATTTTTTTCGTTATTGAGCCACTCTGTCTTTGAAAATGTCAATATTTAAATCCTTGGAGATGGATTCGGCCGATGGATTTTACGCTTTTAGTGTATAAGCTCGCGTTGGCCATCAGATTTGCAAGCCAAAGGTTGATCGTTAAAATCTAAGTTGTACGTTCGTCGCCATTGTTTGAAAAAACATCCGGTGGTGACACGTTGGTAAGCATACAAAATAAGTTGCTATTGATTTCAAACCATCCTATCGAGAAAGAAAAGTGGGGCTAATGTGCAGCATCTGGGAAGCTGTTATCCAGTTGGTTGGCTGCAACTTACACACAGTAGACTCTCTAAGTTGCTGTTCAGTTTTTACGGCCGGGGGGGGGCGGCAAAATCCAGGGGGGGGGTCATCATAATTTTGGAATCCGCAAAGGGGGGGGGGGGTCATCGCTTTTTCACTGGTAGGAAAGGGGGGTCACCACATTTTCAAAAACATAATACCAACAATAAAGTTCACTTTATGCCATGGCCATGATCGACCCTCTTTACCGTCGGGCCGCCTTTGGCGGCCCACTACAATAAATATACATTATGTATTACCCATGACCCTCTTAACGGGCAGACGCCTTTGGCGGCCCACTCCAATTAGGTTTACTTCATGCAATGGCCATGATTGACCCTCTTTACCGGCGGGCCGCCTGCGGCGGCCCACTACAATAAATTGACTTTATGTAATACCACACGGCAATCTTACCGTAAAATTCCCAATTGAAGCCGCGGCTTGTATTAGAAACATTTTTGAGGGACCCCTGGGATCACGCACTGAATAATGGTAATGGCCGCGCGCCTTCAGCGGCCCTGTCCAGTAAAGTCTACTTTATGCAATAGCCATGATTGACCCTCTTTACCGGCGTGCCACCTTTGGTGGCCCACTAGAATAAAGTTAACTTTACGTAAAGTAAAGTAAAGTAAGCCTTTATTGAAATCGTATCCCAGTTGGGATCTTGATCATAAAGTACAATAAAGGTTTTGCAAAAAAACAACAATGAAAGAGTATATGTAATATATATAAGATATAAATATCTATACATGAGGTCAACATATTAAAGGTTCATAAATAGTTTACTTTGTCTTTTTCATTTTGTCTTGTCTGAGTTTAAAACATGTATGTATGTACGTAATGGCCCATGACCCTCTTAACCAAAGGGCTGCCTTTGGCGAACCACTCCAATAAAGTTTACTTTATACAATGTCCATGGACATGAGTTGTCTATGGAAATGAAGTTAAAAATTGCCTTACAGTCGTCCTAATTAACAGACGTTTCAATGGATGTGGCTGAGAAGTTTGTGCACTGGCATCGAATAAAGTGCGCCGCGTACCGGAGTTCAAATCCAAACCATGCGGGTAAATTGACATATGGGTTTTGGTTATTTTTCGGGGGGGGGGGGGTCATCAATTTTTTCGTCTGACAAAGGGGGGTCATCTTTTTTTCACAAAAAAATGCAGGGGGGGTCTCTATTTTTTGAACACCGGCGACAAGATTTTGCCGGCCCTCCCCAGGCCGTAAAAACTGAACGCTCTCTAAGTTGCTGTGAATAGAGACAATTGACCAATCAGATATAACCTTCCGAGCCGGCTGCACATCAGCAGAAAGAGCGCGAAGAGATACAGCTAATGGGGGCTTTAATATAAACGTGGCGCTGAGCAAGATCATTTGAGTTCACCAAGCTGCCGCATCTCAACAATGACGGGAAAGCGAGCACAAATATTGATCTTGCAGGGCGGGAACTGGCAATAAAATTCATGTTTTGTTCCGTAAACGCAACATTTGCGAGAACGAATACAAAGACAATCCAATCAGGAGGTTTCATTCACCGTAAGCTTTGATACATTTGCCAGTAATTGATGTTCTGTCCGTCAAGTCACGCCCGCCGACCCCGTTTCTGCTCACAAAGCCAGTTAATCCAGTGTTTGAATTTCTACACTTTCTTTCGCTTCTCCTGAAATCGTGTCAAAATTCTCCCATCGTAGAACTTGTCGAATGACCAAACTGATGTTATCTTTGCTGGGTACACGTGTCGTGCTCTATTTAGTGCAAGATACGGACGGAGCAGATAAGTATAAATTTATGCAAATTAATTAATGAGCATTGTTTCGGTATTGAAATTTTATGCTAATGATTCTTTATCAATGTGGAATATTCATGTGCCGCGAATCGTGGATTATATTGTCGTGCTGGCAAGTACGTGCCATGTTACATACTTTACATTTGACACGCTTCAGGGAAAAGCATTAGAAAATGTACTACTTAGGCCCTAATGCCCGCCGCACACGAGAGAAATTAGCTGAGCAAAGTTTCATTCGAGGCTGTTTGCTCAGCTAGTTTACCCTCGTGTGCGGTCGATTTTTCGATTTTTGCGTTGAGCAAAATATCCAACCTGTTTGATATTTTTTGCCTCGCGAGGCAAAATGCTCACCTTGTGCGCCGGACAGTCATTTTACTCATGCCTTTACACTAAAGCGCATGCGTTACAATCACATGACGATAAAAAAATGGCCGCCCCAGTGATGTCGTCCAGTAGGAGGACAAATTGGTGGAACTTTGGTGCAATTATCCTGCGCTATATGATGTAAGGTCTGTTGACTTTAAAAACAGAGACGTAAAGTTCTCATCGAAGTGAAGCACAGCAGATAATAAAGTTCCAGAGGACAGCAAGCAAAGGTCCGCTCAGAGAAAAAAATCTTGCGACGGTACTGTCCACATTAGCACACAGTCCATGTAGCCGACAATGAGATGCAAATGATATGCGGTTAAGGTCTCCTCAACTAACTTTCAGCTGGTTCTTCACTTTCTACTATTTTTATAGTATTTTTTACAAAGGCACAGACTTATTCTACCTGCAACTTAAAACTGATAGTGATTTTTAGCTCATTCTTTACTATTTTTCATAGTTTGGTAGCCGGTAACAGACACTTCGTGTTCGTGTCGGCTACATGGACATTAGCTGTGGAAACGCAGCTATCTGTTGGCGGGGTTGCGTGCGTTGCTATACGGGTCGATCAACCCCGCCACGGATACGGGATACGCATGCGCTTTAGTGTAAAGGCGTGAGTAAAATGACTTTGTCCGGCGCACACGGTGAGCATATATCAAATATCAAACAGGTTGGATATTTTGCTCAACGCCTCGCGAGGACAAAAACTCACGAAAAATCGACCGCACACAAGGGTAAACTAGCTGAGCAAACAGCCTCGAATGAAACTTTGCTCAGCTAATTTCTCTCGTGTGCGGCGGGCATAATAAGTCTTATTTTCCAGCAGGGAAATAATAAAATATTAGCGGAAACACACAGCAGTTGTCCCCTTAATGCAGTAATGTGGATACATATTTCCGTTTCTATATTTTTTTTGCATTAGTGAAGATGAAGTTTATGTACTAAAGGCGCATGTCGCTTGCTATACGGTTGACGGCACATTTTAATATTTGGAGACATTATGCACTATAATCGATTCGTGATGGGTACCCCGCATGGGATAACTTCTTCCAGCTGGTCCTGTCAGTCAGGTGCTGTATGGTTACAGTAGGGGCTGGGTCGTTCGAGGTCAGTGAATGCTCTGCGTGTTGCCATATCGGTTCCCGGAGTCACCGCAAGCGCGTGATATCGACCACTGAGCGACAGTCAACCGGCGAACTTCGACCAGTCGAGGTATGCACGGTCTGTAAACCCGCGATTAACGGATATCATATTTACCGTAATCAGCGGCATGTTCATATCATAGCTTGGATCTCCCAAGCTTCATTTACGCGACAGAACGTGGTATCTGTAAAATTTAGCCGCCAAAATTAAGAATAGTAGTTTTATTTTTCAAAATACACATGCCTGGTTTCACGTCACTGCTTGAGAATATTGCATATAACTGTGTGTAGACTGCTACCTGCGCTAGCCTTAATGAGTTTGACAAAGTATAAGTTTTTAATATATGTTTACAATATAGGTGAGCAACTGTTAACATTGTTGTTAAGCTTAATTTTTGTGTAACTTTTTGTTTAATATTGCTCCATTATGATATTAAAATCAGCAACATTAATTTTTTTCACCACCCCCTAATGTAACCCAATTGTTTTTTTCAATTTCCACGTCAAATCGCCCGCCTCCCATCCAGAGGTGTTTGTGAAGCAGGGGGAGCCTATAAATACCTCCTATCTCCCTGAGCATTCATAATCCAACATGAGTGGCACATGGTAGCAGCGTCAACGAATGCTCCCGAAAATTTTGATCCTTCAAGAACCATGGTGTAAATTAAAGCACTGTCCCAACATATTACGTTTTATGAATACTTGTGGAATCACCTTGTTGGCGAAATTCTCTCATTTTTTCCATTTTAAGTTGCTTTTTGATGCCAAAACTGCTTCGATGCTGTGTTGAAGCGTCCAAAGAACAATTGATGAAAGCGTTCAAACAGCTGCCAATCACGAGGGGACGCGCAAAGGTGCAAACGATCAAACATTTGTTGTGTACATCGGATCGATTACGATGTCAACAATGAATAAACGATTCTTACTATCTACTGAGCAAAATGCTCGACCAACGGTTATATGGACAAAACCGGCGACATGCGGACCCATTTTGGACCGAGCACGAAAAACTACTTTTCTGACTACTTTCAGCCGAAATCAACTCGATTCCGATCTGTGCCTACACAAAAAAACTAAACCGCTCACAGAAGGCGAAAAATTGCTCTCGTGACTTCCAAAACCATTGTTTGCTGGCGATGCACAGTCAAAGGCAAATGCAGTGGCCGGCCATTGGATACGTTCATGCACCGTCCCTCCACCCACGTGGGTGGAGGGACGGTGGTTCATGCAACGATTATACAGGTGCCCATAAGCTACATTATTTCCTGTCGGGTCGGGGCGATGAAACTAAATCGCGATCCATTCATATCAGTTGGAGTTGTCCAAAAAGAGACACTTGCCATAGACTATAGCATCAAATGTTGACCGTTCAGACTGAAACACGATGAAAGGTCTGAAGATCGCCGTGATGTCGTTCTTCTCTGTACGTTTTTCTGAGCTTGTTTTTTACTACATTGCTCTAATATTATCTGACGTTTGTTTGAAATCTGTATCAACTTTTCTTTCCCAACCAGGGCACAACATTACCATTTTTACTTTCATAGTAACCTAGGATTCATTTAATTCGCTGATTAATAGACTCTTCTGTTCTTCCTCGATTGTCTGTTAATGACTTTACTGTCCCGATATCGATATTGCGTTCGCACTCACGTGTCTTGAAACTTACGTCATTCCCTGAAATAGTTTTCGGACAAACTCAAGACATTTGACAAGTCCTAACGAATAGTCGGCAAAATTTAGAGAAATTAGCAACAATAATTACATGTATGGTAATTTTACTGTCTTTAGCCTAAGCGGTTCGCTTGGCAGAAGCAGTATATAACGATCTGAGTTCCCATTTTTACCCTACAGTGTGAGTGTAGTATTCGAACAACTCAGATCATAATCTTACGCTGTTCCGAGTAGCCTGGGCATTTTTTATAATAAACAATAAAATTTAGCCTATCAAAATTACTCATTTTTACATTGCTTGGATATCGATATTTTTTCTATATTTTTTGACTTTTGATTTGAAGTCTTTTGATTCTCCATTGGCGGCAGCACATGTACGGTTACAACCGTCATGTGATCACCGGAGTGTGCTTGTAAAGTTGTCGGGAAGTTGTTCGGAAGAAAAGGCATTTTGTAGTTAGCGGCTGCAGCTCGGGATTTTTCAAGATAACAACCCATTATACATTTCCTACATCTTTGAAAGGGGGATTACGGTAATCTTTCCTGTGATGAAAATTTTGTGAACGTCTTTGCAATGTGTTTCCACGATGAGTGTAAACTGATTCTCTGTTAGTAATAAATAAAATAAATTTTTTACTATAACCCAAACGGTAAAATCGTCAGAAATGGTCCAGTGGCCGTGATAAAATAGACTCGGGAGCAAAAATCATTGCGAGGAAGATAGTAAGAAATTCACATTGCGATATTTGCTGTCGTATTTCTCAACAGGAATAACCCATTTTTACGCATTGTGAATAAGAAGAGCAAGGTGTTCGGCAGTCAATTGCTTCTATCATAATAATCTTGATCGCAGCTATTAGGCGAGAAGACAGCGGGCTCTTATAATCTTGCAAAATTATTGATATTAGGCCTATGTCTTTGTGTTGAAAATTTTCGATCGAAGGCAGCAGCAGCTCACTTCAACAGCCGTGGTATATTGGGAATCGTGTTTATCACTCGACGCAGAACTACCATGCTATCAACATTACGTTCTATACCAATGTACGCCCCTGAAAGTTATAGAGTCAGCTGTGGCATCGGCAGTTACACATTGGTCGTAATCTTTTCTTATTCTGCCCCGTCTTTTGTACCGTCTAGACATTTCAAAGCTAGAAATTTTTACCGTGACATATAACACAGTGACCTTGCACACTAATGATCATTCCACTGTTTCTGTTGGGGTTTGTTGGTTTTATGATTTGCCCCGTGGCCCCGGTAAAATCTTTTCCATAAGATACACAGTTGAATTTTTTAAAGGTAAATTTAGTACATTCCCAGTTTGTTGGGTAAGTTTGTCTAGAGTGAAAGGTTGAGTTGACACTGATAGAGAAGACGTCGGGCCGGCACAGTTGACTGAGTGAGGTTCGGTCGGTTTGGCGTTCAGTCCAGAAACCTGCAAAGTTCTGTATTATGATCGTTCGGCATTTGGGTGTTTTAACTCAATTTTTTTTGGACAAAGTAATTCAGTAATAATGTACGCCAGATTCCTTGTGTTGTTTTGCCACCGTCATACGCGTATACGGACGGCTTGAGATTAAAAACGGTAAAAATATTCAGTGCTCGTAAATGCGTGCAACGTTTATTTAGTGACTGTTTACGCAGTATAGTCATCAATACGACTAGGATTTGCCACCACGTAACGACTGTAATCCTGCATTAATAGTCCATACGAAAATTTGTGCTGAATCGAAGGAGGTAAAAATTACGGTAGGAAACGTCGGTCCATTTTCCGTCAAAGTTGTTGATCTGCAACATCTTCAATGTGCACAAACTACATGAGTGGCTATTATAGGTCTACACGTCCCACGTGCTTTCCACTGTTCATTACGAGCTATGTTCAAAGTGCGGAGTTATAGACATTGTTGAAGTACCGGGTACATTGATTGTGTTCGAAACCTCTACCTGTTTGCTCCTCGTGTTTTTGTGTCCCTAAAGTCGACTGGCTCTATGCTCTCTGTTGCGTACACACATAGCTGTCAGGATTAAGATTTTCTGGGTAAATAGATACACTCAATAGTTTATTCCGCCTCTGATGCAAAGATACACACTGTTTTACATGTGCCACTCCTAGGCCTGGGATCGATTGCCATACCTTTAACTGTCGAAACGCCTGTGGCTAATTTCCTGTAATGCACAGTGCATCATATTTCACCACTGTATCTCACTCAGTATTCTTCCTACGGTAGTTAATGCCACGAAAATCAAAGATTTAAACTTTTGCTCATATTTTCCTCAAGCAAATTTTCAACCATTCTCTTTCAAAATCAAGTGTAAAAGTCGGGGTCACCGTCGAAATTTTTTTACTAGAGAAACAAGTTACCCAATATTTACCCCCTCCCCTAATGGACGAAATGGACGAAAATGGACGAAAGCAAACCTTGCAAGAGATAATGGAGTGCAAAGTTTGCTGGAGTTCATTATGGGCTCAGAGGGGGTACATTATTGCTATTACTTTATAGTTTTGGCGATGCCAGTGTTTTTGAAGTAGAAAACATCTTGAGCCACAATGCTGGATAATCGAATGCATTATCAGGAATGATCTGAGGGTATGACGTCACAAAATTCACTGGTATTGACAAAGCTGTAATATAATTACCGATATTTGCCATTCAAAACGGCTGCTGTCGCTGTGTTATCACCATAGCGGAAAATGAAATTTCCAATTCTCACAAAACTAGGCCGGTGAAAACTTTACTCACTCCAAGCCTCAAAATAAGCCCCCAAAAGTGGAAGGCCAGAACAGAATTGTTAAAGTTTGAGAGTCCGGAAATCTGTGCGCATTCTAACTTAATCCAAATTTGTGCCTTTCTTCTCGCTTGCTCAAGTTTGAAAAACCAAGTGAGGCGATACATTAAATATGTTGTTTTTGGAACGCTCTTTGGATCGAAAACTACGTCAACAGTGGTACTTTACAGATCAATTGTATGTGTGATGTACGTCACTGAGTGATTCCCTTATTGAAATGGTGTATTTATCGCAAAGAAGACGGATTTCCAAGAATTAAAGGGCAACGTCATAAATTCAATGAAAGAATATAAATTAATACTCGACGTCCCCACCTCCCTTCCCGCTGGAAAAAAGTTAATCGGCTTATACTGAACGAATCTCTAGGTTTTGTTCATGTCAAATGAAGTTAATAATGGCCTATTCGGGGTTGAATGAAATATATATCTTTGACGCAAGGAACAAATTTTAATCATTTTAATCCTTTGTTATTTCAACGCATATGCTCAAAAATAGCTTCGAACAATTTTAAAGTTTCACCTTCCACGATATAGTAAAATGTCCCAAAGTGTGTATTTAAATGTTTGAAGATAATTCGAGGGAAACGTGTACATTGTGCAAGCTGAGGGATAATCTTGCTAAATTTCACAAGAACCTCATCCAAAGCGTCTTGTATGCCAAGAGGGTTTGGTCATTGGGGGATTGTCGAAAGAGGAGACGAGGGTCATGTGACAGGAGGGCTGAAGAGAGCCGGCGCAGTCAACATATTTGGGATGTTTTTCAAATAATAGCGAGAGGACAGTTACTAACTAGTACTGACGATATAAACCTTTACCTCCGATTTTTAAGTTTTGTCCAGAGTATACGCCATAGATAGTTTGGCTTTCAGCTGGGCACCTTCATATGACTTGCCGCTGCATGTGTTCGTCCCTTGAAAACCAATCAGATTAGGTGAAAGTATTGCGTAACAGAAGTGTATAAAATGCAATTCTCAGGTGTCGCGCGAAGGCCAACATCCTGCGTTTTAGTTGCGAAAACGCACCTACGTTTGAACAAACACTCATGTCCGCTGAATTTCAACCGAAAATACACTTTTGTCCTTTATCTTTAGAATATTTTTTCTTCCATTTTACATTGATTTGTTGAATTCAAATATTCCGGGTCACATCTCCCCTTTCCAAATTAAGGAGATTAAATATTTTTATCTGACATTGAATTTTTGACGTCGTGGGTAAGCGTTCATCTATGGTCAAATTTGCCATGGGAAAATGTAACAGAATCAGAGACAGACAGAGCATTTGGTAGCATCATTAACCCAAAAGGGTGCCCGCTTGAGGGAGCTGTGACCTGGGCAAGTTTCATTTGATCATGGGTCGTGACATCTGTAAGGCCAGCATCGGACAAAATGTGCTCAGCTGACAAAATCGTCCCATTTCACTGTAAACCTACTCGCTGTAGAAATTAAACCCCAGACGTAATCGTATCTCATGCACGCGAGAAAACGAACACGTGACGTCGAAACTCAATCATCCATAAATTTAACAAAGTTCTCAAAATTGCATTACAATTGTAAAAATCAGCAAAAGGAAGTGATTAAGGAAAATCATTCAACCTCTGATTTATTCACTGTCTGCCGTCCATACAGAGCGCCGCCTCTTGACTCCCGGCGCTCGACTGCTGTCTGGCAACATTGTAGTTTGAATGAAGTCAAATTGACAAACGTCTGTTTAGTAATTTTTCTCGCTGATAATAGAGAGCCTTTTGCGATTTCTTGTGGTTATTTTCCTATACCTGTGTTCGTGTGTGAAATTGCCAACTGTGGTACCTTCCGTACACACATCTGGTACGGCATCGCGACACGCTATTTCTCAGGTCATCCCGCGTGGTGTTTCAACGTGACAAAGTGCACAGGTATCAAGTAAAGAACCGACGGTGAAAAATTATGAAGAATCAGCAATTTGTTGTATCACGAGATGATGTCATTATAATACAATTACCGTTAGAGAAAATTAATTTGAATGGTTATAAAGGAGAAATGAAATTCATTCAGAAGAGGGACGATTATCAGAGAAATCAAGTCATAACTCGGGCTGAGTTCCCGTGCTGTAAATAAAGCCATCAATTTCAATTTTGTTTTGCGTGTGCGTCTAAAATTACACAAGTGTTACGGTCCCCTGGTACCTTCGATATCTGATAAGGACTAGACAACGTACGACTACTGTTCGTAACAGACAGGTTAATGCTATTCCCAGAGTGAAGGTGAAGGTAGTTGCGGCAGTATGTGTTAAAAAGTGTACATAAAGTTGCATTGAACGAGGTACGTATGATATATTCAACTTATTCAAAGAACGTACTTTGGCTTTGTTCAGTGCAACTCTTTATCCGTTTTGTTACTTAAAATATCTCAAGATCAGACGGCAACGGATAAAATCAATAGCAACAATACTAAACGAGAGGAAAGCTAATATTGAACATTAAGTCTACAACGAAGCGAGCGTAAAAATCGCTCTCCGAAAAGATGTTCGCGAGAGGTGGCTGTTTCACTTAGAAAATGATTCCCCAGAAAACGCGTAACATCATCAGAAGATGATAAAAGCGCGCAGAAAGTGATGACGTACCCATCCACATTCCGTTCACGTATGCAATCTTTATCTGTCTATACCTGCGGCAGAAAATTGCACAAGTATTTTGCGCAAAGTGTGACCGTTGATTTTGCACATTTAATGGACTGAAATGATTCCGTTGCAAGTTGTATTCTGTAATTTTATGGAAAAATCACGAACACTCGTGATAACCAACTACGTGACTCAATCTGCATCAATAGCGTTCAGCTTGGTAGATCACTATATAGTTTTATGCCCCTAAACTTGTAATCATCATCATCATCATCATCATCATCATCATCATCATCATCATCATCATCATAACTATATCATCGGCGGATATGATATGGCAAAATAACAAGAATAAACATTAATACATGTACACTACTAATGGGGATGCAGTCCTCGAATGGATGAAAAATGTTCGTGGTTTGAGTACCTATTGCATCTGAAATGGCCTGTGGATCTTTTACCCCTTTTAATGAAGTTAAAACTGATTGAACGCTTCGAGCCAGCGTGCGGGAGAAATGATTGTCGCTATAGCGCTAAAAAGCGTTTCCAGATTGATTCAATAGAACCAGCATGGGAATAAGGTTGTCTTTCATCAACTCGAGTTATTTT
Source organism: Ptychodera flava (assembly GCF_041260155.1). Taxonomy (NCBI): domain Eukaryota; kingdom Metazoa; phylum Hemichordata; class Enteropneusta; family Ptychoderidae; genus Ptychodera; species Ptychodera flava. Next base: position 20,853,307 of record NC_091946.1, on the reverse strand, counting down.
ATGAGGTTTGTATCGACTGTATGTGTTTCAGGATTGACTTCCGCCAATAGCCTCCAATTGTGCACTGAATGTCATATCAGGCTAACATGATGAACACTACTTCACATGTAGATACATTTGATTTATTTTTGCACCAAGCACCTTGAAATCTCTTTCTATACTCAAAGCTCCAAAGCCGTAGCTTTTATATATCTTCCAGTATTTCTCTTTAAATGCAGTACAATTTTTTTGTAATACTTCAAAGACCATGTCAAGGATTCAGAGAGGAGAATTTGAATACTTACTTGTTTGGAGGAACTAAAAACAATACAAATATACTGTCAAGGATTAAGTCTGTTGTTCCATTCAGTATTCTAGCTGTTGTGTGCAGGGCCTTCTTTGACGCGGCGGTGCCATGAAACTCGCAGCTGACAAACTCCAAAGCAGATTGTCCCTTATTGTGAACAAAAGATAAGTGGAATGACAAATTTTTGACTTCACACATTGAAGGAGGTGCCAGTAGGACCATACTTGAAACAGTATTCACAAATCACTTACCTTACAATTACATGCTTTGAGTGTTTCAACATATGTTATGAGGTCTACGTGCGGGTTAGGCCTAACATCAAAAACTGTTGATATGTGGGAAATTAGTCGAGTCAAAGGTGAGGTAACTTTGCCGAGTGGCATCATAAATTAAATTTCTTGAACGATCGCTCAATTATTTTGCTATCAGGCCTTTCGCAATTTCTGCGAATTGCTTGCACCTTTACGTCTCTCTTCGCGTATTTTTCCGTTTAACTTCTCAATGTTTAAATGTGTAGCACTTCGTTAAGGTGAACAGGTCACTTTAAGGTAGTATGCGCCTCGAAAGTAAAAGCCTTAAACTTTGTTGAAACTTTCCTCAAGGAAAATTTCAACCATTCTCTTTCAAAATCAAGAATAAAAATCGGGATTTACAGTACAAAGTTTGGTAGTAGAGAAACAAATTACCCAAGATTTACCGATATCTGAAATTCAACATGGCCGCCATCCCTGTGTTAACTCTATAGAGAACAATAAAGTTTCGATTTTCGAAAAAAAAAAACTAAGACGGTGACGCTCTTCTTACACCAAAAGCTTTAAAATGAACCCCTACAAGTGGTAGATTAGAAAAGAATTGTAAAAGTTTGAGGGTCCAGATATCTGTCCTCGAGACGCATTCTACCTTAAAGCAAGTTTTTGATAGTTAAACAGCACTGTCTAGGGGAGGGACCATAGATCTATGGAAAAGGTCATATGTGTCGCACTGTGTGCATTATAAATATACTTGTGTACGGTCGCAAGCGCTGGCCAACATTCTCATCCAATCGAAAATTGATCAAGGTAGATTCTGAGGGCACATCTGAACTGTCCCTGAAAAGAAACAAACAGGTTGTTTCTATTTAAACAAGTATATTTTTTGGCATTGGCTTGATTAGTAACAGGGACGTGTGTTGATGCGTGTTGCTGATGACCTATACGCGCCGTCAGCTTCAGCAAGGCAGTTTGAACTCATTGATGAAGATGTCAACTAGCGATTTTTATTATTCTGAAAGAAATGCTTTCAAACAGCATGGTCACATAGAGGGTATCAGCAATAGAGAACCTCAGTCCACATCCGTCTCCTGTCTACATCGCTCGTGAACGCAACCCATGTGAAATTTAAACGACGGAGAAACATAGACAGAGTCGCAACGGGTATTGTTTATCCATGTTCGCCTCGCCTCAGGTTGCTCTCGCCGACCAGAGTGCCGACCATGCATCTTTTGGTAATTTTCGGATTTTCGCCAATTGTTAAGCGAAAGTATGTTCGGCAAAGTTTGTGTTGTTGTTGTCCTGTGGTGCTTAGCGGAATTGACGTGCTGGCGAAAAGCGGAGTGTTTTGAACTTCAGGAAAGTGAGTTTTATCGTTTTAAAATTCCTCTCATATTTTTATGAATATATAATGAGTGTGTTCGAACCAAATTTGAAAGTCTGTTATCGATATTGTCTGGTTTTACTCAATGGTTTACGGTCAGTCATACCGTCTTTTACACGTGCGTCAAGGAAGGACATGTTTATGAAACTGCTGGCGTGTTATGTTTTGATTGGCGTGAAGCAGTGTTTCTGGCCTGAGAGCTCACTAAGTAACTATGGTTGCTACGCGACTGGCAGTACGATGCCATCTCGTCGTATTTTTCGCATAATCTCGTGTAATTATCAACCACAAACAAAGCCTCCAAAAAGTTTAACACCTTTGAAGCTCATTTTAATATGATAAGCCAATAGTCTACCGAGACGACCACGGAACAAAAGGCATGCAGCGTTTCTAGTCTATACTATTTGTCTGTGAAATTTAAACGACGCCTTCAGTTAGCGCCCGACAATTCAAAGCGACAATCAATATAAATTCAACGAAGCGACAGTCAATAAATTCTTTGAGAAAACTACTGACGATAAGAATAAGAAGTGGCATTACGGCCTAGTGAATTTCAGTTTATGTTGCATTTTATTTGGGTGTCAAATTTCATTGTACATTTGGACTGAAATGGTACATTGTGTTATCCAAACCCTTTGAAATGCACTTCATGAGTAAAACGAAAACATGTCAAATAAATTGCTTTACTTTTACCATAATTCCGATAATATCCCTAGGTAATACTGGCCATGGCAACAGACCGTGACATCTCCGGCGTAATCTTTAACATGATTATTATTGAATAAGAATGTCATTCAGGGAGAGACAGTTTGGTTCCATTAAACGTAAAATCTATGTCTCTGTCTGTCTGTCTGTCTGTCTGTCTGTCTGTCTGTCTCTCTGTCTCTCTGTCTCTCAGTCTGTCTGTCTGTCTGTCTGTCTGTCTCTCTCTCTCTCTCTCTCTCTCTCTCTCTCTCTCTCTCTCTCTCTCTCTCTCTCTCTCTCTCTCTCTCTCTCTCTCTCTCTCTCTCTCTCCCCCTGTCTCTCAAATATCCACTCATGTACGATTGAGATTAAACTGCATTAATTGAATAATAACACTTTATTGACACAAGGTAGCATGGCCAAGATCACGACGACTTGTTGCCCGCCAAAGGCATGGTGCTCATGGCGGTAGTGATGGATGATACAGGAGACAAAGGCCAAAGTATCATCATTGCCGCCATGACAACAAGCCCGAGGGCATGCAACAAATCGTGATCTTGCCCGAAGTGTTCTGTGTTGGGATGCACCATTTCATATTCGGCAGGGGGGGGGGGGGGGGGGGGGGGCTGGAAGACTGGCTCTGGAGAAATTTTCCTCCCTGCTTGACCTGTAATTATTTTGTTCTACCAACAGTGTGAATTCTGGTATCTTTTTTTCCCACTTTCCCACTCAGAGGATTCTTTTTTTCGCTCGCACATGCGCGCTGAAATGCCAATATTGCTGTTCTGTTTGTTAAGGTGCTTTTGTTCATATGGCACGACAAAACTGAATAAGGAAAGAAATGTAAAGCAGCAAAAAGATTACATGGGAAACAGCATCTGCTTCAGATTGCTGGAAAGTTGGAAAGAAAATGGAAGCACCCTTTGCGACAGCAAGTTTACTAATGGAGACAAACATGAAGCCATCGAGGTCTCAATCTGCAAGAAAATCACTATTACCTTTAGTGATTAAGCTAAGTAATAGGCCAAAAGCATGTGGCACAAACCGACTAAGGAATTGAAAGACTGCAAACGCAGAGAGGTAGTTGAATACTGAAATGACGCGATTAATCAAATTACTTTGAGTGGTTAGGAAGGGTGTCCCTCTCCTGATACAGAAAATTTTGAATCTCACATATTAAAATAGTGTTATTTGGTGATCATTTTGAGTGTTTTAACAGTTTTTATGAATGCTCAAATATAGGATTACATATATATATATAATATATATATATATATATATATATTATATATATATATATATATATATATAACAAAATCTTAGAATTTGGATGGTCTCAACAAAACACAACTTATGGTTCTTACAGTGACAAGCTTTCGCCTTGTTCACAAGGCATCGTCAGGTCCAACTGATGAACAGAATCCAGGGGTAAAGTACAGCCAACGGGAAAGTACAGGTGTGAAAAAAAGGACAATAGGGTGTTAACGGAGTTCAATGTTATTAGTAGATGACAGGAACAATAATAAAATGAGATTGAACTGGGATAGTTGGAACTCGAACGTGTCAATTACACGGTTAGAGGTGTTTCTGTGTTTAGTCCATCGGGGAACAAAGTACGTAGTTTCTTGATCCAAAACGTTTCTCTGGCATCTAAGTTGACCGGGTCTTTGTTGGTTATTTGTTCGATCGCTACAACTGTGAAGTTATCTTCTGAGTGTCCAGGACTATTATAATGAGGTGCAACTAGTGGACTTGTACTGTATTGCTGTCTTCTGATACAGCTACGATGACCACTGATACGCTGTTTGAGGATATTAGTTGTCTGTCCGACGTACATTTGTTTACATTTGCTACAAATTATGCAATAAACTACCCATGATGACTTGCAGGTGAGATCGCCTCTGATGTTGAAGTGTTCTCCTGTAGAAGTGCTGGTGATGGTGTCCGTGGTCAACATGAATTTGCAATTGACATATCGCGTAGCGTTGCATGGATGGGACGTGTTTAATCGATGACTTACTTTCTGTTTGTTGTGTACAAGGATATCACGTAGGTTTCTACATCGTCTGTACGAAATCAATGGAATTGTAGGCATGGCGTCCTTCATAGTATCTGACTGCATGAGTATATGATGATGATCGGAGACTATCTTTTTAACATCGGGACCTAATGGATTGTAATTGGTGACATATGTCAGTCTTGTTTCTGGTGATTTGGTTTTATACTGCAGTAAGTCTCTGCGATTAAGTGTGCGAACTTTGTTAATTATTGGGGCGATGTGCTTCCTCTTGTATCCAGATTTAACGAGATTACTGGCGAATGTGTCAAGTCGATGTTCCATCCAAGTATCTAACGAACATATCCGGCGGATACGGATAGCTCCACTATACGGTACTGAGCGGAATATGTGGGGTGGGTGACATGAGGTCGGGGAGATGTAGGATCCAGAATCTGTTGGTTTGTGTGTAGGTCAGTTTCTAGTCTATCCCTGTGTCGTATGATGTTTACATCAAGGAATGTTCTGCTAGATTTGCTATATTCAACATCGAACTTGATTGTAGGATGGACACTGTTGATATGTTGTATATATTGTTGTAATTCGACTTCGGTGATAGTAAATAGATCAATTAAGTCATCAACAAATCTTCTGTGCCAAAGGGAATGAACTGATATACTGAGTAGTAATGACTTACGAAACCAAGTCATGTAGATATTGGCATACTTGACAGCAAATGGGATCCCCATTGCGGTGCCTGTAACTTGACGAAAATGCCCATCCTTAAACGAAAAATGGTTATTTGTCAAGATAAACTGAACAAGTTTTATAATGTCTTCAATTTGTGTCATGGTGTATCGTGAATGAAGGCGTAGAGCAGTTTCCATGGCGACGAGCCCTTCTTGGTGTGGTATGTTGGTATAGAGACTGCGTACATCCATGGTAACAAGTAGTAAATCTCTCGGAAGTGGGGCATGTGTATTGTTAAAGTGGTTAAGATGGGCAAGAAATTCTGTGGAATCTTGCACAAGTTCGCCCCTGCAGTAATCTGCTTCTGTGGCTGTTAGGATGAAGTCCAACCAAAGAGCAGCTGGTCTACATGGACTATTTATATGGCTACAAATCGGTCTACCCGGTGGTATAACATGATTATCAAGTTGTTCTTGCGACAGCTTATGAATTTTCGGTAGAATGTAGAAGTATGCTTCCTCCGAATCGTTGATTTTGCACAAGGCATCGAATGTGGCTTCATCAATGACGTCAAGACGATAAAGAATGTTACAGTGTTCTTTCAATGATTTGATGACGGACACAGTGACATCTGAATCTTCTCTTTCATAAAAATTCGTATCATTTAGTTGTCTTCGGCATTCTTTATCGTAGTCTGTTTTATTAAGTACAACCAGAGCTCCTCCTTTGTCGGCTTTGGTGATAACTATGTTTTCATTATCTTTGAGTTCATTAAGCGCGGCGCGTTCTTGTAGTGTCAAATTGTCGACGGTGGAGTTGAAACGGGGTGGTTGATAAGCGTACACTTCGTTCAATATTTAGAACAGTAGACATCAACAGATTTATCAATACCAGGTTTAGGTGTCCACTTCTTCGTAGGTTTATATTGTTTTAGCACATCTGGCGTTGTATCAGTGTTGTAGATGTCATCAGATTGTCGTGAGAAGTAGTGTAGAAGTCGCACTTTTCTGGTGTATGTCGCACAATCGTATACCATTCCCTTCGTATCGAGGGACTTGGGTTTCGGGCAGAAGCCCAGTCCACGGCCTAATAGATGTGTAGCGCTTTCATCCAGTTGTTTGTCACTGAGGTTGACTACCAGTCCGTTTGACCGACTTGAATGACGAATCTTGAGGTTCCTACGGTAGCGACGGTGTGCGTTAATTTTACGAGTGTTTTTGTCGAATCGACGTTGTGTCTTACCACTGTCACAGTTTGTGATGGATCTTGCATCGGCAATGTTGTTCTCATCACATTGAGTAGGTAGTATCTTGAGTAATTTTGCCTGGTGACACCTTTTCATGTTTTCGTCAGTTTTTGTGATTTGCTGTTGAATTCGTCTGTTCAACCGTCTAAATAAACGGTCATTAGTTTGATTTTTGAGACGGTCGTTTAGATATTGTATTTTATCCGGAAGTTGAGTTTCAGTTAAAGTCTTGTAATGGCTTATGAGACGATTCTGAATCTGTCTTGCTGTTTCTTCGATGATACTTGTACACTCATTTTGTAGGTTGGTATCAGCTACCGGTGGCTTGTATTTCCATACGAGTGATCTGGGAAAACTGTTTGATTGTTTACATGACTGTAGAAACTTGGTATGGTTTTTGAATCTGGTAAGTTTGTCTGATGCTTTCCTGAGGGCACTAAATGTTTTCTGGAAGCCGTTCATGGTGGTGACAGTAAAAAACGGATCTGAAGATTCACAGGGGCACCACGTCACAAGGACACAAGATAATATAGCACAACAATGTGTACGGGCCACCAACGTTTGTTACTCACCACCAGATGTCGGTTGTGTCAATGTCTGATCAATGATCCACAGAGCCTAATCCAACATAGTAAATGTAAAACAAAACCTTAGAATTTGGATGGTCTCAACAAAACACAACTTATGGTTCTTACAGTGACAAGCTTTCGCCTTGTTCACAAGGCATCGTCAGGTCCAACTGATGAACAGAATCCAGGGGTAAAGTACAGCCAACGGGAAAGTACAGGTGTGAAAAAAAGGACAATAGGGTGTTAACGGAGTTCAATGTTATGAGCAGATGACAGGAACAATAATAAAATGAGATTGAACTGGGATAGTTGGAACTCGAACGTGTCAATTACACGGTTAGAGGTGTTTCTGTGTTTAGTCCATCGGGGAACAAAGTACGTAGTTTCTTGATCCAAAACGTTTCTCTGGCATCTAAGTTGACCGGGTCTTTGTTGGTTATTTGTTCGATCGCTACAACTGTGAAGTTATCTTCTGAGTGTCCAGGACTATTATAATGAGGTGCAACTAGTGGACTTGTACTGTATTGCTGTCTTCTGATACAGCTACGATGACCACTGATACGCTGTTTGAGGATATTAGTTGTCTGTCCGACGTACATTTGTTTACATTTGCTACAAATTATGCAATAAACTACCCATGATGACTTGCAGGTGAGATCGCCTCTGATGTTGAAGTGTTCTCCTGTAGAAGTGCTGGTGATGGTGTCCGTGGTCAACATGAATTTGCAATTGACATATCGCGTAGCGTTGCATGGATGGGACGTGTTTAATCGATGACTTACTTTCTGTTTGTTGTGTACAAGGATATCACGTAGGTTTCTACATCGTCTGTACGAAATCAATGGAATTGTAGGCATGGCGTCCTTCATAGTATCTGACTGCATGAGTATATGATGATGAGCGGAGACTATCTTTTTAACATCGGGACCTAATGGATTGTAATTGGTGACATATGTCAGTCTTGTTTCTGGTGATTTGGTTTTATACTGCAGTAAGTCTCTGCGATTAAGTTTGCGAACTTTGTTATATATATATATATATATATATATATATATATATATATATATATATATATATATATATATATATATATATATATATATATTATGTGTATGTATGTATGTATGTATGTATGTATGTATGTATGTATGTATGTATGTATGTATGTATGTATATGTGTGTGTGTGTGTGTACGTATACGATCCCATGGTATCATAGGGAACAGATGAAAGGACCCTGGGGTTGGGAGGAGGTTTTTTGTGCAACGGTTTACCTTATTTGATTTTATTAATCTTGACTGTGATATTTCAAATAAAGAGTTTAACTCTACACCGTCTGACTGCTTTATATATTACCGACAAGTCCTTATCTCCTCTCCAACTTTTGTATACACCACTGTAATTGCTACGAAAACATTGCCAACTTGCTAATCCGCTGTCCGTATCAGCGGATTAAGTGATTGAGTCAACACCACAGCCGTCCCACTCGCATTAAAAAGTCCCCTTATTTGATTTTATCAATTTTGACTGTGATATTTCAAATAAAGAGTTCAACTCCACACTGTCTGACTGCTTTATTGTCACCGACAAGTCCTTATCTCCTCTCTAACTTTTGTATACACCACTATAATTGCTCCGAAAACATTGCCAACTTGCTAATCCGCTGTCCGTATCAGCGGATTAAGTGATTGAGTCAACACCACAGCCGTCCCACACGCAAATAAGTGTGGGACGGCTGTGGTGTTGACTCAATCACTTAATCCGCTGATACGGACAGCGGATTAGCAAGTTGGCAATGTTTTCGGAGCAATTCCTACAGTGGTGTATACACAAGTTGGAGAGGAGATAAGGACTTGTCGGTAATATATAAAGCAATCAGACGGTAGAGTTGAACTCTTTATTTGAAATACCACAGTCAAAATTAATAAAATCAAATAAAGTAAATCGTTGCACAAAAAACCTCCTCCCCACCCCAGGGTCCTTTCATCTGTTCCCTATGATGGTATTTGACGAGTATAAACCGTAAAAGCACAGCTAATAATGTCAAAAACTGCCATATGTTAACTACCATAATCATGAAAATCACGTTTTATTTATAAATCTGTGACAGGAAGGAAAATAGTAGAATAAATGAGAACAAAAATATCCTGTCATTTTTTCTTTTTTTAAAATATGTCAATGTATCAATGTTTTTGTGAAATATTAGTGCATGTTTCTTTCTTATACTACATTCTTAAAAAGAAAACAGAAAAAGAATAAGGAATTCATGCTTGTCATTGGAACTGCAGATTTCATAATGATTAGTGCACTTTGCAAAACAGACTTTCAATTTGCGAACATATCTCTTATATATCTGATGTATTATAATTACGCGCCCGATGGGCGCACCGAAAAGTGGAATGATGCAATTCGTTGGTGATACGATGCATTTAAGGCATGTATGAACCCGTGTTGTAAAAACACGCACGAATGCCTCTATCACACCTTGGCAACGTGTCTTTCGCTCCTTGCAGTTGCCAAGGCTTGTGATTCATTTATACGCCATCCGGAGATCCTAATCAACTTCTTGTTATCGGTTGGAGATCTTAAGTGAGTCACCTTTCGCTCTTCCATACAGTTTTGTCGAAAGTTCCATAAAGCAATATCTCAAGCCGAATTTAGTTTTCGTTCTGTGTCCTGTTTTATGAGTTTTACATGCTGAGTCGAATCAACAGAGCGTGTCTCCACGTAGATTGCGTTCCATTTATAAGTACTTTACCCGTCGACGTGTTTCATATTATTTCTGTTTTGTTGTACAAGGAATGCACCATTATGTCTTAGGAGGGGTTGGTCAGGATGCAGACATGCAATATTTTTGCTGTCTAAACTTGTACAAATTATTTTTTCAGATTGTGAGTCGCATGCTAGCTATTTTCGCCGATGTAGACACTATCGGCCGAACAAGTGAACATTTCATTTGCAACAACTTGCATGTACAATTTAGATATGTTGGTTAGCGTATTATCTCGCGCAACATTCACTGCTGCCGTGAGACATTTTTTACAAACTTAGTTGTTGTTGTTTTCTTTTGCGCCTTTCCTCAACGTTACTGCTCATGTTTGGATCCCCTAACCCCTCACTTTTTTACTTCAGCGGCAGTAGCAGAAGCGGCAATTTCGCTCGGTGCCATTTCCTGTTGAGCGTGATTTCCAAACGTCTTCGTCATAACATTCCTAACAGACACTTCTTTCCGCATGATATTAAGGTAGTATGAGCCTCGAAAGTGAACTTTTGCTCAAACTTTTCTCAAAGAATATTCAACCATTCTTTCAAAATCAAGAAGAAAAATTTTGGGGTCATCGTGCATATTTTGGTAGTAGAGAAACAAAATACCCAAGATTTACCGATATCTGAAAATCAGAATGGCCGCCATCCCTGTGTTAACTCTATGGAGAACAATAAAATTTTCGATTTTCGAAAAACTATAAGACAGTGAAAAGTTTACTTACACCAAGAGCTTTAAAATGTGGTAGATCAGTAAAGAATTGACAAAGTGTGTGTCCGAATATCTGTCCCGAGCGCATTCTACCTTAATGATAGAGCTGTGAAGTCATTGAATATTAGACCTATACTTTGCGACTTATTCTCAGCTTTCCTGTATTTAAGGCCTACCTTTGTCGACAATGGCCCGAAAGGAGTTTGTCGTTAATCGCAAATTTCAAACTTCATGCGTTTCAAATCTTCATTTGTCTGAAACCCTTTGGTGATACTGTCCCATGTTATGCATATTTTAACAAAATTAATGATTATCAAACTTTCTTTTCCAGTTTCGTTTGCGATGCATACGCCTGTCGTGATGTTTTACGGTGCCGCCTTCGATCCTTACTCAAATACTTCGGTTTGCACCTATTTCTTTGACGAACAGCGTGATATGAATATCTACACCGTGTACGAGGCGCTGGTGATGTATGCCATCCCGCTGATCATCATCATAGCCTGCAACGTCGCCATAGCGGTGAAGATCTGCACTATGGAGATGCCGGCCAAGTTGCGGAAGACTGCGGGCAAGGTTGGTGGTGGTGCGCCGGAACTCGACGGTCGCGCGATGTCAAAACCGGCACAGGAATCGGCGAGCCAGAAGGTACGCGTGACGGTGATTGTGTTCATAATAGTTATCTTCTTCGCCATATGCTGGGGACCAGTGCACGCGACAAGAATTTTTATGATCGTCAAGCAGCAGTACAACAACCTGTTGCTCTTTAAACTGTCCAAAATATCTCTGTGCCTTACCTACCTGAATTCCGCCCTCAATCCCGTGCTTTACGCATTCCTCGGGAAGAATTACCGCGCGCACGCAAAACACGTGTTCTGTTGCGCCAACTACTCGCAAAATAACTCGTCATACTCGCAAATATCAACCACAAGGAAGAGAATCTCAACTACCGTGATGTGACAGGTGCATGGGATACAAAGTTGCACACTGTCCCGCAAGGAGATATTACGTCAAACCATTATCCTATGAGAAAGCTGTCAGGTGTCCCACGGCCTTGTACCAGCAAACAAATGCCTGGTGGATGCGCTGAACGGAGTGACTGGCAGACAAATATTCCATGTCGGTGGTGACAGTTGTTCCCCACTACTTCGATTTCCTGACCATAATGACAACTGAAGGTACTGGGAGGTAAAGTACTCAACTCAGCACGCCACTTGTGAAACAGAAAGAAATTTTGGTCGGATTTGTTCAGCTTTCCCGAATAAAGTCCGCCAGGTCAGCATTCAGCATGGTGTCAGTCCCGCACTTTATTGCCGAACCTAGCTGGTTTTAAAAAATGTCGCGGGTCCTGCTTTTGACATATGTTCAAGTTCTGGAAAAGTGCAATGTCATTGAGTTTTTCCCGTTCTCGCGATACTTAGGCGGCGCTACAGTTTTCTGGAAGGGGAAGCTAACAAGCACATGTGCACAACGATTTGTCCTCTATAATAGGAATAAGCAAAGCAAAACATGCCAAAGTTTCAAGCGGATGGAAAGTGGAAGTATCCAGAGAGAAAGGAGATTTGAAATTTCAAACGATGAATTATATGCGTCTTTAGTGCCTGCTACCGTAGCAATGAAGATTACACAGAAACAAATGGATGATTAAGCGAGCTTTACAAACACACACATGATATATGAGCGTGAATATTTTTATCGAATTATATACACTCATTAAAAATGTTAGGTACGTGCGTGTGTCAAAAATGTGCATGTCTGATGACGAACGTATTGTGTGTGTATATGTATGTGTATATGTTTATATATATATATATATATATATATATATATATATATATATATATATATATATATATATGGGAATGAGAATGTATATATATATATATGGGAATGAGAATGGGAATACATCATACATTCAATTATATTTGTCACCTATCACTCGAGTTTCATGAATTCATTAGATTGGTATATTTCATTTTATATTTTATGATACCAGTATATTTGTCACCTATCACTCGAGTTTCATGAATTCATTAGATTGGTATATTTTATTGTATATTTAAATTGATGGCGCAAATACAGCGATCTGATTGGTCGAGACTTGTAAAGAACTGTGGTATACGGCACATGCGCGAGCTCTCGATCGGCAAGAGCAAAAATAAGAATTTCAATATACATTTATGATATAATAGCAGTAAAGTACACCTAGCGACGGTATACTACTCGATTTTGACCAGTTCACTTCATTTACGCACTCGCTATCGCTCATGCATATATGTAGTGAACTGGTCAAAATCTCGTGTGTATACTGTCGCTAGGTGTGCTTTATTGCTTAATTTGCCATAGATGCTTACATACATACATACATACATACATACATACATACATACATACATACATACATACATACACGCACACACAAATACACATTTATACATAGACAAATATATATACATACATATAAATATATACATATATATATATGTATATGTATATATTATATATGTATTATATACATATATATATATATATATAGGCTTATATATATAGGCTTATATATATAGGCTTATATATATATATATATATATAATATATATATATATATATATATAGATTTCTGTGTGTATTCACATTTTACGAGAAAATACTTTGATACAGATAACTTGGAGAACTTTTATACAATCTAGCATTGACATTCGCTAAGTACTCTCTTATACTGACGATACAAGAACTCGGTTTGACATATAAGCTTTGCACTTTTTGTACATTGAAAAAAAAATTTATATATATATATATATATATATATATATATATATATATATATATATATATATATATATGTATATCGACTGTGCTTTTCCAGTGACTATCTTGATTTCCCAACTTCTTTCAGCCATTTAGTGTCTGATTGTAATCAAATAATGTTCATAATTATCAATTAAATTACATTTTATTCGTGTTTTGTCGACTGCACACTTCACACCACACTGTACGCCTGGCACTCTGTTTTAATTCTAGTTGTGTTGCTCAGCAACAGGTGCTACCGGCACCCCTATTGGTCACCAATCATGAGACACCATGTGATACCAATACTTTCAACATACTCACATATACACACAGCCATAGCAGTGCTTCAAGAAGTGGGGCTGATCTTATCGCAAATTTGGCACCGACAAGTATGGAAGAACCATTCTCACTGAGAACTCCACAAAATCCTAATATTCCGATGAAATTACGTTGGCAGCGTTATTAGTAGCCGGTTCTGCCTGATAATGGTTTACACACTTTCAAATCTCGCCGAACGTTTCTGTTACAGGTGTAGTTGTCGGCATATAGACGTTAAAGGTACACTGTTACCTGTTCCAATTTTGCCACAGTTATCATGGGAAGAGAAAATCTAACCAATCACAGATTTTAAGCGGGTGGTCGCTTTTAAAAAACATCGCCCTCGCATGGGCATTTTGAATACCAAGGAACGCCCCTTTGACCATATATGGGTATATTTAGATTACAGGTGACTGTACACCTTTAAGTGAGTGCTTAAACGCGGTTTAATCTATTGCGAAAAGCTGAACAAGATGACGCATATACTTGACGGGCAGAACAAAGCGACAAAGAATGTTTAAGCTACATCCTAGATCCTAATTAGGTGTGTAAACTTTCGCGGCCATACCTGGAAGACCTCTGGTAACACAAATACTGCTTTTCACCAAAGGCTATAGGCAAGGAAGTGCCAAATGAATTAAAACAGTGACATTACATACAAAATGACTGAGATATAATTACATTTATGAGCAATGTGCCGACAGTGCTATACCGTTTTACGGTATCAGTCACATGGATGTGTCAGTGACTTGCTTTGAAGGTAAGTCAGGGGTCAACGGGTTTAGTTTGATGGTGCAGAGGTCGATTGATTGACAAACTTGCAGAGACAATGCTCATAACAATGAAAACTTACGTAATCTCAGCTATGTAGGATGATATCAAGACATGATATCGTGTGATACACGCTATTCCATAGGGTACACACTCCATAACTCACAGAACACACCCAAATTGACCAAAAATGGAGAAAAGTGGCCAAAAACATCCGCAAATGTTAATTTCATCATCGTTTGAACAAATCTGTTCAATGAAGGTGTTCTTCAGCATAGCAAACTGCTTCCAAATTTGTAGAGGCCAAAACGAGTGCTACAAGAAAAATTTTGAAAACGATTGAGCGTTCGAATATCTATCCCCGAGGTGAGTTTTACTTTAATGATGCATTTAACCTCTGACAACAACAACAACAACAACAAATGCATAATTGAGATTGAACAATGCAAACCCTTTGGAGTGCAACATGTATGGCAAAGTCACTTCGAAGTCGAACACGACAAATTCTGAAACAATTTGCTCTTTTGCAGAAGAACTGTCATGAAACGTATAGTTATGACAGTTTTAAACAGTTTCTGGAGAAAATCTCACGCCCTTACAAGGAACCCCATTAGGACGGCGTAGGAGAAGAAATAATGACAGTAATCATATCAAGGACTTGATCCATACACTGAAATCCGTGTATCTTATTAATATTTGAGTTCCAGGAACTTTCGTATTCGTTCAACAGGCGACCGAGCGGTCGATACAGCTTGGAAATGGTGTTTTAGAGAAGAAAAAATGCCGCGATTCCATCAGTCTCCATTCTATAACTTACTCAACAAGTTTAATATTGAACGTTAGAAGACATTGGCCAAAAATTGACACATACTGTATGATTCCACCGCCATTTAATCAAAGCTGAATAGGTCATCCAAAGGCGCCGACAAAAAACTATATGTAAATGCTACAGAGCTTATGGTTTTGAAGACGTTTTGACCAAATTTTAAAAATTCGACGCTGTAACAGTCCACGTCCAAATTTTACCATAATACAAAGAAATCTTGATACCGCCATGCCCAGGAACTCATGATGAACAAAATTTGAAAAACTATAGGAAGAAATGAAACTGGAAGGAGGGACAGGTGGACGAAAAGAGGCGCTGACGCTGATGAGTCTATTGAATAAACTCCTCGTCACTGACATGTCTGATTAAAGCCACTCTAGACTTCCTAACCCTGGTCATTTCAGCCATCTAATCATGCAATACATTTAAGCCTCACTAAAGAACATTGTCAGTGGAGAATTCTATAGAGTGCTCTTCATTCTGAGCCCTGTTCCTTCTTAGTTACGGAAACATTCCGTTCACGATTTGATCAAAATCTGTACTATCAGGGGAAAAATTCTTTCCATGGACATCCTTAGAGCTGGAGAATCATGAATTTTTAACTTTTTTTCAATTGATCATATGTCTTGCAACCAGTATCCTTTCCTAGGGGGAAATCAAACTGTCCCCTCTTATTTAAAAATGAAAGTCAAACTGGTCTGATTGAACCCCTAGGGAAGCCCGTTATAAAATTCCCATTTTAATCACTGTGTAAAGTTTTTACAACAAATTGTACTTGTTGCTCTGTTCCCCAGAAAGACCGATCATGTGGTCATATTTTACCATTGTTGACAAAAATTGAAGTTTAACAGGAGCTTTATTAATGACCCTATAAAGTACCAATTGCTGAACAATTGCTGACTTCCGATTATATTATACTTTGTCTTTTACAGCCTTTTTAATTCTTGACAGAATATTTAGGTACAGTGGGAAAAAAAGTATACACTTGTAATGTTCTGATTCAAAAATATAAATCTGGTTCGTCCAGACTGCAGAATAGTGACGTCACGTTGAGCCGCACCATGTTGAGTATTTTGTTATTTCGGGGTGGACCAATTGATTTCTCGGGGGGGGGGGGGGTTGAGGTAATGGGTAATACTATGGCAACAAGTTTTTTTCACCCATCCTGGTAGCAATCTTTTTTCCAAAGGCTACCTTGAAACATTATTTTGTCAAATACGGACAAACAAAATCGCTGATTGGAATACTGTGGTATCGCGTACAGTACAATCAATTACCAAACATTCGGTTTGATTTGTACTGATGAAGGTTGCTCTTCTACAATTTTTCCTTCTCTGCATATAAGCATAAAGGGAAAGCATAAAAAATTCTGTATTAATATGTAGTAAAATTGCGTTTAGATATTTCAGTAAAAATTTCAAAATGAATAAATTACCATAATTAAAGTCTCGTACTCTGTTTGTATTTTTGAAAAGCAAGTAATGATCAACTGAAGGGGTCATTCTCTAAGAAAAGTTAGCATGTTAATTCCTTATGTCAATTCCATCGGAAAAATTGAATATCCTTTTGTTTCATGAAACAGGTGCAACTGGTCTCCCCACTTGCCATTACATTATTCTGTTTTGCTGAGGAAACATTCTGTGGAAAATTTTACAATCTCAATCAAGTATAGTTTTCCAAATCATTTAAAGTGGGAATAGAGAAGAATGGTCTGCTTAAAAGTTCATTTTCAGAATTTTTTAAAACTTGTATACGAATCTTTGTCCATATGGGAGACTTTGTAGACTTCCCCAAGGAATCTTCAATGGTACAAACCATAATGAATCATGGGGTATCTTCAGTGCAGTGATAGAGTCACTAAAGTTGGAAATGACCAGGACTGGTGTTTAGAGTGTGGGTGCACCATGCGGGCCAGACTTGATTCAAGTCTGTGACTTGTTATTGTTTGAGCGGGAAAAAGGCGATGATTTGTGTTCTGTCTTCATATGAAACGTGTGAGTGGGGTGAACGCGCCGAGTGGGGCCCGGATGCACGTGATATTGGGTATAGTTTCGCCCAGAATCACAGGTGAATCCGGCAGAAACTAACTCACTACTGCGCGGACTCAAAAGTAACAGGTTCGATCGCTAGGAAAACTAGACCTGGGCTGCCAAATTTCAAATAGGTTTGTATGAAATACAAGAGATACAAGAGACACTGTTACAGATGATTTCATTTTTAAAAATTCACCGACTTGAATGTTGTCTACATGCGGGCCTTTCCAAAAACAGATCCTGACACTTCTCAATTATTCAATACATACAAATCATGAAATTTGTTACCTCTAACTATTTGCAATTTCCTATGACTTTTGTCCTCACTTTTAATTGGTAATCATAAATTTTCTTATAAACAGCTTATGTAGTTCTTGTTAAATTCATTTTCCTGGTTCCTACTGATGTTCACATTCATGTACTTCAACTTGTTTGTTGTGACAAAATTAGCTGTGCTGATTTTAGGATAGCGGAGCTTTTCAGAATATCAAACAATATACTGCCGAAAATGCTTTTTCTGATTGCTTGAAGTTTGTTTAAAACGTTTATAGAAAATTGTTGAACAACAGTTTTATCAGAACAAAATAGTCTTTTAACCATTTTTCCTGATGTACAGTTAGCTTTTTTAGGTTTAAGTATGTTTGTAAAGTTGTTTTGAATGAGATAATGTTTTATTAAATTGCATTTATTCTTCAAATACTATTTTCAAAAAAAATGTAAAACACTTTTGCTTTCCTATAATGCTCCACTTTATGGTCATTGGTAAGGATTTATGGAATCCGATGTTATTGTTCTTGCATTGCCTTAAAAGTTTTCACCATTATTTTACAACGCATGATGTTAGCTTTATGAAGTGTTTCTATGATGCAGATTAATATATGCTGTTTATTTTTAACCGGGATGTTGAAAGTGTTTACAAGTAAGTTAATGTCAATTTTATGTGACAGAAGATTGGCGTTAATATAATAAAATGTGCAATGAATATCACAAAAAATTATTTACTGAGATATGTGTTGCAGCTGAGAAGTTTTGTTTTCTTCGTTAAATAATTTATCAAATGACATACAAAATATTCATCATTGGCATTACAAGTACTTTCTTTTGCAATAAAATCCGTTCAAGATAAAATGTTATACTTTAACATACATATACGTATCAAACTGATATTCGACAAGCATTGACAATACTTTTATCTGACGCTTAGCAGTAATGCATTTGTAAACAACTTGCAATTAATAAACAGAATACAAGTACACATGCCTGCTCAGGTTTCTCTTTTGTATATTTCCACTAACCCATTCATGAAATATATTCTATGCAGATGATTAACTATCAACCTATCTATGAAAGCCGCGCCGTTATTTATCGCCGAAGGCGGCAGCTCCAGAGACCATTGAAGACACAGTCTGCTGTCTTAGGGTACATGACAACACATTATTTATTAACAGCCTTCCGTGAAGCAATTTTTTCCTGCCCACTAGGCAGACACTTCTTTTTCCTATAAATTGCCAGAAACAATTTTTTTCCGAAAATCCTCCACCTCACAAAGAAATTAAATGGTTCACCCCTTCTTTAGGAGGGAAAGCGTCGCCAGTCAAATGCATTAAAGCCAAAGACGTATAGGATTTGGGACCCAGTTCTAAAAGTGCGCCCTCGCTCTCTTACGATGACATCAATACTATTAAAACTGACAGAAGTTATATGACTGAGCCAATCAGAAAACAACAACTTACAGCTCCGTTAGCTGTAACTTATGACCTTTATGACCTTTACCGGTATTATGGTTCTGTTTGCGAAATACATTCCTTGTTTAACTGCCGAAACAATGTCGAAATACCCAATATTAAGGTGGTATATACAGTCTGTAGGCGCATAATGACCAACGTTGTTGTTTCTTTGGACCAGAATTTAGCCGACTACGATGCATTTGCCGACAAATTACATTGCATGTTGTAAAGAACAGTTTACAGTGTATATACTTTAAAGATATAAATAAGAAAATGTATACGCTTTTACAGAGTGAGGACAGCCATGATTCCTGTAACATAAAAATTTTCTTTCGCCGCACAACCCCACCATGTGGGGAATTGACAGAAGAAAGGAAGCCCCAAGAAAGCGTCACATTAATCAAGATGTCTTGTGTAATGCATTATGTAATAAGACAAATCGTTTTTTCTTCAAATTTGAATCTTAAGTGTAGTAATGGTGCAGTAAAGAAGACAGATCGTTCTTTCTTCGTAATAATTTATTAATTAATTTATTTACCAATATAAATTATTTACCCATTGATTTCCCTGTAACTTCAGGTGCAGCCAACGAACAATGCACTTTTAAAAAGGTCCTTACTATGATAAGATATATTGTGCATGACAAATAATGTGAATTGACTAATTTTAAGTCAAGAGGGAAATTAACTAGCTGTTCATAATTTGCCCTCCCACAGAACATTTTTCGACTTACCCTCCCACACTCAAACTTCATTTTTACCCACTCCCCACTTATTTTTGCCTGTTTCCCCTCCCCACTGTGAATTTTTGAAGCTCCCTCGCCCCGTGGCGAAAAAAAACTTGCCAATTTCCCCTGCCCTGGAAACAATTCCCCTCAAAAAGTTTTTCGCCAAGCCCTGTCCCTAGCAAAATCAACCGATATCCACCCTGCCCGACAAAAAAAACTAAAATTTGCTCCCCTACCACCTAAAAACATGTCCCCTGCCCTAGCAAAATTAAAATTTCCCCTGCCCTCAAAAATTGCTCCTGGAATAGCTTTTTCGATGAATAGCTCCGTTGGCTGCATCTGTAACTTGTCCATCTGTTCATCAAGAGTAAGAACGTTTTCGTTTCCATGCAGTGGATGACTACTTTCAACTTTATATCGATGTTTATACTAAAACTTTGCACTTCGAGGTTAAAACCTTTTCAAACATCGTTAAAATCATAGACCCTCGAGAATTTAGAACCTCGAGAAAATTCTCGAGGGTATATGTTAAAATGTGTGCCGTCTCCGTTAAAACTTGAATTTAAAAATCAACAGATCAAAAGATAAAAGGACAAGGGAAAATATTATACAAAAGTACAAAAGTTGACAGTGTAACTTGCGAACTTTACATTGCCTATACTTACCCTTATCTTGGAATTGCTTTTATATTATGTTGCCAGATTATTTTATCAGTGTTTGTATGTAAACACTGAAACATTTCGAAGTCTTCATTCATTCACAAATTGCCTGGCAAAAATAACCCTGTATTCATATTTATTTGTATTGTGACGCATTGGATAATAGCTGTAATCTGTGATAAAATATTAATCCTATAGGATACTACAATCAAAACAAAACATTCTCTTGTTGTCCTACCTAAATATGCCCAAATATTAAAGGTATACTGTCACCTGTTCCAATTTTGCCACAGTTACCATGGAAAAAGAAATCTAACCAATCACAGATTTTAAGCGGGTGGCCGCTTTTTAAAAACAGAGCCCCCAAACATGGGCATTTTGAATACCAAGGAACGCCCCTTTGACCATATATGGGCATATTAAGATTACAGGTGACTGTATACCTTTAACTGCTAGCTACTAACTGTGCAAAATAGCAATCTTCTTGTTGACAAATGACTTCTAGTTCGGGAAAAGCTTCAGTTATCGCAATAATGTCGGATATGACACACATACAGGCTTCACCGACAACTTGTGGCATTCACGACATGATGCTTGCGGGAGTATAACAAGAACGTCACAAACTAAATAAAAAATATGTAAAAGAGGTAAAAACATAGAGCTACGAGGCCTTGAAATTCCAGAAATGCGAGTAAAAAGTCTAATGAAAATGTTTGGCTGCAGCTTTTTTCTCTCAGGCGGAAAAAAAAGGATTATTTGAAGGCCTTGTTCGAAATTAAAGCACCCATTTGGTCGTTTCCAAAGTTTTAAATTCACACGTCACATGGCTGTGATCAAAGGTATCGCACTATATCGTGTGAAGCGAATGTTCATTCAGCGGCCTGAGAAAATTCTTACCGAACCCAGTGGTAAAATTTCCCGTTACTTCGAAGGTACGCACCTAGAGGATTACAAGTTCATTATTTTTGTAAAGTGCGTAATTCACTTTATGGTCGTTAAAGAGTTTGCGTAATGCCAGGACGTATGTCTCGTGCAGCCTGTTGATGTCTTCGATGGTTGGTTCCTTCACCTTGTCCACATGGATGGGTGCTCCAACTGTACATGGGTGAAGGGCAAATGATATTAGCTTATGGTCTGAAAAGGGAAACCTAGGTTCATTGAAAAACCTTTTTTTTATTTCATACATACATACATACATACAGACTGACAGAGATAGAAAGATATACATACAGATAGATGATAGATAAACAGACAGACAGACAGACAGATAGATAGACAGAAAGATAGATAGATAGATAGATAGATAGATAGATAGATAGATAGATAGATAGATAGATAGATAGATAGATAGATAGATAGATAGATAGATAGATAGATAGATAGATAGATAGATAGATAGATAGAAAGATAGTTATACCAGACCTGCATGTTCTAACATATTTAAGTTCGCACTACCGTTATGATATTTCGTAAATTTTAATGACAACCTAACCGTTTTCAAATTTCAAAACTATATTTATATCGGATTCCATCATGAGATAATCGTTTAGAATCAGAGATTTTTCAACCTGTCGTGTACTACGTAGTGAAATCGAAACCCGATCGCAACACATGAATCTACGTGAAAGGGCAAGGGGTGCAAAAATAACGTGTGGCGGGAGTCTCCATCAAGGGTATATATATAAATATATACCCTTTATATATATATATATATATATATATATATATATATATATATTATATATATATATATGTGTGTGTGTGTGTGTGTGTGTGTGTGTGTGTGTGTGTGTGTGTGTGTGTGTGTGTGTGTGTGTGTGGTCTAGGCAAAGTCTCGAACGAAAATTTCATTGGTCACTTCTATCGCATTTTGCACTATCGATATGGGTTTATCCTCCGAGTAATGTTTGTGGGCAACACAAACCTGAACATGACATACGCATGAGCCGTAACTTCAAACAAATTGTTCATGTACTGACTGATGGCTGGAGTAATTTGTCCAAGTTTATGGCTAATTGGAGTCGTCAGTAATAATGATATGCTGTTTATACTCGTAATCATAGACTGGTGATTTTGCGTTGACTGTCTGCTACTTTAGGACACTTACAGGACTGGGGTAGCTCCACTTGTAACTTACCGACACAGGCGATCTGCTCTCGCTGCGGCAGCACACCGAAGCTGTAGTTGAAAATACCGCGTCCCGTGAAGATGGGCGTGGCAAACCCACAGACTTTCTGTATTCTGTTCTGCAGGCACCGGAGGAAGGAGCCCTGGGGGTTGGCCACTTGATCATATATGTTGCATTCGCCGAAAGAATACACCGGTACAAGACGGGCCCTGGTATTGAAAGTAAAAATAAGATTTCACAAACAATCGTTCAATACGTATCCAAAGTTGTATCTTAGCAAAAAACGGGCTTCTGTTCCCTTTCCGCGTCTTTGTCTGATTTTATCCGTATAAAACACGATGACCAATTCAACATACAGACATGTATATAATATAAAATACTACTGAATTTTCAGAGCTTTCTATACGATGGTTGTTCGATTAAAGTTTTGTGATAGGTAATTGACCCTTTAATGAAGGACCAACGTAGGTGGCGTTTATATATATATATATATATATATATATATTTATATATATATATGTATGTATGTATATATATACATATATATATATACATATATTATATATGTGTGTCTGTCTGTCTGTCTGTCTGTCTGTGTCTGTGTCACACTGTGTTTAGTGTGAACAATGCATTGCTGTTTAGATGGACAATGCTGCAAGGACTTACAACGTGAATAGTAAGGGTTTAATAGATTGTTTATCAAGATGACTATAATTTTTCTGGAGGGTCTATGACAAAACATACGTGATGAGACAACTTAAGCAAGTCCACCGTTGGTGGCGTACTATGTTCAAGCATACGCCTTATCCATACATAATTGTCAGATGTATTAATCAAATTTTGTTAAATATCTACATATACCCTTGAATACATACATGCAACCATGCATGTATAAGTGAATACATACATACATACATGTATAAAACCATAAATCAATAAACAATCAAACATAACCATAAATATAAACATGGATACTTTATTAATGCGATTACACCTGAAAGATATACTATAATAATTTTGTTCAGAGGTTCATGATACCATAATTCACTACTGTGACACACCCAAGCGAAATGCATAACTTTGGTTGGACACTTAAGGGCAAAACTCATCCGAGCACATCTCGTGCCTGAATTTTAAAACAAAGGTTTCACATACCCAGTTTTGAGGGCTAATTTTATGAATCCTTTCTTTTCGGCCAGACAGACGGTACTTGATCCCTTGTGAGCCTCTAGCACCTCGGGTGCGCCCCCTATTACAATGGCGCAAGCGTTACCAGAACCACTTTGATTCAATAAATATTCTAAACTTCCTTTATAGCACGAAACCAGCCCTGAAAAAAAGACAAAAGAAAATGTTGTAGGGACTGTTAAGGGAAGCCTCACCTCAACGCAAACGGGACAGTGGACGCATCGATGGCACTTAAAGACACATTGCACTGATAACATCTGATTTTTCTGGCGTTCAGATATCCCTGATTGTATAATTTGTCAACATCATCGGTGAATTTTGAAAAAAATAAGTCACCTGCAATAACTTGTCGCTTCGCTGTCCTGATTTCGTTTGTAATTGATTTCATTCGACTATAAAAAATTCACAGAACAACTATATGTGGTTGTAAGCGCAGTAGATGGTATCACGTTCACTTGAATATTTCACCTGTGATAGGGCCTATAGTTCTCGCTACCTGAAATTCCCAATAGCTGCGAATTTTAAGCATTATTTTCATGATTTTATTTTCAAACCAAAGCTGGTTTGTGTAAATGTGCTAATTGAAGGACATGTATAGAAGTATCACTGCTCGCTGATTTGGACCCTGCCTACAAGTTTTAACAGGTTAAATAATAAACGGGTGCTGCACTCATAAAATGGCGCCCAATGGAAAAGTACAAAAAATGCAGCATTTCCTTCACATACACATTCATTGTGCTCATAAAGGAAACAAGCGTGATGCCATTTACTTGAATGCACAACACACGATGGCCAACCTTTTTATTGTTGTAATGTTTTTCTCTGTCACATGATTAGTTTTTGAAAATGGCGGGAAATCTAAAATGATGTTAAAACGTTTGAATTTACACGCCACTTTTGACACTTAGCTCTTTGGTAAGTAACTTTTCACGGTCTAATTTTTCTGAAAATCAAAAATTTAATTTTTCCCAATTCAGTTAACACAGAAATAATATTGCTGTCATTTTGAATTTCAAATATCGGTAAATAAATTTAAGTTTATTTATTTCCGTGGTGACAACATTTGAAAAGTAACCCCGGACTTTTATCCTTTGTTTTAAACTGGTTGAAAGTTTCCTTGAGTATTATTTTAGTATTTCAATTTGGAGGTGCAAACTACCTTAAACGCACTTTAGCGAGATTCAGTGTATTTGTGTCATAGAACAAAAATTATATACATTTGACAGCTATCGACTTTTTAAAGAAAAGCAGCCTGTCGTCTTGCTATGTCTTCGGAAAAATCATAAGTTATAGTCTTCGAAACTTCAGAGAGAGAGAGAGAGAGAGAGAGAGAGAGAGAGAGAGAGAGAGAGAGAGAGAGAGAGAGAGAACTGCATTCTCTTCATTTAAAAACTGTTGAATTGCATAAGAAACGGATATGTTTGGTTTTTTTTAATAAGTACACCTTCTGCTTAAGGTACTATGCGCCTCAGCCGTGAAATGCTTCAAATTTTATTCATTGACACACTTTCCTCCGTCATTCTCTTTCAAAATCGAATTTAAAAATCCGGGGTTACCGTGTAAATTTTGTTACCTTGGAAACAAATTGACTTAAAGTTACAGATATATGACATTCAAAATGGCCGCCATTTCCGTGTTTACTGTATGGGAAAAAATCAAATTTCGATTTTCACTAAAGTAAAACGGTGAAAATTTATTTACTCCAAGAGCTATCAGAAAAGTCTTGTAAAAATGTGACCATCTGACAAAATGCAGTATTATTATTGACAAATTTCTCCTTATGGCGACGAAAAATTCGGTTGCATTGATACCAAGCAAATTACGGTCCACCTAAAGATAGATTTTCGGCTGTTACTGTGCTTGGGATCTGAAAGATAATTTTTGACGCCTTGCGTGTTATTTTAAAGGGCCAGTAATGCTAACTTTTGATAATTTTTTCACCATTTCTGTTTCGAATGTCAACCATAATTCCTTGTTCTACTCCCAAACGTATGACGATATACACAGAATTCAGCTTGTCATCTCAGCCCGTACGTGTGTAAACTGCATTTATTATTGTTGAAAAATGAATTCTTGTCCTCACCAGAACTAAAATGTAAACAATAATGAGTTTTACACATATAGACGCTATGTTGGCAAGCTAAATATTGGATGTTTCAACATGCTTTTGGCAGTAGAATAAGAAATTCCAGTTGACATGCAAAATAAAAATCATGAAAAAATCATCAAAAGTTAGCATTACTGGCCCTAAAACAGCACTTATTCTGTGCAGAAACTAAATGCCGGCTGGAAAATACTTAAATGGCTGACTGAAATTTAATCTAGTGTACGTTTCTATATCTTGTGTCGGCACTGTTGTAGTCTTGTCCCTTGCTGGAGTATTTTTGCCTTCGGAAATTTTTGGCCTTCACCCATACTCTCCGGAGGCAAAAATATTCTGGCAAGGGACTAGACTAGCACATTTGTAATTGAAGTCACCGAGCACTTGATAATCAGAGAAATGCAAGAGAAAATATACTCCTATGAATAGTTCTAGCCTCCATGTGTAAATGTGTATTCAAATGGGGCCCCGTGTTACCATGGTAACAAGTATATATCAATGTCTGTGCTTGGCGCACATGCGCAATTATCACAAAACGTGTTATAGGTTAACCCTCGCCTTGTTTCAATGATTCTGTCCTTCGCTTAAAAAGTAACATTTGTGATCTGTTAACGTTAATCGAAGATAAACCAAAATGGCTTACCCGCTAGCATTATGTAATCGCGGTAGAAGGGGAACCAGAACTGTCCTTGTAGCGTTATCAAATACGAAGTGATACCTGGGAACTTCTTGCTAAACCCGGTCGCATCGGTGGCGAAGTTACAGAAAGCTCCGTGGCTCATGACGCCGTGGGGATGAACACCTAAAATGTAGTTGTGCGCCGGGTCTAGATCTGCTGTCTTGATCAGTGACACGGGGAAATAGTCTCGAAAGTACTCCCAGACTTTCCACCGGCGGACGCTGTCAATCCTGCGCCCTCCGCAGCTGGGCGTGTTCCAGTCGTACGCAAGCCACGCCAGGTAGAGGAGGACCAACCAGTAGTACCTTGTGAATAGTAGAATGTAAGCTGCGAGGAAGAGACAGCTGAACCCCATGGCCACAAAAATGAACGTGTATTTCACCACGGCCATGGTTTCCAGCCGTCGGTGCAGAGGAATGCTCAGTGGTGCGAACTCTATGCCTAGCATCTTCGCCATGGTACACTCGATCTTCAATATCTGCCTATAGAGACTATGACAGCATAGGGATCGCATTAAATCGGAACGGGTTAAAGGTCATTTTTGTGATACCTCATTGTGATTTTGGGGCCACATTAACCTTGGACGAGTTTTCGTACACAGTTGCGAAACATCAAACTGAAATACAGAGAAGTCTAATGTACGCTGATTACCCTGGACATCCCGACAAAGGATGACAGGTCCATTCTCACCATGCACATAGTATCAAACTTTATGAGACATTCCCCCACACACAGCAAGACAAACCCACACACCCAGACACACATCCAGACACCCAACATGTATGTATGTACGTACAGTACAATGGTATTATATAGTGTTGTACAGTATAGCATTATGGTACATAAATGTGAATGTGTCTATAGCATTTATCAGATATATGCGATTATATATACATAATGTTATACACTCATATGTTTATGCATGTGGTGTATATGCCTGTTATTTATGATTGCATGCTGTATTAAGAAAACAACTCTATCTATTTCATAGGCTTTCCTTCAAAACACAATAGCAATGGATGTCACGATGCCCTTCGCAAAATGATTATACGCACAGCCATGCCAGCTGGTTTCTTTTGGTATGTACATTGTAATACACCGGTCAGGGTCATTGCTATAGTAGCCATGACGACCTGCAGCAGTGTATCGCTTGGTTGCGGGAATCAATTCGTAACATCTGTCAAAATATCACGACCAAAATCAAAAACTAGAAATTGAAATTGATTAGTTTGTTAGTTTTGTCGAAATTATGTTCAATTCGTTTCATTCATAAATTCTTCAGAGCGCTCTCTCTCTCTCTCTCTCTCTCTCTCATATCTTTAAATACGTATTAAACAAATGTACTTTTGCACACAGGTATGTTCACAATCTCGCACTCGGTTAAATCACGAGAATATTGAATCCTTGCAATATTGAATCCCTGCAACAGGACGGTTCCAAGGAGACTTGCTCACCTGATTCCTCGAAAACAATCTGCATACAGAGCTGGCGCGTTCCTGATAGTCAGTCCAACACTGTTCTAACAGTGCACACGCTGCTCACACGTCCCATGTTGCACCGCAGCAGTCTAACACTTTGAGCGCCAAAGTCATTTTTGTCGGCTTTATAAAATATACCTAGTCACTTTTTTCAGATTTTTCGCCAAAATTTTGATAAAAATCTGCAGCCAATGAAATGTGAGGTCCATTTCGTCCAAAATTATCAAAAAAATTCAGGGAAAATTCATAAAAATTGGTAAAATGTTGCACTGAAATTTTGATGCATGGAAAAAATTACAGCACTTACAGGATTGGAGGCCAGCGAATTGATTAAATTTAGAATGTTACCAAAACAAGCCACCACTTCCGAAGGTTTTTATCCCGGGATCCTATCAGGCTGCCAGAAAGTTTGTTAATATCATAGTTAATAGCATTGCAGTGTCAATATCCAATAGTATATCATGCCAATATATTGATGGCGTAAATACAGCAATCTGTTTGGTCGAGAAGCGAAAAGAACCGTGGTATATTCGTTATATACCACGGTTGGCATACGCGCGAGCTGTCAGCTTGAGCAAAAATCCGTTTTTTGACGTTCCACGCCGGAATTTCAATATACTGTTATGATATGATAGCGATAAATCACACCCGGCGACGGTATACAACTCGATTTTGACCAGTTCACTTCGTATATGCACTCGCTATCGCTCGTGTCTTGAACTGGTCAAAATCTCGCGGTATACCATCGCTGAGGGTGCTTTATTGCTTAAATATACCAATCCGCAAAAATTGCTCAATCTACAGAAACCAGATTCGCGTCAGTCGACGCTCTTTCCCAACGCAACCTGTTTCCATGACAACCAAAATAATCCAAAATGTAAGCAACTATACTATATATGTACACAGGCATATACATCATGTAGATGTATGTACAGCGTGTATACTTGCATATAAATGTGTATCTATGTGCCTTTAAAATTTTGTGACTGACACACTGCCAAAATTAAGCAATAACCCCCGCCGCAGGAGGGTATACACGAGATTTTGGTACAGTGCGCGACATATAGCACGAGCCGATAGGCGAGTGCTATATGGAGCGAATTGTACCAAAATGGAGTGAATACCCTCCTGCGAAGGGGTTATTGCTATTATATTATATCAACTTGCGTGTATTTGTTGTCTTACTTGGGTGTTTTTCATCACTCTAAGCGCAAAATGCAGAAAACGGACGTCTGAGAGATCGAACGTCGGAAATTCTGCGCCCGAGACAGAGTATTTTTATCATAAGTTGGGATTCCGTACAGGCACACAGTATCCTACGATAAATACGCACATTACGTCCATATCGACTTTGCATTTTATTCGCATGCAACACGAACGATACTTGTCAAAAAATACCTGCTGCACTCACACAGAAAATGGGTCAAGAGTTCAAATCAAAGAAAAAAGTAACAATTTTTTTCGTAAATTTACATAAGAACAATAGTCCTGGCTTTTTTGGCATACTAAAAATAGATTTGTCTCATTCTGTACCGCATACCGTCGCGACATTCAGTGGTGGCACAGTGAAGTTACAGGATCTATTTTTGATGGATAATTTGGACGTTAATTGTACCAGAAAACAAGCAGTTTTAAAATAATCCGGACTTGCGATGACTGCAACTGTGATGAACAGTTGTGCAGATTCTGAATGTGTTGCCCGATGCAGGGAGAGCTGGACGCTGACACTGCTCGTTGTATTTGATGTCAAATATCGTCGCAGTCGCCAGGAGTCATCCCATTGTTATTTTGAACTTCTTGGTCTACATCGTTAGGACATCCCGATCTGTTATAGCCCAAACTTTGGTAAATAATATCTGACATACCGTTACTGTGAGGAAGTGTCAATTTATTTGTGTATGAACGAATACTATCTTCATTTTAAAGAGCGGTATTAGGATATATCGCGTCTCGACTCCCGCAAAGTGCACGGTGCGCTGTCGCCCTAATATTTATGTGCATCATACCCCAAACGTGCTGCTTCAGAGATGTCTTTCATCATCGATCCCAACTTATTTACACCAAGAGGTGAGTTACAGACCCCCACTTTATCTGTGTATCAAAATTCGGTCTTCGGTCTTTGAAACAAAGTGGACTGTTTCGGTCTTTCTCGAGGGTCTATGGTTTAGATAGGTACGTTCAAATGCACCGACAGGGCAATTTTCGAAAATGCTGGTTTAGGGGCCCGTTTTAGCACTGCTATCAGTGCTAAAACAGTATTTTAGCATCGGTGGAATGAGCTCTCGTCCAATCAGAATGGCGCATGGTAGCATGATATAATGCCATAATATCATTTTTCTATTTCTTTGCAAGTCTCAGCTTATACTTACATTATGTATTTCTTCGTTATTATAAGAGTATTTGACTTTGTATTAGAAGTTTAGAACTACACTTGGAAGAATGGTTTTGGCAGACGGTATCCCGCCCAGCGACAAAACGACTCGTACAGGAAGCATTGTAAAGGTTAAGTTTTATTCAGGAAAATGCTAGCACATATTGTGCTAAAAAGAAGATATATGGCTGCTTATATTTACATTCAATAAATTTATTTGTTGTTGTTATTTTGATTTTTTTCTGGGTAATTTTTACAACTTTATGCGTTCAATTACAACAGGTACAGAATCTAGCAGACCACATTGTGTTCTCTATGTGAGATTATCATCAATGGCATCGGCGTAAATTGGCAATTGCACAAACCGATAATTCTGAGTCAGGTTTAATCTATGTGCCCTCGACTTATTAACCTGGCATTGCACAATCATATCAGAGCTACAGAACAGTAAGAAAACAATATAGGCCTAAACAAAAAGTCAATCAATCAATCAAACAAAAAAACAAACAAAACTATTATAATCGTTACGTTGATAGCAATTAACCAATTAGTACGCAATTAATTGATACCAATTAACATACAGTGAAAATAACACACACTAGATCTGCAGCCGATGACCGCTCGTTTTCTAGAAATTAAACAAACACCACAAAAAGCATAGATGTGTTGTTCAAATTGATGCTACACCTTTTTATCCCTCTCGTCTCATTTCAATTTAGGGGTGGCACATTAGACCTAGGGAAGAGGCAGTCAATAGCAGAGGGGTATATCCTATAGGTACTTGGTATCTAAGAATAGGATACATCCCTCTACAGTCGACATGGGACCAAAAATGTGCGGAGCAAAAATTGCAAAAATATTTACAGCTATGCTGTTTTTGCTTTTGTTTTTGAAATATATATTCGCAGGAAAGTATGTAAATTTTGGGAAAATGGCATCATTTTACAAGTGGTATAGCCACAAAGTGATGACGCCAAATCGCCGGACATAAAGCACAGTGTAAGATGCCTTGTAATTGTGGCACGGTGTATTGTGTACGGTGATTTGACGTCATCAGTTTGTGGCTATACCACTTCTAAAATGCTGCCGGGAAAATAAGTAAGGGTCACATATTGAATGTTTGACAAATTTGATGTGTTGGGTATTGCGTGGAATACTGTGCATACCCCCTTCCCCGCCCACTGTTCTTTAAGTTGATCTATATGTAAACACATTAAAGCCGCATGGCTATGATTTGTTTTGCAATTTTCACCTATTGCACATGTTTTTTTGTTTTTGACCACATCTTTCGATAATCGTTTCGTCCACGATAGATAAATGTCACCATCTTCATTATATACCCAACAATGGATATGGAATAATTTTCGACCATGAAGCAAAGAAAATTTATCGAAGCCAGAGGTTCCGGAAAAATAAAGTGCGTACCAATGTACTTCCAATACACGAGCTATTAAATCCACAACCACCTCCATCCTAAACTTTTACTCTTCACTCTGAAATATGCCGTGGAAAATCAGGTATGAATTAAATGATATTATGAGATCCAAATGGCTACTCTAATTTCAGCACAGTGTCTTCTTCTGAATGTTTTAATATGGAACAACCTTGCTGAAAATCTGACAATATTTGTAGTTGTCAGAGTGGAAATCTATGAGTGCTGGATATCGATGACAAACAAATGGAATATTCCATTAAGACATTCGATGAAAAATACTATCCAACTGTTTGTGACAGGTATTTGCCATTATTCTATTTAAAGGGCGATAAAGGACTAAAGACTATGGGCTGATTGACTCTAAATTCTGAAAAATAGCACTGAGGAATATTGACTGGTGAACATGACTTCGAAGGCAGGTACATGGCGTCTCACAAAGCTTGAAAATGAAAACGACGAGTTCGCGCCAGTTTGCCTTCGGATCAGGAGCATTTGTGACCGACAAATATTTCTAAAACATCTTTTCTCTGACGGCAATGTAGATAGCTGCCACGACTGGCCATTTGAATGCGCAACTAGCTAGGAGCATGCGCACTCGGTTCAAGATGGCCGATGCCACTTCAGAGTCAAAAATATTAGTTGCCAAAATTCAAAAAAAGTGCTTGTCACCAGAAAAAGCTGCCCATTAGCTGTATCTGTTGGCATTTTTTCAATAAGATAGTTTGTAATCAAATGCATTTTATTTAAAATGCTTACCGAAGTGTGACCACACAACATATTTCAAACATTAGCGACGAAAGTAGGCCTACAAATAACATTTTAACAACTTAATAATTTTCGACTTGCAAGTAAAATATAGCCGCCGCGAGCAAGTACACAGAAACTGTGAACTTTGAATCAAATTAATCTCCAAAGATTGGGTGGTATTTATTGACAAGCAAAATGCAAAATGATTCGGCTAATGAGGATCTGATTGCGACTAGACGAGTGAGAAGTAACTGCGATTTACTACAGATAGTATTTATATATATTTCTGTATTCTTACCATCCATTTTACCTCTCTGTAAGTCTGATGGATTAGATATTTCTTATCGAATTAATTTATCTGGAATAGATAGCAAACGTTTCATCCTGAGAGTGAGGAGGCAGGTGTTGTTGTAAAAATAAACTTGCCAGTTCATCATTAAACAAATAAACAAGAGAAATACAAAACAAAATATGCACATTGCTGGACCCAGAATCTCTAAAAGGTACATGGATGTTGTAAATAGGCATACCAATATTTTTCAGTGTATATGGAAAGTAAATTGTCATGCGGGTTCTCTTGGTTGGGCTACCTACACTACGTCAAACCACAGTCCCTCCACACACGGGACTGTAGTCAAACCTGGAAGCTTTTCTTGTAAAATTCAAAGTTGCATCGTCATACAAAAACAAGCATGAACGTATCCACACACACACACACACACAAGCGTGCACACGCCCTCAGCTTGTTGAACATCACATCAAAAAGTTAACGGTGAAAAAAATTAGGGAGCTGAGTAAAATAGCTTAGCAATATCTTACACAGAGAAAAATAAAATCAACCTATTCATACGTTGCGGATAATGAAAAATGGGCCAGAAATCAAAGCAGGAACACATAATTATAACGATTAAATGTGACCGTTTAAGCTCGTTAATTAAATTGCACATCCACATCGTCCTTCACCTCGTGTCAGCCATCTTAGATTTGATGTGTCATCAAGTTCATGATTCGTTCTCGCTTCCAACGACATAACCTATTATTATTCGTATCCGTATATGGTATTTGTTTCGGCGACACAAACATAGGATACAATAGGCAACGATACAATTACTGCATGATAATGACCGATTGTTTTCTTAAAATGGGCAACCGATGTTAAAACTGTCAAAACCACCTGTATTTGACCTTTGAACTTGTCAAGCAGGGGTGCCCACCCCAGTTATCTGCAACGTTTATCCAGTTAATGACGCGGGCATTTGACCCTTATAGCAACTCAGTGAGCATCATAAAGCTACCTCAAATGTATATAAGCTCCTTCTCGGCGTAATCCTCGAACTGGACTTTGTATTCATCAAAAAGGTCTTTCAACTTTTGCATGTACAGGTCATGCAACGCGTTCACCTGCTCGTCGGTGGGTTCTGGAACCTTCTCCACAGGGATGGGACTTCCAACTGAAGAAGAGAAGAAACGAGATAGAAACAGATCACTTTTAGGCATTGTAAAGAATATCTTAAAGTTCAGAAACCTCGCACAGCTGAAAAAAATGATATGTTGTCCAATTGCGTAAACAAGACACACGTGGAACATGCATATATAAAATAACGCGCCTACCTGCACGCTAGCGTTAGAGGGATTGAAATACATTGACTACACATTTCGGAACGTCGAATAAAGATAATTGCACTAGCACGCAAGCGCGTCTTTATTTGCTGTCGAGGTCGCTACCTACGCACGCGCCGAGCCGCTCTTATACAGAGGACAGTCGTTTATAGCGATGATTTATTGGGAATCGCATTGTGTTCTGAATTCGGATAGAGAGTATGTTGCTGACTTCATGCAGTTTCAGGTTTTAAATTTTACAAAGATTTCTCATTTACAAATTCTTTCTAGATTCTTCTGCAAAATCACCGAGCTAAGATGATGGTCTGACTATAGTTGGTGTTGGTTCGAGGCCACATTCTGTATCTTTCTGAACCGTGTCGCCGAATCAAAATAGGTACGAGGGCTGACGAAAGAGCATTCAGTGTAGGACTTCAGAACAATCGACGCTGATAACAAATCTGCCCCGGTACATTTCGACCAGGACAGTAAATGTTATCGTTCAGAGGTAAACAAACTTTGGACGAATTTAAAGATTTGAATACTTGGTCGATGTCCGGTGTCATGGCCCAATTTCGTAAACCTGGAGAGTCAGAAGTTTTGAAGTGTGAATGTAAATCCCAAAATGGCGACCCGTGTGTGCCAATAGTCAAATGATAGGGCTACGGTAACCTAATTGTGTGTTTTGTTGTTTGATTCTTGTAGTCTTGTTTGTCTGTTTTCATTTCATTATTTTTACAATAAACCAGAAGAGAAGGGAAAAAGAGGAACTAGGTTTTTTGTGTTACTGTTTGTGCATCATCAACAAAATACCGCAGCAACTGCGATAGAGGAACGAGATACCTAAAAAGCGACTGAAACTGACTCAGTATCTTTGAGTTGGCGATGTGAAACCACTCGTGCTAAACTTACAGCCTACTTATCGATTCCATCACACTCCGTAGATACTACAGGACATTGGCAGTGGAAGGGCATGCCTTTACGGATACGAAGAAAACTTTAAACTATGAATTTTTTGTGTTACCAAGTAAGAAATCAGTCTCATTAAAGGTAACTTTTGATGATTTTTTGGGTCTACTTTTGTTTTTAATGTCCACTACAGTTTCTTGTTCTACTTACAAAAGGACGTTGCTTCGCAAAGTATTCAGCTTGTCAACTCCGCCTGTACATGTATAGACGGCATTGTTTTTGTAAACAATTACAGTGCATTTTACCCATTATGGAGGCTGTGTTGACAAACACTCTAGTTGGTCTTTAAATATGCTTTGCGGAGTGGGACTATTGCAACTGACATACAAAATAAAAAATAAAAAAAATCATTGAAAGTTCAAGCTACTGGCCCTCTAAGATTGGGAATTCCGCCATTTATAATGTTCTGCAAGATTTCCTTCCACATAACCTCACACATAGACCTGTCTTCACGACCAGTACAAACCTGGCTCATGTTCTTTGGACTTTCAGCAAGACCTTGATCCTGACCTTGGTAATTACGGTAATCTAACATGCATCATGATGAATATGTTATATCAATGACCGCATTGAGGTTTGTTCAGTTCAGATATCACTCCACGACCGGTACAAACATGATGGTAATTTGAACTTTGACCTTGACCAGGCTGATAAGTTTGGTAAAACAACATACTATTTTACGCACTGCATGCTTCTCCTTGCCTAAATCATGGTCCTACGCTAAGGCTAGCTACGAACCTAAAATTTGATTTTTGCGAATAGATGAAGTTAATTGATGGCTCGTGTTATTGACTTATCTTGGAACATGCATCTTCAATCCAGCCTATATACTCAAATGTCTGGCCGTCTACTAGAGTGCATATATCTACTACTACTCACCAAAAGTGTTGATAGCTCGCCTGTGCGGCAGAAGTCCAAAATTATAGTTGAAAATTCCACGCCCGTGGAAGAATGGAATGGCAAAACCCATCCACTTTTGAAGGTAGTTCTGTATATTCCTGACGGTAGAGCCCTCCGGGTTGTCAACTTGTGTGTAGAGCTCCTCCTCTCCGAAGGAATACACGGGTACTAGGTGGGCACTAGATGTGAATAAGAACAGAAATTGGGCATCGTATTTCGTCGAACGGAATTCCTGAAAAAAACGGGCTACTAAAATGTGTAAGATTTCCTTTGCTTCTCTCTTCTATCGTAGTCAAATTCCCCATGCAAAAATTCGAATCCTTTTGAATGTTTACACAGTACTAAGCATTCAACAAATCTGTTCGATGCAACCAAAAGATCTAACAAACAAACAAACTGAAAGCGAAGTGAAAGAACGAACAAATAAACAGACACTCACCCGTGTTTGAGCGCCATCTTGCAGAAGCCCTTTCTTTTCTTTATCAGTACTTTACATTTGCCGGGAGTCGACTCAAGGGATTCTTTAGCTCCTCCGACCAGTATAATGGCTGCGTTACCCTTGCCATTTTCCTCAAGGATATAATGAATACTGTCCTTGCTTACGTCACAGCAACCTGTAAACGGAAGCGGTCACGGTCAGGGCCTACAGCCTGAAAAATTTGCACGATGATGACGATGTTGCAAATGCAGACCTAAGTACTGGAGTTTGGCAGGAAGGCTTTTGCTGTCTGTAGTTCAACTCACAGAAAATACACCTTCATAAATACTTACGAGTGTTATTGAAATCCACAAAATAATGAGGGGGCAGCTCCACACCTTGTTCGGAAGATTATCACCCATGACACTACGCGGAGGTATTGCATATGACATGTTCACATTTCAAACATTATGATAAAATTTCCAATAGTGAAGATGCCGATGATGATGATGATGATGATGATGATGATGATGATGATGATAACAAAATATAACAAAAACAACAATGTAAGCAACTAAGACAACATCAATAACAACACTGATGATTATAACAAAAACTAGTGATAAAAACACTATCATCATTAATATCATTATCGTTTTACTTTTTGAACATTTTTACATCACCTGGTAACATGTAGTAGTCATGTACAATCGGTAAACTCAACATAATTTTCATAATCAAAAGGTAGGGCTTGATTCCCGGAAATAGTTCACTAAAATTCGTCCCCTCGGTTCCAAAATGAGCGTAACTGCCGATACCCAGAATCCCGTGCGGGTGATACGCGAAGATGTAGTTGTTCGTGGGGTCGAGTGCGGAGGTCTTGAAGAGCTTGATGGGGAAGTAGTTGGCCAAGTGCTTCCACGTGTCCAAGTTGCGGAACCACGTTGCCCTGCGGCCTCCGCGACTGGGTGTCCGCCGATCGATGGCCAGCCAGGTCAGGTAGAGCAAAGCCAACCAGTAGTAGGAGGTAAACAGGAGGTAGAGTGTGAGCACAACGGTGAGGCTGCTCATGATGACCATCGCGAAGACAAAGTGAATGGCTGCCAGTGTCTCCATCCTCCGGTGGAAGGGGACGGCCAGCGGCGCAAAGTCGATGCCCAGGAATTTCGTCATGATGGCAGTCTGCGGGGAGAATAAAAGGGATGAGAGTTCAGCTCACTTGCGGAAAAGATTAAACGTTTGAAAGCATTATGGCTTCAAGAGTTGAAAAACACATTACCTGCAAGGGCTGCGTTGTTTTACAAAAAAATATTTTTACCAAACTATGGTGACCGTGAGATTTAATGTGATGACAGTTGCATTTAGATAATTTACGCCTAGAAATCGAAAGCCTTAAATGTTTGTTTTAACACGATCGGGACTAATTTGGGATAATTGGATCTCTTAATTGTTCAAATTTATCAAAAGTGATAGGTGTCATATAACTTAAAGTAGAGATATTACAAATTACTCATAAAAATAAGTGAATTGCAAAAAGGAAAAGTAGATGAGCTTACATTTGCTGATTAAACCAACATCACTACGATATCCAATTATCCCAAATTAGTTCCAACCGAGTTTCACGTTCTGCGCAAGGGAAATGTTTGCTTATATTCTGCGCAAGGAAAATCTATACCATTCTCTTTCATTATCAAGACTGACAATCAAGGAATCACCGGGGTCTAGTTTGAAGAGAAAAGATACGACAGGAAAATTACCCAAATGTAAAATTGAAAATGGCCACTATACTCTGTGTTATGTCTTTGGAGAAACATTAAATTCGATTTCCACAAGAACGAGAAGTTTGACATGATCCAAAGACTACAAACTTGGTCAACACAAGCAGTAGACTTGGAGAGCATTGCAATTGTGAATGTCGGAGTGTCCGAATTCGATTTTTGTAAAATCTGACTCGGGCCGAATCACAGACTTGTTTGATGTACATCTGAATTAAATGAAAGATGTGGTATTTTGGATGGATGGAGAGATACATAATACAACATGACGGATGTGACGTTGTGACGGTTTTTATTTTCAGTTACCCACTGTCCGAAATTTGTATAAAATCTGTTGGTATGAATGGGTTACTTGCACTCTGGAGGTAGCTACCTCCATGTACTGTACCCCGGTATGATTACCCCCACATGCGGGTAAACAGGACATGACGGGGCAGGGTGGGGTGCTGTTACTGTTTACGTAGAGCACGAATTTGAGCCAATGGATATTCTCCGATGATATTGCTTCATAAACAGTTGATTTTTTTAAGCGAATTGACTCCATTGAACACAGGAAAGTGAAAAAAACTCAAAAACACACATTTTTGAGCAAAACAAACACACGCAAACAGGTTTTGAAATATTCTTACAATTTTTATAATCTTCAATTGTCGAGCTACCCAAACATATACAACATATCGGGTTAAAGATTCATTTTAATGGTGAAAAAACAGGTTAAAGAAAAGTGTCTGCGAATGTGAGTCTCCCCCTTAAATTTTGAACTAGCTTTAAAGTGCTGGAAATTTATATTAGGAATTATTTCAAAATTATGCAACTTTGATATTGAGGTCTCTGAACAAAATATTGTGTTCACGGAGCCTTTCAATAATATTTCAAGCAAGGTAGATCGCTCTATTATACAGCTTTTGATTTTGTTAGGTAAATGGAGTATCCATAAGTATTGGACATCAGGATTTACTATCCCCATAGAAAATCTTGTTAAAAATGAAATGATGCTACGATTCATAATTGAAAAAAGTTTAACAAGTAATAATGACGATGTACAGTGTTTTCATCTAGGCTGCGCGATTGCACGATTCCCCCTCTTTGGTGTGCTGCGCGCCGCCAAGTGTACGTACGCCAAGGGGCGACACATCGCATCGCGCACTGCACTGAGCTGGCTGGAATGTCATATCAAATATCATGGGTGTCACACTTCGATGCTTTTGACCCATTATCGGCACCTGTTAATACTTTGGCAACAGGCATTGTATAGTGTAGCAAGAACATTTACATGAAAGGAACTAATTTTAGTTCGATTTTGATACTTTTTGTACTTTCCGTATGCTGATTTTGCATATGAAAGCATGTCAGCCCATTGAGAGTTACGTTCACAAAAGTTCATTGCCCTTGTCTCACTATCTCTGTACGATCGAGAACAGGAGACAAACTGAAGTTTTTGTGCAAAGTATGAATGTCCGTAACACTATGAAAATAATTCTGTAGCAAAAATTGACTCGGAAATTGGACTTTACTGTTACAGAAACGTTTTCAGTTCAGTGAATGGCATTGGCACGGAATTGCATGCAAGCTGTAGTGTCAATGGGCCCGGTTTTTGAATTCAGTGAACAAATATTGACTTATTTTTCGGGCAAATAAACCCTAAAGTTAACTGTTGATGACAACCAACATTTCTGTTTGTTATTTTCCCACTGTAAAATGACTGACAAAAAGCAATTTGTGCGAATCTGACATCGAGAAACTCCACATTCAAAACACGGCAGACAGAAACCTCCTAAGTTGTTCGTTTTAACTCTACTGAGTCTGCGCACAAGACTACAAGACCAGCTAGGTCACTAGCAAAATACGGCTAACTGGTTTGTATAGGGCAATCTTGATCCGAACTCTGCTGTGGTTAGGGATGATATAAGCACAGTAAAAACGTGACAAACAAATATATATTATTTTTTCAGAAGATAGGAAAGCATTCCTTTATAACTACTAAAGATTTTTCTTGCTTTGTGTAAGTACACACAGTTCAGTTAAAAATGAAAAAAATCCCTTGAAGGTTCATGTACAGTGGAAATGGCTAGCTGTTAACAAACATACAGAATATTGTAGCATACAAATTACGCTACGTTTTCAAGGAATATTAATGCTTACGAATATTAATGAGCCATCCGCCACTCTTCTAAGCTCTACATACATTCACAACAGAGATACTCAAATTTGTTGACTTTTGAAAACATCTTATATAGGATGGTGTTTGCAGCCAGCAGCTTGGATTGTGTAAGCAAGTGATTTATGTCTTGTAGTATGTGTATCACAAGTGACATCACTGCAACATTAAAACTTACGCGTAAAGCCGTGATTATATGCTTTAGTTAAATCCCCCCAAAATTTTAAAATCCCCCTCAAAAATTCCTGCAGAGGGGGACCAGTCCCCCCCCCCCCGGGCCCTGGTGTAGCATCCTAGATGAAACACTGGATGTAACATTTTTA
Source organism: Ptychodera flava (assembly GCF_041260155.1). Taxonomy (NCBI): domain Eukaryota; kingdom Metazoa; phylum Hemichordata; class Enteropneusta; family Ptychoderidae; genus Ptychodera; species Ptychodera flava. The sequence goes on along the minus strand of NC_091946.1, from coordinate 20,812,616 downwards.
CAGAGGTTTGAGAAAATAATTAGACTGATGTAATGCATTTTCTTTTCCTTTCATTTTTGTTTTGTAATACTTTGTAAATAGTAGCTCGTTTAATAAAAGAGAAAAAAAAACAGTTGATTTTTTATACTCAGACAAGAATCATTAATGCACTTTGCAAAAACCGAATATAAATATTAAGGTATCTGAACATCAGATGTTGTCACTCGAACGTGGAGGGGGTGGTTATCTTCTGAACGGGGTGACATTGTTGTGTAGATGCGAATTGGTTAGTGACCGCACTCTCCAACTGCGATATAATTGGCAGGTGTATTGTTACATAAAGTAAGGTTGGCAGGTACATGGTATTATGTTTGCTACCTCAGTGGCAGATATATGTACAGACCACGTGTTTTCCGTGTGATCACGGCACAAATTGAACATTTAAAGCAATGACAGTCCTCAACCTGGTTATCGCATTAGTGGGTGTTGACATCGTTGACATTGTTTCCTATCAGTCGATTTGTTTACAGATAAAGCTGACGAAAAACCCTGCCACTTTTGAGTGATAGACCACAGTCTATTCCGCTCTGCGTCCCATAGACGTGTGTACATATGCCTTTTTCTCAGGCATATGTACACACGTCTATGGGGCGCATAGACGCAGAGCGGAATAGACCACGGGGGACTGTGGATAGACCACAGAGCAAAAGATGTTCAATGTTACACGGACGGCCACACCTGGCGTCAACCAGAACCGCTTCGCAGTGTTAATTTGCAGCCGTGTGGATTTCAAGTCTCTCTCTCTCTCTCTCTCTCTCTCTCTCTCTCTCGTGTTTGTTACAGTGGCTTACGCAAACTCAAAGCATGCTTAGCAAAGCTCAGATTCAAAGAGAGATTGCGTATGTCAGCTCTACGAGCCCCTGAACTCACTACAAATTTCTTCTGTTTACCTGTTTCTAGAACAAAGGTCATCTGATAGACTGAGGGTTCATCTGAACAAATGGTCATCTGATAGACTGAGGGTTCATCTGAACAAATGAACATCCCGTCGATATGCAACTATGAACAATAAGCTTATTTTTTGTGAGCACTACAGTCTATCAAATAATAAAACGACATTTATAGTTTGGGCTAAGCTGTAAACAGCGGCATTTTACAGTGAGTTGTGCTGTTTTCGTGTAGTACATCATTGATCGGGCTATACCTTAGACTGCCTTGCGTTTCCCTTCGACAATAATGCCGGTCAAATTCCGGTCTGTTTCACTGTAGAACTGTAATCGGCTGGGGACTGTATTCTGCCATGGAACGATTCTGCAGAGGCGATCAGGGACTGGTAGCAGTTTGTCCGCTCTTTTGAAGTGTATGCCACAGCGATGCCTTGTTTATCGTGTCGAACAACCTGGCGGAGGATTTACAATTGCTCTGAAGCCCGATGGTCGAACTCATGACCAAAGTGGGACTGCCTTATCGCATTTTTCAGTCGACAATATCAAACGGTTGTCCTGACCTGGGGGTAGCCACTGACATACTTTAGGGTGCACTATTATTAGACCTTAGGAGGGGTGGACAGGATTCCGAGATGCTTTTTTTCGTGTTCAAAAATTTGACGATTTTACTGCTTCAAACATGCATACTTTTTTTAAAAAGAATTTCACAGAACAGTAGAGTGAGTGGGCATTCTACAAAACAGTAGGGTGGGGTTGCATTGAATTTTTGAATTTTGCTCTGCCAGTTTTATTCTACACGAGCACAGATCACTCCCCAGAGACCTTATTTGAGTGGCCCCTAACTCACCCGCCCGATAAACAATAAATTTATGTTAGAGTGAACTTTACTTAACCTATAACCGCCTTTAATACAGTTTGATTTGCGCCAATCCCTTTGTTTATGAGCCGTGAACGCTCCTGGAGACAACGAACAATGCGAGTACGTCGACGAAATCAGGGAACTAGCTGAGTAAAGGTTTCGGCGGATTTTATCTCATGGATCAAATGATTATCCTTAATGATTGATATTAATCACTTATGTTACATATATTGAACTTGATATAATATTATATTATAATAATCTAACAATACATGATTTTTCGCTTATCCGTCCATCTTTTACTTACGCAGAAAAATGGAATGAAACTTACAACATGGGCCATTGGACTAAATAAATTACAACCATTACACTTCGGGCGGTAATAGACGTGATGGTGTGCAGCGAGAAAAAAAAAGCTCCGTATTTGTGAGAGGGGAACTGAAAATCAGCACGTTGCTAAACCTTGGACCATGGATGTAAAAAAGAGATACTTGTGAAAGCTGGCGCGTCCACACACCATACAACGTGGGGACAGTACGTACATGAAAGTATGGTAGTTCCAGATCTGTTTCCTTCAATCACAGTTCCTCCACCAAACTGTGCCTGAATAAGTGACGGCTTTATGGCGAGTCGATTCCTGAGATTTTCCAGAATGTACGTAAACATTGCAAGGAAGCGATCACGACTTCGACCAAAATTAAAATAATTATGTTGATTAACATCGACGTTCATAAGCATCAAAATCCCGAGGTCGACTCACATTTTATAGATTCAGAGCTTTTTATCAAAGTCGGTCGTAAACTCCTCTGTTCTGATTGCCTTCATGGAAAACAGAACGAAAGCATGATTATGCTAATTAACTGTAAAATAACAAAAAAAACCTCAAAAAACAAAAACCAGCAACACTGTGGTATATGCGAAGATACAGACCACATATGAACACAGGATGAACATGCAATCTACACCCTGCACAAGGACAGATTGACTCTCTCACAGGCCCTCGCTGGTTACCACCATGGCTAAACAGACCTGGCTCAGCACAAGCCGGCGTAGCCAGCGAGGCATGCATGCTGTGCCAGATCGTTGAGCCAGGCTAAACTACATGTCAGCGAGGGGCTGTGAGGGAGTCTGGAGGACAGACAACGAGGTGGTGCCGCCTGATAGCTCGGAACTTCCAACGCTTTGCAGATGCAACAAAACACCCGATGGGCTGCTCGTCCATGTGCGCGTGTGTATATTGCTGTCTGTGGTGGAATACGTGCTCGCAATATCCCCTCAGCGAAAACTGTGAACTCTCATTGGACAGCTGATATGATGAGCTCTTTTGCCATAGTATGGTGATGTGTGGCTAGCGAAGGAAAACAAAAGATACAGCGACGTCCACTGTACCCGGGGGTATAGCATAGCCTTGCGTACAGTGCTGTGTGTTCCAGGCGTTCTACAGCCTCCCACACACGTCGGGAACACACAGCACGGTACTCAAGACTACCGGGGGTACTGATAATATGTGATATCATGACAAACTGATTATAAGGTTACAGACAAAATGTGTACTTACTTTTTCATGGTACAACTCGTAGCGAAACTGCGGTCCAATAAACCTCAGTTAGGCTTCAGAGCGAAGAACAACGGCTGATGTTCAGTCCACTATGCCAGAATACGCATTAAATCTGAAACACAAGGAAAATAACCTCAGTCAGATTACTGACGCGACGAACATACGAGCTATAATTCGTTTACTATACTACGACTTGTTTGGCAAGGAAAAACTGGAATTGACGGGGAATAAATGTGCTCAAAAATTTAGACGGTGACGGTATGCGAGCTGCAGACCTTTGCACGCGTGGATAGTTCACCGTTGATGCAATCAGCCGTCGCGTCCTCGTCCCCAGCTGATCGCTAAGGGGTCAGCGGTCGCTATGGGGTCAAAGGTCTGCGGTGATCGAAATAATTGTATCTGGTTGCGGGTATTGTTGGTTGCGATGACAACAACCGAGCTGATTAAACCACAGGGGGCTCTTACTTCTTGTTTATTTGTGTCTGTGTTTGTTTGTGTGTATGTGTATGTGTTTGTGTTTGTTTATTTGTTATTTTTAATAAAATAACAGCGAAAAGCTGTTTTGTTATTATTTGTCAATAAACACCAGTTGATTTATTTATTTGTTTGTTTGTTGGTTTGTTTGTTTATATATATTTCCGATGGTTAGGGTTAGGGTTTGGCTTAAGTTAGGGTTAGGGTTAGGGTTAGACATATTCTAACCCTAACCCTAACGTAAGCCTAACCCTAACCCTAACCATCGGAAATACATATTAACAAACAAACAAACAAACAAACAAACAAACAAACAAACAAATAAATAAATGAAATAACAGCTTTTCGCTGTTATTTTATTAAAATTTTATGCTGATTCTCGTGTTGTATTGTTGACAACGATGCACAATTTCGATTACGCGATGGCTCAGTCGACCCGTCCTATCTCCTTCGTGACGGAGTCCATTTAACCTTTACTGGCTGTGACAAACTACTTGAAAACACAAAGCTTACCAACTACTGTTATACGAAAAGAAAGACACGAGTCCAACGGTCAGTAAATGTGTATAGGCGTCTCGAAACTATGAACATGAACTTGAATCCTCGGCATTTTGATAATCGTGGTCGTCGAAACCAGTTGAACCGCCAACCAGCTGTGAGATGTTACTACTGTGGTGAAACTGGGCACATCCAAAGAGTATGCAGGCATGGTTCAGCGTTGCAGTGTTGGACATGTGGTGACTGGGGACAAAAGGCACAGCACTGCAACCGCATGTATTCTCGAAGTCATTAGATCGCAGGCGAGGAAGATATTGCCGTACGCACTGATTCTGACACCGTGATAGCAAGTAAATCGGTCGACAAAGGACTGAGGTTTGGCTACTGGAACATTCAGCATTTGTCGAATAAATTAGATCAGATTGCTTATTACATTAACGTTGATGCAAGAATAACCACCGATGTATTGTTTTTAGCAGAAACATTTCTTACTTCAGCTGTTTTAACAGACACTTTCACTTTTCCGGGGCTTGTATGTGAAAGAAAAGATAGAGTTGGAAAAGGAGGTGGTGTTTATTAGCGTATATTCGACACAATATTATTTACACGAGAAGATATGATTTAGAATCTGACAATTTAGAGATTATGTGGTTAGAAATTAAACCCCCAAAATGTAGTTCTTTTTTAATTGCTGGTGTATACAGACCTCCAAACACTTCTCATGATGTTGATGTACAGATTGAATTGAATTTGGAAAAAGGTTTTTACACGGGCAAAGAGCTTATTATCTTAGGTGATTTCAATGTTGATTTGTCTGCTCCTGATGGTCAAAATCATTATATTTATCAGTCCCTACGTAATATGAATTTGGATCAAATAATCTCCGAAACAACAAGGCCCGTTTCGAAAACTTGTATTGATCACATCTATGTCTCTAACAATGAAAATATCGCTAACGTTCAAATTCCTGGGATTGGTATGTCTGATCACTACCCTATTATTTGCGTCCGCAAAAAGAACTCAAATTTTACACGTGTTTCCTCTCATTTGTCGGTTAAATTTCGCTCACTGACGCATTTTAAACAAGACTCTTTTCTTGATGACTTAGCTCATGCGCCATGGTTTTTAATTAATCTCACGAGTAATGTAAATGTTGCTACCAGACTTTGGGTTACTATTTTCAATAAGATTTGTGATATACATGCTCCTTATATTGAAAAGCGTGTGAAACATAGAAAACAGCCAGCATGGATGAATCAGTACATTTTGAATGCTATGCATGAGAGGGATGCTTTGTTAAATCAAACTAAAGGGGACATTACTAAACTTGGTCTTTACAGACTTGCTAGAAATAAGGAAGTTCATTTGATCGACAAAGCTAAAAAGGACTACTTTATCAAAGAGCTTAATGATAATGGTTCAAATTGTAAAGCAGTGTGGAATATTTATAATAATATCACGAAACCCAGGGAACAAAAACACACTCCGATGGAGGTTAATGGCACTCTTGTTACTGATTCCACTGTGCTTGCTAATGCTTTCAACAATTATTTTTCTAGCATTCCTAAAAAACTCAACGTTTCTGTCGGTGACAATCCCAACTTTTCTTTCTTGACGGAGTATCTCGATGAGAAACTTGACGGATCTTCATTCGCAATTCCTACTCTTTTTGTTGACTTTGTAAAGAAAGCTTTATCAGATTGTAAATCTACGGGCACCGATAATGTAAGCGCAAAACTACTGCGCATAGGTGCTTCGGTAATTTCAGATTCGTTGACAAAGGTGTTAAATTTAAGTATTGACAGTGCAGTCGTCCCTGATATTTTAAAATGTGCAAGAGTTGTTCCTATTTATAAAGGTTCTGGCTGTGTCACCGAAATGTCCAACTATAGACCGATTTCAATTTTACCTGCTATTTCTAAAGTTATTGAAAGACATGTACATTGTAGCTTTTATGAGTTTTTGTCTAGTAAGGATTTACTTCATAAGACACAATCTGGATTTAGAAGACACCATTCCTGTCAAACAGCTTTATTAAGAATGTGTGATGAATTGTTAGAAAATATTGACAATGGTCAAATTTCTGGTATTCTATTTTTGGATTTGTCAAAAGCATTTGATCTAGTTAATCACCAAATCCTTCTTAAAAGTTATCTTTATATGGACTAGAAATTAATGGGCTAAACTGGTTTAAGGTAGCTATATACCTTTTAGACACTTTCAGATTTTTATTTTTTTCTCAATTGAACACGTCCCAAACCCCAATAAAGTATACATTTTCTGAAAGCCCTGATATAGAGCTATCCGACCAAGCACTGTACACGGTCATTATTTGCATAAGAGTCACGTGACAAGCGTTTTACTAAAAACGGGTTTTTCCCGCCTTATGCAAACACGCTGCAAGATTTCCTGTTGGAATTTCTTCATTGACAAGCCTTGACAATATCCTTCAAAACCGTGTCTGGGATTTTTTTTATATGCCTTTGTTTTCTTTAAATGCGCTCTTAAAGGTGTTAGATGAAGGTGCTTTTCAAGGAATTTTAATTATCACGCCATATAATTTGAATGGAGCCTCCGGGAAAAAATCGCAGACACGGTTTTGAAGGATATTGTCAAGGCTTGTCAATGATGAAATTTCAACCGGAAATCTTGCAGCGTGTTTGCGTAAGGCGGGAAAAACCTGTTTTTGGAAGGTTCAGCAAAACGCTTGTCACGTGACTCTTATGAAAATAATGACCGTGTACTGTGCTCGGTCGGATAGCTCTATATCAGGGCTTTAGAAAATGTATACTTTATTTGGGTTTGGGACGTGTTTAATCGAGAAAAAATAAAAATCTGAAAGTGGCTAAAAGGTATTTAGCTACCTTAAATCGTTTTTATCAATCGTTCTCAAGTAGTTACTTACATGGGTAAAATTTCGAATATTCAAAAGGTGACTGGGGGGTGCCTCAGGGATCATTGTTGGGACCACTACCATTTACAATTTTTATCAATGATTTACCATTTACTTTGCATAATTCACAACTTGATATGTACGCTGATGACCAGACCCTTCTTACCTCTGGTATTTCTGTTCCGCAATCCCTTCAAAATGATGTACTGTCGTCAAATAACTGGATTCGTAGTAATGGAATGATCATAAATGAGGGCAAAACGAAAGCCATGTTAGTCGGATCTCGTCAAAAAATAAAAGACGCTAATATTTCTGGTGAACAATCACACATCTCTATTAATGACAAACAAATTTCATGTGTCTCCTCTGAAAAGATACTAGGACTAACATTAAACAGTTTTATTTCTTGGGACAAACATATTGATAATTTGTGTCTTACTTTGAGTCGGAGAGTGGTCTTCTTAGGCGCCTGTGTAATTTTATTCCTTTGCACCTTAGAAAAGTTTTATATTACGATTTGATTCAATCTGCCATTGATTATTGCTCTATTGTTTGGGGAAATACGACTTCTAAAAATATAGATAAGGTTTATAAAATGCAGAAGCGTGCCTTAAGAGTGATACTTAATGCTGATTTTGATACCCCAACTGAAGTACTTTTTGAAAGGTTCAATGTGCTATCTGTTAGACAACGTATTTTTTACTTTACTTGTATCATGGTGTACAAATGTTTCAGCAATACTGCTCCAAGTTATCTTATCGAAAAAATTATTACGCTGTATGACGTCCATGCTTATCAGACACGAGGAGCCTCAACTTGTAAATTATTACTGCCTCGATTTCGTACTGAAACGGGTCAAAGGACTTTTGCCATGCGTGCAGCTCGAGCTTGGAATTCTCTGCCTGATGTGGTTAGATGCAGTACGAACATGAATAATTTCAAATCCCAGTTGAACTCTTACATCAGAGACAATGTAAGCAGATAGACTATTCGCATTTTAGCAGTTTTTTATGTATGTTTCTATCTGTAGTCACTGCTCTTACATTTTACTTGTACTGATTTCATTTTTTTATTTGATTTTTTATTTTTATTTTCACGTTTAAAACTTTAATATTTTATACTGTGTGTCGGACTCCATGGTAGATTACAACCTTATAGGAGTCTTTACTCCTGTTTGAGTATGTAAATGGGAAATCCTTTAATGTGAAATAATAATAATAATAATAACAAGGCAGTATTGCTGAAGGCAATGAGTACTTGGGCCGTGATAGAGTAATTTTGAGGACAATATATACTACTATTCAAATATGGTCTTGAATTTCCTCCTGTCAATTAGGCATTTGATTAACAGGTTATTAAACGAAGCAATGGCATGACAACGGCAAAATATGTCTAGCAACTTTTGTGGAGTTTGAGGCAGGGGTTCTTTATTTATAGCGGGAATTGCTTAAACTCCTTAAATATTCAAATTACAGCAATTTATTTTGTTCTCGATGGTAGATGTCTAATATTTAGATTGGCATATTTAGATTTCTACCCTATAGTTATCCCTATATACCAAAAATCGGACATCCAGCTCTATTGGCTTGCTCAGAATTAGATATGCGCATAATTAATGAGGTACAATATGTGGTGTCATAAGGTGTCTTATCATACCAAATATGAAGAATGTAGCACTTGTGGTTACTGAGTTGTGGACAAATATATATATTTGAGGTCAAAGGTCATTGAGGTCACGTCACATTTTGTCATAATAATTGTATTGCTAAGTTATTCCTATATACCAAAAATCAGACCTCTAGTTCTATTGGCTCGCTCAAAATAAGATATGCACATAATTAATGAGGTACAATATATGGTGTCATAAGGTGTCCTTTCATACCAATATGAAGGTGTAGCACTTGTGGTTACTGAGTTGTGGACAAATATGTATATTTGAGGTCAAAGGTCATTGAGGTCACGTGAAGTTTTGTCAAACAAATTATTTGTTAACTTATCCCTATATACTAGTACCAGAAATCAGACCTCTTGCTCTATTGGCTCGCTCATAATTAGATATGCACATAATTAATGAGGTACAATATGTGGCGTCATAAGGTGTCCCATCATACCAAATATGAAAGGTTTAGCACTTGTGGTTACTGAGTTATGGACAATAATGTATATTTCAGGTCAAAGGTCACCAAGGTCACATGATATTTTGTCAAAATGTCTGAGATATCTGCGTGAACCGATGGACTCACTGATGGACTCACGGACGGATATGAGCCAATCTATAAGCCCCCTGGACTTTATCCGTGGGGACAAAAAACTGTGTCACTGCATCCTTTAGGCAATATGAATACAATGAGAAACTAAATTTTTATTTTTCTTGGCATCATACATGCGAGTCTATGGAGAACTGCCTTATACATGGGAGTCTATGGAGGTGTAAACTAAAAAGTCCTCTAACACGGCCAAATTTGATAGCATTGTGAAACAAATCGACGTGCATCTGTATGGGGTTGGGTAGCCTACTAGGCGTGAACGGACGGACGGACGCACGGACATGACCAAACCTATAAGTCCCCTCGGACTTCGTCCGTGGTGATTAAAAACAACGCAACAGTTATTACAGCTACACCGGCGGTAGGTTCATATCCAGAGCCCCGTACGGTCTGCCGCCGTCGCTTGAAAACAATCTCATGCACCCGGCCATATGGGCAGCTGGCCGGATGCATGACTTCCCGGAAGGCGAGCTGTCACGTTCAAGCTCAGGATTATTGTCGATCAAATTTCAATAAATTTACCTTACCTAGATGAAATTTTGTCTATAGGCTGAAATTTCGCCGAAGTTTGACAAAATTACATCGATTTTTCAGGTTCATATGCGACATTTTTGAGTTTTGAGTGCAGACAGAAATAAGTTTTGAGGCAACATGGCTGCGACCCCATGTTGACCCTAGCCCTGCGTACGATGCTATGTGCTACAGCTAACACACAGCATCGTACGCAGGGCCATAAGCGAGAGTTGCCGACGCGACATCGACGGTTATTTACGAGAAGTGAATAAAAGACTGTCATTTTTGGAAGCGATCGAGTAGCTGAGGTAGGCTGGGATACGACTTGGGCCCAAGAACGCTGAATTTCGGCAGTAATTTGGCTTTTTACGTCAAGTTTCCAAAATGGATTTGAAGTCACCGACCCAACGTACGGGTCTTTGCAGGGCTGTGGTGAGCGGGGCGGTTAGCTGTAGCGGAACACACAGCATCGTACGCAGGGCTAGTTGACCCCAAGTGAAAATGTGTTCGCGATCAAATCTTTCTATATTTTTTTCAGAATTTTCAACAAATCATTGCTTCTTACATCTTTTGTAAAATATAAAATACTAAATAAAACTGCGATGTGACATGTCTCCAGATTTCTAAAATATCGTTCGTTGACCGTTCGACGCAAACTTGTGACGCAGTTGAAATTCAATACTGACCGCCAAATAATCTTAATGAGAAGAGATCAGTATGGGGGCCCGTTCTGGTCAAAATTATGTTTTATTAATTTAGTATGTTAGAATTAATTTATGTAGACTGGAATTAATTTATTAGCACCTCGAATTAATTGTATGTGTCTTTTAATTAATTTTTATATGCTTTAATTAATTTTGTGTAGTCATGCCGAATTAATTTTATGTGTTCCAATTAATTATTTCTGCTTATCTTTGCTGTAATTAATTTTATGTAGTCTAGAATTAATTTTGCTAACATTTCAAATTATTTATATGTTTTTTATGTGCCGGAATTAATTTTATGTACGCTAGATTTAATATATTAATTCCTTCAATTAATTTTGGGTTCAAAATGTTTTCACGTGCTGCAATTAATTTAATGTGTGCTAGAATTAATTTCTACTAGTGTCTTGAATTAATTTTGTGTTCGATCGAAGTAATTATGTGTGTTCGCTCGAATTAATTATGTGTTTAAGCGAATTAATTATATGTGTTCGCTCGAATTAATTATATGTGTTTGCTCGAATTAATTATATGTGTTTGCTCGAATTATTTTCGGCCGATCCCACAGTCCTTTGCGCACGCTTTCTTAAATCAATATGGCGGCTCCGGAGTGGTATTATTCAGGCGCTCGAACCGTGATCTGTGAAAATGGAAATCAATAAACTGATCACAAAAACTTTTGTAGTGTCTCCTGTCTGAGGTCCGACCAATTTTGTGTTTACGTCAGAGGCGAACGTTCACCCTTTCTATCGGGCTTTGCCAATCATCGTGTACTGTAGTGTATAGGGTAATGCAATGTAAAGCGTACGCAGCATTCGAAAATGAAATCTGCCGAACAGATATCTACGAATATGAAAACCAATAAAGAACTTAACAATGACCACCAGGAAATGTCTCCGAGCTTGATTACTGTCAAATGTCCCTAATTACAAATATAGCATTCGGCAGTTTCACCTTTATCTGTATATATATATACAGATAGACAAAGGCGCTACGCGAAGCCGGCCTGTATCCGGAGGAGAAAACAGGCCGGCTTCGCGTAGCGCCTGTGTCTATCTATATATATACAGATAGAGGAGAAACTGTCGAATGCCATATTTGTAATTAGGGACATTTGACAGTAATCAAGCTTGGAAACATTTCCTGGTGGTCATTGTTAAGTTCTTTATTGGTGTTCATATTCGTAGATATCTGTTCGGCAGATTTCATTTTCGAATGCTGCGTACGCTTTACACTGCACTACACTACAGTACACGATGATTGGCAAAGCCCGATAGAAAGGGTGAACGTTCGCCTCTGAAGCTGTAAATCAGTATACATATGTAGGTATAGTTTTTACACCAAATGGAAAATTCAAGCAAAATCAGTTTACTCTTAAAAATAAAGCAATGAAAGCTTTATTCAGTATCAAAAAGTCAATTTTAAGTGAAAAGATGTTGAGCCCAAAGCTTTGTTTGAAAATTTTTGATACGTTAATTGTCCCAATTTTATCTTATGCTTCAGAAATCTGGGCAACAGAAATTACAAGTACTGATAATTGCCTTGAAGGTCTATGTATGTCTTATTACAGATTTATCTTGGGAGTAAACGTACTCCACTTGAAGGGATAAGAGCAGAATTAGGCAGATTTCCATTAAAGATCAATCTTTATATGTCTGTCATTAAATATTGGTGTAGGTTAAATAGTTTACCAGGAAATCATATTCTGAAACAGGCACTTCAAGAAAACATAGATATAAATTCCCCTTGGGCAAATTTTATTCTTTGTAATTGGGAAGTTACAATCATATGAATGTCTTCAACTCCTTAAGAGTGACATCATATGCCCAGTTAAACAAGAAATTAAAAAGGAAGATATCAAGCGAGTATTTGAATTCTTGGAGAGAGAATATGTCAAACGATACAAGAAAAATGGAGGTGGTAATAAATTGCGTACATATAGAACTTTCAAGACCGGATTTTATTTTGAAAAATACTTAAATAATTTGTCAAATTTTACTCTTCGCAGAGCTTTATCGAAATTTAGATTGAGTGATCATAGTTTAAATATTGAATTGGGTAGGAAAAGTAAGCCAAAATTGCCTTTGAAAGATAGACTTTGTCTCAGATGTGATAGCAACGAAATAGATGATGAGTTTCATTTATTATTCTCATGTAAAAAGTTTATCACTGAACGAGTTTTATTGTTACAGGAAAGTGGAATAGATTGCTCCACTTTTTCCGGTGTCACACAAAAAGAAACGGCCCTTAAAAGGGTTATGGAGTATAATTTTCTAGATCTTGCTATATTCTTGAAGAACACTGGTTTGTGCTGACCCTCCAGTAGCCTTCCCACTGTTAAACAGTTTGCTTATTGTACAACTTGGATACTTTGTTGTCCTCTCGAAAGTGTTCAGTTTTGTACTTTGTCCAATTTTGGAATGTACCATACCACACTCTCTGCTAGTGTGAGTTGAGTATAATAAAGATTGATTGATTGATTGATTGATTGACCATGGATGTAAACATCCATGCTCTGACGTAAACACAAAATTGGTCGGGCTTTGCTCTATGGGCAATCACATACACGATCCCTCAGACAGGAGACACTACAAAAGTTTTTGTGATCAGTTTATTGAATTCCATTTTCACAGATCACGGTTCGAGTGCCTGAATAATACCACTCTGGTCGGGAGCCGCCATATTGATGTAAGAAAGCGTGCGCAAAGGACTGTGGGATCGGCCGAAAATAATTCGAGCAAACACATATAATTAATTCGAGCAAACACATATAATTAATTCGAGCGAACACATATAATTAATTCGCTCAAACACATAATTCGAGTGAACACACATAATTACTTCGACCGAAAACAAAATTAATTCAAGACACTACTAGAAATTAATTCTAGAACACATTAAATTAATTGCAGCACGTGAAAACATTTTGAACCCAAAATTAATTGAAGGAATAAATATATTAAATCTAGCGTACATAAAATTAATTCCGGCACATAAAAACATATAAATAATTTGAAATGTTAGCAAAATTAATTCTAGACTACATAAAATTAATTACAGCAAAGACAAGCTGAAATAATTAATTGGAACACATAAAATTAATTCGGCATGACTACAGAAAATTAATTAAAGCATATAAAAATTAATTAAAAGAAACATACAATTAATTCGAGGTGCTAGTAAATTAATTCCAGTCTAAATAAAATTAATTCTAACATACTAAAATTAATAAAACATAATTCTGACCAGAACGGGCCCCCATAGACCAGTCTAGACATCCTCAAAATTATCCAACCATTCGCATTGTAGTTCAGCTCGCTTAGAGTATCATAACATTTTTCGGCCTTCTTTTAGATCGACCCTAATATCTCCCATTTAGGAAATAAATACACAAGCTACCTCGACAAAACTTCGTGCACCATCCAAGACCAAACGCACTACAAATCTGTCTTGACGTCATCATCTCCTTACATGGTAATCGGCATACCGTATTTTTTAGCAAAGGGGACACAGAATACGTCGGAGTATTCAGTTTCAAAACGTATTACATTGTGTGATGTTGTCAAAAAAAAGTCATGTTACTGCAGTGGTATAAATTACAAAACACAAAAGTTCAAATCAGTTTATTTTGGACTGGCTTTACCCAACATTTCATATTGTTTCTTATGCCAGATTTGACCACGTGCTTACTGGCGACCCCTTTTCATGCAAATTTTGTGTCAAATGATGTGTTCCCCTGGAAAAACAAACGTACGATTTCTAAATGAAGGAGGCGAAATTTGCCCTCAAGACTCGAAACCACCCCTTTGGGGTGTACCTAGCTATTTTTAACGAGCTTCTCGAATCTGCAGCTCTATTTCGAAATGATGGTCTGGTTTTCTCAGCTCAAGGATAAGTGTTCTCCATCGCTGTGGGCATTACTATTCTCAACCGGGGGTACAGTTTCCAGTCGTAATGTTTTTCATTGTGTCCGGGATATAAAACCTTTCCTTTTCAAACTTTCTCTTTGATTAACACTAATCCACATCTTGTCAGTGATTAAACATGTTTCAAGTTTAAATGTTAAATTCTGGTCTCGAGCCCTCCTGTTCGACCAAACCGAAATTACCCCTCCCACTTTGGCTCGTCCAGTGGGTGTAGCAAGGGTCGTGCCATCGCCTAGGAAACGGAGGGTGCATTAATTGTTGCATTTCGATGCACATTTTGATTATATTCAGAAGATTTTGGGGCCAAAACTCAGATAGAGAAGCATTTATATTCACATCTCACTTATTCAAGACTGGCTGAGAGCAGCACTTCCATTCGGTTAACATCATTACGCCATTTATTGTGCCAAGAAAGATGAAGCCAATACATTTTGCCCTCCCTGGTCTCAGCCAGAAATGGTTATACCTTACAGTTTTTTTCCCACGGAATGAAAACAAATGTACTTGGGCTGAGCCCAAGTACAATAATAATAATAATAATAATAATAATAATAATAATAATAATAAAAATAACAAATAAACAAACACAAACACATACACATAAACAAACACAGACACAAATAAACAAGAAGTAAGAGCCCCCTGTGATTAAACCCTGATGTAGATGAGTGCCCGGTCTTCGTAATGTATGGCAGCACCTCTCTCGCGTCGGACAGCAAAGGCGATACGAGAGCCATTCACTGAGAAGACCGAACACATGTCAAGAAGGCCGACATTTAATTTTAATAAAATTATGGTAGCAGCAATCCGCACAATACAATGTTTTTATGGAGGTCAGACATAACTCCCTCACTAGTTGGCCAGCTGATGACGAACGAGCCCTTAAATCACAAAATTACAATACTAAAGGTGTTCATAAACAACATTTCGGGAGAAAGGGTATGACTACCAGTGAATTGGCCAAGGAGGAATTTGTAAATACTGGGGATGACAGGGAAGTCAAGATAAATAAATGACAAACGAACAAAACAATAAATAAAACAAAGAAATAAGTATAGGGGAACTTGAAGTGGCATTAACTCTCTAGGAATTAAATGACAGTTGGAGATCATTTGGCTTTGGTACTCTGAAATGGAGCTAGAGATGTGTACCTAGGCCAGACTGCAGGAAATGTAAAATAATTTGTATATGTAAACCTTTTACGAGCTTTGCGCTGCATGGTATTGCTAAAATTGTGCTTATACCATTTAGTTACTGATTCCAAGTGATTATATATATCACTGTAGTAACACTGCTGGATTTTGTCCATTGGCAAGTCATCTTGGAGGCATATTTACCAATTCTGCTTTCATTCATCTTAAAACTTATGTTCCTGAATTACTGAAATGCACATCATTGCCGTTGGATATAATTTATTCCAACCGTAACATTATCACATATCTTAATTGCAGTGTTCATAATTTTAAACTTTCCAAATAGCTCATGCATATGGAGCTAATAGTTTCAAATGTTTGCTGACAAAATTGTGAAATTACTGACAAAAAACTGACTTTTAAATGTAAATCTTTTCTATTTTGAAAGAAGAATTAAGAAACGGAAAATGTATGTACATAAAACTTCGGGGTCACATTCATTAATGTAGAACGCTCCTCGGGGACAGATATTTGGACTCTCAAATTCCTACAATTCTTTTCTGAACTACCACTTGTGGGGGCTCATTTTAAAGCTCTTGGAGAAAGAAAAAATTTCACCGTCTTGGGTTTTGGAAAATCCAAAATTTAACCATCCCATTAGAGTTAACACAAGAATGGCGGCCATTTTGAATTTCAAATATCGCAAAATGTTGGGTGATTTGTTTCGCTAGTTCCAAACTTTGCAAGGTGACCCCCGATTTTATTGTTGATTTGGTAAGAGAATGGATTAAAGCTTTATTCAGGAAAGTTTGAGCAAACGTTTAAGTCTTTCACTTTCGAAGAGCATAATACCTTCAAAATAATCCGATATAATTGACTTCTTTAAAATATTTCTCATGCAAGGTCATTAACCGGTACAGCCATCAACAGGACAGATGGCGTCCTTTGAGCTGCAATTGTAACACGCCGCGTCAGACCTGTACACATATTTGGCTGGTTTACACATGAAGCTTTGCTGCGATCATGTCACAATTTTTGCTGTACAGTATTTTCACCAAAATAGGTCAACGACTCGTGTGTCATTCAACTTCACCTTTTTTTTTTGAAAAAAGATAAATTTATTCCAACAAAGGGACAAATAAAACAAATCTACGTAATTGGGAATATGTTGAACGAATGAACAAAATTTAAAAGTACCTTGTCTGAAAAAATCAAAAAGAAGAGAAAGAGAAATATAAAAAAAACATACCTTCATATAAATGCGTTCAGTACGCACCCTTCTCCTTCAAGTCTTGTAAGGCTTGAAAACTTTGTGATAAAATCCTCAGCTTTGTTTATCATCTTATAAGTGAAATACATGTATTCATCCATGAAGAAAGAGAACATTTTAATTACACTATAACATAAGATCGGAGGGTAACTTTAATCCCATTAAGAGTAGCTGAATTTCTAATATTCCAACCTGTGTATTCTACAAAGGAAGTGATACAGTATATTATGTCTGATGTTGCATTATTGTCATTTTCAATTCCTGAAATTTCTAATATTTTGATATTGGTATTGTTGTCAAGGTTGAGTTTTCTGACAAAGAAAGAAATTCGTTCAACTTCAGCTTCCGAGCGCTGTGCACTGTACTGCGCCCTCTGTCGACACACAATAAAAACGCAGGTCTATGAAAACGCCTTGCCATGCGAGCATCAATGCTACGACGAATGCACTGATATATTCGAATAGGATTTAAAATTTGTCCAGCCACGTTACGTCGAACAGATAGTATTATTATCTTAGAAATATGCAAGTGCTCTTAATCCTCACACTTTGGTCTGGCAGTCATGAAGGTGGCGCCAAATGGGGAATGTTAAATACGGGGACTGCAAATAGCCGTGTGCTAACATTGCAACATCTTGCTGCGGCAGGTTGCTGGGGTCTACAAACTGACGCTCTCATACAACCCTCGAGTTATTTGCACATAATGACGAGCATTCATGCTTTCATTACCGTGTCAGTTAGATTTCAACAATAGCTTCTGAATGCGATTACAATATTATAATGAGAACACCTGATCTTATGAATGTAAGCAGTCATTTAATTTTGTTTCATGCGATACTGGAATTTAAACTGATCATCCTTGAGTTAAAGATGAACATGGAGGACACAGCTCAGAATTAATCTAATCAAAATACTCACACAATATCACAATTCCATCCCTAATAGGGTTCCCGGATAACGATATACCAGAATGCAACGCTGCAGCCAGGAACAATGACATTGAAATTCAACAAGAAAGACCCTGGATGACGAGAAAGAGAGTCTAGGCTCCATACGTGACCGCCATCGTGCAGAGATCGTTTCGCAATGGAGATAATGAATTATTGATAAAGAGGCGTCACCTGGCAACCATTGAAGGGTCCCCGGATGTAGACTAAGAGCAGCTCAATCTCAAGTGCAATAAAATCTGTCTCATTCGTTCAATTTTCTGTCTACGAACAAACAGTCAGAGCTGCGTCCGTTAATTTCACTACTCTTGTTCCCAATTTTGCGCTTTATTTACTATTACTAGTTCGATAATTTCGCATTACTCCCGTGGTGAACGTTTCTCGTTTCTTTAGTGTGACCAGAGATTTTTGGGCACACATTTTACTGACTGATCATCGTAAGTTTGATGTTAGCCATGTACTTCAAGTCGCTGTTGAACAAGGTATGTTATGCGGGGAAAATCCGAAACAATCATATCGTAAAAATTCAGATACAATCATAATTTGCCTTCGATATCGGGAAGAAAGGATAATAATGTCAATTTTTTTTCTTTTAGGCCTACTCTTTATTTAAAAGAAAATGAAAAGAAACAGCCTTCCTCAGGACCGGGAAAGGTATATCCGATTGACAAACAATTTATTTTTTAACGCCTTATAGTGACTTTGGTGCAAATTATGACAACTATGCAGCCTCAGGAGGTTTGATCAGTGTCGAGAATTTTTAATTATTTTTTATTGATGTAAAACAGCAAAGCATTTCCAATTTGTGCATTTTCAAGTTAATCCAAAAAATCCAAAATACATTTACGATCGGTTTATTTAAAATACAGAAGCCTAGCAAGAGAAAAGACGATATTTTTTCGCGTTTTGATGAGAGACTTTGTTACAGACTCTCAGGAAAAGGTCTTAAAATAGTCCCTGGAGTTCTGCTTAAAACATGCAAGCGTGTTTCCTAAATTATTGCTTGTCTATATCATGTTCTAGAAGAGATATTTTGACATCAAGAGACTGCTTTCACGCACCTCGGGAACAGATATTCGGACTCTCAAACTTTTACAATTCTTTTCTGATCTACCACTTGTGGGGGTTCATTTTAAAGCTCTTGGTGTAAGAAAACTTTTCACCGGCTTAGTTTTTCGAAATTCGATAATTTTATTTTTGTCCATGGAGTTAGCACATCGATGGTGACCATTTTTAGTTAACAAATTTTGGTACTAGGGAAACAAATAACCCAGGATTTACCGATATTTAAAGATTCCGTATTAAAGGAAAGTTTTAGCAAAGGTTAAGTCTTTCACTTTCGAGGGGCATACTGCCTTAAATACTGAAAGAATTGTGACGTTTATCACGTGTTGATGTCGAAATGCCACTGAGATTATGTTAAACTTGTCATCAAAACCTATGTGTAACCTCCATGGTATTTATAAATTTAAGTGCGGACTAGCATTTATACGTCAACAATACCATAGTATGATTGTACGACACAGCGGTTGGGTTTTCTCAGCAGCAATTACTGGCTTAGTCTCGACTTCTAGACTTCGGTCACTTCGCTCTTGCATAACAATCATAGAAAAGTGTACTGCAAGCAACCGTTGGGGAACGTGACTAAGCATCGAGTCGTGAAGCGACGACATGTCTGTCCCTACCGCCAGGGGCGCACTTTAATTTCGGATGGTTGACAGTCTGCTGAATCTTATTTCTTCAATATACTCTATTTCGATTTTTATATGCCCACAGACTTGGTAGAAAGACAATATTCCGATAAGTTCCAGAAAAAAGAAGAAAAAAATCGTACTTGTTTTCTCGAGCAAAAATACTGAAAATGTTTTCAAAGGTTGTATTGTTGTTCCTTGAAGTTGTAATTGCAACTTGTTAACCAAGTAAACTTTATTGTTCATAAATATGTTGATAAACTTCGAAAAAACGTGCTTGCTACTCAGGGAAATCTGGCGAGGTAAATATTGTCTGCCTTTCATCAGCATAATCGACGTCAATGGTATATTTTGGGATGTGTTTCGCACGGATTTGCTTTCTTCAACATGTGACTCACTTTTTTGAAGCCAGCCTGAGAGCATTGAAGTTTTTATTATCAGTCTCTTGAAATGTAAACTTTATCATTTTCACAGCGGCAAAATATTTTAAAATCGTGCTTTGCAATTCATATCATTTACTTTTTTAGCGATCTACTTTAGATAAACTGTATGTAAGTACACCTCAGTATTTCAATATATCGTTACCTGTTTGTCTTATTTCCTGACGCTGCTAACATATCTAAAATGAATAAATAGATACATAAATAAAAATAAACAATAAATAAATAATGAATAATAAATAAATAAATAAATAAATAATAAATAATAAATAAATAAATAAATGAATAAATGAATAAATAAATAAACGTTTACACGTTGGAGCACACGTAATACGATGGGTGTCAAATCACAGAAGTCTAACTCAAGTCTGCTAGTGCTGTTTATGGATTGTAAGCACAGCCGTTGACTCTTGTGAATACATTTCAAATTGTTCTAGAAATTGCGTCATTGCTTTATTCATCTTTCTGTTTGTACGTCAGTCTGAACGCTCATCCTGTCGCCCATTCCCTCAACAACTTTCAATAAACGTGACTTTTTCTACAAAGTCGAACAGAAATAGAGTACAAAGAAAACAATATGTGTCCCTTTAAAAATATAAGTGACACACTGAGCTGATAGTAGTGACCGCATGTCCAAGGTTAAAATAACATTGACTAATTATTTTGATATTTCTAAAGTTATATGAAGGTAATTTCTGAATGGCGTTTTTTAGAAGACTGAACGTATGATTATAGTTCTCATTGTAAGAAGATTTGTGACCATACAACTTTTCAAGGCCTACTGGTATTTGTAACTTCTATGAGTAATGTTTTGTTTAGTGTACGGTGTTTTCTTTGCTTGAGTCTCTGGTTTGAAAGATATTGAAGATTATTTCACTGTGTGATATTTGGGCGTTAAAGTTGACATTGTATTCAAAAGAAAGTATTTGTGGCCATGACTTACTTTAGTCTTGTAGGTGAGGGGCTTGCGGAAGGCTTTTATCAACATCACAATCAACCGACAGATAATGCAGGGACAATAACGATTGTTCTTTAAAAATGGCAAGCTTTTTATCAGATTTCCTAAAATGAGTCTAATTACAAAGATTTGTTTCCGGTAAGCGCACATCACTTAAAGACCTGCACGTTCTATCATTTTCCCCTAATGGTTAGAGTCGACAAAAATGCTAACATTTAAAGAGCATTTTGAAGTCAGAGAAAAACAACAACAACAACAACAACAACAACAACAACAAGAACGACTAATTATAAGGATAATGGTCTCTGACCTAAACGATTCCAAAGAAAGAGACGGTGGCCAGGGATAAAAAAGAAAATCGAAATTGAAAATGGTGAATAAGTTTTTGCTAAATTGCGAGGACGTAAAATCAAACATTTCTTTCTTTCTTTGCCATTGCTGAGATGAGAACTCTTAAAATTTGCATCTGTAAACAGAGTCTCTCTTTCAACAGCAGCCGTAAGTTTCAACGTTCGCTCTATTGTACATAGGGCAGGAGGTATTATATGTTGCCGGGTATGATCCCTCAGATTGAGTATCGCCCCATCAGGTGAATGTTTAAACGCTTCATACTACACTCGATCGTTGAACTACTTTTACGAAAACCGAACGAAGGAAACCAACAACTCATCAAGGGCTACTCCCATGGTCCTAACCATGCAGATTAAGGGCCTATGACATGAAAATTCAAGCCTTTTCTGACCCATTCATGCTGAAGCATAATCAATTTATGATCGACTTGTCGAATTTCTTTGCCATCAGAGCATTTTGTGTCCATGAAAATCGCATTTTAAGATGCGGTATCGACCATCAGCTTGTAATTGTTCCGCAAAAAAGCTGCCGCCATGTTGTTACGTCATCAAAGGTGTACAGTTAGCCCGCTGGCCCGTACCGGGCGTACAAAGCAATGGCGTCTGCTACACCTGATGCAGATTCCGATTGTGTCAGCGAGCACAGCATTGATCTAAGCGACGTTTCCGAAACTATTGAGGAAAATTGCGACAGTAATAACTTCAGAGTTAACACAACAGATGGACAGCAAATTGTACCATATCGATTCGAGCCATATAGCCAGGCATCCGATGAAGACAGCGACGGGCCAGACCCGGAAGTTGTCAATGACGATGTCAATTGTGTGGTCGATATCGGTCGATTACAAAATACTGAATGGTAAGAATCACACTTGTGTAACATTTTTTGTGACTGAAAATAGTACTTTGAATTATCCTGATATTGGGATTAATACTTTAGTGTTGCATAGCCAATGAATGCGTAGGAAATGACCCAAAAGCCGAGCGGACTCTCTGTAGAATTACTGCTGTTATGATCGTAACATCAAACCACGGTTACTGACTCTACTCACGGAGCTATAGCTCAATGTCAACTCCACCGTTTAGTAAACTGGCCTGTTTTTTGTTTTAATCCTTGTCTTGATAAATATTTGGGACAAAGGCATGTTAGCGAGTAGTTCACACGACGGCCAGTAGGTATCAAGAGGCGACTCCCGTAATCTTTATGGAACGGTAATCATGGACAACGGTATATGGAGAGGACAACGAATGGATGTAAACAACCTGACCCGGACAGCGAAAAAAGACGACTGCCGTCTCTAACCATAGACAGTAAAGAGACGTTTCTCTACTGTCTATGCCCTAACCGAAATAAAAACAAATGTCTAAAATATCAAGAAAACAGCGTGAAAGGAAATTTAGCCGTCAAATGTTTGCCAAGACCCATAACTAACACTTTGTTGAATATTATTGCACTTATATTTGGGTTCGAAGTATCGTCGCCATTTTCGAAAGACGGTGGCTAATGCAATATAACGGTCGCGGAATCGATCGCCTTTTTCTTTAAAGCAAAATGAAATGAACTCATAAAACGTGGCATCCAGTAAGTTTCAAACATCCTTCAGAAGATCAGTGGTATCGGCAACGTCAATTTAGATGATCCGTTCATTATTGTCATGCGTTTGAAAAAAAGTCAGACAATGTGAAAGAACAAAAATTGTGGAGCTCGACATCGTCGGCAATAACATACGTGACAGTCGTAGATAGGGTCGAAAATAATTTAATTTTCAAACAAAGCAATCAAAAAAGACAAACTACATGTTCAATTCTAAGATGTTCAGTTTCACAACTACGCACCGAAATTTGAATGGGTCGGAATAAACAGTACCTATACTGACTCGGGATGCATTAGTACATGTCGGCCGTCATAACATACAGACGTGGCAGAGGGACTGTGATACAACTGTCGATTTTCGCCAACATTATTTCGTATAATTATAGAAACTACCTACTCCTCTTTTATGTTTACATGTCGTCCGGGAAGCATGGCTTTTAGAACGTAGATCTCTCCCTAAAATGCGAACAATTTGCGAAAAAAACTCATTTCAGGGCACTAAAGTCAGAGCAAAATACAACCACGCACTGCCAGAACGCTATGACGTCATAGGCTTCAATGGGCATCCCAGAGCTAGAGGTCAAAATCCTCAATCACACCTTTGAACAATAGTTGAAAGTAGATTGAAGTAGAGTAACTCATGGATCTATTTTTGTACATCAATGAGTAACAGTGATTTAAAATATTTTACAATCGAAATTTCCAACCCAGAAAATGTTTATATAAGTCAACTTCCACATCCTATAATGTAGTATTACCAAATGTGAATGTCCTTTGAGCTCAAGATTTCAGGATTTCAATCAAATGAAGGGGGATGACATTCACCGTGTGCTCTTATATATATATATATATATATATATATATATATATATATATATATATATATATATATATATATATATGTATATATATATTGTGCTGTTCACAGTTTACGTCAGTGTTCTCTCATCAATATGTTGAAATAGATTTTGATATTGTTTTTGAAAATTACAGATGCAAAAACGATGAAAACTCATCTGTGTAGGCGACTGATATTGTAAGTTATTACAGCAGTACTAAAAGGCATATTCACGACTTTTGAGTACAAGCTGCAAAAACTGCCATGCATGCAATGCAAAATTTATCTGCATTTCTAGCAGCAGTGTCTGATGTCCGCATACAGCTATATTTATTGACAAACCTGTAACCGTGAACAGTTCTATTCAAAACTGCTTTTCAAATAAAAAATAATTTGTATTACGTAGTACATTCTGGTGTTTATTTTCATTTTGTCCTTAGGGCAGTATGCTCTCATACCTATTTTTCTGGTTTCTGCACATTATTCAACCCAATTAATGGGGCCAGGGTGTTATGAATTTTTTTTCCATGTACTTTGTGAAACTGACACTTTGTGTCTGCAATCACATATTTCACATTACCATAACAAAGCTTTTGGACTTCTAAATATGAAATTTTATACATTGAAAGGGGAAACATACAATCTGCAGAGCAAAGAAAACGACTCATCCAAACACAAAGAAAAATGCATTGACACATCTATAACAGTAAAAAAGGAGCCAACATTGTTCGCAAGTAGCATGTATAGCAGCTTTATTTGGAAAATAATCGACTGAATGAACTGGTGCTTGAGTTTCAGAAAACAGGGGCCCAGTCTACTTTGGGCCAGATTATCTTGACACAACAATGATAGCCCAATCAACTTATTCTAGAGAGGTCACTCGGTAAACTTTGATGGCTTGGCTTTATAAAATCATATTACTTGAAAATCATGCACGATGGAATATACATTTTATTAATTGGCACTAGATGTAAAATATTGATAAAAAATTAAATGCGATTTACTTTCATTTTTGAGTAATAAAAAACTAATCAAGTCATGATAGGCAGCAAGTTATCTGTAGATCTTATTTGTTGTGACAAATTGAAAGTCTACTGTCTGTGACTGGAAATAGTATCACAAATGCACTAAAATGCAACCTAATCTATTTTTTATTAAAAAAATAGTAATAAATAACAATTCTATCATCCTGCAAAAGTCATTGACATACATTGTTAGTTTCCATATTCTATGACTCTTCAGATCTGAATATTTTGTTGAATCAGCACTTAGTGCAGTATGAGATAACATTTTATCACAGAATGAACATTTGTAAGTAGAACAGCATTACGGTTGACATTTGAAACAAAAATGGTGAAAACATTATGAAAAATACTGTCAAGGACAGTGTGCTTACATTGTGTTTGAATTGGTCCATTCAAGAAATATTTCAATCAGTAAAAAAAGAAAGACAAAAGCAAATAAAGTCAATTTTAGGAACATCAATATAAACTTCTATAGCAATAGGAAAAGCAGATCCTACATACATTAGCAAATCTCAATAAAAACCTCAGCCAGGGAAGGCTTGACAAAAAGAAAAGAAGAGAGTGGAAAAAAAATAATAATGCTACCTCTTCAGTCTTCTAGACCCCCCTGGATATCAAATGTTCAACCTCTTGATGTTCAACCTCTTGGTATAGACCATTTGCATAAAAAGATAAATTAACGACCAGATGGCAGGAAATGTAAGATACATCTATTTACAAACTTGGGGATTTTTTAACTAATGCTATCAGTGCTATCATTTCAATGTAAACAGCACTCAGGTTAGTTACAGCACGGAGGGGTAGAGTAACCGTGGTTACAGACAGTGAAATGCTCTCTACTGTTGGGGTGATTATGACATCTGGAATTACCCTGGATCCAAATTTCTTATCAGTTATTGTGTGTCTTACATGGAAAAGCTGCAATAATTGGTTAACTATGAAAAATTCACCTCAGCTTTGTTTTCTGGATCAAATTTCACCACAAATTGATACTAAATATGGCAAAATTATGTTCACAGCCTTTGAAATTGTCTCACAAAATATCCTGGGTTGGTATAGGTCATTTCAGGTCACATGCTGAGAAAATTACCTAAAATATACAAATTTAGGGTTTTCCATACACTTTGAGCAGAAGATTTACGGATTAACATCCCTCTGGACTTCTATACCAAATTACAAAGCTATAAGACAAGTTTTTGAGAATCTTTTTCCTCGCTAAAAAATGACAAAATTGTCTTAAATACAAATTTGCATATTTCGGGACAATTTCCACATACATACAGATGCCACAGACTTCAGCTTATACGATAACCTCATATTGGTATAGCTAAATGTGAGCTAAACATTGGCATTACTGGCCTTTGATTCCAGGTGCACCTGCAATAACTGTGGTAACATGCCAACAGTAAATGAATGTGTATGTTGTGGTGAAATAGACGTGTTGCAATTGGAAAAGGAGATGCATGGTAATTTGACCTGCATTTGTTAACCACCCAGGCTTCACAAATTGTTGTTTAGATGAGTTTGTGCTGAGGGTGGCTAACTTTGCTTATATTGACCATCATGGCCACCATCGTAGATCACAAGCAAAGCAGCATGAGTAAGTACCAACGGCATATCATATTTACAAACTGGAAAACTTAATATATCGATAGTAGATACCTGTCTTTGCTATCTGACATCGACCTTACTTAGTAAAATTAAATTGCCCTTTTATGAATAAATATGGTATTACTATTGATGTGACATCAATGACATCAACTGGGAACATTCAGAGTTGTAATGTATGTTGCAAGGGATTATCATATGATATTTACACATCTCACAGTGATCACACCATTCACCCAGACTCACATCACATTTGATATTTCTCTTCAGAATTTTAACTTCTACACCCATTGATCCATCACTGACAAAGGTGTGTATATCAAAACATTCCATACAATTATTTTTCACCTATACACAAAAAATCTTTCAAAGAACTGGTCTGAAATATAGACAAGTCTCTTGGAATTAACATTCACAATTACATCACTAGGCAATATTACCATTTTCATATTACTGACAAAAGAATGATGCTTGTCGGTAGAAACATTTTTCACAGAGGTCCTCAACTATGGAACACCTTTCAAATGGGTCACGCGTCAGAATGCATTGCCAGGAAATTTACTCACTGGATAACAATTTCAAGTGAAAACAAAAGACACCTTCATAACCTTCCTACAGACTAGAACAAACTCGACATTAGAATCGAGTCCCCACCTTTAAATAACACACTCCACAAACATCTCAGTGTGCAGTACACAGCAGTAAAAAACTGTCAAGGACAGTGTGCTTATATTTGGTTTGAATTGGTCTATCAAGAAGTATTAAACCAGAAAAACAAGAATGATAAAAGTAAATAAGGTCTGAAACTTTAGGTAATGGAGGTCAACTTCAGCAACATGCATAGCAGAGTTTGAGCAGGTCTGCCAATATGTAAAATTTCATGAACAATGACAGGAAATGATTCATAAGAAATGATTCAAAAGCTGTTTCAGTCACTGCAGTCACTCCCAACACATAATAGGTATATTGCATACAAATACATGTAAGTTAAAGATCATAAAAGTTCTGATTCAGATGTATAGGCTTTTTCATTTAATAACCACCAATCCTGCATATTAGCAAGATTTTTCTTACCTCATTTGCATATTTCTGACACTGACATGTTCATTTGAACATCAAATCTCAACCCCTGGGTCTACCTGTACACCAAATACTAAGCTTTTGTATTGGATGGACACCCACCCATCCATCCATCCATACATATATACATACAGATGCCACTGACTCGCCATATAGGCTCTTTTTGGTAAACATACATATATACATACATATATATATATATATATATATATATATAATATATATATATATATATATATATATATACACACACACACACAACGGAATGAGCTAAAAGATGCAAAAGCACTGATAAAAACTGAAAATATCAAGGATAGCATC
This sequence comes from Ptychodera flava, assembly GCF_041260155.1. Taxonomy (NCBI): domain Eukaryota; kingdom Metazoa; phylum Hemichordata; class Enteropneusta; family Ptychoderidae; genus Ptychodera; species Ptychodera flava. Next base: position 20,784,744 of record NC_091946.1, on the reverse strand, counting down.
TCAGGAGTGATGTGGTCATATTTGCTTATATATATGCAACCAGATGGGCTGCGGCATTCTGAACAGACTGCAGATGACCTAGTTGGTCATTTTTAAACCATAGAACAGACTGTTACAATACTCAAGTCTAAATGTAGCAAATGCATGGATGGTTTCTCAGTAGCAGGCTTGTCGAGTACATTACACATTTTACCTATTTTTGACAAAGAGAAATATGCATTCCTACATAGATGACTGATATGATCACACATTACCCCATCCCTGTTGACAATAACACCAAGATTCTGAATGTCACCTGTTCCAATTTTGCCACAGTTACCATGGAAAGAGAAAATCTAACCAATCACAGATTTTAAGCGGGTGGCCGCTTTTCAAAAACAGCACCCTCACATGGGCATTTTGAATACCAAGGAATGCTCCTTTGACCATATATGGGCATATTTAGATTACATGTGACTGTATACCTTTAGGGTAACAAATCCTCAAGCTATTCAGTTATGCTAAATTACTTTTAAGCATAGTGAAAAATGAGCAACAATGACAACAAATACTTACAGTTTGATAACCAAAATATCAAAGCTTTCCCAAGAAATATAGATTATGCTGTTTTCTCATTTTGAATTTGACAGAGATTATGTTGTTTGAAAGGAGCTGGATCTTATTCTGGATCTTTAAGCTTTAGCATGAATATTAACATGTACATACATTCATATATTGTGCTCTCCCCTGGCATTTCGAAATTGTTAGTAAATTTACGAATTCGGTTCAAAAAATATTAGTAAGCACAAATTACGTAATGTTGAGCCGTAGCTGCAATGCCTTGGTCGACTGAGCCTGTTTCGACTATGATGTAAACTTGTACTTTTTCAACTGAGGTTGATAAATGCATTGAACAGTAAGCAATGCCAAGATCCATGGCTCCAAATAAGTTTACATCCATTTACCAAGCACATGGTGCAATTACACTATCGAGTGAAGTTGACCGTCACATACTTGCACAAAGAGAATTGCAACCTCTGTTAAGGGCATACCACTTTACGGCACATATAGAAAAAGTGAGTTCACTCCACGTACGTCAGAGAGAACATGTAGCACAACTCTATTTTACGAATTTTTTTGTTTTACAACAGCAAGGATGATTATTTTGCGATGTCAGGCAGATTTTCAAGGGTTTTCAGAAAAAAAAATTCTGAGAGTTGAAGGACTTACAATGATTGTAGGCGTGTACAGACCTAATGAAATACGTTTTCAAGCTTGAATTGTCCAGAGCTAATTAATTAATTCAACCGCTGAATTCATAATCTTGACTGAAAATCAGGCTTCAAAAATAACAAAATTGTTCGTAAATGGCCGATCAGGCATTTATTTTTTTTTCGTAAATTTTCATCTTTGTTCGTAATTTACGAACGTTACGAGCGACAGCGAGAGCACAGATATACCTATTCACCATTTAGTATATTATATTATGATGTCATCTATATTATAATGTCATTTCGATTTCAGGAGGTACAGGTACATAGCATACAGACAGTTTGTGAGGTTGTGCTGGGGCCATCTTGGCAAAGAGATTAGAGTTGTGCTACCATCATGTGTTGTTACAAAGATTCGACAGACTTTCCCATCCGCAGACTATGTTGGATTTAGGTACGCCTGTCTCGAGGGTTAGGATGAGCAGCGAATCGCCTAATTGTTGCAGCTACTGCATCTTCTATTGTTGGCCGCTCAACACCATCACACAGGGGAGGTGGCTGTTCCTGTTCTGTCATGTTGCGTTCATTGACATGGACGTGGCACATGGCAATCACTTCTCTGAGTATCTCTGTGACATAATCTGAAATAAAAGTTATCCATTAGCCCAGAAAGAAAAAATAAAAATCAGAATTGCTGCTTTAACTTTGCCCAATTTGAATTTTTTATTTCTGCAAATTCATACTTGTACAAGTTAGTTGTTATTCAAATGATGAATTCATAGTAATTGATGATGTAATACCACCATATCAAATGCTGAATTTACTGTTAAAAAAGTTGCTCAGTAACCAATTAACATGATTGTTGAAATAAAAATAAGGTGTGCCACCTCATGCAGTGTATTGTATTATGTATTCAATTTTCATGAGATTGACTGCTTATTGCCATACATGACCCCACTTTCTGAGTGTATCATTGTATCCAATGATGCCATTTGAGTTTGCACCTTTAGGTAAATGGTCAAAAATGCCTGAAAAAACATTTATGGACTTCAAGTCATTGTTGATGAGTTTTCCACTGAACCAGAAGTATAATATATCCCTACTGACAAACAATGACAAGGTTTTTAATGAGAGCTTTTAAAGTGTTTACCAAAAGATGGCTCTTCTAGTATCTTGCGCACTGTATAACCGCCTTTCTTCCATTTAGGAAATTGCAGTCGATATCGTGCCTCATCACCTTCTGTATGCTGTTGGTTGCGTCCAGCATTTTCATTGAAGTGTAATATGGCCAGCAGTGTCCTGGGAGTCACAAAATTATAATGTAGGCAGTTATGAAACAACAACTCTAATAGTGTTTTATCTGTGTACATAAACAACCAGACATTGTAGATGTCACAGTCCCCACAAGATCATGAAAAAAATTTTAATAATGCAATGATTAGAACTCAAAATGAAGAATTTGATCATATCACAATAGCTGACCTACCATGTACCAGACAAACAATGAGCTCATGATAAGTACATGATATGATGCCATGCCTTTTTGTCTAAGTAAGAAATAATTCTGTCAAGGCATGCTGCTTAAACAGCTTTAGACATAGAATATTTAAAACAAAAAAGGCTTTACCAGTAGGCTATATCAAATTTATTATGAAATAATCTAAATGCACATGTATGGCTTGGTAACCTGTCCTTGTGTCAAGCTTTACACTTGGATTCTGTCAAGGTGTGGCTATGTAATAGCACTGGATAGAGATCAATCGAGACAAAATGGTAACCACACAGCCATCTTTCACTAGATTGCAGTTTGAAAAAAATTCTAGCATGAAATGAGTGTAGTGACACAGAACATGGAACAATGGAACAATTTAAACCAAACAGCTGCCAGTTGGCCCCGTTGAATTAGATCAGCAAACAAAATGAATTGCAAATGTAAGCCAAGGTCTTGTCCTTATGCACAGTTTGAACGAATTCTGTTCGGGCAAATCTGATTTGGATGGGTGGACTGTCAAATACAAACAAGTATGTAAGTACCCAATCTATAAGTCCCAATTATGTATTTGGTTAGGCAAGAACTACAAATACTATTACACACAGAGTAATAACTATAAGGTCACCAATATGGCGTAATGAGTAGCAAAGTTGTGAGTCATTTACCAACAGTAAAAGTGATTTGGCTGTTTATTTGACTGGTTCAAAGGCACTTTGAAAACACTACTAAACATAATGTGATCCTTTACATGAGCCTATTCTTGGCGTGAACATTATCACCGTTATCAGATAGAGTAGTCATTAAAGCCCGGCGCGACATGGACCGGGATCCGGATTAGTGCCAAGTTTGGGTGGGCGTTTTGGGGCATGGCTCTGCATAATGAGTCTGTTGGTAACGGTTGCTATCGTTTGCATTATCTCCATAATCTGTTTGCTCTCAAATCACGCTCAGACTACAGCCTTCGCAATACGCAAAAGAAAGAAGGAAAAAATATCAATTTCATCAAACAGGAGCTTGCTGAGTTGATCTACTGAAGTTTTTGCTGCGTTTCGGGGTCATGTCATCGTTCGAGAATGATTCGGCTACTGACCGCCATATCTACATACGGAATTGGCGCCGTATGTAGTGGAAATAATCATCAAGAACGTAATAAACATAAACATTAAAAATAATCCGAAGCTGGCAATTTCGTATGTTGAAATCACGAATTATCGATCTGAACATTGACTGAGAAACACGGTCAGGAAAATGGTAGGAAATAGGTGAACGACGCGACGTCATGACCGATCGCTAAAAAGAAAGTAAGTTCACTACATCACGGAAGGATCGAGATTTCCATGAATCTCGCGTACCACGATATCTGTATGTCGGCTACCCGGTTGCTTTGAGGGTGACCCCGGACAACTCGTCACGAGTTATGTTTATTTTCGGAGCAATGGGATGAACCACGGACTGGGTTCATAGATATCTTCGTTATTGAAGAAATTAAAGTCCAACCTTTGTCGAAATCTTACGATTTAGTGCCAACTCGATGAGGCGATCTTGGACATACGTGAAAAATCCTCTTAGGCCTAAGCCTTTCAAAGAAGATCGGGTGATGACGCTCACTTGCTCACCTTGAACTGACAAATACAGTGTTTTGATGTCTTACAAGCTTTGTTTAATTCCCATAACAGAAGTCCAAACGTTACTGAGCAATCGGTATGTCAAAACCTTACCAACCCTCCCAACACGACATGTCATTGCCATGTGTGAGAACACGTGTACATGTACTAACCATACGGCCGTTTTCAGGGCTAGCATTTATATCAGCGTACTGGTACTTTCGACCGTAGGGGGGGGGGCTGCTTAAAAAAGTGGCTCTCTTTGACTGACTGTAATTAAATTGATCATGGAGGCTATCGCTATGCTTTGATGTTTAGTTGTTTTCGATGTCATTGTCAATGCAAACTATGGACTCTGCCTACAGTTTTGTATAATACAGTGTACGCACTTTTCGCAAGAATAAATCGTACCGATACTGACTCATCTCTTGCTAAGTCACATCCGAAAAGGGTTCACCTTCGCGATGTCATTGCATCATAAACGCTTGTTAGTAAAATAGTTTATGACAACCACGAAGTTTTCATCCTGTGTGCACGCCAATATACATGTAACTCTAAGCGTACACATGGTTTGTTTACATCGTAATTGTTCTCGTATGCACAGCAAATGTTTGACCAGTTTACACCTCTGCGCGTCACTGAATGATTGACAATTGTTTGAATCACGGAACGACTGTTCCCTAGGGGCCATTTCCTTTGTTACGAAAGCGATTTTTCCCCTAATCGTCGTAATTTTAAAATGCTTTGTGAAACTTTGCGGATACCTGTATGGCCTACGTGTTTATGAAACAGTCTATGTTTATGGTATGCCAATAATGTTTGTTTGAGAATCGCTTTGGCTGATTTTCACGGAGCGGTCTACCTTGCTGTTGCCAGTTGTCACTCAAGCGCCATTATGAATTTTCGATGAGTTAGGGGTCTTTTATACCCCGCATCGGGTTTAAATCAGTTGGCAGAAACCTAGTTATTAGCTTCACACTGTGTTTAAAACCAGTCAAGTACAGATCAAATGACTTACAATCTTGCTACATCAATGTTTGTTTAACCAGTTATTTCACCATATTGATGGCCTTACAGATGGGGTGTTGGACTCTGTAACATATTTAAACATTTTGGGGACTGCAATTCAACCTTGTTTGTTTGAATACTACTGGTACCGGTAATCACATTAATATCCTATTGCTCAGTTTTATTTCTAGTCATACCTGCATGACTGTCCATGATATGAGAAGCAATACATTTTCGGCTCAAACTGATTTAGCAAACTGTGGAAGACCTGTAGGGAAGATGTTTGCTCCTGTCCTGACATTTGTCTGATATCTTGCAACAGTGCAGTGGATGTGAGAAGGCGTTCCAGTTTAACCATTGTGACAGAACCTGCATTGTAGATAAATTTAATTAATAGGACAGTTAAATTGCCAACGGTCACTCTGTAATTATATTTACACACCCGCGCACAGACATCATATTCATTGTTAATTTACAAACATGACTTGCAGAGCCATCACTTCTCATAATGCTCCTTAAAGTTTAGTTTTGTTTTGAAATTCTGTAACTTGTTTGAAGTTGCAGATAAATTTGGTACTGTTTTTCAAGATTTCATTAAACAAATTATAGCGATAGTAAAGATCACAATGCTAAGTAGTGGTTGCCATGGCAAATTTGTAAATAGCACAAAAACAAGTTTTTTTGGATGTGATTAAAAGTTAAAGTAAAATGATGTTGGGCAAAAAGAGAGTAATTTTTCCCTTTTAAACTATTGAATTTACATACCACATATCCTATTACTTACATGGCTGCAGCCATTGTTTTCTGGCTTCTCTGCCTTGCAAGCGTCCATGGAGACATGATGGAAAGAGTGCATCGTTGTGGGTATGAACATTAACCATGTGATTGAGAACAGAGACCCATTTCGCCAAGACAGTTGCTGGTTCTCCTGGAGGGGTAGACACTGCACACCAATACAAATGATTAATAATACTAGGTATCCACGGTTGTAACTCTCGACACTCTCTCTCATTGGCAATTGCTAGCAATTTCTTCTTCAGTCCTTTAATTAAAAAATAAAATCATTTTATTCCATAAGTGCAACAAGTGAAAGTACTGAGAGCAACAAAAACACATTATAAATACAAGGGCATAGTGAATGCTCACAATCTCTTCAGGGGATTTTGTTTTTCGTATTACATAAGTTCTATCACTCGTTTTGAAATGTAAATCCCAATAAACAAAGAAACAACTTTTGCAGAGTGATAGAACTTGTTTTGATACTTGTAATGATGTTTAGAAATATCACAACGTCATTGAATTGTGATTGGCTACCGTTTGTAAGCCCAGTTTTCATTGTCTTTGATGTCATTACTTTTTTACACATGACAGATCAAAGGGCACTTACTTTGCAGACTGACCATGTCAGCTATCTGAATGTTATCCGCCATGGTCAATGTGCAAAACAAGTACTCGGCAGTACCATTACCATAGCTCAGTACCTTTAAGCTCTAACACATTAGCAGTGCAGCTATAGCTGCAAGCAGAACTGCAATGGGACTTCAGACGCTTGTGGTGACAAGGTTATCATGGAAAAGTATGTATACAAAGTATTTCAAGTACCTTTAGCGATGTGCCAAACATCAAAGAGGTGTTCGACATTGGGCATGTTCTCTCGCAGCCACTTTCGGATCTGAACATGCCTGTCTGTCACAATCGTGCCAATGGTGAGGCCTTCTCCCTCCAAATCTGCCAGAGATCTAATCAGCCCTTCCTTTTCCATTCTAACTGCTCCACCAACCTCGTTGCTCTGTTTCAAATATAAAATTCACGTGTTACTGAAGGTTGTTGACATTGTTTACATAAAGATAATTTAATGCATCAGATAAAGCAAGTTATTTGGGTCAGTGTATTTGTTATTCATTGGCTGGCTTACAGACTGTATACATGCAGAGAGTGATGAATGGGAGGATTACGAAAATTGTTTGAGAACTACACTTAACATGTCTGTTGTTTCACAGGATTACTGAGTATACCCAAGAGGTAGCCCTGGGTTCCATATGTGGGGAGTTCAAAGCCGCATTTGTATACTGTGACGCTTCTATGGCCTCTCACATCGCTACTATGGTGCCACCCATAGAAAAAAACCGCAAGCGAGCTGCAATATGCTGTGCTCACTTTCCATACACAGAAACTACCTGAAATGATGTCGTTATAGTAATGTATACGGTTTAAAGTAAAAATAGGTAATTAGTATACATGTATGTATTTTTAATTTTCAAGCACTAGTACATCATTTCAGGCGCTCTTCAGAATTCTGTACGTGAACGCAGCATATTGCAGCGCGTTTGCCATTTTTTCTACAGGTGGCACCATGGCAGCAATGTGAGAGGCCATAGAAGCGTCACAGTATACAAACATGGCCTTGAACTCCCCCCCCCCCCCCCCCCCCACTATGAAACCCAAGGCAAGAGGGCACATGGATTGGTTAAATAAAACGATTCACATGCAAATCCTTTTGCATAATTTACAGAGTGTACCATTTTCGAAGAAAACTCTGATATCAACCTGGCCTTTGAATAAATATCAAGTATACAGTTGCTTTATGAGGAGGGGCAAATCTTATAGGTGATTAAGACACACCCATGTGTATTTTAGATGGTGGATGCTTACCAAGAAATGAACGCAATATCTACCTCCGACTTTGTTGTCAGCTGATATTGAGTCCATTGCCTTGATAGGCTTTATGTATCTCACACGTTTGAAAACTTACCTGAACCAGTTGCATGTCGATGATTACATTGGCCACTAGTTCAATGACAGTGTACGAGCCAAACTTTGCAGAATGACCTGGGCTGTCAGATCGGCCATCACCACCAAGCACCAGGTCTCGTTGATCGGCCTGAAGAGATGCCAGGAGCCACGTCCTTTGTTCAGCCCATACATGCCTAATTGAAGGCAGCAACAACTGGGACTGGTGTCTAAAGAATGTTCTGGCTGTTATAGCAGCAACCCTCATGTGAGAAAAAATACGCAAAACTTTGCTGACCAGAGCACCAGAAGTCAATATAGCTGACGACAGCAAAATATTGCCAGCTGGTATATTGCCGACATATGGCTGGCTGTTCCACCCTGTTTTGTGTTGGCAAGCTGTACACTTCAATACCAGCAATAGCATTGTCCCCTTCATGTCCGTGATTGTCTCATGTTAGCTTCACACACCTTGGACAGTGGATCAGCCTGATCAATGAAAGCAAACATGACCAGAAAATGATATACTTCTGGTCATCATGTACAGACGGCGTACTGTCATCGGTCAACACACTGGAAACACTGGATACAGTGGTGTTGGACTCGCTGTCAGATGGGATGAAGTCATCATCATCACTTCGGTGATCAGCTGCATTCAATGGACTGGCAGGCTCATCACATCTGCACGATGACTGTTGTGCATCACAGGCTGTGTCAACAGATGAACTCTCTACAACGGCTGGTACTGGCATTGCATCTGTCTGGACCCCAATCTCAGATGTTTTACATTCAACGTAGTTTGAGTGCCTGTTGAACAGACGTAAAAATGTTAAAACCGAGATTAAAATCAATATTTACCTGCACATTCAAATTTGTGACCCATGATCATACAAGGATAAAATTTACAATATTTTTGTAAAGTTGACTTTCATGTTTTTGACCTAAACTACAATTTCTCATTAATGGATTTTTAAGATAACGTCTACATTTGTGTATTTGTGTGTTTTTTTAGTCTGACTATTGTGTCTGTATTGATTTGGAATTAGTCTCAGTAATTTCCCAGTGAAGATTAATATAGTATCGTATTTTATTGTATTTACTGTAGCAAAGACAATTTGCTAGGACAGTTGCAACCTTTGTCAGTTTGCTACACAATTACGTGTACATGTACCTCTGCTAATTCATTTCCTTCCTACATAAACCTATATAACTTATATCCTAACACATTAATCTAAAACTTGCAAGATAGTGTCACATGAACAACCATCTTTAGTCTATGTACTACACTATTACATATACCTCTACTAATTCCCTTCCTTCTCATACTGACTTGTAGCCTAACACTTCTCCTAGTATTCGGTTGTCTGCTTGTCTGACTACATTGAGAGACCTATGTAAAAAAGTATAGCAATAATGGTAATACTTTTGGGATATACTGCAATACATAAACAGTGTATATGTATGAAATGCATATAACAAGTTTAAAATTCTGCTATCGATTTTCTTATGTTGAACACCATCACAAGGGTAACACAACTTACAAGTTTCCACAGCATCACTTTATGTCAACTTCTAAGGTAAGTAACACTCACCACAGTTGATGTAACCTTCCCAGACTCTTCCACTGCATCTTCTTCACCTTCATGTACCGGTAAAACATGTGCTTGGGTATTTGGTTTGAGTAACTCAGCAACTTCCTACAAAAAGTATGCGTGTATGTCAAATTCACATAACAGAACTCAAGTAAAATTATAGCATCTTTATGAAGTTTACAACTGCCACTTAATCATGCCAAACACCATTTGTATCAGGCAGGTGTGATTGAGAGCAAATTATACTCCCAACATTAACAAAAATCCTTATAGATAGTATAGTACAAATGACAACACAAATATTAACGATTCAAATCAGGACGACCTTCCGTACTGTATTCCTATCACATATTAGAACAATCACCTAAGCACCCTAAAATTGCTGTCAAATATCACGATGGTAGAAAGAAAAGCGAGAAATAAACTACTTCACACCTCGCTTAAGGGCAACTGTTCAAGTCTATACATAAACAAGCATTTGACAACAGCGAGGTGTTTACCTATTTGCAAGGTTTCTGCATTATGCCTATTTTGTACATGGTTTCTCGCAAACTGGTGCAGAACAAAATTTGAGGAGAGCATTAAAACCTGCCGATAAAACACGAACATATTGACATTATAAAGCCAGTATTGAAACACCTTGTGCCACAAAACTACTGGTCTTACCATGAAATTCGAGTTTAATCATAGACAGTAGAGGGGGGAATTAATCATCTCTCTTTACGTGTGTGTGTTTTAGCATAGACAATAGTCAATGATAATAGGGTGACCGGACGATTTTTAAAACTCAAATCTTTTGCCAAAATCTTCATGACACCAGTTGAAAATGTTGGTATAAAGTCCAAATCTGGAAAAATAATTTTGGCTAATTAGCATGATCACAATTTGGCAGCCTCTGGAAAGTCGAAGTTTTCAAATTCTTTCCCTGAGAATATTGTAATGAGACAGGGTGACCAAAAATCGGACCCAATATGTTTTAAATAGCTGAATGGTGACTAACTGTAAAATAATGAGTCCCGTGAAGGATGTATTTGTAGTTTCCAAATTATTTCTGTGAGAATATTGTATGGGTTGATAAGTCCAGTGAAAGAAAATGGAAGATTGTCCTTACGCTGACCACCGTGCGCTGACTTTTGTGTTTCCATTATCACAGATACAAGCCATTGTTTCTGGTCAGACAGGTGCGCACTGATGAAAAAGCATGATGTTGTTCAAGTACGGCACTATTGCGAACCTTACTTCCTGCTTTAGAAAAACCGTAGGCGCTAATTTGCGCTGCATAGCTGAGCCTATTTGGAGCAGAGAACTAATAGGAAAATGTATAGGGTACAATTCGCCCGCATGGCAATTCCTTCCCTTCGAATATTGGTAAACGATGCCAAAGGTCATAGACGTTTCATTATACATTTCGTCAGCAGTTTCTTGGAAAAAATACGTTTTGGGGAAATTTTTGCACTCATCTTGACTTCCTAATCTTCACAACATTCAATGTGACCATGGAGGTAGTCTCTGCTACCTCCATGCTTTGATATACAACTATTTCCGTTCACGCGATCTTTCATCGCGGCCGTTCGTTCGAGTAGACGACTTCCAAGATGGCGTCCCCTCTGACATTTGTTGACAAAGTGTGTTCGTAAACTTCAAGATTTGACGCCATTACCTTGTTCACAGACATAAATGTGCACAACTGTTGCATACTTAAGATGAATTTGTACAACTTATCACTACCTGAGCCCCCCGTTTAGTCTTCGATTTCGAGCATTCACCCTCAGAGTTTTTGTGTCAGCCCCATTGTTATTAAGGAACAGTAAGGCCTCTCTCGTCCGGTCACACTATGGTTTTTGACGCGAAAGTTGGACCTCGTTTTACCGACACTATAGATTTCCATTTGGCGATCGAAAAAGACATTTTACAACATGGAATAATACAAAGGAGTTTGGCATTTATCAGTAATACAAGTTGTTTATTTTAATATGTGGTATTTCAACTATCAACTGGAGATCGGCACGCATCGAAACCATCGGGCACTCAAAATGGCGCACAAACCGCGCACACAATGTCACAAAGAAAGAGCTTACCCTTTTCCTGGCCAGTTTCTCCACAGCTGTCGATTTTCTCCGTTTGGGGTCTCGACTAACGGACTCCGCAGCAGGTCGAATAAAAATACTGGGTACGGCATTCGGCTTTAGTACCCTCCTATGTTGCACCTTGAATCCCATTTTAGCTTTCAGGTCTGGCGCAGATTCGAAGGAAGAAACATCAAAATGATCACTGCATACAACCGATCTGTGGGTGGGTGTCCACTTGTCCCTCGTGCGCTGGACTTGCTTTGCCCACTGTTCACATAATCCAGGGTCCTTTGGAAACTTGAAAAGTGACACACCATCACTATAGCACTTGGAGCATCCTGCCGCAACGCAAAAATTTGGCATGGCTATCTGCCGCAACGCAAAAAGTTGGCAACTATCCTTGTCTGTGGCTCAACTTTGGGCTCGGCTGCACTACATGTAAAGCGCACTGGCGCCATAAACCGTACACCTTCGCCTACGTCACTTCCGTATTTGCGAGATCGTCCAAAGAGCGCTTCCGGTCTTTTGGCGGGCTCTTTCAAATCGCCGTGATTGGGTTAAAAAGTGCATATTTTGTGGTTAACGATACGGCTTTCAGCAATAATGAATTTATTTCACGTATTAAATTATACTTAAGGTTCCTAATGCAATGAAGATAGGTTGGTCGTGTCATAGGCCCTTTAAGCATGTATGTTATCACACCTGAGTGATTGTAATAAAGGATTCTTGTTTTATATCTCAACTTTATATACTATAGTATATGTCCACAGCTCATTGTCAAGGATTTGCCAAAATAAAAGCATGAGATATCATTCACAACTGAAAGAATTGTACCGACTGGTCGTCCATACATGCGTTACGGTTCGGGCATTCACAGTGGAAGGAGCCACGCGTAACAATCATAGCTGTGATCGTGTCATACAAATGTTTTAAACGAAAGCAAGAAAATCACCACCGTAACTAAATATACAGCTGAGACTGAGAAAAATTGTCATCAGTATGACCTTGAGTACCGCTGGTGTACGTGAAAAAAATCATTTTCAATTTACAAACAATACTTTCCAATTTAAGCCGTATAGCAAGAATCTTAAAAGAGTACTGCAAAACACGGTTATTTCGGAAAAGTCCGTTTCTCGCTTTCTTGTACGTCTACACAGGCACATTGCGCATGTCATAAAGGTTTCTCACTCATTTCAAAACGTTACAATGACTTATGGAGGCAGACAAAATTAACATTAATTAATTAATTAAAAGTAAAATGTCAAGAAGAAACTACTGGATACGCTTTTCTATGTGAATATCATAAGAAATGTTGAAGTATGGAAAACTTTGCATTATTTAAGGAAAGTCACATTTCGTGGCACAAAAAGTATCTCGTTTACAGGATTAAACTACAACAACCTCAATTCTGTACAAAACGTCAAACATAAGAACCGGAAAAACTACATTTGGGTGTTACAACAGCACAACTTCCGGACCTTGTTTGTAAGGTGAATGAAAGGGTATAAAAACTAGTGGTATTTAAGTGGTGCAAAAACTACAACGTGAACAAAAATAGCAAAACAAAACAGGGCACTGTAACAAATTTGAGTGTAAGGCCGGGTCACGGTAAGTGCAGGCACAGTCAAAGGTATACACTTGTATGACCTAAATATAACGACTTTGTCATAACAATGAAAACGTCATTTTTTTTTTCGAGGTTCAGTTACTATTTTCGTGTAAAGTAAATTCTTGGTTTGTTTCCTTATACCTTTTCTGATGACAGGGCTGAAACGTGACTGTGCGCAGTATTATTGCTGAAAAACGAGGGATTGCATCATAAAACCGTCCCGTCCGATCTACTAGTCTCGAACAGTACACACCTGAAACAAACATACAGGGGCACAGCGCAAATGACGTATTAGTAGTATGGCTCAAAGAATGACGCACTTAGTAAAATAAGTTCACAACAATGAGGCATTCCAGTACCGCTTTTACGAAATCCGAACGAAAACCAACAACTCATCTAGGGCTACTCCCATGGTCCTAACCGATGCAGATTAAGCATGTATCTTATCACACACCCTCAGTGATTGTAATTAAGGATCCTTGTTTTATATCTCAACTTTATATACTATAGTATACGTCCACAGCTCATTGTCAAGGATTTGCCAAAATAAAAGCATGAGATATCATTCACAACTGAAAGAATTGTACCGGCAGGTCGTCCATACATGCATGCGTTGCGGTTCGGGCATTCATAGTGGAAGGAACCACGCGTAACAATCATAGCTGTGATCGTGCCATACGAATGTTTTAAACGGAAGCACAGCTGAGACTGAGAAAAATTGTCATCAGTATGACCTTGAGTACCGCTGGTGTACGTGGAAAAAAAATCATTTTCAATTTACAAACAAAACTTTCCAATTTAAGCCGTATAGCAAGAATCTGAAAAGAGTACTGCAAAACACGGTTATTTCGGGAAAAGTACTGTAACAAATTTGAGTGTAAGGCCGGGTCACGGCAAGTGCAGGCACAGTCAAAGCCTAAAAATAATGACTTGTCATAATAATAAAAACGTCATTTCTTCAAGGTTCAGTTACTATTTTCATGTAAAGTAAATTCTTGGTTTGTTTCCTCATATTTTTTCTGATTACAGGGCTGAAACGTGACTGCACGCAGTATTATTGCTGAAAAACGAGGGATTGCGTCATGATGTCATACAGCCATCCCGTCCGATCTACTAGAGTCGAACAGTACACACCTGAAACAAACATACTGATGCATCAGCTTAGTTGGACAGCGCAAATGACGTATTTGTAGTATGGCTCAAAGAATGACGCACTTAGTAAAATAAGTTCACAACAATGAGTTTTATGTGAAACAGAAAGCAACAAGATAAGGTACATAACAGAAAAACCGCAGGATATGCTACAGTTGTGAATAGAAATAAAACTTGTACAAATGTATGGAAAACTTTAATTTTAATCATAAACTTAACTTATTTTATGAAAGCCTAGTTCACTTTTTATTGCAAAAAGTCTTTCATGTACAAGGAAAAATATTAAAACGCGTGTTGCCTGTTAAAATTTGACAGGTTGATGAAAGCGTATGAAAGCCATACTAACTATACGTAAAAGATCTTTTTCCATATTACAGAGAAATTCAGCCCGATAAGTTAATTAAAAGTTATGCAAAAGCACTGAAATCTTTAATGATAAACTTTAAACTTATTTTCTAGAGAGACACATTTCCTGGCAAAAAGTATTTCATTTACAAGGAAAAATACAAATCTCATGACAGGAACGCTTCTGTTCATATCCAGATCGAGCCAGTCAGTGACGTCCATGAGAATGGCCTTGTCATTGTTTAGAGTCTGCTGTATTGACATATGACTTCAAATAAAAGTCTGGTAAAACTATGTTTGGTGTACAAAACGCACAAGTTGCTTGTTTGTCAGGTCGATGCAAGAGCCAGCGCTGTTTTCCTCAAGTGATACAAATTTGAACAAAAAACAAAAACGTCATTGTATCAGGTTCGGGGTTTAAGGTAAGTATAAGGGTCATGGCCACCATATCACGACAAGCACATACTTGCCAGACCTAATATTCTATAACTTTATCATAATAATAAAAAACGTCATTTTAAAGGTTCAATAATTCTTTTTATTCAAAGTAGATCCTTAGTTTGTCTCATCATATACCTCTAGTATAATCCTTATGTCAGTGATGAAAACTTGAAAGTGATTGCATTAAGTATTATCTCTGTTTAAAAAACGAGGGCTTACCAAATGCCGCCATCCGATCAAGAGTCGAGTGGAACACACGAACAGACACAGACGCAAACACACAGAGACACAAACACATACAAACACGGGTTCATCAAATGAGTTGGACGATGCAAATGACGTACAATATGGATCAAACTATAATGACAGAGTTTTAAACCATTCAAAAAATACACATGGCAACCATCAAAGTTCCAGGGCCGACGCAAATTCATTCTATCCCGACACCTGCCCTAATTCCAACATGAATGGGTAAAAGCAGCATAGCATATCCCTAACGCAGCACGCTATTTATTTTCAAATGTATTCAGGGCACGTATTGACCTCGTTCGCAGAATTATACTCAGTAAAAAGGGACGGTAGTTGCACAATTATCTTGCTATTTTTGTTGTAGTTACATTCCCAGCACCATGAGCACTTTTCCTGTAGTACTTCCTCCAACAGAATGTCACAAAAATGACAGTCAACACTTTTTATATCAAAAACACCTTCGTGTCTGTTCACCCTGTGTCAACGTTTGAATTTTCATACTGTCTTTTTAATCCTAATAGTAGTATTAAAATTGTATTATCAATCCTGCGATAAATTTACGGCACATCATTTATGAAAGAAGAATGTTACATCGGCTTTTGCTCAATTCTCTACAAAACATGACATCATTTGCTAACACCGTCCACATATGACGTCATGTCGTCTGCTCAAATGTCATTGGAGGGCGTTTACCAAATTGAATATTTTCCCTGAGTTGCTTTCTTGTACGTATGTATTGTGTGAAATCAATAAAGAGATAAGATGTACTACATATATTAGATTTTTATTCATTAATGTAACAAAAACACTTCAGGATAAGCTCCTGTTGTGAATATAAATAACAATAAAAATTGTACAAAAGTATGGAAAACTTTAATTTTAATGATAATTTTTAACTTATTTTACGGAAGCTTATAGGCCACATTATATGACAGAAGTCTTTCATGCACACGGAAAAAACAAAAAACACATTTTGCTTGTTTGACAGGTTGGTGCATATCATACAACATGTCTAGAGAATCTTCAGGATAATTTAATATAATAAATATCAGTTGAGTATCATTAAATATTGTAAAAAAGTATAAACTTGAAACTTATTTTGTGGAAAAACATTTCCTGGCAAAAAAGTCTTTCATTTACAAAGGAAAATACAAAATCTTATGTACAAAACTCCAAATATAAGCCTGAAAAACTGCGTTTGGATTACAAAAGCACAAGTTGCTTGTTTGTCAGGTCGATGGAAGAGAATATAGGAGTTCAGTCCATTTTTCTCAAGTGATACTAAAAACTACAATCTGAACAAAATACAATAAAGTAAAGCAAAAACGTCATTGTATCGGGGTTGTAAGGGTCGCGGCAAGCATACCAAGCAAGTATACTTGCCTGACCTAATGTATTATGATTAAATTAATAAAAGCATTAAATTAGCAAATCAGGAAGTTTCAACTTACTCTAGATTCAGCTGCACTTCGCGTTTCAAAAATGAAGAAAACATATTCTACTCAACAAGCACTACGTAGTTTTGGCTTCCTATTTCTAAGCGAACATGCAGAGTTTAAAAGTTCGTGCTTGAAGGCTTTGAACGACATGGCGCAAGGATAAGTTCGCAACCAAGGGCGCTCTTCGGTCGACTGCTATAGGTACAACGATCAGTTTACACCAGCCTATGGCTAATACGGTGATATATCATTTCCTGTATGTTTTACAGTGATATGTCGTTTCATTATGTGCTTCGTGGCTGTGAATCACACTGCCACCAAATGATCCGATGTGCTGATTATTTTAATTTTTTTAAGTATCATTTAAAAACTTATCTTTTAATATAGCGTTACTTGTGTGACTTTTAACTATATTTATTCCTTTACTCTATTTTTATAACTGTATTGTAAGGCACCCTGAGATGTCTTTTCACATGGAAGGCGTTTTGGGGAAATAAATATTATTATTATTATTATAATTATTATTATTTTTATTAGAAACGTTAATTTTTCAAGGTTACTTATTCTGTTGTTTTAAAGTAAATCCTTGGTTTGTCGCCAGATTAAGCTTAGCTTTTCATTATGTCAGTGCTAAAAATGTAATAGCACGCAGTTTCATTGCTGAAAAGTGAGGGATTGCCATCTCATCCAGAGTCGAACAGTACACACACAAGTTGAGTTGGACGGTGCAAAGGACATACAAAATGGGTCAAAGGAGTGACACAATTTGTAAACAAGTTTCAAACAATACACACTGCGACCTTCACAGTTCTGGGAGTGATGTATAGCATACAGATATTATAATAGGCAACGCAGCACGCTATTTTCAGAAATGCTCAATGCAAAAGTTAATCTTGATTAACAAAACTATGCTTAGTGAGGGGACAGTGATTGTACAAATATTTTGCAATTATTGTTGTGGTTGCATTCTCAGCACCATGAACACTTGTCCTGTTTTACTTCCTACAAAAGGATGTCACATAAAATGTATTAAAGTTCATTGTGTGATCGAAATGCAAATTATGAGTCATTAGCATAAAAGTGAAGTACAACTGTCTCCACAGAAATTCCTTTTGCCATCTCTCTTTGATCAACTTTTCCCCAGTGATAAGAAATCCAAAGTCTTTTTACAGCATGCAAGTAAACAATGCTCATGGATTTACGACCAGGGATTGCTGGTCAACGGTTGTTTCTCATGAAATTTCGCAAATATGTATCTCCGAGCTTCAATAACTTTCCATGGGTATGCTTGATGAAATCAGCCCTACAGTTTGAAGCTGTCTGCAGCAGTGGTTTTGCGTTTCGATGAACGAGGTGGAAGGAAAACAGTGCGGGCTCGCCCAGCCAGACATCTGTATCGCTCAACAAGAACGCCGTTACACTCGGGTGTGTGACGTCAAGTGTCTTTTCAGCTCAATAGTAACCAAAAGATGGGTAATGAACTTGAGATGATCAAGGTCCGCTGTTGTTTGTCATCAAATTGTGATCATCACATTCACTCTCAGTCTGGGAGGAAGTGATCACTCTGTCCATATACCCTGCCGAAAAGAAAAGAAAAAAACATTAATATTCATATAGCATGTTATGAAATGTGAGGAAAGGAATAAATCAGCAACTAATTTGCCGTACATGCAAACACTGTACATACATACATACATACATACATCCATACACGTTTCTTTAGTGGAACTGGCGCACCTTGCAAAAATTCTCTCCAACAGACACACTCATTGTTTTCCAGCAACGCAAAGTTTGGCAGCTTGCCATTCCGCTATTGTATTGCATTCGCCGGACGAGAACCACTGCTGTTGTGGTTGTGTGGTGAGAATCGCCCCTAATCAATCATGCATAATAGGGTACGTCAGATGCAGCAACATAATTGATAGTTTATGAATAGGGTTTATAAGTCAGTAACTTATCGAGGTAAGCTTCGAGCTTTATGCTAACTCTCCTTTCTGAAAGTTTTTAAAGCGGCAAAAACCTGCACTTTCGCAAGAATTGAATTACTTTGTTGTAAACACAATGATTTATTAAACATTTTGATACTTCATAGAAACAAAAAAGATGCAGCGATAAAACACGCGTACTGTCACTCCACAAATACAGAGGACTGACCGTGGAAAAAATTTAAATTTCAGGCAGAAATTGATGTACGTGACTGTAATATATGATTTAATGTATATAAATACTGCCAACTCAGAAATTATTTAAGCGCCTATTTTTTATTTTTGTCTTGGTAAACAAATGGCTGTCTCGTCTGCAAATCTCCATGGACTGTCACATTTCAATACAAATGGCCATTCTCATGGACGTCACTGACTGGCTCGATCTGGATATGGTTCGTACTGGGACGCAGACACAGAACGCGCAAGCGCGGTTTTTCATGGCCAAGTTGATCGCGACGTGAAAATGAATACAGTAAAAAATAGGCCGACCCGCGGGAGATACAATACTTGTTTAAAGGCAGATGATAAAAACTGCAATAGTTAAACAAATACAGTAAAATACTGACCGAAATAAAACACTTGCAAATCGCAGAGACCATGGATGTTTTACATCCATGCAGAGACTAAAAACACATAGACGTTTCGGGTGCAACCCTTCGTCAGTACATTGCAGCATGGATGTAAAAAATAGACTTTTTTTACATCCATGATTGAAGGGTCCTCGTAGCAATACTACATGTAGTATTTACGGTCACCACTTTTTTTCATGCGAATCCATTTTTTTTTCTGTGCAAGAGTATCCTTGTAGGGTAATCATTGTCTTGGGACGTGACGTGTGTTCACTACTTCGTCCAAATTTGTTATTTAAAAGTTTGCGATCGGACAGGACTAATAATCCCAACGGCATAGATAGTGGACTGGACCTACATGTAGTTGAAGTTATATTATCTTTTGAGCTCTTCCCGCCAATCTTACAAAAGGGTTCAAGTCATTACAATTCACAAACATTGCCAAATAAATAACAACAAAGACACATGAATGGGACCTTCACGCGTAAATGATTTGACCATGGTGCATACGTTTACAAGGTCAAGTTACGTCAGCAGCTAACGGGATCTTTGACAAGCTTATCACGTTTCGAATTGAGCTTTGCAATACAAAGTATGCAAAAGCGCGGTGATCTATATCAATCGTAAACTTTGTAAGATTTTGGATAATTTTGGACGTGATTTTAACCGTGTCTTTAAAAGTAAACGGAATTCTTGGATTAATTTAAATTGCATGCAGCAAGGGGGTAGAAAAATAATTGCTAGCGCGACCCCCTGTTCCTGTCCCCACGTCTTTTATTCAGACATTTTCTTTGTTTGTCTACATACAGACCCTTTCCCCCACTGGGGAGACTGCGACTGTGGTCTAGAGTGGATGTCAATGTTTACATTACATGTACTGATGTGCTTTTTGTCTTTATCTCAAGTTGTCACTGAGAGTTTTTTTAACCCCGCTTTGTCCCTGTAACGTTACTCATGGCTCCTTTGCTCGTACATGCTCTACCCTCTTTTTATTCCGATGTCTCTGCATGGTCGTCTGTCCACGTTCCAGTGAACTTTTGTCACGACAAAGCTGGAGCGCAAAATGCATTCTCACTTTATGACATTAAAATTTGTAATGATCCCGTCGGCGCAATATTGTTGTCACCCGTGAAGCCAAACGCACCATTACGTCACCTCGGCGCTGTTCAAATATTGATCGCCGCGCTTTCTTTGCATAGGTCGTTACATGTCGGCATAGGGACAGTGGATATTTTTGAGCGATGATTAATTGTAGACACAAATGTGTCATCAAACGTGCGATTTTTTTAAATCGACAGCGCTCTTGCAAATTAACAAGGATGCGCCTGCAATGCAATGCAACGCGAGGGAGGACTTCCTGACGATCGACTGATCTATCGTGATCATACGCATGGCACGTAAATTACTGACAGGCACCATAAAAGTACTTTTATGCCTTTTTATCAGAGGCTTTTTCTATGCTATATTCATCACAGATCCCTATTACATTGAATTATGTGCCCTGGAGCGCCAGGGTTTGTGTAGAATTCAAATTGTCATACAACCAACCTGTGAAACCTTTGATTTGCAAAGAGACTTCTCATGAGTTGCAGTTCACGTTCAATCCTATCGGGTCTGGCTCCTTTGTTCGATGCATCGGCATCGTAGAAGTTCAGAGTCTTTTTGAGAAGCGCCGTGGCCTCACTGTATTTACCGTTCCACATCAGCTCCTGCACGCAGCACAGGCAAGTCTGTCTGTCCTTGTGGCTCGAGCGGTCGAATTTGCACCACTCCAGGTCGACAACGCACTCAGGCAGAGGCAGCTGCCCGCGGATCAAACGTTCCATGTACGGCTGCAGTATCACCCAGAATTTTTCGATCTCCTGTCCGGTCCACAACGGTTCTTTTGCCGACTGGTCAACCACGATTGCCATTCCAGCGGATAGTCTTCTGACTTTCCTCATGTTTGTCTTCAGGCTTCCCACAGTGCACAGTTCGACGTCACAAATGATCTCTCCTGCGGCCTCAAGTCACTATAACTCTGATGATATTTCTGGTTGTCTACGGCAATGTCGCCACATGTCACTGGTCCGGCTTTTAGAATTGTGTTTGTCAACAAAGACCTGGGTCGCAACTTAAATGTGCCGTTGTGACGATTTGGCTTCATTGTTTATTAGGGAACAACAAAAGAGAGTCCATTCTACTAGGGGGTGTGTAGCTAGTCATTCCATTGTGTTTACTTTCGAAAAGACAAAAGGTATCTATTATTGCGTCGTGCTTCTCCGTTCCTTCATGTTAGACTGTTAATTTTCTCGAAAATGAAACAAATACTCATTTCCAACCCTTTTCGTTGTTGTCTGACGACATTGCCTGGCAGACTGATAATCGTGCGCCAACCTCCTCTCTCCAGTAAGTGGTATGTTCCGAAGCCATGCGGCCCGCCAAACACCAATAAACATCACAGTGCAGACCCGGCCGGAATTGACCACTCTGACGCAGGGGCGGTAAAATGGCACGCATCGGCATAGTCAAACCGTGAGCATGGGGGAAAGGGGTTTCTACCGTTGTTCTCGGCAAATACTACAAAATTCATTGTTTAGTTAAGACGTACAGTGTTGTGCAGCTTTAGTGTTTATCACTGTTATTGACCGGAAAACTACCTGTTTTGTTTAGTGAGTTTGTCGAAGATTAATGCGCCCAAGGATAGCAAAGGCCAAAATAATTAAAAAAAGTAAATATTATTGAACGTCCAGGGTAGTCTATCAAGGCTATGTAAAAGATGTGACGTCATCTCGCTATTACCAATGCTGCGTTCAGAACTACTGTGCTCTGTTATTTTGTATTTTTTTAAGGATTAAAATATACAGGCCGATTTTTTCAAAGCGATTTTATAAAAACAATAATTTGTCTCAAGCAGAAATTCCTGCAATTTTACTGAGCATGGATGGCTTGCAATAGCATGAGCTGAGCTGAGAGTTCGTGACTTGAAAAGAAATCATTGTTGTCTCAATCATACAGTTACGTCCATGCTTATGTGTAACGATTGAGCTTATGCATAGAAATCAAAGCTAACCGCCTGCAGATTAAAACATGTAGATTTATTTTAGGTTTCCGTAAATCTTCTCGAAATAAAACCATGATTCATTAAATAAATAAACAGACGCAGTAATTCTCTGAGTGGACCATGGATAGTGTAGAAGCCTGTTTTAACGCTCCTTTCGAACATTATTCAGTTAAAGTACAATCCGTTGATACAAATGCAGAGCGAGAGAGAGAGAGAGAAAGAGAGAGAGACATAGACAGAGACAAAGACAGATAGACAAACAGATCTAGACAGACAGAGAGTGAAATGAAGAGAAACTACGCGTGAATATATTATGTGTGCGCGGACGCACACAACACACACATAAATAATATATATATATATATATATATATATATATATATATATATATATATATATATATATATATATATATATATATATATATATATATATATATGAGTGTGTGTGTATGCTTGTGTATGCATTCAGATATACGTGTGTACATAATGCAACAAATACACATAACGCACTCGACAGCTAATAGCAAAGGGAACGATGGAGCCACGTAAATAATTAGGGACGTGTTGTGTGTCATTTGTGACGCATGTTATTTAACCTATATAGCCTGCAAGTACGATTGGAAGTTTCGCCATATCCAATGCCTTCTCTTACAATGTAAAAATAGAGGAAATGAGAAAGATGAGAAAGATACAATTACAAGAAAGACATGAGGAGAAATGAGAGCGCCATGGAAAGAAAAAAAAATATTTTGCATTGATGATGAAGTCCGGAGATCGGCCATGAATGGTCGTTCCATATGCCCTGGGCTCATTAGGAGTAAGTAGCGTTCCGCCAGACCACGGCTTTCGGCCCACGGCTACGTGCCTTTAAAAGTGCCTTCAATGTGATGTATATGATGATTATTCAACGGCTGGGCAATGATCGAAAACAAAGGATATGACAATGGCTGGGCAATGATCGAAAACAAAGGATATGGCAGTAAGCGAGCAGAGAGGGCGCTTTAAATGTGCGTCCCAATACGTTATCGACGAATAATATGCATTTGATTCGTTCATCTGCGTAGTTCTCGTTAAATATAATTAACAGAAATCATCAGGTAAGGTGTACATAGTTGTTCAGTTTTAAGTTTATTCTTGACGGGAAAACTACAATTTTCGTTCAATGAGTTTACAATTTTTCAAACCCTGGATAGAAAATTTGAAGGCCAAAATAATTATAGTATTAAACTAGTATTTTACTGCAACGTCCAGGGTAGTCCATCAAGGCTATGAAAAACACGTGACGTCATTTTGCCATCACCAAACGGTGCATTCAAAATTGATGTATGCTACTGTGTTGTATTTTTGGAAATTTTAAATATAGAGGTCGAATTTTCTGACAGATTTGATATAATATTAAATGTGTATGAGGTAAAATTTATGCAATCAGCCGAATGCTTCGGGGAAAGGTACGAACAGAGCTGATTGTTTGTGCCTTGAACACATCCAGTGTTGTCGAAATCAGACAGTTTAATACGTTCACGCTTATGAAATCAAAGGTAATCGCTTGCCAATGTACTGAAATAAGTCTTTTGAATTCGTTAAAATGACCGTGACACACTTGTGGCTCGTATTGATGACTGTTTTAACGCTCCTTCTGAAGACGAGCGAGAGAGAGAGAGAGAGAGAGAGAGAGAGAGAGAGAGAGAGAGAGAGAGAGAGAGAGAGAGAGAGAGAGAGAGAGAGAGTCATGGAGAGAAACTACGTGCGAATATATTATGTGTGCGCACAATACACACACACATAATACATACATACATATATATATATATATATATATATATACATATATATATATATATATATATATATATATATATATATATATATATATATATGTATGTATATGTATATATGTGTGTGTGAATGTATATGTATGCATTCAGATATACGTGTGTAAATTATTCGACATGCGAGAGAGAGAGAGATGAGGGCGATATGCACAACCGTGTATGTCCATACATATCTTGTTTATATATACAAATTGATGTATGGTCATCTACAGACACACACACACATACCCCCCCCCACACACATATTCTATATATATATATATATATATATATATATATATATATATATATATATATATATATATATATATATATGCTGTGTTATATGGTCAGATCTGCTCAGCAAGCGAATAATGAATAGGGCAACTTAAATAATAAGGGGGTACATGTGTCGTGTACATTTCTTACGATGACAAGTAAAAATAGCGGAATGAGATGATCATAGAAAGGAGAAAAAAATAATTTGAATTGATGATAAAAAAGGAATGAGTGTCGGTTTAGTCTGGAGGTTGACCACAAAGGGTCGTTCCTTATGCTTTGGGCTCATTAGGAGTGAGTTAGGCTTCCACCAGACCATGGCTCATCCCGCTAGATACGTGTCGTTAATAAGTGTCTTTAATGTGATATATGATGATGCAATAGTCGTGCAACGAAACGAAAACAAACGATATAGTTGAAAGCGAGTAGAGAGGGCGCTATAAAGTTTCTTTCCCATTCGGTTTTCGTGAACACAACGCATTCAAGTTAGTGGCAGGATGATACTAATTTAGGGTTTACATTGTTCACCATGAACTTTACACATTTGATTCGCTCACGTCTGGGCCCTCAAGCAAGTACACACGACGTAAGGGCAATGTCAAAGCATTTTTTAGTTTTTACTTGTGTAAACCCAGGGATCGTTCAGTTATTAGGGCTTGGGGTGGGCCGGCAAATTCTTCTTTTGCATCAGTCAAAATAAGTGAACCCCCTACCCGACCCCCTATTGCCCCAAAAATTGATTATTTCCCCCTTTTAAGATGACAAAAATTTCATTTCCCTTCACCTTACCCATTGCTTGAGCAAGTATTGATCCAATTTTGAATGATAACACGGACCATTACTGGTTCATAGATACTATATAACAGATATAACCACAGAGGAAAAGAGATTTTTCCCAAGATCCTGCTCTTCTTCCAGATCTCGTATACGTATAGTGTGTCTCAGAGGGTTTAAAAAGTGCTTCATCACTGCTGACATTTTTATGGATTACAACATCATCATCCTCCACCCCGGCAAAAAGCTCTAAGTCTGATATGTCACTGTCACTGTACCATAATGCTACGTAAAGGATACTTTACTATATAAAATATACACATATTTCATGTTTATTTTAAATGTTATAATACAAAAAAGGCATATTTATGTGTTTCTCCTTTATTGCTAATTGACATAAAAAATTGAAAATTTTCATTATATTCCAGCCTTTGTAGTTATTTATTTATCCAAATACGTTTTGTACATCTCTTTCCTGAAAACTGGTCAGCGTATCAGCAGTAGTGCCATGCAACAGCACAAGGGGAACCTTTCAATGTATGCCAGGTTTCAGTTGAACATATAGCTTGCATACTAATCATTGCCTTACCTCAGCAAAAGGCTGATAGGAATTGTTCATTGCCCTAAGCGAGCTCAATTTACACGAAGACGAGCCTTTACATATTTGCCAAGGCAAGATCTTCATGAGACAGATACATAGGCCATACTTTTATTCAGATAATAGTCATGTGACTTCAGAAAATGAAATCATGCAGAGCATCATTTATATTTCCCAGAATAATTCGTACACTGAAATTGCTTTTTGACGCCGTGGATCCTTATGAAAATCAAGTGACCACCCTGTGCTATTTGAAAAGTACGTGACCCCTTCGCAGTTTTCAAATTGAAGGTGACTCCCCCCCCCCCGGATTTTACCTAAACAACTGAACGCTCCCTTCTGGAAAAATACAATAGTCGTGTGCTAGCCTAGAGACAAGAGCTGTCTGCGAAGCAAGTCATGAAATATCATATCTAACAAAGCTTTGGACTCTGTAACTACTTTCCATGTAGACCATCATGGAAACAGAGCGCACCCTCAGCGATGGAGGTGAGAAAACCGTGATCTACACACAGAGGAGTGCGTTGAATTGGACAATATTCTAGTATTTTTGCGTCATACTAATGGAGCAAAGTGATTCTAGTATCGTCATGAAAGTGACTTGATTGGGATCAGACATAAGGGGACAATATCTGTAACGTCAGATAATAACATTGTTATAAAAAGAGGTACACTTTCTTTCACCCTTTCCCTAAAATGAGTTGGAAACTCAATAATTGCTCGCAAAAAGAGCACATTTCAGCCCTGTTTGTTGTCATCTGACGATATGGCCAGGCAGACTTTAAATGGAGTGGCAACGTCCTCTATCCCGTAAATCGTGAAAACAGAGCGCGCCATCAACGATGGAGGTGGTCACACCA
The DNA here is from genome assembly GCF_041260155.1 of Ptychodera flava. Classification (NCBI taxonomy): domain Eukaryota; kingdom Metazoa; phylum Hemichordata; class Enteropneusta; family Ptychoderidae; genus Ptychodera; species Ptychodera flava. The sequence goes on along the minus strand of NC_091946.1, from coordinate 20,757,903 downwards.
GGGGACTGTGTCAATATGCACGACACTTTAGCATTGCTTCATGCATCATCATACCTATGAAGGAAGTACGTCATGAATACATGATTTGATTTGATTTTGTCGAAGGGACAGCAGTTTTAAGTCAAAAAATATTTTCAGAATGTTTGTCAAGAAAAACGAATTGCGTTTGCTCATCCTTTTTCCCTAGAATATGTTGAAATACACAAATAATTATCTGCAAAGACAACACATCCGAGTCGTGCAATAAGCGATATTATTGTTGACAAACTTTATGATGTCATTCACAATAATACTAAGTGACATAATTTGAACTACTTTGGGATAATTGGATATTGCAGTAATGTTGTTTAATCAGCAAATTTAAAATTTTGCAATTGCTTGTTTTATGGGCAATTTATAATATTCGTTTTGATAAATTTGAACAATTAGAAGATCTCATTCTCCAAAAACAGTTCCAATCGTGTTGTCAGATGCAGTGTCAGCAAGAATTCGGACATTACATACGTGCAGGCTGTTTTAACAAGTTGAACTCTTCAAGTTGGCAATAGATAAAAATACTTTAAAACAGGCTACATCAAAATTTACCGCTGAATGAGCGCTTTCAATAAATTATCATCACCGCCTATCGATATCATGCCAATGCTTAGGCTAGGCCTATTTAACATCACGAAATGATAGCTATATAAACAAGACGTGGCAGTGCTGATGATGATTAGGGATGATTGTGACCGACCAAGCTATGATCATGTTCATGATGGTGTGGTTTTAGGCCGCCTGTTTTTGTCATTGTTGTCGGCTTTTAGTAGAAGTTGATATATCATGACATAGTACCATAATTCGCCTGACTGACAAATGCCCCACTATAGTTTGATGAATTTTTATTCGTCACTATCGGCGACGAGTTATGTCACTAAAAGTCGATGGATGTGTGGATACCGTGCACTGATGGCAGTAATACGTCTGTAACCATGACAACCATTGCGATCAACGACGTCACCATCGTCAAGCAAGTGTCATTAGGCCCAGTTCCTAATTCTAGTAATTGAACGAGAAATAAAAAAAAATCCAAATAAAGAAACGTATTCGGTCAGATTTTTTTGACGAAAGAATGGAATTCATTAACGAAATCAAAGCCGCCGCCGTTCATGATCAGTCTTTTACATGAAATAGCACCTGTGCCAGTGAACGTTTGTATATCTGTACATATGAACGGCAGATCGATGCGAAGTTATCGACGTGCCAGTCCTCTAGCTCACAGCGCATGCCTCGTAACCTTTAGCCCCGAAAATTGTTATGAAGAAGAATCACAAACGCCAGCTCGCTCTACGCGTAGTCGCAAACCCTGCTACCATACTAGCATTGCATCAAAGTTTGTGTAATTGCAGGGAAGAATTGTCATCAAATCGAGGCCTTTGAGTGATAGTCTATTTCTGCCATCTGTTAGAGAAATGGTCTCCGGAACGAGAGAGTATTGATCGCCGGACGTCAGGTCAATCCCAGGACCCAGGTGAGGCCGAGGTGCATGCAGTTCTCTCTGTCACTGGTCCAATGACCGACCAGTTTCAAACGGGCTAAAGTGGCGTGCTATTTCTGAGGCATCCATTTTCATGTTAAAGTACGACTTTCCGCACGGATTTCATCAGTGAGCTAGTTTGATATCTGATACATTCCACCAGATTTTGTCAATCGAGGGAGGTACAGGCGAGACGCATGTCTTATAATTTGTCCTGACTAAGTTTTCTAATTCATCCCAGAAAATACCAGAACAACTTTTCTCTGATCACTTGTATTGAAAATGTAATTGGTGTCTGATCCTGTGCTACAAGATGCAGATGGTTGTTAAGGGTACAGCCGCCTGTGATTAGATTTGCTATACACACCAAACAGCCTCTATGAGTAAGACACGGTCAAATAATTTTCCATGTCATACGTGCTGTCCGGCGTATATACACCTATAAATCACAATCCCAAGCGATGATGAGTTGGTGCACGAGGTAGATAGTGAAATGTGGAGCTGAGAGGTATGTGGCAGCAGCGAGTCTACCTATTTGTATGACTCCCCTACAGTACAGGCTAGATCAAATACTTGTTTACATCTCAGTGAATCAGAGGTCGTCATGTAGACAATGAAGTTATTTGATGGAGACGTCTCGCTTGGTCATACCATGGAGCTAAAAAAGGAGCTCCATGGTCATACGTTGCACTGTGGAAGTGAGAGTCTTTCAATATCCATGGAGGTAGAAGGGACAGTACCGCCATGATTTATTTTCCAGCCAAGATGGCCCATCCCCTCTCAAGGGGAGAACCATTTGATTTTGGTGAGGGAGGGGATTTTTGGAGAAAGAAATTGTCGGCAAGTAAAGGAGAAAAAAAATTGATTCCATGAATTGAGGCTTGAAAAAAGAAATTGTGCCAGTTTATTTGCATTGCTTCTGCAATATGGTAAAATAATTTGATGCAGCACTGACGATAGAAAAAGTATGCTGTCACATTGACGAGAAAATTTGCTGCCATGCCCATTTTCTGCACCCCCAGGAATCAAATGGTTCTCCCTATGATTACAGAGACACATTTTCAGCTATGAATCATGGCATTCAATTCATGTAATGTCACCAGAGATAGCAGATACCATATATTATGTAGGTGTCATAACTTGTGACACCAGATCCATTGTGCGTTGTTGACTCCAGCCTATGACACCAAATTTGTCTGTGGTATTCCAATAACTTGGCCTTGCAGAATGCATGACTAGAACCAGACGGCAAGACAGTCATCTCCAACATTTGTTTGAACCAAGGAACGTTTCTGACCTGAGTCAATGATTTGTCTGTCTACTACCATTCCAGCCGATTTCGTGCACCTTATAAAACAAACCTTTCATTTTTTTAGCTCAAATTTTTTCATGTGGAATCATTCTCTTTCATTATAAGGCCATTTAAAGAAAATTCTTTGTTTGCCGTCCTTGGATTTTGGAGAAACCTACCAGCCAGCAAGGGAAAAAAACAAACACAGACAAAAAACACAAGTGTATTAACATAGGATCAATTTTTATTTGTTTTCCTTTGGAAAAATAATATTTTTATTTGTAATAGTGTTAACATTGTGTTTGTTTTCATAATTTTCTCTGAAAACCTACCAGCACGTGGATGGCAAACAAAGTATTTTATTTAAAGCACCTAATCGAGAGTAAAGATCGGGAGGTCACTTCGCAGAGCCTTGTATCAGTGAAAAAAATTATCTGATATTTTAATACTGACATTTAAAATTCCAAATGGCCAGTTTACAATGTGTAAACTTTAAGAGGAAAGTTCATTTTTCAATTTTCACAAAAACAAGACAGTGAAAATTTCATTAACCCTTTGAGCGCCAAAGTCAATTTTTGTTGCCCTAATAAAATATACCTCTGTCAATTTTTGTCAGATTTTTGCCAAAATTTTGATAAAAAACCGTGGCCAATGAAATTTCGTGTTCATGTCATCCACAATTATCAAAAAAATTACAGAAAAGTTCATAAAACTTGGTAAAATGTTGATCTAAAATTTTTGGTGGGAGAAAATACTGTCCTCAAAGGGTAAATTTCTCTTCATTTATTCCACAAGCCTTAAAATGCGTCCAACAGACACCAGTAGGGCATGAGAGTACTGTAAAAACTAGTGTTTAAACAACAGTCCCCAGGTGCACTTTGCTCTAGGGTACAATATACATGTATGTTGCGCCTTCTGGTTTTGCCTATCCTAACTGCCCCATTGTAGAGTTGATGTATTGTTATTCACATATCTTGTTTGCTTGGTATTTTCATATTCCTAGCTGCTCTGTAGCTGAAATAATGTGATCAACAAATAATTTTTTGTAATTTTAGGTGTATTAGATACATTCTCACTGGCATTCTACTTTCTTTTATGTTTGTTTTTTCCCTTATATATACTGAAATTCTGTGCTATGGTGTTTTAGATTAATAGCATAACCCCTTCAGAATTATACCACTGTCTAAATAAATAACATAAAATTCATCATTGTCAGTCATTCATTTATTGATTGTAAAAGTCTTACTGGTACTGTATACTTACACAATCATAAAAAACCTTAAACAAATTGAAAAAATTTGATTAATTTATGTTACATTTGAGCACATGCCCATTTTCAGCTTTATATTGCAAATTATTCACCAACCACATGCTATTATTGACAACAGCAGAAATTATAATATCTGGCCTTAGGGTTGTGAATAGTGGTTTTGAAAGTTTGCCAAGTAGCTGAGCTTTGCACAGAAAGTATGATGGTATCAGAAATGGCGGGCAACGGAAGTTTACTGGTGTACAACAGAACCCTGGTGATATCTACTGACCAACTTATTAGTAAACAAAACTCCCGGACAAAACTCTGATTACATGAACGGTACCTTCCTTCTTCCTGCCACTGACACACAGATAGACACAACTATAATATTCACTGCAGGGTAATTTGAACCATACACCAGGAACTGTGAATGAAAAAAAGAGTGGAATCACTTCCATATTCTGTGACAATATATAATATACAGGATCATATCAAACGGTTGAGAGTGAATGGGGGGGAAGCTTAACTATCGTTTCAACGAGTGGAAGTTTAGGCTGAGGATATATACAGTAGACAAATGAAATGTTTATTGGTGGCTATCAACGGTTCTATCAAATATATTTTACAGTTCCTGTTTTTACGAGGGAAGTATTATATGCAAAGGGCAGTGGAAATGTTATGCAGTGTGATTCGTTTCTGGTTATTCTACTCACTGTTGACAGGAAAATTACTTAACTCATGTTTGATAAATTGCAAAGTCAATCTCATGTTGAACTTTTCAAGCAGTTTCTTTTGTGAGGGAAGTACCGGTACACTCTGTTATACTAACGGAAGTATCAGAATGTTTTAAAGCGACCCACTCTCTTCGGATGAGAAGTTTGGTAAAGTCATGTTGGATGAAACAATTACAGATTCAGTCTTCTTATGGCATTGTTTCATAAAGTGAATGTTTCAACCTTTTGCTATTAGAGGTCAGTTTGTATAGCCCTCATTCATTCTCAGTCAGAAAGGTGGACCGTTTAACAAGACTCTCTAAGAGTTGACCCTTTCACAAGCAAACTTTGGTACATCTGCGTTCTTTTGAAATTTTACACAGATCTGCACATACATGTCAATGCATGTAAAAGCGTACATATACCGGTAATTTGTGTAATTTTAGCAATTTTAGCAAACTACTGTTTGATTATGATTTCTAGTAAAGGGGATTTGAACCTGATGAAGTCGCTAGGTTGTGTTTTTGCTAAGGTTTAGGAGCCCTGGTAATATTTCTGCTGTTCCCTAGTATGATTGCATTGATATACTAAGGGGCCAGACACTCAGCACCAAAACCAGGTCCTCGCACACACTTTCATCTCAAAACTATTTCATAGCAGAACTATATCATCTCAAGAACAACCTCATACCATATAATGTAAAACACTTTGAATAAGATGCATAGTTTTTAGCAATTTTGGATTTTCATCGTAATCAGCGGGTATTAGATCTAGCTAAAGTGACATCTTGAGCATAGTAAATATGAACAAAAGTTTAAATGAGCAGCATCTTAAATTAGTGAATTTTAACACTTTGCTATATCAGCTAAAGAAGGATGTCAGCTAAATAGACTTGTTTTACAGTATGCTACTGCGGCCCAACAACCACCTCATACCGAAACAGCTTCACGCCAGGTACTGGCTTGTCTCAAAACCAACATGGGTCACAGTTTAATGTTTTGTCATGTAACTTTGATGCATTATTGTGTGTGTCAAGACATTTTGGCTACAGAAAACCTGTCCTTCTTCATGAGACCATAAACACTAGAATTAGAAAAAGAGAATAAAAGTGTCAGCAAAACCATGTACACCTGTACATGTGTAATAGCGTTGATCGCGATTTCGGGTTTGTTACTAAATATAGCTGCATGCGCACGACTTTCGGACAAATATGCTGAAATTCAGACAAATTTTCTCATTGTATGGGCGGCTGTTGTTGCAACTTGTAGTCTCAGTTGTCAATTCATACGAATAAGTGTGACGCTAAATAGCCATTCTAACACTTGCAGGTTTTATTTTCGTCGTTTATTCGGAAAATGCGGACAAATGTTTATTTATGCATATTAATGAGAGAGAACAGTGACGTCATTTGCGATCAGCGCTATTGTAGCATTATGGGTAATAGTATGGTGAAAGTGTCCGGCCATGGCATCGCAGAGACGAGAGACGTTCGCAGGGCTAACTCTTGTCTTGTTGTGCAACGTAAGTTTCTTGAAATATGTTCACATTCAAGATTTTTGGAATAGACAGGTGATGAAACCTTGAGCATTTAAGGGTCATATTCAGTCGAATAGCGCTGATCGCAATTTTCAGGTTTGTTACTAAATGTAGCTGCACACGTGTGACATCGGACACCGCTGCCTGAAATTCGGACAGGTTTCCTTGTTCATGCACAGCCGTTGTTGAAGCTTGCAGTCTGAGCCATAAGTTCATATTCATGAGTGAGTGTGACTAAAAAGTTTTAGTATCCATTGTAACACTAGCAGGTTTTATTTTCATCATTCTTGCAGAAAATGCAGTCGAACGTATATTTTTGCATATCAATGACAGAAAAATGATGTCATTTGCGATCAGCGCAAATACTGGTCGGCAACAGTTTTGGGCGAAGTGGAGTTGTTTTAAGGTGATATGGATTTGGAAGCAAAATGGTTTGGGGCAAAGTGACTCCCTAGGGTGAAAAGATTCTTTCATGAACTGTGTTTGGTAGGAGATGGTTTTGGACAAGCTTAGGTGGTATTGAACTTCTTGGTTTTGGTGCAAAATGTCGAGAAATCAGTCACAAGGAAGGGTTCAAAGGTTAACAAAATTGTGAAGTCAGCAAAAAACTAAAGACAGCACCACTCTTTCAGGTGATTCTCTTCAAGGTTATGAAAGGTCAGAATCTGATAAATGTAGCAATGAAATGAGAATACAGAACAGAGGGTCACCTTCCCTATTCATCACCATAGTTTGGTTTGACCCACATTGTAAACTGCAGTATTGTTGGACCTGCGAAATAGAATTGGGGTTAGAGAAGTCATAGACAAAAATCTCAGTTATGTACAGCTACAAGAGAGTCTGTCTTTGGAAAGGGAAAATTGTTTTACTTCGCTTTTTTTGTTCTTATTTTTCACTAAAACATCCTGCACTGCACCAGTATCATGGCCTGAGTTGTCAGTTTTGTATGTGCCAGGTGTGAATCTCTTGCAAATATTTGTACACTTCTATGTTGGCAAGCAACATAGTTGATCAAAATAGAAGAAAAAATTAGGGTTAAGAAGTCCATACAGTATTGGGTGGTTCCCAGGACCATTATTTGGAGTTAATTCAATCATATTGGACATCCAGTATGGTGTTTCTGTCTTTATTCTTTATTGATATCCTGTTGCAATTGTTTGTCGCGGTAGCCTTTAGACCTGGTTGAATTGCTACTGTTAGGGTTAGTGCCAAAAAACCTCCAATTATCCTAGAACACAGTCCAATGCGTAATGTACTACATGGAAACATATGGAGATCAAGAAAACACAGCCTATAGCCAGTGGTATCATCAAGCAAGGCATACTCAACCAGTTCATGAGTTTGTGCAATCTTGCTTTATATATACATGTATATTGCTGTACATTTATTTACACATACCCCTGATGAGCTAACCTGTTTACTACGTCAAATATGCATGCCCATTATGCCCTTTAACCCTTTCACCACCGTAGTTTGGACCAATTCCATTGTTTTCTATGGTCAGGGTTCGCGTTAACGCAGAATTCCGCGTCCCTGACGCAAACTTCTTGCATTGGACGCAAGTCGTGAGTCCCTTGGACTCTTATCGTACACATATGCATCTGACACGGCCGGCTTTGTAGCGATCGATCTCTATCTCTCCTTTGATCCCATTGTTACTTTGCGGTCTGCCTGCATCTACGCCTTTGACTCCCCTTTCTTCAAAATATGTTGCCCACTGACTTCCTGACAAGTTAGAAGTTGGGCTACAGCGTGTGTACAGTGGTCTACTTGCTTTGATCATGGTTTGATGCATTGTGACGTTAATATATTTGCGTGTTGGTGAGTTTGGTTTGTGTGCTGTTGCGTTGCATAAAATGTGGAACCCACAAAATATTTAGGGACCCCACATTTTCAGGGACCTATCAATTGCCAACATTAGTGCGAACCCTGATGGTAAAGTTGGACCTCTGGAGAGGGAAATGGGGGGTGAAAGGGTTAAGCCTTCCTCTATTTTGCCTTTTTCCTGGCTGTGTTTTCATCATATCTGATGGTCAGTTTGTTCATGAAATTTGTTTCTACATCTTTGCATGCAGGATTCCGCATGGAGTGTGCAAGCTGAGGGACATTGCCCAAGATGGCAGTGTTGTCACTACACTTCCTTGCCAAGACGGTCATAGTGCAGATACTGATCGACCACAATGACAAGCATACGGAATACAGAGAGAGGGCGCAGGGCATCATCCGGCAGTTGCAGACTGACCACTACGCATCGGTATCCGAGGACATCTTGGAGACGTTCACAGAGAATTACCCTAGTATAGTCAGTGATGAGCTCCTCTGTGTGCTGGCTCCCCCACATCTTAGAAAGCTACAGCTGTTTGGGTTCACCAATGTCAAGGATATTGAAAACATCCACCAGTTGTTCAGAAAGTAAGTATACATGTACCTGTACAAGTCACATGACCATGGATGATAACCAATGAGATGCAAGGTATTTGTCATGTGACATGTTGGGACCATTTCTATTCTGTCCAGGCAATCTTTTCCACAGCACTTTGGGTTCATGTACATGATGTGATTACACTGACAAAATTTTGTCTTCAATAACATAGTCTCTCATATGAAAATATCTACCCCCTGGTAGACATGAAGTTCAAGATTCTCAAGTGAAGCATGATTAAATTAAAGGAAAATATTTCCAAAATTTTTACAGACTCTTTTTCAGCAAGGCAAAATCTGAGTCAAATTTGATTTCTCATATACGTGCATTTAAGGTTATAGGTAACACGAAACTAAAACCTTTAAACCTTAAATTCCTAAAACTTTCCTCAAGAAACATTAAACTATTTTCTTTCATAATAAAATACAACAGTCAGGGATATTTGTGAAAGTTTGGGGTCAGAGAAACAAATGACATAAAATTTAATAATATTTTATTTATTTTTAAAACTGTGGCTATACCCAGTTTTAACTTACAGTAAAGGCAAAAAATTAAATTTTCAATTTTCACAAAAACAGGAGGATGCAAACTTCATTTATTTCACAAACTTCAAAAGAAGTCCACACAAGCAACCAACCAGAAAAGTTGAAAAATGTTAGTTCAAAAAATTGTCGTTGAGGCTCATTACTCTGATTGTAAATTTTTATGTCCAGAAAAAAACATCTTCTTGAAACCAACACAAATTCAAATAGTGTTGATGTACAATATGAGCAGTGCAGAGGTCATGACCTTGCTTTACGGCATGCATCACACATATCATTAGCATATCATTAGCGTATGTTTCTGTCAATACCAAAATTCATGTCACTTCTTGAGTGTGGTGTTAATAAGTGGGATTGAAATTATTGTTGGTGAACTTCCCTGTTGTGCTGAAGCATTTTCAAGATGCGGGACAATGTCATTGACCTCTCAAATAACACAGAAATGACAAAAAACTGTCTACAGACAGGGACTTTTTTCCCTGTAAGTATCTCATGTTGGTTGATTTCAATTGCTATTCTTTCATGGCTACATCACAAGCCATTGCCAAGTCAAATGTTACTGTTAGTAGCTAGTGCCATATTTTCACATGCAAGTGACAATGGGCATGTATGTGATCTTCTGTGTGTATAGTGGGATCATTATTGCCAGTATCTGTCATTAATTGTGTTTAATTATTGGTTTTATGACATAATGTGGCGTCTTATCATGGAATATGTCCATAACAAACATGGACATAGTCATTGCACTTGCTAGTGTACAGAGGTGTGCAGAAAAAAATCCAGAGTTACACAGGTGATTTCATTAAAAGTGAAAATTCATCATGTGAGGGCGCTCTTCATGATTACCTATCACCATGTACATATGTGTACCTGCTATTTTTTTATTCAGACAGTTGTTGCTTTGCATCATCAGTTTTGTGATGTAACACCACTGTTATATGTGTAATATCCTTCTTACTCAGATCATGGACATGTCTATGCTCAGATGTTCAAAGATTGACTCATGTCAGAAAACAAAGATGAATAAAGATATTGGTGTCATTCAGTGTGCATTTGTTCAGTCATTGTCCGGGACTGTGGTTCAGTTCAGAGAAAAAATATAGTTGCTACTACATCCTGCATGTGAATTATGTGAATTATTAGACCTAGTGGGCCAGTAGCTGTAAATATTGATCTTTTTTCACTATTGTCGTTTTTCAAAGTCAACTATAGTTTCTTGTTCTACTCCCAAGTATGTCAAGATATACGGTGTTGAGCTTGTCAACTCAGCCAGTACATGTGTAGACTGCATTGTTATTGTTGATAAGTAGTCTGGACTAGAATTCATTAATGGAAACAACAACAGTGCACTTTAAACTTAAAGATGCTCTGTTTACAGGTAGATAGTTAATAGTTGGTGTTTCACCATGCTTTGGGGAGTAGAACAAGAACTTGCATTTGACATGCAAAACAAAGTAGTTAAAAAGAATAAAAAAAAACTTACAGCTACTGGTCCTGTAACCCTTTCACTGCTATGGTTTGAACCAATTCCATTGTTTTCTATGGTAAAATTGGACCTCTAGACAGGGAAATGGGGGTGAAAGGGTTAATAACATGTCATTTCAAAGCACTATCTGTGACGTACCCTCAGTATATTAATTCAAGAAGGAGTTGCCATAGTGCATCATCGCTTTTGTGATGTAACATATTCCTGCCATATATTTTCCGTACACCCAGATCTTCAAAGATTGAGACACTGTCCCTGGACGGATGCGATGGCCTGATCAGCATTGACTTGTGCTACTTCCTCTGCAAGACTCTGACCCACTTGAATTCCGTCACCATGGAATCCTGTCCTCCTATCACAGATGAGCATGTACAGGTGAGTAGAGAATGCACAAACACACTTTTGGAATGTGAATGGACACACAGACAATGTGGGCAACGGTTATTCCCCATTTGCCATTTCACGGACATGGTTTGATCTACGTGTAATCCTGTAAGTTCCAATGCCCTCCTCATTTTACCCCTATACTGGGAAATGTAAGATAAAGGTTTTTAGTCCCCACGGACGAAGTCCAGGGGGACTTATAGATTGGGTCATGTCCGTCCGTCCGTCCGTCCGTCCGTCCGTCCGTCCGTTCACGCAGATATCTCAGACATGCCCTGGTCAATTTCTTTCAAACTTTGCACAAGGATAGTACCCTACCCCATACAGATGCACGTCGATTTGTTTCACAATGCGATCAAATTTGGCCGTGTTAGAGGACTTTTTAGTTTCCACCTCCATAGACTCTCATGTATAAGGCAGCTGTCCATAGACTCCCATGTATAAGGCAGTCCATAGACTCCCATGTATAAGGCAGTCCATAGACTCCCATGTATAAGGCAGTCCATAGACTCCCATGTGTAAGGCAGTCCATAGACTCCCATGTATAAGGCAGTCCATAGACTCCCATGTATAAGTCAGCTCTGCATAGAATCCCATGTATAAGGCCAAGTAAAATAAAAATTTAGTTTCTCATCATATTCATATAGCAAAAAGGATGCGGTGACACAGTTTTTAGCCCCACGGATGAAGTCCAGGGGGCTTACAGATTGGGTCATGTCCCTCCATTCAAGATGAAATCTCAGATATTTTGACAAGATGTCACGTGACCTCGGTGCCCTTTGACCTCAAATATACATATTTGTCCATAACTCAGTAACCACATGTGCTACACCCTTCACATATGGTATGATGGGACACCTTATGACGCCACATATTGTACCTCATTAATTATGCACATATCTAATTTTGAGCAAGCCAATAGAGCTAGAGGTCTGATTTTTGGTATATAGGGATAACTTAGCAATACAATTTTTTTGACAAAAGTCACGTGACCTCGGTGACCTTTGACCTCAAATATACATATTTGTCCATGACTCAGTAACCACAAGTGCTACAACCTTCATAAATGGTATGATGGGACACCTTATGACGCCACATATTGTACCTCATTAATTATGCGCATATCTAATTTTGAGCAAGCCAATAGAGCTAGAGGTCTGATTTTTGGTATATAGGGATAACTTAGCAATACAATTTTTTTTGACAAATTGTCATGTGACCTCAGTGACCTTTGACCTCAAATATACATATTTGTCCATAACTCAGTAACCACAAGTGCTACACCCTTCATGTATGGTATGATGGGACACCTTATGATGCTACATATTGTACCTCATTAATTATACGCATATCTAATTTTGAGCAAGCCAATAGAGCTAGAGGTCTGATTTTTGGTATATAGGGATAACTTAGCAATACAATTTTTTTTGACAAGATGTCACGTGACCTCAATGACCTTTGACCTGAAATATACATATTAGTCCATAACTCAGTAACCACAAGTGGTACACCCTTCATATTTGGTATGATGGAAGACCTTATGATGCCACATACTGTACCTCATTAATTATGCACATATCTAATTCTGAGCAAGCCAATAGAGCTGGATGTCTGATTTTTCGTATATAGGGATAACTATAGAATAGAAATTTTTTGATCAAATGTCATGTGACCTCTATGACCTTTTACCTAAAATATACGTTTTTGTCAATAAATAAGTAACCACAAGTGCTATGTCCTTTATATTTAGTAGGATGGGCGACCTTATGACAACACACGCTTTACCTCATTGATTATGCACATATCTAATTCTGGGCAAGCGAATCGAGCTAGATGTCTGATTTTTGGCATATAGGGATTAATTAGCAATATATTTTTTTTTTCAAAATGTCACGTGACCTCGATGACTTTTTACCTTGATTATACATATATATGCATAACTCAGTAACCACAAGTTCTATACCCTCCAATTTTGATAGGATATTAGACCTTAAGATGTCACATCTTGGACATCATTTATTATCCACATATGTATTTCTTGGCTGGCCAATACAGCTAGAGGTCTGATCTATTTTCCCGATTTAGAACCATAACTTAGACATGCCTCATGTGTTTCAAATTGGGAAAAACAACATAGACCTATGTACCCATAGATCTTAACATATACACTCCAGTGATACTTCTTAAAGACCACATTTACCTGCCCCATCAAGACTAATACTCCCCTATTTCAAGTGGGGACTATGTCATTGTCAATGACTTGTTCATTGTAAAAGAATTAAATGATATTTTTTCCTCATCTAAAAGTCTACAGTTCCAGATTTTTCCTTGTTTATCAGTTTGACTATGCAAATTGCTCATATCATGCCACAGTGTTCCCTTGAAAAATCACCTACTCAACTGAAAATTATGATGTTCCTTTTATGAAATGAATATGATATCCATTAATTTTTTGAATTAATAAGTGACAGTGCCAGTGTGTGAAATTAACTTGAAATGCATGACGGTCCAAAGGACCAATAGCAAAGGGAATCTGCTGGTCCTTCTTGATATATATTGGTCCAACAAAAAAACTAATAAAAAACCCTTCAAAAATGTACTTTCAATTGAAAATAGCTGATAACATGGTACATTATCAGTTTCTCCTACTCTGCTGTTGTTATATAATATTGATACAAATAAATGAACAAATATATATTTTAAAATTTTAATATTTTTTGCCCAATAATATATGCCATGACTAGAGGTAGGTATCACCCCGTACCAGATCTTTACGAAGTCTTCATTTCAGATCTCTGTGGAAAATGGTTTTATACTTCATTCCAAAATTAACATGGGGGAAAAGTCTTTCAGTTTTCATTCCAAATTAATATGAGAAAAATTCTTTCAGTCCTCATTTCCAATCAACATGAGGAAAAGTCTGAGTTTTCATTTCAAATCTCTACCATATGGGAACAAGTCTCCAGTTTTTCATTTAGACCATCAGCTATTTCAAACAAATCATGGGCATCATTCATCATCCTCCTCAGAGCTGCTATAGAGTCTCCAAGCTCAAGTCAGATACATAGTCTGATTCTACATCAGTGTCCTGATCAGCACACTCAGTAGCAACTGCATTTGCAGCATCTGCCTCCTTTAGCACAGTTTCCTTTTCCTGAGTAGATGTAGATGCAGTGACGGCTACCTTATGGGCAGAGAGATCGCCGTATGCTTGTCAGCATGCCGCAGTACATCTTCGAACTCATCAAATAACAACCAAACGCGGAACTCATTCTGCCATGCAGGCTGAAAAAGATTGCAGGTTTCGTCTTTCTCTACCATATTCCCTTTGTGACTCTTGCTTCTCCTTGTCGTTTGTTTTTCTTGTTTACGGGCTCACACCCTTCCAAAGACGCCACATATTGGTAGGGCGATCTGCAACAGCGTAGTTAGGTCGCGCACGTGTGACAGCAGACTCACAAGACCTATGACCCTTCTATCAAACTTTGTTATAGTATCAAGAATTGTGATCGGTCAAAATAACAGCCTGCCCGTGAAATTGGCCAATTGCGTGAATTATTTTTAAAAAGTTGTAGCTGTCGTTGCTGTCGTTCTCTGTCCAAAGAGTTGGTAATTCCTTACGTACTCCAGTAGCAAAACTAGGAAAAACACTCATGCATGCGGGGATCGGACCGACAAATAGTAGGATACATTGCTAAACAAATTCGATTTTCAAAATTATTGTGTGAATTTTGCGCTGGTCCGAAGGACCAGTGGTCTGGAAAAACTGCTGGTCCGTCGGAGATTCTGTTGGTCTCGGACCAGCGGACCAGCGTTAATTTCGCAGGCTGAACAGTGCCCTCTGAACCCAACCTTACACCAGAATTTTAAGCAACTGACTAACTGAGAGCATTGTACCAAGTTTTTCTCATTCATAATTTTTATTTAATTTATTTATTTATTTATTTATTTATTTCGAGAACCAGCTCATACACCAAAAACATACAGAAAAAAGGGGGACTGATAAACTATAAAAAACTATAAAAAAACTAAATCATGATGGAAATTAAAACTGTCAGACAGAGAAAACTTTAAAAGCAGTCGGAAAACAGTCTTTTCCAGAACAGGCTACCACACATAATATATGTATTGATAGCAGCACTAATGACCTATGACCTACTAATTTTTCCATAAAGGACTACATTTTTAGACACTCCCATGTTTTGAGGGACATAAATGCTCTAAAGCATGATGGGAGTGACCTCTGACCCTGTTTTTTCTATACCACAGTTTCTTCTGATGTATTGTCCATCACTTACCCATCTGAATATTGCATGGAATGAAGACATAACGGACGACGTCTTCAACTTGCAGTCCCTCCTCAGGAGGACATCACAGTCAGCGGCAGACCAGGAATGGACGGCTCCTAGTTTGAACAGTGTCGACGTTTCCGGATGCAGATTCCTGACCAGTAACTGCATCCGGCACTTGGCCAAGCTTTGTGGGTCCAAGTTACAGGCTCTGAATGTGTCCTACACACAAGTAAGTTCCCCAGGGTAATTCATGGTTATCAGAGAGGTGGGACAGATGAAGATTTGATCATGGTCTTGTACAAATCCCAAAGCCTGACTCTCAATACACCACCACAGTCAGTGCACATGTTTTCAATCTGATATACATTTCCCTATTAATTTTCTTCTTTACATATTCTAAAAATTTGTAAATGGTTGCTTTAAATTAATGGCTGACAAAATAAAAGTCCTGTAGTGATCCTAATTGATCAATTGTACTTGATATTGAACATGTCTTTGGACCCAAGTCATTCAGTCACCAAATTTGTCAAAGTTTCTTTGAAATCATGGATTATTTGATAAAATAGAATAACAGAGTTGATACATTGTTTCAGATGGACACCAGTATACTGTGGTATTTATCAGGGTACAACCTGGAGACTGCCGTACAGCTTGCCGTGTCTCAAGACGGTGAGATGTTGGATAGAAGCAGGAAGGAGGAAAGACTGATTTCAGACCTCGTCCTGAGCCATAGGCTGATAAAAGACAAACTGGAGGAGAAGAAGCAGAAAGACGAGAACGGAAGTGATGAAGAATCGTCAAGTGATGAAAAATCTGTGATGGAGATGGCGGGAAGACGTGCCTTGAAGAAACTGGTATGTCTAGTGATATTACCAATGGTGGTCATGCACAACTTACTGGAGAAATGAATAAAACAACCAAACCAGAAAGGTCAGAGGTGACAGCAGGTCAGATTGCTGCCGATCTGTGTACAGATGAGCAGAGAGTGGAGGGAGGAGCAGGCAAGAACTGTGATGCCATGAATGAGTATTTGGAAGAGCAAACTGCAGCAGTTGCCATGACAACAGATGTATCGCAAAAGGACACTGATGCAATAGAAGTTACTGGCGAGAAACATTGCGTAGTGACAAATGGTGTAGGAGTGAGAGGTGAAACTGAAGTGATGGCTGATGGGAGATCAGACAATGACGTTGATGTAAATGATGTGGATTTTTCTATCCATGACTCCATGGGTAAGCAGTCAGGAAGCACAGCATTGCAGTCCAATGACACTCTCAGTACTAATGGAAAACCGTCCAACTTATCCCAACATGAACAAAGCAGTACTACCAACAGTCTTTCCAAATCCAGTGCAGCCACTGACATCAAACACGACAGGTCAGAGAAAGTGGACAATTACCCTGAAGGTGAAGAAAGTCATCTTGGAGAAAATTCCATCGCATCTGAGAACACGAGCCCAAGTGAGCACAGCTCACAACACGACACGAGCAAAGATGATGCCGAGGAACTTTCTGACATGCAAGCAGTGAAGAAAACACAACTCTTCCAGCCAAATATCACATCGTTAGATATCAGCAACATTTCCTTGGAACATCCCAGTACGGACAGCGCCCTCAAGGAATTCTTCACAGCAAACAAGAAGATGAGAAAATTCTGCATTTCATGGCCACTGCTCAATAACTTCACCTTGGAGTTCATTGCCAACAATTCACCAGAACTCAGGTACTTGTCATTGGTAAGTAGAAACTATTTAACCTCAGCTCTGGGTTCAAGTGCAACAGCACTACTTTGTGTCTATGTATATGTACAGTTGCAAAATAAACCAGTCAAAAAAAAGAGAGTGAAAAAAATCAGATTGAGGCTCGTAGAGTAGTGCTTATGGTCATAGTTTGAGAGTCAACGCTGAGCAGTTTTGGTTTCCTAGCAAAAAACCGAACACAGATCTTGGTAGGATAAAGTTTCTGTTATCATGTTTGATTTGTTGCATATCTAATGAAAAATTTGCATAATAATGGCTGTCCTGCCTCTGCTGTTCACAGGAAAATGCTGCACTATTAGTCTCTGCAAAATTGACTTGTTTTTGACTCTTGTGTTCTCCATAACCACATCATAATAAAGTCTGATTCCATTTATTTCTTCACCAATTAGATTGACTGTGAGTCGTTATCGAGTGCCGGAATCATTTGCTTGAACAAATGTCAATATCTGGAACATCTTGATCTTAAAGGTAACTTCCCTTATTTCTCATTTTGTTTTGAAATATTTAAAAAATGTCATCAGCTGTGATGTTTATTTGTTTGTTTGAAAGTTTCTCAAGCTATTTAAAGGGCCAGTAGCTGTATCTTTCAGTTATTTTTTCATGATTTTTGTTTTGAATGTCAATTGCAAGTTCTAGTCCTACTCTCACCCAAATTCATGTTAAATATCTACTATTTAGCTCATCAACACAATGTCTATATGTGTCAAATGCACTTTTATTATTCTAGTCCAGACCAGAATTACTTTATCAACAATAACAATGCAGTTTACACAAGCACTGGCTAGGTTGACTAGATAAATATCGCAGTATACTTTGTGCAACAGATTTTGAAACTGTAGCTGACTTAAAAGACAAAAATATTGAAAAAAAATCGTCAAAAATTAAAGCTACCGTGCCTTAATTGATGTATTCAAGTACTCTGCACAGTAGTCCTATTTTGTCTAGCCTTTTTGTGAATGTTAACATATTATATGTAGTCAGGCCTCACTTACTATGTAGGGTTTAAAGTTGAAAGGATGACGAACTGCAGCTATTTTCTGTTATGTCATAATACCATACCTAAACCATTGCACGTGATACCATGGGGGTCATTCAGGTATGTTATCGATACCATAAAGTCAAGTCTGCCAGGGATAAGCAAAGTACATTAAACCGTGAATTACTTTTCAGTCAGTCTCTGCACACATAAAATCTATGGTCATGTACTTAGTAAGAGAACAGCCAGTGTTTCTTTCCTTCCAGGTGTGTGTTTCATATCTGATGCAGGGTTGGCGCCCCTCTTGACCAACACAGACTCCTGTCTCAAGTACCTGTGTGTTGCAGAAGCTAACATCACTGATTCCTCCATGCAAAGAGTCAGTAAATATCTTGCTACAAAGGTAAGAATTACTGCTATAAAATCTGAGGTAAGGCTCGCCTCCTGCCCAAATATGGTAAATTGATATATATATGCAAATCAGAATTATATACATTGGGTTCATTTATATTTGTATGCAAAGGAGTTGTAACGTATTGTCTGCTAATCTAACATTTGTGGGCAATTACACTAGCATGTTGCTTTTGCCTGCCCAGGACATGTATCATATTTTGCATGATGGTTCCTGAGATTTATCTGTATTTTTGAAGGGGAATAATTTTCCTGACATAAAGTATTTAATTTTGAGGTGCATATTATCTTAGATTTCTACATTTCTTTTGATTCTAGATCCAAAATTTTGATATATCGTGGTGTGAAGAAGTGACAGATGTCGGCATACGTTCTGTGGTCGAGTCATGTACATCCCTGAAGAGCCTCAGCATCCGCCAGTGTCCGACCAGTGATGAGACGCTGCTCTGCTTAGCAGACAATTGTACCAAGCTGACGGATCTTAATTTATGCGGAGTTGGTGACATAGAGGATGAGGTGGTGGTTGCCATAGCGAGGCAGCTGTCACTCTTGGAGAAGATCGATCTCAGCTGGAATCCAAGTGAGTCGTTTGATTTGTGGAACAACAGAAAAAGAAATGTTGTATAGTAATTGTATGGGATTACTGTAGGACCAAAAACTGTCACATAGGATTGCTATAGGATTTCTATTGGACAGTAAGATGCATGTGGGCCTCTTCTGAACAGTCATCACTATCCGGCAAACATCACATGGGGTATTTTTGTAAGGGCTGTCATTTACATCGGGGTACTGTATTTAGTATTCTCTTGTGATTGAACAGAATTTGCCTTAAATCTTTGAAAGAAAATGAACAGCGAATCAAGAGCACTGTAGGAATATGAGGAGAAGTTGCAATCTCAACACAGTAGCATTATGCAACCAAGGTTTGGTGTATTGTGTGATGTCATGTGGTAAAGTTGTGCTTCTACACATGAAAATATCAAAGAATATACTTCTTATTAGTAGCTCTTTTCAGTTAATTTTGCCGTTCAAATTATTCCCACTCTTATTTTTGCTGTCATGAATGTTGTAACGAAGAATTTCTGGTCAAAATAGGTAAGCCTTAAATGCCACACACTGGCCTGACATGAGGATTCAAGAATTATTACAGTAAAAGACACTAGGAGCTACATTCATATGTCTTAAAGATTAAAAAATAAGTATCTGTGATATTGTTTTCTTGATACTTTAGATCTGACGGATGTTGCCATCAGTACGTTGCTGTTGTCCTGTACACTGCTGAAGGAAGCTATACTCTGTGGACTGAAGTGTATCTCCTCAAAACCATTCCTTCCAATTGTGGCAGGTGAGGAGATTTTTATTACTGAGTGAATGAAATATATTGCAGTGTTTGGTAGTTATATAGGCGATATTTGCACCGGATCTATTTCAACTTTTTTATAAGATATTAAAAGTGCTTGTTACACCTGAAGTAGGCCCTGACAGTCACTGGTTGGCTGCACAGCTCCATCCCTGCACATGCACCTTCAATGATTAAGCTTAGCGCGGTCCACGTTGGTTCCTCCTGGCTGTGTGATCATGGGATTTCAGCAATTTGACAAGCTATTCCCAGCCTGTCAAGCACTGAAGGGGGTTGCTAAGTACTGCAGTGTAACTTTATAATTTTTACACGAAAGGTCTCGTGTTTTCATCGTTTGCTTCTTTCAGATTACCCAAGATGGAAAAGGTGTAAAAGCCTGCTGAGTCTGAAACTGAAAGAGAGGAAATTATTGGAGGAAAATGGCGATCCTCATCTGTCAAGCGATGAGGTAATGTCACAGCAAGGGAAACAGTTTCATTAGGGATACAATTCCTTTTATTGTTTTCAGTGTATGTCTTTTGATAGGAACAGAAACCAGATTGAAGAAATTATTTATACCCTTCCATACCTTAGGTCATTCTATTACCAAGGTCATGGTCATGATTTCCATGATGTCATTCAGTGTTCCACACAGAGTGGAAAAACAGAGGATGGCCAATTTACATAACAATACTTAATTAGCATATCATTTTGTTGTGGAAATGTATTCTTTTGTATGGGTATTAACATATGAATAGAATGCCCTCTAGACAGAAGGGTGACCCATCCATCAAAATCCCCATGTGGGAGAACGCTATTGTTGTTGATATTGGGGCTGCAGAACTCAATCATTAAACTTCATGGCAGTTCTCAGTGTGCAAGAAGTCTCGTGATTTTAAGGTTAAAAATTTGTCAGTTGCAAATTTCGCAAATTCAAGCTGACATAATTCATATTTGATATTTGGGATGAAATCTGCCAAAAGACTGAACAAAGACTGAAATTCATGGTTTTGCAGAACAAATTTTTGTACTCCAGAAATATGGCCGTATAAAAAATATAGTACTGCTGTACTCTGTACATTAGTACTATATTTTTTAGGTACATACTACCTTATCATTATCGGCGGCAGTACTGATTTGCATTGTGTTTTTCTTTTTCTGCAGGAATATGAAGATTTATACATTCCGCATCGCTCGACCACCTACTCACCCTGCCTTAGACATATTGACATGGAATACTGTAACCAGATTGACGACGACCTCATAGCTGAGATTGTTGCCATCTGCAGAGGAACTCTGAAAGTCAGAGATTACTACGGACAGCAAGTGGAGCCCAAACTACTCAAGTTTTAGGAATGTAAACGCTCCCTGTCGTTGTCTGCATGCTGATGTTCCGCTAAGAGTTTACAGCAGAAATTATTGCAGTTCCCTGTTTGGATGGCTGGAACATCTCAAAATTTATTTGAAATTACTTAAAGTTTACTTGAAATTGTTAAGATTATCGGCCACTTTAAGCTTGGCCAATTTTTGCAGTCACCATGGAAAGACCCTTTGCATACATTGTATATCAACTATGGTTTACATGTTATGGTATTTATTGAAAATCAACTTTCTCTGATACCTCTGTTCTGATGTGTGAGAGTACTATTGATATGAATGTATATTAGGTATGATTTTAAGAAGTGTTTTGATGAGATCTCCAAGTTTCGGACAAGCCACTGATGACCAGTGCAATTTCAAGTAAACTTTCAGCAATATCAAGTAAATTTTTAAACATCCTAGCCTCCTGGACAATGAATTTTTGATAATTTCTGCAGAAATTTTAGGATCATTTTCTTCTGAAAATGGACAAAATCACAAGTTGCAGAAATCCACCATATGCAAAACATACATTTACATAGAGATGTACATGCATTTACATGTAAAGGTACGTGAAGAAAGGATTTAGTCTGTGACCTTTTCACCCCTATTTTGCTGAATGGATTCATCCACCCTATTGAAAAGAATCGGCATTTACTGAGGTCTGGAGGTTCAAAGGTTAAAGGTGTAAACTGGCTGTGGTTTGAATTTGTTTTGTTGCTTCTGTTTTGTGTGAAAAATCACTCTATTGTTTAGACATAAATGTAGCACATAGCTGTTTATTGCACTACCAGCAATGTCATTACAGACATGAATTGTCATTTACGTAGAGTGACAATGTGTCAGAGCGTGGAGTAATAGCAAAATGGTCAGATTACATTTTCTTTGTACAGAGTCTGCTAATGATGTGTTTGAAGTGTAAAAATTTAAATTTCACGTGCCGGCAAGGAACGTCCTGTATAATGTAAGTAAATTACTGAAATGTCTTGATTAACAGTTTATGTAATTAATGGTAAAATAGTTACTGTGTCTTCTTTACACCCATATATCCAAATATTCGGAGTCCAATACCGCCATGTAACAAAATGAAGTCAAAGCAAAATGGGCTGCTTTTAGGTAGTACTTGCCTCAAAATTGAAAGCTTTAAACTTTTGCACAAACTTGCCATAAGGAAACTTCAGCCATTGTCTTTGAAAATCAAGATTAAAAATCGGGGGTCACAGTGCGAATTTTTGTACTATTGAAACAACCATAAATTTACCGATATTTGAAATTCAAAATGGCTGCCATCCCTGTGTTAGCTCTACAAATAAAAATTAAATTGTCGATTTTCATAAAAATGAGAATGTGACAAATTTATTTACTCCAAGAGCTTTGAAAATGACCGCCACAAGTGGTAGATCAGAACAAAATTGTAAGATATTGGACGTCTATAAACCTGCCCTGGAGGCGCAACCCTCCTGATCAGGAACAAGGCAAAAGCAGAGAAAATGAAAGCACATCTATTGTTATGACGCTAGCGAAACCAAATAGAAATTTTGTTTGACGATAGAGTCTTGATAAAGTTTTAGGAAACAAAAGAGTACTAGTTTCAAAAAGTTTTTGCGTCTTAAGTGAATGTAATCATTAATTGACTGTTTTTCAATTGTATTCTCAATTTGCCGTGGCATGTTATGAAGGGATTTTCATAACCTGAAAATCTGGAATGCTAAGTTTGGAGAACGAGAAACAATATTCTTATTGTACTCAAAGAATTTGAATTTTCACTGGACAACAGTTTGCAAGTATTTACACCCCATATGCTTTTAGAGTACGTGTATAATTTTATTTTGTTACTAGTTTGTTTGTTTATTTGTTTGTTTATAGTTTCCTTTCCTTGCAAAGCAATGAAAATATTGTTTTTGATCT
Source organism: Ptychodera flava (assembly GCF_041260155.1). Taxonomy (NCBI): domain Eukaryota; kingdom Metazoa; phylum Hemichordata; class Enteropneusta; family Ptychoderidae; genus Ptychodera; species Ptychodera flava. The sequence continues at coordinate 20,734,720 of NC_091946.1, read as the reverse complement.
TCTGTACAGTGCTGTGTAAACTGTAAAATATGTAATACTATGATATGATTTCAAATTGATAAGAAGTGCTTTCCCAAAGATTATTTCAAGTATTTACCATTCTCTGTTTCATCACTGATCCGTGGTATGACCCCAATTGTTGATAATGGCAGCCCAGATCTGTCTTTGGGATATGCTGGGGATGAGCGCTTTGATTTTTTGAAGTGATTGTTCATGTTGTTGATAGAAAGTAGACCAGAATTATAGCAATAGTACTTGATCCATGTGCCTTCCATGATTCTGGATGTATTTTTCCAGAAAAGATTGTTAAAATAGAGTACTAAAAATATGTTAGTAGAGACTTTTTTGACATATAATTTCTCTAGTATTCATCATGGACTAAACTTGATATGTTAGTCTGTTGGATTGGGTTTTAGATTTACCAATTGCATGTCACTTTCTTCAATAGAAATTACCTATGGGTACCGGTATATTATGGACCATTTTGATCTTCTCTCTACCAGTGTGAAGTACACTTGTCCCTAAATTGTGCCAGTAGAGATACAAGTATTGTATCTCAGCATTTTCCCATTCCCACTGTTCATGGGTCAAACCAACCACAATTTATAAATAGTGTTCATGGTTGAGAAATCCCAAACTTTGATTACAGAAGGGTAACATGATGGAGTCTACCCATGATAGCATTGACAAAGACACTTTCTGGTCAGCATTAACGTTTATACGTCTTTAGGGCTTGAGTGTCATTCAAAATTATCCCACTATTAAAATTCTAACTCTGCAGCTATTTTTTGCAAGAGTAAAGATTAATGGACAGAGAATTGATCTTTATGAATTGCAAGCGACCTAGGGAGTTATTATTGTTTGGTTTAGAATCCAGTAAACGCTCTCAGACAAAAACCAGGTGATTCGTACACTTAACGTATCCAAAGGTTTGTGTCCACTAATGCTTTACTCATGCCCCAATTTGTACACAGAAAATTTTCGTTTCAATCGAAAAAGCAGCTTACAAAATTTTGTACACTGAGGGCTTTACTTTCTATTTAATATATGGTTTTTTTTTTCAGTGTTCACTAAAATCTGTGGGTGCCCTCTGTGTAGGGAGCTTTTTTTGGTTAACCTTATTTTTCAGTGGGAAAGCATGTATGTCAAGACAACTATACCTATGTACAAAATTCTTGCTCAAATTTGTTAAAAATTCCACAAGCTGTAGATTCATTTGTACAAATGTAATTAGTTATTTTGATCATCATGAAAAAATCCATGACTATTTTGCATTATATAAAAAAGAAAAGTACAATAGCAAAAAATGCAAAAGCAGGTGCTTATCACAACTGATTGTAAGTTTTGCCTAGTACCAAGGATGGTATATGTAAAATAAATAGTTCTGCTTAGAAACGAGAGTGACTTAATTTTTTTTGGACTGTTGTATGTAAACCTTGGAGGTTTATTGGACTAGAAGACCTCTAGCTCATCAGCACCCCCTCAAGTGATCCATCTACATGTTCCTTTCTTTTTTATCAGATTATTTTAGAATGCATAATGTATATTCTGTCTGTTACTATGAGTTTTCTTCGTATACTGTGCATGTCCTCACGTACTATAGTCTTCAAATATTTGCTGGTTTAATTTTTGATAGTTCTCTGAACAGCAGACCGTTACTGTTGCCATGGGCCATCTTGGTAGCTGAAGAATTGAAATCATCTTGAAAAGTTCTGAATGATAAGTATTTTCATGGATATGGCCTTTGTTTTAGGTATCCTTTCTGTATTTTTTTGTTCTGCGTATTGATTTCTGTTTCTCTGTTCTACTTCCCATGGCATGCTGAAGTGCCAAGTTGACATCAATTCTGTGTGCCAGCATAGCCTGTACAGTATGTGTGTGTTTGTGACAGCCAATGGTATTTGTTGTCACATGAATGCAAGTCCTGGTTTAAATGTTCAACAAGAAATAAGTTTGTATGCACATGCCCACTGTACAGATATGAGTTAAATACTCAATGTTGAATTTTGGGGTTAGAGATTGGAACATGAAAATGAAATTGGTACAAAGAATAGACTCAGTTAGCCAAAATATACAACAATTCTAGCTTCTATCGCGGTAACATTGAAGCATGGTCCCTTCACAGAGGGATCATGATTTAAATGACAAACTTAACAACAATTTGATCCTGTTTTGTAGGATGTAGTATTTTACATTCAGCCTAACAGTTTCAATGATACTTGGCCAATGTCAGACATGCAAAGAGAAGAGAGTGAAAATTGCAAATCGCACAGAAGGTTACGCCTGAGTTACATGGTCAATTCTTCACAAATTCGAAATTTTGGAGTATAGAAATTTCAAACATCTGTTATTACCATGGCAAATAAAACAACAAAATCGGGAATTGCTGTGCTATTCTGGGATCTGCAAGTTAGGTCCTTGGGGCTGACATTCTGCTTTTTCACAGGAGTACAGGGAAGTGGAGACAACAGCGCCCTCAACGTTCGTGACTGCAATCTCTGCTGTTTTGTTATACAACACGGTTTGGCTGAAGCTAACTGTCAGTCTGTAGGCATATCCATACAATACCCAGGAACAACACACAATATGCATAATTGCATCGCCCAAGGGCATTAGTCAATAAGATGATTAGCATTTCTGTTACCAACAGAATCTATAAAGGTCATTCTTTGAATTCATTTAGAATATTTCCTGTTCAATGTTTTGCTATTCATCAGAACACACACTTGCAACTAGAAGATTCTAAGCTTAAGATTCAAGCAATTTGTGATATAATCATTTCATATCTATATCTCTATCTAAGAGTTCATCTTCTCAATGTGTTTTGGGGAAAACATATGGAAGGTAACAAGCATTGGGTTTGGCAAAATTGTCCTTTGACTCACAGACCCTCTGACAAAACCAAATTTAAAAAGAGTATTCTCCCATGTCTGACACACATACTAGTTGACATTTGTCAGTAAAACAAATAATTCCTACACAGAAACCACGACAAACGTTCTCAAATTTTATGACTGTTTTATTCTACAATCCATTAATATTAAAATACAGTATGGAACAAATATTAAAATTGATAGGAACACAAAAAGGAACATGTTCTTGAATATTTTTTTTTAATTTTTCACAAAGTGACATTGAATAATGTCTGTTCCAAAAGATCCTTTACATTATGCTTCTCTGCTTTCAGCAAGCCTTATTTTGTTCATTACCTTACCAACCAGACCCCGACGTCCACGAATTAAATTGAAAATTATAGGAAAAATGTTCAAAGAATTGCACACAAAAGATAGGAATTTTAGAATCATAATTTTTTCGAAAACCAGACAATTTTTTCTGTCTTCATCCTACAACTTTTCCTTTAGAAAATTATTTTAACTTTTTAAGTGGGTCTGCAACAGACCGTGAAAGAGACTGACAACAGAGTTGGCAAAGAATGAATAGCAAGCTTGTGTCACTCGCATCAGACTTCACTGGTCTGTTTTTAATATTTTATATTTTTCAAATACCCCTTTTCTCTTAATTGATAATGAACAAAAAGAAATATTCTAAACTGATTTTGTGTAAGACTTGTGCGCAAGATAGAACGGGAAATCATTTTTCCATCCAGAATGGCTGTTGCTGTCTACAGGCATTGTACAAAATCAGAAAATTACACCTTCAGTCTATATGTGGAGTATAACAATACCATATACCTTAAGTTTAATTGCCTCTACCATTACACAGGCATGGAGTAACAACACAAGGGAAAAAATGTCCCATGTTTACTGTCTCCAAGTTATTACGCAAAGAAGGAAAATTAATTTCCCAAAATATTTCATCTCCACATTTCATTTTGCAGTATTCATGAACATTTAAAAACATTTTTTTTTCCGAAAAATTGAAAGTACAAGCCAATTTTTACGCACCAGAAGGTAGTTTCTTTACTTCATATTTCGTGAGAGTGGGGATGTTGATTTGTCACCACAGAAAAACTGCAAATACTGGGCCCATAAATAGCTGCTGTGAATTTTAACATAATCTCAGGGGGTTATTTCACCTATAAACCATGAAAGGTACACTTAGGCAAGCACTGATTTCTATTTAAAGAAAGATGTAACCCAGTGTCAACTTAAATAAGAACACGTGGTGACAGCACAAATTGAACATCTTTACTCCAAGGGAACATCCTCCACTATTTTCAACTTTTCTTTAATCATACATCCATTTTGAAATCAAAGGAACAACAATGAGACAATGTGAGAATAACCTCTTCATAATATTTCCAGAGTTTTCAGAATCTAAAGAAAAAGATTAACATAAAAGCATTTGAAATCGAAAATTCTCAGATACCATGATTATAAACTTAACTGACAGTGTCATTATTATTTGATCATTACATTCGTCCATTTATATGTCGGGTACAAAATATGTACATGTTTGCAGATTGGCAACTCTGTGAGATAGTTTCAAGAACAGAGTACAGAATTTGCCAAAATACAAATAATTTTGCAGCCATCTGTATGGCCTAGAAACAATGTTTTAAAAGTGAGCTTTGGAAATCTAGTTTACAGCTTCCATTCACAAAAATTCATAAACATTATCTTTTCACTACACTGCCAAGTTCATGGCAGCACTTCAAACGCTACCCCAAATCCATAATAAAAACTGCTGAGCGAAAAACAACTTACCCACAAAAATATCACAGATTATAAATAATTTATGTAGATACTTGAAAATTTGTAGAAGCTACACAGTTCTGTGGGTGTTGAATTTCAGACCAAGGGCCTTGTCAAATGTGCTCCACTACATGTGTGTACAACAAAATAGGCACGCTCCATGGAGGGGCCACATTACGAAAGCAGCAAAATTTCACAGCCTAATATTCTACCGAACTGACATTATAAGTAAGCTTTGAAAAACATGCACAACTGCAAGATGTTCGTAGCCAGCATTTCCTGGTCAGCTATTTTTATGATTCCTCAATAAAATTTACATCGTCATGTACAGTATTCAAAATTTCACATTTTGTCATCAGAAAAGTGCAAATTTCTCATAACCGCTGCAAAAAATGCCAAATTTAGTTCAGAATTTAGCAAATACTGCCAATTTTTACGTCACTTTGTTCAAAATGGCGGTTTAATATTAAGAACAGTATAATCTTATCAGGTCATGTTGAGGTCATGAAAATGGCTGAACAGAAAAGGACCACTCTTTCAGGTCACCTAATGCTACACATGATAACCCATCTTCCCTAAAATCACTGTTATAATGTACTAGTCCTACTGATACACTATCAAACTTGGACCATACCATATGGGACATAGGGATGATCATCATAACTTCATTACTGGATGATGATAACTGACATCCAGACATGCTTAGGGCATTAATAAACATTTATATATATGTACATATATATTACAAAAAAATCTCACACACATCAATCATGCTTGAACAGCATATCTGTGTAAATCCGTGCAGTGTGGTTTGTAAAGTTGAGATCACACGCTGACCAGAGTTCTGACGACTGTGAGAATACATACTGGACATTTTGACATGAAAAAGAAGAGACTTTCCCCTGATAATATCATCCTATTTTCCTGCACAATTGGAATTTTAAACCCGGTCACCACCATGGTTCGGTCCAAACCCATTGTTATCAATGGTGATTGTGGACCCGTCTACCCAGAATTGGGGGTGAACAGGTTGGGGGTGATATCTATCACAGTTCAACAAAAGTTGATTACCTTTAAATATATAAACCTTAAATGTTGTGGTATCATGAATATTATGCAGTTCAAATTATTTAAGAGTCTCCTGCAACCTCTCAACTTTCAAAATATTTTTTTTTAAAATCTTTTCTTGCTTTTGTTGGAAAATCAATACTTTCCCATTGTTTTGCATGTACAGGCATTTCCCAGATAAGGCGGTCACACATATACACATTTATTATATCAAAAAAACACTGTTATATAGTATTGTAAAAACAATTACATGTGATTCGTGACCTATAAAGGTAGTGTATGGCATACAATATTATCTTAAAAAACATTTCCCCAACACAGAAAGTGACAGACACAGCATCCACTTTAGAAAATAAAAGTTTCACAAACAGGTTATGAAACTATGAGACACATAGAAAATGCACAATGACATTTTCAACTTTGCAAAACTGCCTCTTATTCTAAGCTACAGATTTTCTACGTTTCAATGCACTGATTTACTGCAACAAAGACACTGATTTTAGTTTGATCTTGGGTACGTGCGCGTGACTGTGTGAGGGAGACAAACCCTGCATTTTAAATTACATCACAGGTTTCCATTATCCAAATCAATGGCGTAATACAACATGTAAATTACTACCTGTAGAAAAGCACTACACTGGTTTTTATGGTCCATAAGAATGCTTGGGAATACAATGACGCAGCCCAGCAAATGCTGTGCTTTACAGACACAAATTTACATATACGGCAGCTCAGTGATCAGAAACAGCTTCAACCCTTTCAACACCATGGTTTGGCCCAAACCCATTGTTTATCAATAGTTAGTGTGGACTTGTTCACAGGGAATGGGGATGAACAGGTTAATAATACAGTTGATGTAAACAGGGTGTATTGCATTATCTGAGCTCCTTAACCCTTTGAGTGCTGTAATTTTCCGCCAAAATTTTTGTGCAACATTTTACCACTTATAATGATTTTTTCTGTAATCCTTTTGATAAATTTAGACCAAATGAGAAGCACTTTTCATCGGCTACAGTTTTTGATCAAAATTTTTGGAAAAATCTGAAAAAAATTGTTCAAACCTGAAAAAAAATATGTCTGACTTATTTTCTATGTAGGTGACAACAATTGACTTTGGCGCTCAAAGGGTTTTAATATTCATGATTTTGATCATGCTGTGGTGCATTTGAATTCCAGATCTAAACTTTCCTCTAAACAGAACCAAACCACTGGTAACTCTAACCATTTCCTCCCTATTTCTGGGTACAATGGATTGACCCGTTCTCCATGGACACCATCCATAGCAGAACCAGTACCAGCGTAAAAAGAGTTAAAGAAGTTACAGAATGGCTAATCAGTGACTGGAGTGTGCATTATCAGCATTCAGTCGCTGTTGCAGACCACAAACAAATTATCAAATTCTGAAATACAATTTTCACTCAGTCAAACATTTGCACATCGCATCAGCACACTTTCATGCTTTTCCTGTTCCCATCAAATCAGAGACGTGTTTTTTCTTCCAAATTTTTGACTGTCACCTCAAATAGAAAGTTACCAGGTAAGGGAAAAAGAAGTTGACTTTTATAAAAGAACAATTGAAGGCTTAGTCCCTCCTTTTTAGAAGGTTCAGGTCTCGAACCAGACACCTAATCTCTACAAACAGCACTCTACATTCTACAGAAAATACCTTACCGGCAAAACTTTCTCTTTGACGTGATGATAATATAACTGAATCACACTGGGGATAATCATTGTTCATTGCATTTTTTTTTTCCTCACAGAACCATTAAATTATCTGCTCTCCCTATTGTCAGATTCTTTATCTTACAAACAATACACTGTCACGATTCTAGCTGGCTGATCTAAAGAAAAGTAGTAAACATGAAAATATCAGGCCAGTTATATTTATGAAAGCCTCTTTGTCGGGTAAAGGTTTAATTACAGTGGACAGGGCTGTACATGAACCCTACATGTTGGGACAGATAAGTTAAACATGGCAAATCTATCAATAGTGGATGGTTGGAGAGTGTAGCAATTCTTATTAGATCATTGTCATAAAATATTACACATTATACAGATACACTACTTGCTTCAACTGGGTTTAAGCCACTTTATAGCCAGTCTACGCCTGTGGTTAAAACCCTCAGAGGTAACCTGTACAAACAGCGTTCAAGGATGATCGTGATAGCGCCCTCTAACAGCAAATTTAGTATTAATGACGCTCCCAATAACAATACTATCTACGATGACTTCTTTATAGATCAAATGTTAAAGGGAGTTTTGGCGTAACAGATGTGCAACGTACTGGCTAAGAGGGCGCACTAACTTGATGGAACTATAAACAGCGATGTATGGCTCCCGAAATATAAAGTCAGGAGCAAGATTAGTCGTGACTGCAAACATTGCATGTATAGCCATGAATTTTAAAAGTAATGTATCATCAAAACAAAGCATATTTAAAATTTCTACACACTGCACGTGCCTCTGTGTATATTTACCATCTAGGAAATCAAATTTCAAGGCTGTACTAACACTAGACTGAAAGATCCATTGCTCAAGAACGCTACCTACACGCTTCCTCATCTTACTTAAGGGGGGGTGGGGGGGGGGTGGGGGAAAGCGTAAAGAGCGCCCTCAAGCGACAGATCTTCCAGTCAATACTACCACATAAATAACAACCGGTGTTCAGAATTATATTTTACCCACTAAAGTTTACCAGTCAATGTTTGCACTTCAAAGTTTAGGCAGAATATAACTTCACACTTACAGAGCCAATGAAGAATATAGCCTTCTGAAAATGCTGGTAGTACAAACTCCATATCCCTTGGTTTTTTGGTCTGCATGCAATATTCTGCAGATTGTTAAAAAATCATGAAATACATATGCTTCATGGATGAGATGACGGTTTTTGAATACCCGGTTTGTTATATGTATAATAGTGGAACTGATGTCCATCAACATCTAGAAAAACAAAGTGTTTATCAAAAAATGTCACTTTTCCACTTTTGATATATCGTTTATTGGACTATCTTGTTGTCCGTATTCAGAGTCAGATATACAAATTTTCACGAAATCTTGGATAAAGATGTTGCTGATGTGCTGCTCTTGGATCATATCAGTGAATCGACAGCATTTCAACTGAGTGACGGTGGAAACCATTTGGCGATGTCTACACAATCAAATCTTGCCTCGAACTGCCTTGCGCTTGGGATGCAGAATCTGAGCTTGATGTTGAATACTGACTCGGAGTGCTGGCAACGGATGACACCCTGTGTCGCCTTGGCTCCTCTGAGTCGCTACTTGAATGGTAACTGTCGCTGTCGCCTGTCTCCGAGGATGTGGAGGAGTAGGAGGAGGACATCCTGGTCTGTACGGAGGCCGGTGTGGTGCCCATTGCGCCAGAGCGTGCTGTGGTCATCGTCGACATGGTGGCGACAAGCAGCGGTGTGTTCTCGCTGGGATCACTGTCATCGTCATCCGACTCATCTGAGGAGTCTATGTCATCTCCGGGAATGACTTTACGTTTGCAGACTGGGCAGGTGCGCTTGTTGCCTGTCAGCCATGGATCCACACACTTGCAGTGATAGGCTGCGGAGCAATGAAGAAAACCAAATTAAGCCAGAGTGCACCACGATATGTACATCTTCAACCCTTTCACCGCCATGGTTTGGTCCAAACCCATTGTTACAAAGGGTATGCATGGACTTGATTACAGGGAATTGGGGATGAACAGGTTAAAAGTTACGACTAGCATCAAACAAATTTGAAAATTCCACAATATGACACCCTCTTCACAGGAAATGAATACATGTAGCAGATGTACTAACTGCAGGATAGAATACATCTGCTAAATCTGTTCACAAATGTCACCCTTTCACCTTTGACCTCAGTCTAGCCCTACTGACCTCTGTGGTAAAGTTTGACCTCTATACTGGGGTTCTTCTTACACATTGTGAATACCATTGTGAACTATCTCCTTTGCACTTTGATGACAATATTATACCTCTAATATCAATATTTGCAATGGATTCACTTCTGTCATAAAATAATTTACAGTAATTTGTACCAAATACAGGAATAATCATAAGTTTCTTTCTACAGTGCAAATCTGAAGCACCAATTTACAATGTAACTTTTGGCAAGTTGAAAACCAACCTTTTCAGTAAGTGCACAGAAATTATCTATACTTGTTTGTGCTGTAAATCATTTATGATTTTCAATCTTTCTACAGTCATCCAATTAACATAGTTACTCCATCATTCCTTGTAAGGTATATTTTTTCGCTCAAATCTTGCGTAGTACTCACCGTGAGAGCAAGGCAGAATTCTCAGTTTTTCCCCATCTTCATATTCATCCAGACAGATGGCACAGACATCATATACGTCTCCTGAAATATGCAATTTGCAGATAAGCTTTAGGCAAACTGGATCCTTCCATAGCGTGTCTGACTGACTGAAATGAAGTCACTTTTACCTCCCAATGTCAGCAAGGTTAATAAACTCTAGCATTGGTATGCAGTAACAACATACGTGAATCTATACAAAGTTCATTTTCACAGAGTGAAAATATGATATTCACAGCTAATAGAGGCTTTCAGTAACAACACATATAAAATCACACACACACACACACACACACACACACACACACACACAAAGTATCCCTGCAGAGCATGTGACAGTGGCTTTTTTCAAGAAATTTTCAAAATGTCTCAAGAAATGATAATCTTCTTTATCAGATGACAAATTTACAGGATTTTTCATCCCATATGTCCAGGTTTAATATATTCAAAACGGTTTGATCAGCTCTTTTCATTTTTTGTTAGGAATGAAAAGAAGGGCATTCTCCATCATCACTATCATAACATTCAAATCCTAATAGCCCTCACCTTTCTTGAATTTCTGGGTTGGTAGTTTCTTAAGATGTTCCCTGGACAGTCTTGACCTTCGGAGTCGCCTTCTGTCACGTATGAACTTGGCAATCTGACGAAACAGAAAGAGAGAGATCTCAGTGTAGAGTCTCACTTTAACACAACCACATACTTAACCCTTTCACCACCGTGGTTTGGCCCAAACCCATTGTTATCAATGGTGATTTTGTACCGGTCCACTTGGATTTGGGGGTGAACAAGTTAAAGGGCAGTTTTTTTATCAGCTTTCTTCTCAGTAAATTGAACAATTACTGGGGAACTAGTCACAACTTTTGAAAGGAGAAAAACAGACTGGCACCATAGATATAGATATCACCAATGTCAACACATATCAATGCCAGAACCAAGGACTGAGGGCTGCCGCGTAAAATTCCAATATGCACCACAGGCAGCCCAGACGTATTGAGTTTTTCTTACTGTTTTCTCAATCAGTTCCTCTTCTTTTCTTCATGCTTAAAACTGAGGAGTACTCTGTAGGTACTTACCATAAAGATGACCATGAGAACAAAACATATGCCCACTATTATAGCGAATGGTAGCAGGTAATAATTGAGTGGTATCGTGAAATCAGGCGTCAGCGTCACTGTGAACCTGAGGGGAATCAGATGAGAAAACAACGTAGGGATAAGATCAACATGGCCTATGCACTCAATAGAACAGTCGTGGACATTTCCTGGAAATTTGTTCAGATTAAGTAAATGGAAACAACGGATAACAACCGATGACTCAGATATTCTTGAAAATCTACATCTGCAAGATCAACTTGAATGTATGAGTCACTCATTTTTAATAATATCTGTCACAACTTCTGTTTCAGTTGGATCTGCTGCTCATCAATAATGTAGCTTCACTATGAAATCAAGACAAAGGGTTACTTCATTTTCATACAATACCAGCTTCTTTTGTGCATTGCCATTGGACTGTGATTTGACCCCCTACAGCAAGTGCATATCTGGACACAAAAGTAATATTGAAGGTCATGAAATTGTTTGTGAACATGCACTTCTTCTATTATTTCAAGACTTCCAGTTCAAGAGTATTGTGACAGGAAAAACGGTGTGAAATCATGAGAATGCAAAGCTCACCCTTTCTGGTAGGTATATCTTTCCCTGAGTTCAAGTCCGGTATTTTCACCAACAAACACTGACGGTATCTCAACCTGTTTACCATCTATGACAAAAACAAAAGACAAGTAAGAACAACTCAAACATAAAAGAATTGCAAAAAAAGCTACGGCAAAGTACTGTATATGGAGAAAGGATTTGCTCAGCAAAACAATCCACGACCAAAACGAAACCATCTGTGACAAAGAAGTCTCGGTTATGGCAACTTTTTTTTTCTGATATAAATATTACATTTCTGATTGATAAGGTCATTTGAAAATGTTACTGGTATGTATGTATGGCACAAGGATGGGTATACATGTCTATGATGACATAGAAATCTCTTAACCTCGAATGTAAAATAATCTACATGTATTGTTCAACCATTACATTATTTTAATGATTATTTACATCAATATCACTGTCTACACACTACTCATCCTAGTAAACATGAAAAAGTCTGCCACACTAAAATGTTGACAACTGACAACAAAATATCTTTCCCTGCCTTTCTCCCCCCCCCCCCCCCTCCCATTAAAATACCGTTGATGGCAATTTCAAAAGAAAATCTATTTTTGCGTAATCAGGACTCAGCCCTATTGGTTACCATTTGTCACAGTGTGTAAATATCTCCCAATCCAAAGCACTCTTTCCCACTGACAAGGTCACAGCAGTACTCTTGATTCCACGAATGCAAGTGTTGGTTACTACGGTAACATCACTTTGCACAATTCAAGCATTTCCCACACACTGCCTTCAGGGTCAACAAGGCAGACATCAGAGCTCACATACATGTACATCAGTCACGCTGGAAAATCTCATAGTGAGAACCAATTTCACACCAACACAAAACCCCTCTAGTTGCTTACATGCATACTTCACACCATATTCACAACTGGAATATTCATTCAATGATAATGTAAATACACACAGAATTTCACAAACTATGTCTTCAACATTATTTTAGGCTTTTGAATGTAGACTGACTGAATGTTATATCTAAATATTTTATTTCTAGTGGGAAATATATAATTCAAAGGGGACTGTTGGTATGGATGTTTGCACAGTAATGTAATAAAACGCACACACAATTTTGGAAATGCTTCCAAGGTTTAATTTTGAATAACATTGAACTATATTAACTACTGGAAATGTTTTTGTTGCTGCAATGAAGGACACAACCGCAACAAGATTATTCATAATATGATACAATACGTATGACTGAACCATATACCCTATTATCCTTTTTTCAAAGATTTTTTTTGAATGTTTGATGCAAGGGTTTCTTGAACATCTTACGATAATTTTCAGGCTTTCAAATATTTGAGAAATCTACGGAGATCATTGAGGAAAGCTTGAAAGCAAATATGCCTTTCTTTTTTTTTCAGCCATTTCATTGAGAAATTAGAACGACTTAAAACATATAATTTGAAGCACAAATGTACATATCACTGTTTTTGTTTACATATTATCAGCAGTGTTCCTATGTAAATATGTTATTGTATTTCAATGCAAATATGTTATCATGTTTTTAGCTCCCATAGCCATATGTATATATGGCAATGGAAGCTATTCTTATAGGCTAGGAAAATGTCTGTATGTATGTATGTCTGTATGTCTGTACGTCTGTATGTCTGTATGTCTGTATGTCTGTATGTCTGTCCGTCAACATCAAAAACTCCAAAACCGCTGTACATTTCATCTTGATATTTGGTGTGTACATGGATGATGGGCTGTAGATGAGATTTTGTTCAAATGAAGTTGTCATTGCCAAAAATATGCAAATTAAGTGAAAAAATGTAAAAACAGTCAAAATTGAAAAAACTCAATAACCACTGAGCAGATTACATGAAAAATTAGCATGTAAGTACTTTGGGCTGACATGAAATGATTGTGCGCATCTTGGGTCAGTATCTTGGACTTGCTATTTTTCATGAATTTTTTTGTAATTTTCTCACATTTTTGGTCAAAAAATCTCCTGCTCTGAAACCACAAGTCCAATTGATTTGAAACTTGGTATGGAAGTGCATAGGAGTGACCTTTCCCAAATTTGGGCAAATCGTGGTGAAATTTGCATATTTTTAGTTTACACGTCCATAGACTCCCATGTATTAGGCAGATCTCCATAGACTCCCATGTATAAGGCCACAAAAAATAAAAATTTAGTTTCTCATCGTATTCATATTGCAAAAAGGATGCAGTGACACAATTTTTAGTCCCCACGGATGAAGTCCAGTGAGCTTATAGATTGGGTCATGTCCGTCTGTTCGTCCATCCGTGAGTCCATCCGTTCACGCAGATATCTCGGATATTTTGACAAAATGTCATGTGACCTCAGTGACCTTTGACCTCAAATATACATATTTGTCCATAACTCAGTAACCACAAGTGCTACAGCCTTCATGTATGGTATGATGGGACACCTTATGATGCCACATATTGTACCTCATTACTTATGCGCATATCTAATTTTGAGCGAGCCAATAGAGCTAGAGGTCTGATTTTTGGTATATAGGGATAACTTAGCAAAACAATTTTTTTGACAAAATGTCATGTGACCTCGGTGACCTTTGACCTCAAATGTACATATTTGTCCATAACTCAGTAACCACAAGTGCTACAGCCTTCATGTATGGTATGATGGGACACCTTATGACGCCACATATTGTACCTCATTACTTATCCGCATATCTAATTTTGAGCGAGCCAATAGAGCTAGAGGTCTGATTTTTGGTATATAGGGATAACTTAGCAAAACAATTTTTTTGACAAAATGTCACGTGACCTCGGTGACCTTTGACCTCAAATATACATATTTTTCCATAACTCGGTAACCACAAGTGCTACACCCTTCATGTTTGGTATGATTGGACACCTTATGACGCCACATACTGTACCTATAAATAATTATGTGCATATCTCATTCTGAGCGAACCAATAGAGCTGGATGTCTGATTTTTGGTATATAGGGATAACTATAGGAGAGAAATTTTTTGACCAAATGTCATGTGATCTCGTTGACCTTTTACCTAAAATATATGTTTATGTCAATAAATAAGTAACCAAAAGTGCTATGTCCTTTGTATTTAGTAGGATGGGAGACCTTATGACAACACACGCTTTACCTCATTAATTATGTACACATCTAATTCTGGGCAAGCGAATAGAGCTAGAGATCTGATTTTTTGGCATATAGGGATTAATTAGCAATATAATTTTTTTTTTTCAAAATGTCATGTGACCTCGATGACCTTTGACCTTGATTATACATATATATGCATATTTCGTAACCACAAGTTCTATACCCTGCAATTTTGATAGGATATTAGACCTTAAGATGTCACATCTTGTACCTCATTTATAATGCGCATATGTATTTCTTGGCTGGCCAATACTGCTAGAGGTCTGATCTTTTTTCCCAATTTAGAACCATAACTTAGACATGCCTCATGTGTTTCAAATTGGGAACAATGACATAGACCTATGTGCCCATAGATCTCAACATATACACTCCAGTGATACTTCTTAATGACCACATTTTCCTACCCCATCAAGACTAATACTCCTATTACAAGTGGGGACTATGTCATTGTAAATGACTTGTTGAGTTAATGGTTGTATCACAGTATTCGATATATCTAATTCTGTATTTTTTCCATTTTATATTCTGAATAATTACATTAAACATATTTCACTGTCTCCAGTACATTTCATTTAAGTATTTTCACTTCATGCACTTTATCCCTTTCACACATGTTCAAATATCTGACCAGAGAACAAACAGTAAATAGTCCAGGATGGGAGCTACAGTGTCATTGACGCTATCATGTTTTTTCTGTTATGTACACAATCTGACTGGCAGTGGGGTTATAGAGTATCCTATAGTTTTGTAGCTGTAACTACCCATTTTGCCAGTTTCTGTACCTATGCTGTTGTGAGTCTGACAGTGGTACCGTATTACTGAGTGTGGTACGGGTTTGTAACTCTAACTACACATAGTTTCTGTACCAATACTGTTTACTCTGATATTTCCCTATCCTCTGTTCTTTGTGAAAGTTCACATACAAATGTTTGCCTCTTTAGTAATGAAAACAAACCCCCCAATTATGACCTCTTTTGTGTAAAGGCTAGTGAGATCAACATGAAGACAAACACATCAACATGTACATACACATATCAGAGGTCACTGCAATTTTTAGACCATACGCACAATACAGGACAAGAGTTGTATTGCTTATATGTAAATCAACGGCAACAAAAACATGTCAAAGGTCAAGGTTGTTTTGACCTCGCAGACTTGCAGAACCCTATATGAGTATTCTATACTTGTGGAAATCTTGAACTGATATAAATGGACCATATTATCATGATGGGAACCTTTGACCCCATCGCTTTCACAATGTAATAAAATGCTTCAAGAGAAAAAACAATCCTAAGTCGTCAAGGAAATCAGTCTATAAATATTTATCAAACTATTTTTGTTACGTTATTCATTCTAAGGTATTCCATGAACACTTAGGTATACTATACATAGTCTTCACATGTGTGTGGCCGTCAGTGCATGGATATTTACAAGCTTTGAGAAACATGCCTCCTGATGTAAGTTTTTTTTTGTACAATCTGTGTTTTTATAAAACCCTTTCAGACCTTAACACCCACATATACATGTACATGTAGACTGGTAATTTTGGTATAGTTCCCAGAAAGTCAAGGCAAAACACCTGACAGTATTACACAGAAAACATATTGTGCAACAGATTACAATAAAAACACAGAAAGCAAATTGTTCAACACGTCAAATTCAACCGAAAAGAAAACATAGCCAGTGTGAAGTAAACAGGTAGACAGCGTAGCAAAGTCTGATACCTACATTTGTTGGGATTCATAGGAAATATATTATTGGAGTTAACATTGTGTACAATGGCTGCTCTGTATCCACCTTTCTGGGCATTCAGCACCTATAGATAGCAAAAAACAAAACACAATACAAGGAATGAAACTCTGGTTTCAACTCAGGAATAACTTTTCTTCAAAAGTGATTGGAAACTGTAAGTTATCACTGCATATTTGCTGATGTCCATATATGGTAAAATCTACATGTTGGCCATATTTACTTGTAGAATGTGCGTGACTCTGGGCAGTTTAGAGAGGGAGCACTATTTTGTGTGGTCCCCACACTTCACTTAAAATTAATGATTGACAACTAAAATAAAAGTGATCAAACCCCTTTAACTGTACATAGTTTTTCTGTTTTTGATGTTTGTTAAATTGTGCAACTTGTCTGAATTTGAATAAACTCTCATTTCACTTAGGGGCTAAATTTTTGATCTCGATATATACAATTTTACTTCCTGTGATTTACACTTATCAGACTACAACCTTCGTTGTATGTCAAGTTCGTAACCTTTCCGATATGCGACATCAAAATTGGATAGAAGACCTCTAATGTATCTTGATCACTGTCTTTTTTTAAGCAATTTATATCGGCAACAATCTTTGTATGACATGAATCTCTTAACAATTACAGTGTAAAATATAAAATACTGGAGGTCAATGAGTCCATTTTGATGTCACCTGACCAAAGGTCACAACCTTGACTCATTCTACTGACAAGGTCGCAATACGGCATCTAAAAACTCAAGGAACCAAATCTGTTCATGTTGAGTTTGAAAGGGTATACTCGATATCATTGAGTTGTGCAGAAAAAGGGGAACTTTCATTCTGAAATACTTTGATTATCTGATTTGTGTAAAACACAAAATACAAACAGTATGAATCACTGAAATCTTGACACTGCAACCACGGTAACAGAGTAATAATCAGGGATGTAATACTGCACATGTAGATATTTTTGAAGCTCTTAACCGGCTCACCCCTCAATTCCCTGTAAACAGATCCCTTATCTCCATTGATAAAGTTTTGGGACAACCATGGTGGTGAAAGGGTTAAGGTGTCTCTCAGAGCCTTCATCACTGAATTTCCATTGCAATCATAGCATTACAGCAAAATTTGACTGCTCAAAATACAGTGTGTTTCAGAGGAACGGACACTTTGTCAATAACAAGAAACATCAAATGTCCTTTTCTGATTGATGGCAAATTCTCTCCATCCCTTTGTTTCATGAAGTGACTCTCTGCTGTGTGTTTCATTTTCATGTTTATATCACATCCATATGAACATCAAAAAATTATGACCTTTATTTACAATTGACTATTCAAATTTTCCACCCGACAGTTTTTGTGTTGCGAGATGGAAAAGTAGAACAGGATTTGATAATCTACCGTTCAGTTGATTTCTTGCATATTTGCATACATGTAAAATGAATACTCTCAACTTTCAAAAGAAAGTTTAAACTATTGTGTTTCATGACCAGAACAAAAGTTGGCATTCACATTCCCAAGTTTTGTATGTGTCAAGCAAATCACCTAACATTTACAATTATGTGAAATATTTCATTAAAATCTCTGAGGAAAATTAAATCTTAATCCTTTCCTGCCAGACAGTATTTAGACTATTACTTCCCCACCAGCCAAGTCAGTAAAAAGCGGTATTGAGCCAAATTATGACGTATTTTCACCCGCTTGGCTTGGTATGTTATAGCATCTTTAGTCCAAAAAAATCAAGTTTACAGTATTTACATTTTCAACAGCCTACAAATGTACAGTATATGTTAAAATACACCATATGGAATATGTTATGTTTCATTAATTTTAACCATTTTAACCTGATGGTGAAATATGGACTTGGCAGGAAAAGGGTTAAAGTTGCACAAACAAGAATGGTGAGAACCTTTGAACTTTTCGGTAATAAGTTTCAAAATGAGTGACTACCCAAGTACTAACTGTGAATGGGAACACAACTGTATGATTTGTGTGGTGCGAAAATCTCACACAGCAAATTCTGCATGACAGTGAGGGAAATAGATATACACTTTTTATTTCTACATACCATGAGATCAAAATCGCAGCCTGATCTCTGCATAATGACAAAGAAAGGCAACGTCATATTCTTGGGAGGCGGAGCTATCTCTTTGCATCCATGGATGGGCTCTGCCTCCACCAACAAACCCTGCAGGTAAAACAGCAAAACACTTTATCAGTATTGGGGTCATGGTATTTCATGATAGATAAATCTTCTTGCACACTGTACAAATATCAGAATGACACTTCATTCTACATTGGTATACCTAAATTTAATGTTGTAAATGACTTTTTCGAGTCATTTTACACAGTCGCTGTAGCCATCCTATCCTGCCAAATAGATACAGTGTGCTAATAATGATATTGTCAAACATCTGCAATTTTCCTGAATTTGTTTTTGGCTTGGATTCTTCTATGAAATGAATAAATTTCATTAACATGTCAGCTCATCTAGACGTGTCTACTTTCTCGGAAATTCAAAAATGACATTCAAAGAGAGTTACAGGGACACTCTGCACAAAAGCACACATTAATGATACATCTATGGGCAGGGAGCTGTGAAATCATCTCACAAAAAATGTACTGTAATCAGTTTCAGGCATGTGTACGCTACAATGGTTTCAAGGAAAATCTAACCTAGATACATAAGAGACTACCGTGTATACCTTGCAAGAAGTCAGCACGGCAAAACTGACAAGACATTCTACACAGACAGACAGTAGCAATGGAAAACAGCCTGAATAAGTCTGGTCATTTGTGAGTGATTTGTTCTTTTTGTGTATTATGACTTTTGTCTATACACCATTGCGATAGAGAAATAATTGATAGAATGTCTAGACTGACGCTCAATGTAAGAGATTGTCTTTGAATACATGCATGATCAACTTTCTGCAGCATGCAAGGACAGCATCAGTTACATGTAAGCTGGAACGATACACTGGATTTGTACATGTACATGTACATACATGTACCGGTAAGTATACGATGGTGTGGACAGTACTGCAGACAGCAGTCAGATGGGGTTACATGTGGCTGCAGTACAACCAGTATACAAAAACCATATTACTATGTCTCAACTCTATACGAAAATGACATAAATCAAGCTTTGGAAACATCATTCTTTACAAATCATCATTATCATAATTATCATATTTAGTAGTTATACCATCATGAAATATCATCATTATTTCGCCATATGGCTAGCCGCACACCTATTACTGTCTCTATAATCTAATCTTGTGAAATGGCACAGAAAACTAGTACTTTTGAAACAAAGGTGTGAAATTACACCTGGACAAAGTCTCTTGTCCATACCATATACTATATTTTATTCACTAGTATGCCGTTTTTATCCGGTTTCTGCTGTATTTTACACAATAAAGACAACCACATACACACTTACAGTCATTCCTCCAGGAGGCAGGGCATAGCCAAAGTTTGATGGCATATCATCATATCTCTTAGTTTTGTTTTCTGCAGATGTCTGGAAGAGACAAAGCACACATAATGTTATGAAACTTCTATGTAAAAAAATATTTTTACAAACAGGAAACGAAAACATTTCATCCATGTTCTGAAATTCTCAAACCAAAGTTTCAAATGAGGAAGGAAGTAGAACTGATACAAAAAATAATAGTATTTATTTAAACATAGGGCCAAAGTCCCTGAAGCTACTATAGACATGGATACAAAATTAAGTATTTCCTGACTGTATGAAATTATCTCACTAAGGTCATCCAAGGGACATGTAAACCAAATATTAAAGCTGTCTGACCAGCGGTTTTGAAAAAACAAGCAACTCAACAGTTGACAGAGCTCTGCTGTGTTGTGTAGAGAATAACCTTTTGTGACACATGTATTGATGAAGAAGGTGGATATCTTTGATAGCTCATTTCAGGATGGCCTGACCAAAAATGGAAAAAAATTCCGTAAAAATACAGATTTGCATATTTCATCAGACTATATTAGTCTATAATAGCAAATAAACGAGAGTTAATTACATTCTAATTAAAGTAAACAAGACTTGCTTAAATCAAGATTTACGTCATAATAAAACAGCATATCTGTCAGGTTATAAAGAATCTTCAGCTGGTTATCTATATCTGTATTTTCATCCTATTAACCAAGCACATTTTAACTTTCAAATTAACATTGTAAGTTCTGTTGAATAAGTTGAGACTGTAGTACTCAGAGAAAGCACACTGACGAGACAAATGTTTGAAACTTAAGAAGTTCAAGGTCATCAAAAGCATTATAAGGAATCATGTAACACTTTCATTGCACTGTTTACACAGATTGCATAATTGCTATAAATAGCACATGAGGAATCTTACAGCCCAGCTTTACCGTAAAAACCCTATCACTTTGACCACTCTTTTAATTGACCACTCTATTTTTTTCCTCAAAAGTAATCTCATTTTATCCTTACCAAGTCAACCATAATGGAAATTAGAACTTTCTCTATCTCTATTTATTTGACCACCCTATCATGACAAACTATTATGAGCAATTTCTTTTAGATAACATAAATGGTGGTTCAGAATATATCAAAGTTGGGATTCAGGAAAGTTGCCTTTACATGTTTTAATCCTCCAAGTTGGTAAGCATTTCACTATGAACTGTCAAAAAAAGTTGAACGTTCTGATAATTCCACACTAAAATTATTTTGGCTTTGATGATTTCCTAATTAATTCAATTATTTAAAATCATATTAATTATTTTTTTCTGGGTGAATTGATAGGGTTTATACAGTACAAGAATTACATACAATGTAAGTCAAACTTTGACCAAAAATGACAAAAAAATTCCTTAAAAATACACATTTGCATATTTCATCACAATTTGAACAAATCTAAGTTGGGTTATCCCTAGGGACCTGTATACCAATAACAAAGCTGTCTGACCAGCGGTTATGAAGAAGAAGATTTTTTACCAAAAACACCTTTTTTGGCATTAATTGCCTATTTTCAACAATATCAAAAATTAAAAAAAATGGTTTCTCAAAATCATATTCTTCATCTACACAACAAATATCAAATCAGTAAGTACTGCGGTTCTCAAGATATTTGAGTGGACGGACGCCTCACAAACGGACATACATACATACATACATACATACATACATACATACAGACTGACGACGGACGCCGGACGGATACCCATCCCAATAGCTTCTATAGACTATAGTCTATAGTAGCTATTGAAGAATAATAAATTTTACTTTTTGATATCAAAGATTGACATGATTTAAGCACAACATATCGAATCTATATTGATATCTGGATTTGGGGAAGTAAATATCTCATAGCATATTTATAAACGGCTGTTTAAAAATCTCAAAAAAATTCTCTATTGCGAAGAAAGTTCACAATTATCCCACTGTTGTGACACAAAATTACAATATTTACTTGTACAGTAAGTTCAGTAAAAACTGTCATATTTTCATGCTGACAGTATGGTAGGTCTTTGCCAGGCAAGTCAGTGAAAATCATGTTTGTGTATTGAAGATATTTTGGGTCATGAGTTTAGGTTATAATGAGATATTTGATGCTGTGTCTGTTTGAACCACTTTGACCTGATCACAACAGACGTTCATGTGCATAGCCAGGATGTGGGTCAATGGCTGTATAGCAGGTTTAAACATCATAGAAATCATCAGATTTTCTTCAAGGGACCCATAACACTTTGTGTCACTAACTGGTACAGAAGTCAAAACAGCTTTCAGAGTCATGAAAGTTGGTCAACAATATTTTTGTAGCAAGCAACATACATGACGGACTGTACTGGAAAGTGTATACCCTCACATCGGGCCAAATACATACACGTGTGTGTCTCCATTAACATGACTTGGGGTAGGTGAGTGTGGAACTGTTTTTAAATTTTTCCTTTCCAATAGTGTACGACTGATCAAATTGAAAAGAATTAACAGAAACCTACATCAAAATTAATTATGCATGATTTTAGATGGACTGAGTGACCAGAAACATATTTAACTTGGCCCCAGTAATACCCTAGACTAAAATGCCAATCACACTGTACTTCCCCAAAAATATCTGTGTGCTCATAAACCCCTGACTTGTCAATGATATTTTTGCACATGACATGGAACACATGTTGTATACTCACCACAATGACGTCTGCATCCACACAGGTCACATGAAACAAAGCAAGCAGGTTCACCACGGTGAAAATGTAGAGGGTGGTGACCGATGACGGTATACTTGTACTGTAAGGTGGCATTTTGAGCCTGTTCTGAAAAAAAATAACGACCACAAAAAATTTAAGTGTCTTTTACTCAGAAAGTCAACAAAGTCTGTCCTCTAAAAAGTCATAAAGTTGTGAGATCGATGGCATTTGCATAGCAGGAACTGATTCTTACCAGATTAAAGTGCATACAATATGTGTATATTTACATAGTTCAGGTTGAGACATCCTGTAACTTATGAAAAGACAATGGCTTCTTATTAAATTAAAATGTAAAAAGCATGTATTTATGATATATTAAGGCAGCAATGACAGCGTTCATGGCAAACTTTGATTTCATCAAACAAATCTTCCTGTGTACATGTATAAACACATACATTTCAAGTAACCTAATAGTCATGACACAGCAAAGTGGACAAGTCACTGACAAAGCAATTTTGGGGTCAGAAAGATAAATTTGCATTGTTGAACTGTCCCAGAGCTATCACTGATTGCCATCAACATGGAACACATACATTGTACGGTTAAAGTCCACTGGGAGTATGTGTACATTACAATATTTTGTTAGCCCTTTTCAATGAGCAATTTGAGTTTTATGTTGATAGTCAGGGATCTGGTGACAGTTTATGGCTCTGTCGAAAGCTGAGTGGTTTTTTTTCTCTTTTTTGGATGCATTATACAGCAGACTCTAGACAACCATCACCGCATGTACTGTACACGTATGTGTGCTGTATAAAATGTAGATCATGGAGGGACTGTGTGTGGATCAAACTATGACTAAAGACTGACCTTTGACAAAATTACATCACGCATAGTGAAAATCATACCCTGACCCAATTCTTAGGGGTAATTAGGACAAACAACCTTTTGAAGTTACCAAACATTATATTTTTGCAGTTTGGTATGTTCACGCCATTTTTCCACAAAAGGTTCCACTTCTCCAGGGAAGCAAGAAAATCAAATGTATATAAGAAACTATATTTTTATTTGGACAAATTCCCCATAAAAATATACATGTACATTAAATATATGTACATACAGTTAACCTTGTACCATGGCAACCACCATATGATGCGAAACTGACAGACTCACACACATACAGAATTGTCCGTCATCAGTTCCTGACATCACAGCAAAGCAGAGTGGCTCTAAGTGACACACACACAAGGCTTAAAAAACATCCATTCATAACACCTGCGCCAACATCACTTTACATGTATAGATCATTAGATGCATGCTGTTGTTATGATTGAGGAATAGGTTTTACCGTACATAGACTGATCGTGGAGTCACGACTATGAGAAACAGTGTCATCATACAATAGGCTCAAGTTAAGTACTGGCTGCAGGGATTCAATATCATATTGATTGTCACATTGGTCATAATTGCCTACCTGAAAGCATTGTACAACACAGTGTACATGTACAATGGCCTAATCATCTTATGAAACCGACTTGAACAGGGAAGATGTCCTTGTACACTCATGTTGAACGCCCACATAATATTTTTTTTATAAAAATATACGTGATACGTAATACATATTTTTATGTTCAATATCACTGACGACTATGATGTTAAAATAATTTCACTAATCATGGCTGACATAACCAAAGGTGACAAAAAACCCCAACATGTCATGTCCACGTTTATGAAGCCTTTTTAAATTATGTTTTCCAAATAAAAAATTTATCTTCACCTCCTCAAAAACAAATTGGACTGTATCAAATTTTTGAACAGAAAGATGATTTGAAAAAACTGACTAACATTCAAGCTCTATTAAAGGGTCAGTAGCTGTCACTTTTGATAATTTTTTTTTCGGTATGTCAATTGCAAGTTCTTGATCTATCCCAAAAGCATGTTGAAACACCCACTATACACATGTATTAAGCTTGTCAAGATAGGATCTCTACAGTATGCTTCATAGGATCTCTACCGTGTAAAATGCACCGTTATTATGTTTGTATTCTAGTTCTGACCAGAATGCAGTTTACATGTACACATGTACAGGCTGAGTTGACAAGCTGATTACTGTGTATCTCAACATGCTTTGAGGACTAGAACAAGAAACTATAGTTCACTTTTTCAAAACAATGATATTGAAAATATTTTCAAACGTTACTGGCTACATGTACTGGCCTTTGTCACTGTTAATTGCATGTTCCAGTATTTTTGTTTTCTGTGGAACAAAAATTGTGAAAATATTACCAGCAGTTACAGCTTTTGTCCCATTGATACAACCACACTCATTTTGTAAACAAAGACAATGACTACTAGACCTAGATGGTGATCTTTCATATCCTAAGGGACCATGGATAATTAAAACATGCGCACAGTAAACGAAACTACATGTAAGTGTGTTTGTCCCCACCCCCCTCCCCTAAACGAAAGTTTGGAAGTGCGAAAATCCAACCAAACCTCATTCTGTATCTGCATCCAACAATCGGTGACTGCGTCGCTATGAAATCACTCATACGCTACGCAACCCCCACCCCCACCCCGGGCATACCCCCTCTAAAATCAATCTCTGTTCAGCACAAACTCAACAATGATGCAACCAGTAGAATGAAATGAAACAAGTGTATCAAAAATGATTGTTATGTTATTTTACTTGTGCACTGATCCACATATATGTCAAAAGAATGCTGGTGTAGCACAAACAATATAGCGCAATATTTTGCGATTGAAAACGTGTAACGAGACGTTGCAATAGGAAAACCTGTAGTGCGATTTTTGTGCACGGTAATCGAAACACAACCAAACCCCCTCCCTCAAAACACTACAGTTGCGTTTACCGTTCGCATGTTTTAATTATCCACGGCCCCCAATCACCTCTGGTCATAATGTGAGTATTCATAGTGTTCAAACATTTACCCCCTCCCTCAAAACACTACAGTTGCGTTTACCGTTCGCATGTTTTAATTATCCACGGCCCCCAATCACCTCTGGTCATAATGTGAGTATTCATAGTGTATTCATGTGCATCAATAGCTATTGAAACTATGTATCAAATGACCCATCCAACTATTTTGGCTCAGTTTATGGTTTGTCATAAAAATGACACGCATCAAAAATTTTCATGAAGCATCGTTACTTTTACAAGATACCTTTCTGAAATAATTACATGTCCGATTGTCGTCAGTGAGAGAAAGCAAAACACTTCGACTGTGGATACCATTACCACATATCACACACAACAAGTCACATGAGACTGAATTGGAGTAGGAAACCCTCTTCTACAAATGGCAAAGAGTTCATTTTAATTCAGCACTCTAAAAACTTTCTAAATTTGAAAATAAAATAACTTGTGCATCCACTTTTAAGTGCCTGCCACTATAAATTTTTTCACTTTTTTTCACAAATTTGAAACAAAATGAAATGAACCACAACAAATGTTTCTTCCAAATACATAAATCTCCAAAGACTTGATGAAAGTGGTAATTAACACCTACACATACATGTACATGTGCGTGTGAGAATCACTTTGTACTTCATTTGGACTTCATTGCTCAATGACATATTAATTTGACGATATAAGATAAGGATTTAAAGTTCTGAATAAATTTATGTAATTTACTGACAGCGGTCGTCAACATTCACGCCAGAAATGAAAGTAACTAACGCATTGACTAAATATGTACATGTACATGTACAAGTATTTCCATCTCAAAAATAAAAACAACCAATGAAATTTCAGGCTCCCCATATAATGAATGACATTGGTCATTACATATTCAGAGAAATACATGACCCATATTATCAGCAATTTGGAATACCAGTTCAATGGCCGATTAAATTATGATTACTCATTGTGTATGACAAATTACATGGGTGTACCAGTACATGTACTGTATATTGCAAATGAATTCACTTCCTTGTTGGCAAATTCTATTCAAAAATTTTCATGTATTATGTCAACAACATTCAGGCAAACTCTATAATTTGATAATTTTTTTTTCACAAAAAGATGTACACTCTCAGGAAAAGTCCTTACCGTTGCCAATGTCAATGTAACGTGAAGTATGTACCAGTAGCGTATGTTCCACTTTCGGCCAACATACAAAATTGGACAACATGTAAATGCCCTCAGGCGCCTGCACATGGCAGATGGCTATTGGATGTACCATGTGTGCACACTCCATAGTGGAATATGACACACTTTTACATGAGAAGGTGTATACCGTTTGCACAGGCATTCATACCCACTACAGGGCTCGAAATTAACTTTTTTCCCTAGTAGTCCCATTGGGCTACCATTTTCTGAAGTTGGTAGCCCAGTGACAAGGTCTGGTAGCCCATGCATGAATGAAGAGTTTATTTGTAAAGGATACTTTTATTTATAGCTTGACAATGAAAGATTTATTTTGCATGATTTTATCCGGGAAGTGAATTTTCTAGTCATGTAACATCAATACCTGCAGATCATAGCCTTAGGAGTACGGTATAGCATGTATAGTGGACAACGGTAACGCCTCAAAGTTTGACGACCTATTCACACATACGCAGTACTTATACGTAAGTTTTGGTGTTCGCCAAGACAACGACTTTTCACTCAGCACGTGTAAACATAACATGGCTAAAATAGATCGGCTATGAATTTCAGGATGACAACTTGGTACAGTCATGTTCTTAATACTTTCGTGGCAATTTTGGCCATATTTCTCCACCATAGTACACTATCATGAGATGAGCTGGTTCACTTCGGAACCCGTAATTTATGGATGGCTCGACAGCTTTATCTTTGCAGTTTGAATAATTTTGTGTTTAATTGTGAGTGATACATTGTGATTAAATAACTATGAAAATGAATTTTCATTGGCCATCATTTCCCGAGCCTGTCATCCAAGTAAATCAGTTCAGATAATGATATTTTAGTTTGGTTGACTGTATGAGCGTCGGTCATCTCACAGCGATCAACATCATGTTGCCCACTAAGTAATTTCGTGTCCCACGCTTTGGTAGTCCGTGTGGGCTACCATTTCATGGGTTTTGGTAGCCCCAGGGAAAAGTTGGTAGTCTGTGGACGCGGGACTACCGCTAATTTCGAGCCCTGCACTAACTATATGAACAAACACTGGCATGCAACCATGTTATATCTACTTGTACATGCAGTTTTGTTCCTTTGATGCAAATAAAGAACGGTCCAGTGGTGCCAGCTGTGGCTAATGTGTGGTAAGATGTACCATTATCTGATATCCAAGTAACGTACATGTATGTGTGTGTGTGTGTGTGTGTATGCATGAGTACCGTGTACAGGTCAATTCATGGGGCGATTTATTAAAACTGATTACAAAATAATTGACTATAATGCAGTACATGCTGAGTATATCTAACCATATCTAGGCCAGAATGCTCTTTAGATATTTACCAGTAAAGTATCAATTGCCCAGGGATGGCATGTAGATCAGGACTTAGTGCCATAATGTGTGCTTTGTTTCATTTTTCAGTACTCTGCCGGCAGAAGTGCAGCCAACTGGTATTCCTCCTTTTGCTGGAGCCAAGGCATAAATTTAAATATTCTGCAGTTTAAACATTTTGTAAAGAACCTGCCTACATGGACATGTTTCCTTGAGAAACCTGCAAAAGCAATTGCTTTTTGATATTTCAAACTTGACTGATAATTAGGCTAGCCCCTATCAGCACTGAATCAGTGCTATGCACACTAACTGTATGACAAAACTATAGTTTGAATTGCAAGTTTACCAGAACTTGTCCTGTGTATCCTACCCTCTTGAGATGGTGCACATCAGGGCCTATATGCAGTGACAAAGTTTCATTTACTCAAAAGTTTTAGAAATAATTTTCTGTTTTGCTTGTGTGGACTATTTTCAAAGACTAGTGAGTATGATGGTTTTCACCATCTTGTTCTTGTAAAAATGTAAAATTCATCTTTATTCTTCTATAGATAACATAAAGAAGAGCAACCAATCTGAATTTCAAACGTTGTAAATTTTGTTCACCTATAAATCCTAAAATTTGCACATTGACCCCTGAATGTTATTCTTGATAATGAAAGACAATGGTTTGAGTGTCATTGAAAGTCTTAGAAAGAGTCAAAACTTTCAGTTTCAGGGCCCATATGTACATGTCGCCTTTCAAGATTTGAGCTCTCATCCCTTGGAACAAAGAGGCTTTTTGTTCATTACACTTTGAAAGTTACATGTACATGTAACTTACGTTGCACTGTATATTCAACTGTTTCTTCTATATCTGATTGACGAAACCTATATTTCACAAGTCATGATAACTTTTTAAAAGTAGCAAAAATATGCCAATTTTAAAGTTTCAGCGGATTTAAAAACCTTTTTTGCTATTACGCATAATACTACATACATTGTATATACAATACATGTAACTAGGGTAAACTTCTGTTGAACCATACCTATGCATGTCCACCATTGAATAATAATATGGTGTTGTGTTAGTTCAGTCTGGTGATCAGGTATTGACTCGATGGTGATGTCATCACATTGAAACGTATCGGAACCCATTCTGAATAAAGGGCAATAGCAGAGAGTATTTCTGCACACTCCATCATATAGGAGGTACATGTACATGTACTGTACGTGCCCTTATTGTGAACTCAGATCTGTTCAAATCTGCATCAATCTTTGTCACAAATTTGGTGATAAATAGCTCCTTCGTATTGTATCTGTTTAAAGAGAGCTAACCCTCTTCCATTATTGCGCTTTCACATTTAGCATCTACAGGTCGGCCTAGAAACCACAAGCAGTCCCGGGAACCCTACCCAACTTGTCACATGTACAACTTGTGCACTCAAGACACACACAAGAAAATCATGATATCAGTTCATTCATTCATATAGTGATATGTAACTTCTGGTTTTGATAATATCTTGACTATTAATCACCTTTTTTGTTCCAAACTGTGGATGACAGTATGTAATTGCTATGTTTAATTTCAGTTGACATGGAGTAAAATTTTGATGAGTTTTCTGCACTATCTCCCACATGTTCCAGCCTCAATATGATTTGATATAAATCATTTGTTCCACACTAATCAACTTTCTTTATGTCTGGCCAGTCAAGTTAGAACAATAGACTTGTACCAAGTTCTGGTTGTGTAAAGGTAATTACATTGGCCATACACATGTATCTCGTTGGCATTACCAACCCATCTTTCTCTTTTGCAGCTCATTTATATAAATCAGTATTTACAAACAGTCCACTTAAAACTCCAGGGACTTGAAAGACTTGTACACACACATTTACATGTCATAAAATATGGGTCAAAAATGCCAAATGAATAAATAGTGTACATCACTTTTCCCCATTGTTACTTGCAAGAAGACACCATCAACATGCGAAAGTTCTCCTTGAAGCAGGACAGTTTCTCAGGGTTATGTAGGTCATTTCCCCCACACTCATCATGACCTGAGTTCAATTAGTCTAGAACATTCTCAAGGTCACTGCCCTTGATGACCTCACAAACCTTGAATTCAATTAGTCATGTTTGGAATGTTCTGGAAAGTTGATTAGTTGTGTAAGGGAGATAATTTTAGAACAGTAATTAGCATGTCAATAAAGTTCTAGATTGTTCTTATATGCCTTTATAAAAGGGACGTGCACAGCTTCCAGTCAGACTTTGGGATCGTGTCTCTTGTGTGTTACTAAACTCCAGCAGTAGTCATTCTCAAGACTTTTCAAGACCTTCACTGTCAACGCTGGATTTATACTGTGGACTTTGTGCAGCTTCAGCCTGCAAGCCAAAGGACTGTTCATTCATCCAACTGACTGTTACAACTCTGAGACTGGAGCTTTGCCGTCCCAGCTGAGATAAGTAGTCTGTACACTTTTAAAGCTTGTACTCTATCCCTGACTTAGCAATTAGTTTTATTTTCGTAATAAATTTTGTTTAAACGTTAACTGCTGAGTTCACCTTTTTGTTCGTTTTCTCTGCACGTAACAAAATTGGGGCTTGTCCGGGAAACGAATATTTTGAGCCGTTTGACAACATTTTGCCTGCCCTTTCAAAACTACTGTATACTGTGAACTCAGCGAATTTAATCATGGCGGAATTTAAACCAGACGAATTTATGGATGACCTTGATCAGGACACATTTAATTCCCTCAGAAAAGACAACCTCATAGCACTGGCAAATTTCCTTAAAGTAGATGTCAAAAGATCTATGCGCAAGCGAGAAATTCAATTCAAGATTGCAAAACATTTAGTTAATTCTGGCCATTTTGAAGAGTCTGCCTTAAAAGATTATGAGCCTGAGTCTTCCTTCGAACTCAAAAAATTAGAATTAGAAATTCAGGCAGATTTGGAGCTTAAAAAATTGGCATTAGAAAAAGAAAAAATACAAATGCAATTACAAATGAAAGAAAAAGAATTGCAAATGGAAGAAAGACAGAAAGAAAAAGAAAGGCAGAAAGATTAGAAATGGAAGAAAGACAGAAAGAGAGGGAATTGGAAATGAAAGAAAAAGAATTGCAAATGGAAGAAAGACAAAGGGAGAAAGAAAGAGAGGAAAAAGAAAAGGAAGAGAATTAGCAGAACACCAACTGCAGTTAGAAATGAGACGTTTAGAGCTTGGAAAGTCAGGAAAATTCTTCCCTTCAGACAATTTTGACATCACTAAGCATTTCAGGTTAGTTCCCCCTTTCCAAGAAAAGGATGTTGATAATATTTTCTCCATTTTGAGAAAATTGCTCAGAGTCTGAATTGGCCTAAGGAGTCCTGGTCTATGCTTTTGCAGAGTGCTTTGGTGGGTAAAGCCAGAGAAATTTACATTCAGTTGTCAGTAGAGCAGGCTTCAGATTATGATTCTGTGAAGGAATTAATCTCAAGGGTTATGAGTTGGTGCCTGAAGCTTACCGTCAGAAATTTAGGGATTGTGAGAAGGTGAAAGATCAAACTTACGTTGAATTTGCTCGAACAAAAGAACAACTGTTTGATCGTTGGTGTTCTTCTGAAAAGGTCAGTCAGAATTATGACAAATTACGACAGCTTGTTTTGATTGAGGAATTTAAAAGGTGCATCCGGAGTGACATCAAGACGTTTATCAATGAACAAAAGGCAGATACATTGGAGGTCGCTGCACGTTTGGCCGATGATTATTCATTGACCCACAAATCTTCCTTTCTCAACAAACCATCCCAGTCCTTTTCCTACAGAAACAATGCAGGTAAATTTAACTCGTCCTTTTCATCCAAGAATTTTTCAAAGGAGAGTAGAAAATCAAATGACAACAGTTCACAGAATTCAAGTAACACTCCCACATCATCAGATCCCAAGTCTCAATCTCCTTCTGACAAACAGTTCGGTACACTTTCTTGTAATTATTGTAAGAAAGACGGCCATTTAATGTCAGAGTGTTTCAAATTGAAAAGAAAACGTGAAGGTCAAAGTGGTCAAGTGGATCTAAGCCCACCGGCTTTATTTCTTCATCAACTCAATTAGAGTCTAATAATGTGTGCAACACATTTTCTGAGGTTAAAAAAAAAAAAAAAAAAAAAAAAAAAAAAAAAAAAAAAAAAAAAAAAAAAAAAAAAAAAAATAAAAAAAAAAAAAAAAACAAAAAACAAAAAAAAAAAAAAAAAAAAAAAAAAAAAAAAAAAAAAAAAAAAAACAAAAAAAAAAAAAAAAAAAAAAAAAAAAAAAAAAAAAAAAAAAAAAAAAAAAAAAAAAAAAAAAAAAAAAAAAAAAAAAAAAAAAAAAAAAAAAAAAAAAAAAAAAAAAAAAAAAAAAAAAAAAAAAAAAAAAAAAAAAAAAAAAAAAAAAAAAAAAAAAAAAAAAAAAAAAAAAAAAAAAAAAAAAAAAAAAAAAAAAAAAAAAAAAAAAAAAAAAAAAAAAAAAAAAAAAAAAAAAAAAAAAAAAAAAAAAAAAAAAAAAAAAAAAAAAAAAAAAAAAAAAAAAAAAAAAAAAAAAAAAAAAAAAAAAAAAAAAAAAAAAAAAAAAAAAAAAAAAAAAACAAAAAAAAAAAAAAAAAAAAAAAAAAAAAAAAAAAAAAAAAAAAAAAAAAAAAAAAAAAAAAAAAAAAAAAAAAAAAAAAAAAAAAAAAAAAAAAAAAAAAAAAAAAAAAAAAAAAAAAAAAAAAAAAAAAAAAAAAAAAAAAAAAAAAAAAAAAAAAAAAAAAAAAAAAAAAAAAAAAAAAAAAAAAAAAAAAAAAAAAAAAAAAAAAAAAAAAAAAAAAAAAAAAAAAAAAAAAAAAAAAAAAAAAAAAAAAAAAAAAAAAAAAAAAAAAAAAAAAAAAAAAAAAAAAAAAAAAAAAAAAAAAAAAAAAAAAAAAAAAAAAAAAAAAAAAAAAAAAAAAAAAAAAAAAAAAAAATAAACCCCTCTTATCCCCAATTAATGAGGTCAAGGTCAATTCTTCTCAAGATAGCATTATGGGTATTTTCGAACCATTTATTCATGATGGTTTTATATCACTTTCTAGTGATTTCTCTTCCGCTACCCCTGTCAAAATTTTAAGAGATACCGGGGCTTCCCAGTCTCTTTTGTTGGCAGATACCCTGCCGTTTTCTGAAAAGTCATTTTCAGGTTCTAAAGTTCTTATTAAGGGGGTAGATTGTAATGACTTATTCCTGTTCCTCTCCATAATGTCTATTTGTCTTCGGACTTTGTTTCTGGACCTGTGACTTTAGGTATTAGGCCTTTTTTGCCTTTTGAAGGGATTCACCTTCTTCTTGGAAACGACCTTGCTGGGGACAAGGTCATTACTAATCCACTTGTGACTGATAATCCTAGTTTAGATCAAAATCCAGAGCCAATAGAGGAAGACATTCCCGGCCTTTTCCCATCATGTGCCATTACTCGAGCCATGTCAAAGAAACTTCTGAGAATCAAAATACTCTCAAAAATAATGTCACAGATGTTGACTTAAATGACACCTTTCTCAGTCAGGTGTTTGACACGGATCATTCCGTTATCCCTCGTGGATTTGAAACTTCCAGTAAAACTTCTGCTGACCAAAGTCAGACATTTTCTAGATCAAATCTCATTGCAGAACAACACAAAGACCCAGATATTTTGTGTTTGTTTGACAGGTAGATGATGAAGATAAAACTTCAGATAGCTCTGTTTCCTATTATACAAAATCTGGTATCTCATGCGTAAATGGAGACCTCCAGATGTCTTGGTTGATGACGACTGGGCTATAAAACATCAAATTGTGGTTCCAAAGCCCTATCGTGCTGAAATATTGCGCCTGGCCCATGAAACGCCCTGGGCTGGTCACTTAGGAGTCAGGAAAACTTATCATAAAATTCTCAGTCACTTTTATGGCCTAATCTCAGGCAGGATGTAGCACATTTCTGTAAAACTTGTCACACATGTCAAATGGTAGGAAGCCAATCAGACTATTCCAAAGGCCCCTTTACAGCCAATTCCTGCATTTCAAGAACCATTTAGTAGGATTCTAATAGACTGTGTTGGGCCCTTACCAAAAACAAGATCAGAAATGAGTACATGCTGACAATAATGTGTACATCAACTCGGTTCCCAGAAGCCATACCACTGAGAAATATAAAGACAAAGACTATAGTGAAAGCTTTAGTCAAATTTTTCACTTTATTTGGCCTCCCTAAATGTGTCCAGTCCGATCAGACTCCAACTTTATGTCTGGTATTTTTCAACAAGTAATGGATCAGCTAGGCATTAAACAGTATAGGTCATCCGCCTATCATCCAGAAAGTCAGGGTGCTCTTGAGCGATTTCATCAAACTTTGAAAAACATGATTAGGACCTACTGTTTTGACACAGAGAAGCAGTGGGATGAAGGAATTCATTTTTTGCTCTTTGCTGTTAGAGAGTCAATTCAGGAGTCTCTTGGTTTTAGCCCATTTGAGCTTGTATTTGGACATACAGTCCGTGGCCCACTAAGCTCGTTAAAGAGAAATTCCTATCAGACGATGATGATTGTCTGAATATTTTGCAATATGTGTCAGATTTTCGTACAAAACTCTCTAAAGCATGTGAATTAGCCAGAGAAAATCTTGAGTCATCTCAGCAGTCAATGAAAACCAAATACGATAAAAACACTTCAAAACGGAAGTTTGAACCAGGTCAAAAGTTCTTGTTCTACTTCCAATTCCTGGCAAACCACTCCATGCTCGTTACTTTGGGCCATACCTAATTGATAAGAAATTGAGTGATTTAAATTACATCATAATAACACCTGACAGGCGAAAACAAAAACAGCTATGTCACATAAATATGCTTAAGCCATATTTGGATAGGGATAATCCTACTATAACTCAGCCTGTCAGTGCAGTCAGTTCAAACCATTATGAAGATAGTGATACTGAAACTGACTCGAGTGAAAATACTCTAAACTCAAAGCTGGGCTCGGTCAAGCTTCAGAACTCAGAAATCCTGGAGAAGCTGGAGTCTACAAAGTTGGCACACCTCCAGCCAGAACAACAACAACAGGTGAAAGAACTGCTCCACGAATATAAACACCTGTTTCAAGATGTTCCAACAAGGACAACATCACCTATCACAACGAAGATGTCTGCGACAGTAATCCATGGAACAACATCCAGACAGACTGAATCCTGCGAAAGCGGATATCTCCAGGAGGAAGCCAAGTATTTGCCGAACAATGACTTTATAGAACTCAATACAAATAACCGGACTTTGCCATGCATACTTTATGCCAAATTCAGTGCCATTTCAAGTTTTCCAATACCAAATTGCAAGAGGATAGTCATGGGACCGATCATCCTGTTTGCTATTTTAACAAATTTAGCAATTTAACAAATCCCAGAGAAACTACTCTACAATTGAAAAAGAGTGTTTATCTTTGATATTAGCTTTACAGCATTTTGAAGTTTATGTTACTTCTTCAAATCAGCCAATAGTGGTTTATATTGATCACAACCCTCTTGTTTTTCTGCAGAAATTTAAAGGCAAAAATCAGAGATTGCTAAGATGGAGTTTAATGTTACAGGAGTTTAATCTTGACATTAGACATATCAAAGGCAGAGACAATTTATTGCAGACTGTCTCTCTCGTATTTAGAGTTTATTGTTGTTCACTTTCAAGAAATTTTACTTTAGAGTAAAACAAAATTTGAGTACTTAAATCTTTTTCAAGATTACATTTGTAAAAGAAAGATTTTTCTTTGAAAAATTTTCTTTTTTTGAAGAGGGGGTGTGTTATGTAGGTCATTTCCCCCACACTCATCATGACCTGAGTTCAATTAGTCTAGAACATTCTCAAGGTCACTGCCCTTGATGACCTCACAACCTTGAATTCAATTAGTCATGTTTGGAATGTTCTGGAAAGTTGATTAGTTGTGTAAGGGAGATAATTTTAGAACAGTAATTAGCATGTCATAAAAGTTCTAGATTGTTCTTATATGCCTTTATAAAAGGGACGTGCACAGCTTCCAGTCAGACTTTTGGGATCGTGTCTCTTGTGTGTTACTAAACTCCAGCAGTAGTCATTCTCAAGACTTTTCAAGACCTTCACTGTCAACGCTGGATTTATACTGTGGACTTGTGCAGCTTCAAGCCTGCAAGCCAAAGGACTGTTCATTCATCCAACTGACTGTTACAACTCTGAGACTGGAGCTTTGCCGTCCCAGCTGAGATAAGTAGTCTGTACACTTTTAAAGCTTGTACTCTATCCCTGACTTAGCAATTAGTTTTATTTTCGTAATAAATTTTGTTTAAACGTTAACTGCTGAGTTCACCCTTTTGTTCGTTTTCTCTGCACGTAACATCAGGCACAGAGATGTACAGTAGTCTGGGCTTTAGATCTTCCTAAAAACTGATATTGGTTGAAGGTAATAGAAATCTGTCAAGTTACAAGGTTGAGGACATAACTGCTTACTGTAACCCTACCTTGTTTGCAGGACCCATGATTGAGTTACACAATGTCTCGCTGCCAGCAAGATTTTGTGAACAAACTACATGTACTGAATAGATGATGAACAACTCTACCTACACGAACCTTACACAAACACTTACAAAAGAGAATTCAGAAATGCACATGAGTGCCCAGAGTCTGAGACGCCTTACACAACTGTTCATGTAAATATTCTAACTATCTATATCCCATGTATGACCTAATTATCTCCATGGCCGATGGGTTGAGAGCATTTCTCAGCAGATAGTCTTACCATGATCACAGTGGCATGTACAATGGACCCCCTTTCACTATAATGGCATATTCCATGAACGGTCTTTCCTTTCATTTTCAGACAATTTTCTAAGTAATCACATTTTTGATGCATGTATTTATCACCATCTCCTTTTCATGTAACCCCTAACACTTTCATGGTTTAGACCAGATCCATTGTTTTCTCTGGTCGATATGGACCTGTGATAAAGAATTGGGAAGGGGAGGGGATGTTTCACCTCCCTTGAATCCCTAAGAAGACCATCTTTGTCAAACTGTACACTCACTTTTCACTAGGACTTGTGGCGAAATGATTTGAACTACTAGATTAAATTACAAATTGTACAACAGTTTCATACAACTTTTGATTTTCAAGTGTGTAAACTGGGTACAGTACATGTACATGTATACTGTATATGGACATCACACATGTACATGTACATGAATTGATTTTCAATATAAAGAATCAGAATTCGGATTCAACAACATTACTTACAGACTATATGGCGATATTGAAAGCAAGGTGCAACCAATTTTTGCATGATGTGGTTAAAGTACATCAGCAGCAACTGCATGGGTGGCAGCTAGCCACCCACACAACAGAAACCTGTCACTTACAAAAAGAAAGATGACATCACAGTTCCTGGGAATCTCCAGTATACATGTAGTTACAAGTACATGCTGTTTCAGAACAACAGCAAATCTTAAAACACATTCAATACAGTACAACTGGTACACTATCTGTGAAGGCTTTCTACTACACAAATCTGACTGTATGACATTTATGTGTATGCAAATTATCTTGTCCTAATATTAGCAAATTCTACGAAACCCTTTCTAACTTGCTGTGACAAACGACTTCGCGCATTTGCTAGGAGCTTGCAAAGCTTGTGAAGTCTGAGAATTCTTTCACTGTTGTTGCCATGGCTGCAATGATGTAGCCTGCAGTTTTCCTCGATGACCCATTTGCACAGGGGAAAAAAAACACATCAACACAACTATATCCAAAAAAATCCTAGGTTACAACACTGCAAGCCTCAATCATTGAGTCTTTTCATAAAGAATGTCATAATTATATAAAATAAATTTCCAAAGACTGAAACAATGTTATATTTTATCGTGATCATACATACTTTATTACTAAGAAAAAACGCATATGATCTTTGTACAGTCATAATCCCGTGATGGTTGCTAAGGAGATTTCTCCTTGATATACATTTTGTAACCACAGTTACCGAAAGAAAAATGTGAACTTAAAAAGTAACCATGAATGAATAAAAAAACCAGCATGCTGCTTGTTATTAATCACAAGCTCCCTGCGACTTTCAATGAGCACTGTTCAGTCTGTTGAGAACATGTACAAAAGGCGCAGTGACTCAGAGGACACGGTGATATTGGAAGAACAATTAATTGAATGTTATTTGCGAGGTCAATTATCAATTGTCTATCGACTAGATCAATAGAATTGTATTGTGTTATGCGAGGTTTCTGTTGATAGAAGAGCTGATAAATGATTATGTGTAATATCTCTAATTTTGTTTTTATCAATATAATACGAGTATCCTTGGTAACATGTTTTTTATATTTCTGCAACAATTGTTTCTCTTACACGGTCCTTCCAATAGGCCCGTGTTGATGGCCCACGGACCAGTACCATATGAAACTTGAAAGCGAAGGAACGTGTTGACGACGCTATCAAGGGAAAGCTAGTTCCTTGTAGCGCGATACCGCAAATCGCTTTCACACTTCCGTATTTTCAACTATTAATGACGTCATGGAGTGTCTTGTGATGTTGAGTGCATTGTCGCTCACAATCATCAAACAAAGGATATAGACGGTGGCATATGGCATCGGAATTGTCTTGTCCCGTTAGAGGCGTGGCATAGATTAACGTGCATGGTACAGTAAAAGATATATAGGAACCTGGCAACAAGCCTGTCTAAGCTTTACTTTTCAGACCATACAACGTCAAGTGACAAGGGGCGTTACTTTAAGTACACAATATTGTAACACGACATTACCTCGTACGAGGTGGACCCAGAATATTTACATTTCACAGCTCAGATTGTACACTCTCCATAAGCGAAATATTATTTTCTAAATCCTCTTGACTTGTGGAGGGATAGCCAAAAATACTAACCGAATGAAGAAAAGCAAAACTTCTGTCGTTTTTCCCCAGCTTCATGGTCGAGTTGCGTTTGTCAGGGGACAAATTATATCCTCGCGATTGGTTTGTAAACAAATTCTGTGGATGCACGATGCGTGCAACACAAACAGTGAAACACGGCTACTTCAACTTCTGTCCTCTCTAATTGTTTCAGGCAGGCGATATTTTCTATAATATCTGATTCAGAAGATTTCCTTACCTTCTTCACAGCTACATGAACGCTATCTCTTCGCAAGCATGTTGATCAGAAGGAAATAAAAGGTGTTGTTTTGACGCGGGTGATTGTCCTTTCCAATTTCGACGGCAATAATAATGGCGACGAAGTGTTTAGCTCTTGTGTTATCGAAGTCTCACGTTCAATCTCGCTCTCGTGGCTCTCGTGAGAAATTCTCTGAGGGCGTACTTTGTCTGAAGTGGTATGTGTGAGCACAGCGAAAACTTGAACCCGGTGGGAAACCAACACCCACACACACCGTTACATCAATCTTACAGGCGCCAGGGACAATTGAAAATTGGTTTAGAAAACAAAATATAATAAAATGATATGTGAGTAGTGGATTTTTACTACTTTTCATTTATTACTTGTCTTTACGGATAGGCCCTATTTATGAACATCGAATACTGGCCTTTTTTCCATTCAAATTTATTTCCCAGATTTTTGTATGAACTATTAGTCTGAGGCGAGAAAGAAATAAGCAATATAGCTACTCGGCGACAAACAAAACATCCTACATACGGATAGTTTGACTTGTTTGTTTCTTTTACATGCAGATCATTATTGAAACAGGGGAGGGCTGTTCCTCCCCATATGCGAAAGAAGGCTCGCTTAAAATTGTTGTGCTGAACAAAAAGTTGCAGATTGTACAGGTACATTTGAAACATGTGGAGTATATCTAGCAGGCCTTTGCTAATTGCAATGTTAGCAGTGCATACAACGTCAAAGTTGAGTATCACAATCTAATGCTGACGAATCATTTATCAATGTGAAATATTCATCTACCTTGCCTCGTGCAATGTATAGAATTGTTGTGGAACCTGGCCGCATACTTGTGTAGCATGGACATTGTGACAGTGCAGTCACACGACACAAGTTTGGAATTATAAACATTGAATCTAGACGCATTGACGGTAGCAATGCAAGGTACACGAATGCAAATGATGGCAAAGGGTGCAGCCTGACTCACAGTAACTAGTAGCTAACGCCCCACTGATGAAGAAAAACTAGGCCAGTGGGATGTTCGCGGTGTATCTAACAACGAGTGACTGTGGCCTGACACACACGTGACAGCTCTCGGAATGAGGAGCGCCATCGTCCGCTCGCACAGTCCCGTTACTTCCCACTAACTACCTGTTTTCTAGAAGCATCCAGCTGCCCGGACAAGAGACCTTGGCAACCGAAGATGGTGGAGCGCGTGCCCAGTGTGATGATCATAAATTTAGGGTTCTTGATACGTCGAGTAATTCGAAGAACATACAGAGCGACAGAATTCATCAAGATCCAGAACAACGAATCATCATCTTGATTACATGAAGAATATATTTTGATATGTTGACGCGTGATGGAAACACCATCTCAGTGATTGCCCTTCCCTAGGAGAGTCGGCGAAAAAAAACCAAGAATACGCTTTTTCAAGATTTTGTACAGTTCAATGAGTCATAGCCCCATTTTAACGATATTGTAAATGTGCGTTACCACCGATATGGACAGTCACTTACGCAAAACTGCATTCCCTCCCTTTGTTTTTTTAATTCTTGCGACCGGGAAAGTATTTTTACACACTGTATGAGGCGAATGTGGTGACATTCTGTAGTAGTAGTCGATAAAGGACAAACATTTTGAGAAGACGATAAGTTTCTCAAATTTAAACCGTTAAACAAGACAAGACAAAAGAATACAAGAAGACAAGAACGTAGCAAGGTGAAGACGGGCGTGTAAGCTAGTCAACGTTGTCCACCGGGACTATACGGCGAAGTACAAACTCCGTCTAGAGAGGGCGCCCTACTATAGAATACGGTCTGTACAAACACTGCAAACGGTACATGAAACTGGACTACACTTGTTGCAGTTTAAAAAGGAATTTGGTTTACGTGTTGCAAGTATTGCACCGAGACAGCCGAGATTGCTCTCTGAATGGTTAATGGCATATAAAGAAAACATCACCTAAATCAAAGATTTAAATTGCTCAAGATAATATACCGTTAAGCGTTGAAAATTCTACTATATCATCAGCGCCGAGGGTCTGTCAGTCAAGCGATTATAATTTGAAGTGATTCAGTTGGTCAAGTAGTGAAGAAGAAAGAGTTCAATGAAAGATGAGTGCCTGCTATGGCAACGAGGCTATATGTAATTGTAATTATCATTATATTTGTCAATGCTACTGATGATGATGATGATGATGATGATGATGATGATGATGATGGTGGTGGTGGTGGTAGTGGTGGTGGTGGTGGTGGCGTTGATGATGATGATGATGATGATGATGATGATGATGATGATGATGATGATATCAGACCGTAAATAGGAGAAATAAAACTTTATGCAGTGCAGTATTGATATAAATCTGTTTTGAACTATTCTTCGCGTCCGTCGATCGTGCATATTTCAACATAGTCGAGAAGGACATAACGTCATTATTGTTGTGCACACGTTGCAAAAGACGTGGCTTTAAAGGTGTTGATTTATTACCCACTCGAGTAATGCTTCTAAGCCCTTGATACTTTTTTACCTCGTTACGTTATTTCACTCAAGTTTGAAGTCTGAAACCCCCTACACTCAGTACGGTCAAGAGTTTGCAGTTTATCGTTTAAACCAGGTTGAAGTATATGAACTGCGGTAGATATTTGTTGAAATAATGAGTTTAATGGATCGCATATTTATCCAGTATTCTGTTTCCCTCATTTTTCATGTCTGCTTGTCTGTGACGCTCCTTTTGGCGCCTTGCTCTATGCACCTCACACCCGGCGTTGTACATCAAAAGTCCATCATGTGTCGGGGAAGAATTTTAGCCGATGGTGTATCCGGTAGACACTCAATGAATGTGTTCAAACCACTCCATTTATAATCATAATAAAACATCCAAAAATCGAGACTGTACACAGTGCTAGGGTGATTAATTTTGATTCACTCAGGGTGGTTAACAAACATATGCTGTCACTTTTAGGGCCTTGTCAGTCGCTGTAATTTTGCGATTGATTGTTTCAGTTGCGGTATTTCCTTTGTTTGTATATATTTTGCAAAATCTACTGCTTTCAGAAAATATCACCAATTCGTGCCTCTGAAAAGGCTCAACAATTGCCCAGCCGGCCAACATATGCTTATCTTTATAAATTTCTCCTTTAATCTGACATCGCTGTATTTCTGCTCTCTCCTCTATGGTTATTAAAAGTATTCCCTACAATAATTGCTGCGTCAGTATCCACGTCCCATAATCTGATTCCGATTTCTCAAATTCCCTTTTCCTCTCTCCTGCAACTTAGCAATACGTCATGCTTAAGGTAGAGAGCGCCTCGTGGAAACTTTCATCCATTTTTTGTCAAAATCAAGAAATGAAAATCGGGCGGGGGGGGGGAGAAGGGCAAGGTGCAAATTTGGTACTATGGCAACAAATTTCTTTCAGTTTACCGATATTTCAGATATTTAAGAATTAAAATTGCCATCATCCCTGTTTTCACCCCGTTGCGAAAAATCATATTTTCAATTTTCATAAAATATTAAGACGACGAACTCTTTATTAACTCCAAAAGCTTCAATGTGAGCCCCCCTCAAGAGGTGGATCAGAAATTATTGTGAAAATGTGGGAGTTGGAAAATGTGTCCCCGAGACGCAATCTAGCTCAATAGTTAAAGCAGTGACTGACATTCTCTTATGATGAAGACATACGTTTTATTGCTGGCTAAATTAATGGACAAATTAAAGACCAAATAAATGCTCATGACAATTGTATCCTGACATCCCTGTGGTTGGTACAAATTTCCTTGATACTCAAGACGTGGGCAAACTTACTTGTCAGATACAGCCGCTACTTGTTGTTTTGATACGGGGTTTACTAATGAAGCAGCCTTTTGGTCAACTTTTATTTTCTGTAATACGTCAGAGGCATTAGTCGTATACTGCATCTTGCAAAAACCAGTGTGAGTGTTGCATTGGCGTGCCAATTGTAAAGGCAATCATGTATATATATCTTTCGTTCTACACAGGGGAACAATTATACACCCCACAAATGACATTTATCTCCCGCGAGACAACATATGGTCGTACGCCAGTGCTAGGTATAGTCTGTATCATTTCCTTTATGCAGAGCGTTAACCAAGGGAATTGTCATTATTATTATTTAATAACCCTGCTTTGGATGAATTCATAACCTCATGAGCTCTTTTCTCATTTTTTTTCTCGGTTCACTGGTTTTATTTTCCTTACGATGCAAGTCGTGCCTTTTAATTTCACACCTTTGTACCTGCAAGGCTTTGAGCACAGACAATAACACTGAGAACCGTTGGTTCGATGCGTATAGCTTCACTACAATGAACCCTCAGACAACTATCCTGACCCATTTCCCATGGGCTGTAGATAGATACCATCCACTTGATTAAAAATACGTACAGTATGTGCTATATTTCACAAATCAGCAATGTACATTTTCTACCCCTTTATCGCCTGATTTTGGTCCATTCCTGATTTCACCAATACAATGGATGGACTCATGTACTTGAAAGAGGGGTGACTGAAAACTGTTCGGGAAGGATGCTTCTTCAGGACAGATCTAGATGATCAGAATTTTCTGGTCGATATGATGAACACCCTTTGTTTTCGTATCTATTAACTTGACTTTCAGTGATTTTAAATATACGCCCTTAGCATGTTTATTCATTGAGTTATCATGTACAATATTTTGTCAACAACCTTTTTTCTTCATGTTTTGTCGGTATATATCCCCACGCTTTTTTTCGTTCAATTTACATATTAATGTGATTGTAAGGTTTTCATGTCTAATCGCAAAATAATTCAAGTTTTAGTAAAAGTCACACGGACACAGATTACGCGTTTCTAGGGAGAAAGTTGTCAATTTGATAAGCATTAAATTCACAATCTGTTTTTTTTTGTTTGCCAACATGTCTGTGTTTTGTATCGATGTAAATTTGTCACAGAAATATGGACTTAGTTGGTCGCACTCTTTCACCCTTAAATGGAAAACAAAAGCCAGAAA
This sequence comes from Ptychodera flava, assembly GCF_041260155.1. Lineage (NCBI taxonomy): Eukaryota > Metazoa > Hemichordata > Enteropneusta > Ptychoderidae > Ptychodera > Ptychodera flava. The sequence continues at coordinate 20,690,403 of NC_091946.1, read as the reverse complement.
AGTGCTACTGGGGTCATTATAAACTGAGCAACTATAATCGATGAAAGGTTCCATGCAGAAAGCTTATCGGACTAAGTCGACAAGAATAACGCCATTCGCGAAAATGGCGGCCTGAGATAAGGTGAAACCATATATCTGGAATGATGTAGAGGGACAGATAACTGACGCACAGACCTGTGGGAACAACAGATTTTGGTAATCATAACATCTGCTCGTATTGTTTCGCAGATAATCCCACTGGCGTCGCTTTTCACGTGTAGTTCCTGAAAGCATCACCAATCAGTGTACAAAAAATGTACGAAAGGTCAGGGTCCCTTTTCGTCGCAGATGTAAGTATAATTTCATAAATGTCGCATGCAGCACAAATTTACACATTAGCGGAAAATAAATGGACAGATAATCAACGTACCAAATTGAGGAGATGCGTCCCTCGATTATAGTCTGAGTGAGGCCAGCATGAAAGGGTCGCAAATGTTTGTGTGTAAAATTCCCCCTTTTATGACACTGCAACTTTTACAAAATTTGTGTTAGGCTACTAAAGGTTAAATACTCACATTAGTCTCTGAGTCTCTGAGATTATTTGATGGGACAAGTCTTTTTTGTATGTATGTATGTATGTATGTATGTATGTATGTATGTATGTATGTATGTATGTATGTATGTATGTATGTATGTATGTATGTATGTATGTATGTATGTATGTATGTATGTATGTATGTATGTATGTATGTATGCATGCATTTACATATTAATGTGATTGTAAGGTTTTCATGTCTAATCGCAAAATAATTCAAGTTTTAGTAAAAGTCACACGGACACAGATTACGCGTGCATGCATGCATTTGTGTGGGGTTGTGGGTAGGTAGGTATATAGATAAGTATAGGCACGCAGGTATGTAGGTAGGTAGGTATGTCGATATGCATGCATGTGTCTGTGCATATGTAGTTACTTTCAATATTTAAACTTTTGAAAATGTTGAATACATATATTTTATATTATATATATATATATATATATATATATATATATATATGAAAATGTTGAATATATATATATATATATATATATATATATATATATATATATATATATATATATATATTTTTTTTTTTAAACTGTGTGAAAATGTTGCTTTGTCCTAATCTCGTTCTTTAATTTTCGATGACATTATTAATACGTTCTGATGCAGGGTGGCAAGTTGTATACAAAAAATCAATATATTCAGGCACATCGACTTACGGATCAATATAATCAAAACGAAACGACAGGGGAGAGACAGTACTGTTGAACTTTATGCTAGTCTGTTTCTAGAATGAAAAAAATGCTGTATCCTCACACGGTTGCAAAACACTGTATCACAGACTACGTATACTGACTTGCAACTGTTGTCTGCTAGTGCTATTAAGTGGAAGAATTACACACCGTATTTTGAAGGTCTTCCGCCTTGCAAATGTCGCAGGAAATGCGTCAAAAGTGCCGCAAAAGGGAAAACAGCTGGCTCGGCGCTAATTTCATTAGTTTATCGTTTCTACGACGGATTAAGGGAATTACAGCATACGTTGCTTCAACAGAAAGTGTCGCAGTTATCATTGGGAAGTTCCATCACGACAGAGTGTGCCTTAGCTCTGCCCTTTTGAACCATTTCATCAAAATACAGAATATTTTAAAACTCGCCTTTGTGTTGTTCATATTCCATGCGTATGGAGGTAGCATTGAGATGTCCATGACTATCGACGGACTGTGTGTCGACCTAACAACTTGCAAGTTTTGGGTTGCAATCCACTGTATAAGCTATCGGGTTCAAGTTCCTGGTTGTCACATGCTGACTGACTAGAACACCATCGACAGAAAAAGTTGACAACGTCGACAGCAGGTTTGCCAGTACTAATGTTTAGTTCATCAACCAATCCGTGGAAAAGGGAAAAGGGTTTTATTTGTTGTGATAACATTTACACATGCCTTAATCAGTCCCCCTCGGTCCAGGGTCTTTGATGAAAAGTCTTGATAGGTATGACGACAATAGAGAAATCTGCACGTTTTCTTATACATTCAAACTACAGGAACGCAACACAAAAGGTGCCTGTTTTCGGGTAAAACTTCTCGATCCAAATATATTTTTGGGAGCACTGTTTATTTGACTAAAAGACACACTGATATAAGGAGTAGGCCTGTATGCTCTGTGAAATGAATTTTAAACCTATCTGACTCAATTAAACATAAAACCTTGTTTATGAATTTGGTCTCCTTGTATCCATGGTAACGTCACGTTCAGAGAGTGATTTATGTAGTTCAAAAGACTTTTCTCTTAAATTTTGTCAATATAAATTTGTTGCCACAGGTTGAAACATCTGCTATACAATAATATTGCTAATAAATCTGCCCAGCAAACAGCATTGATTGAGTGCCCGGGAGTGAAATATTGGCACTTAAATGTGTCCCCTTTGAAACCCAAGTTCTCGAATTAGTGGTTGTTTAAATTGCTGATTTGAACCTCCCGAGAATTTAAAATATATTCAGTAGTTAAACGTCTGCATGGCTGTTTCTCAGATCGAAGCACTTTTAATTACTCATCTAACCCATCGGAGAAAATGGTACAGTCCAATCGCCCAGGGAATTAATATGTTATGCTCCCTGGCACAGCGTGAGTGCGTGGAAGGGATTTAATGTCTTGTTACGATTTTAAAGGTGGTGTCAGAGCTTGCCGAAGGATTCAGCGTGTGGAAAGTGGCGAGTAGTTCAGCACTCTCACAGTTTCCAAAGCACGCCAGCGTATATAATGTAGTATTTCAATCTGCCAAATATATGTAGAGGTGTCCCGGATGAACTGTTCGCAATATTGATGCTGGACGATTTTTCATCTACACGTGACACAAGTCGGCAACTGATCGGACCAGAAGTGAACAAAAACCCATCAAAATCCAGCGTGACGTATACAGTTGTAGCTCATTACCACATTCTCAAAATACGCTTGCGGGCCTTCGCCCAGTTAGAAGAGGACCGGAACCGTCAGCAGGTTTCAAATCAACGGAGAACAGTTGGCAGTTTCCATCATGGTAAGCCGCCAGAAAAATCATTGATTTATTGAAGTAGATCGCCAAGGTATTAGAGTGTAAGTCAACAATTATATTGCCGTTATCTCTGTTGAAATACCATCGACGTCTGAGAGGTGAATTAGACCTATTTAATGCGTAATTTTCTCTTCTGTTCCCCCCAGCGCGACGCTCAGCGGGCTACGTCGATTAATCATGGTCCATATGCTGATGTCTGTCTCAACACGATCGCGATGACGTTCAAAGTTTAATGAAAACAGCGAATTGATTTCAACAACATCCAGTACGAAACAGCATCAAAAAATTAATATAATTGGATAAACAACTTAATTGATCGAGTTCCACTTCCAATCAAACTATTTGAAACGTAATCGATCGTAACTGATTAGGGCTGTCTTCCCAAATGACCTTGGGGAAAATGAAATCGTTACAAAAATTATGGGTAATTACACCCATCCCCACCCCAGGCCCCCCTCCCCCAACATGTTTTTTTCAGTCGATACCAATTCTCTTCGTGCACCCTTTGCTTTGTGGAAACACAGTGACAAACATTTTTTTTTTATTTGCGGAGGGTTTAAAAGACAACAGAACTATCTTGTCGGTCCCCCTCCTCTCTCCCAGGAGACATTTGAAAGCAGAACTCGACCAACTAGCAAACTTACTTACGAAGCAGCGTGCCCCCTCATCACCTAAATTGCCATTGTACGCCACCAACAGGTCATTCGAGCATGCTGCTGTCCTCGACCATGATCTCTTCACGAATATTGAAACAAACACTGCTACAATTAGAAAAATCCGGTACCGCTGAAAGAAGGAGATTTTCTTTCTACATGGAACTGATATTGAAAATCGTTTTAAACTTCCGTGTGCAATCATAGCAATCTTGTACTCAGTCTCTACGCTGTATGTATGTTATGTAGGTATAGGTAGCTAGGTACACGTAGGTAGGTGAGTAGGAAGACAGGTAGGTGGGTAGGTAGGTGGTTTGGTGGGTGGGTGGGTGGATGGGTGGGCTGTTGGGTGGATGGGTTGGTGGAGATAGGTAGGTTGGTGGGTGGGTGGATTGGTGGGGTAGTTAGGTAGGTAGGTAGTTAAATGGGTAGGTAGGTAGGTAGGTAGGTAGGTAGGTAGGTAGGTAGGTAGGTAGGTAGGTAGGTAGGTAGGTAGGTAGATGGGCTGTTGGGTGGATGGATGGGTGGGCTGTTGGGTGGATGGGTTGGTGGAGGGAGGTAGGTTGGTGGGTGGGTGGATTGGTTGTGGTAGTTAGGTAGGTAGGTAGGTTAGATGGATAGGTAGGTAGGTAGGTAGGTCGGTAGGTAGGTAGGTAGGTAGGTAGATGGGCTGTTTGGAGGATGGGTTGGTGGGGCCATAGTTAGGTAGGTAGGTAGGTAGGTAGGTAGGTAGGTAGGTAGGTAGGTAGGTAGGTAGGTAGGTAGGTAGGTATGCGCTGAGTCTCGATAGTCATATTTGTCGTCTGATTTACAGAATGACATACGTCATGTCGACGTAGGAAGCAAACATTAGCATTCGTGACCATTTTTATTTACTTTCGAGACGATTTGCCTGATAACGCAGGGATTTTAACAAATGATGCACTCATTCCAAATATCAGTAGACCATGAGAAAACGAGTTATCAACGTATGATGTCTTTGGGTTGGATAACGATGGTGCCCGAATAAAAGACTAGTACCTTGTTACTACCTCCGGTCAATCTCACGATCACTAGCTTTCATTCAAAGATATCAACAGAACATTGAAATTTCAATAATGCATCACACTAATGAGTAGAAATGCCAGTCGGCATGTCTTTGCGCCTGTCATTAATTTTTCCCTTACTGTGGCGCTTTTGTCGGCCAGGAAAATCCAGTTATTGACCACAGGGAAGCTTCAAACTAAAGTCGGAATAATTACGCTCTGGAAATTACGCAAGCTTTCAGCAGTAGTTAAATTGACTGAAAACACTCTTCAGGGACAAACAGTGACAGTTTGACAGATTTTTTCTAACAAATTCGTAGGATATAGTGCAACAAAAAGACAAATTAAGCTAACAAAATTCGTTCATCTCTGCAGACCCTATAACTTCCTTAGAAAATCAACCGTGAGGAAAGTTGCAGAGGACTGCCTGATGATTTTACCATTTTTACTTGATGCTTCAAATGACTTTGGACGTCATGAGAGAGAGAGAGAGAGAGAGAGAGAGAGAGAGAGAGAGAGAGAGAGAGAGAGAGAGAGAGAGAGAGAGAGGCGGGAGCTTAACCGCTCATCTCCTCATAATATACAATTGCTAGAATCCAATTTTGGTCAGTGAAATTTACCATCAGAAACATCACGCAAGAATCACTTTTAAACTAAAAAGGTGCCATTTCTGTTCTCAAAGAGCGTTACAGATTCTAGAAGAATGCTCATGTTTTTTCTGTACTGAAAACAAAATTCCCACTCTGAGGGAAATTGCAATATATTTCGAGTCATTTGATGTGCGTGATAAGACTGGGCCGGCGATGAACGAAATGGCATTTCTATTGATAACGATTGTTCGCATAGGATCATTACAGGAAGCAATAGAAACCTTTGGAATATATAATACGTGTGAATTCGAACAGATCTCTTTACGATTAAATTACGAGACATACACAGGCCTGCGGTAAATTGTGCTCTGAGCCAAGGTCTACAACTGAATTGCGCCCGAAATTCAAACATGTCAAAACACAAAACTGGCTTCCTATTCTCCGTGCTCGTGAACAAACTCATGAAGTGTCGCGTTTCCTCGTGTAAGAAAATTACTTCGTAGTTTGTGGAAGTGAAACTGATAAGCGTCTTTTCGAGACGGTTTCCCTGGAAACTGGGCCTTTCATGTGCTTAGATATATATACAGTAAAACAATTTAATGCAACGACAGGTTCTTTGAAAGGCTATGCATTTTATGTTGTAAACTGTTTGTTGCCACGCAATGTCTTCTCCCGGATGTTACATCGACTAGCCTAAGGAAAAACACGCTTGTTCGAACAAATCCTGTCTGCGATTTGAAGGACGTGGAAAGGCTGACTTTGCTCAAATTTATTCAATAACGATATGTCACGTCGTGTGGAATTCAATAAAAACTTCAATTGGACTGCAGTCTAGAACGAAAATGAGCCAAGCACTCTTCTCTGGTACTAATCCACCTGCTGCCAATTTTCATCGACAATCAGTGAAGGCAAAACTGAAAGAAATAATGTTTGGCGCATACCAGTTCGCCTAAATGTCTGGAATGCGCCTTCATCACCGGAAAAGACTAATTCTTGAGTGAGGACATCAGTGTTGCGTATCTTATTGGCACATCTATATTGGCAGCGCCGTAATATTACCCTTCTCTATACGACGTGCCTTCATTGTAGGCGCTAGGCGGGCTCATTTTTTTCTCATAAACCTTACATACCTTTAAATATTTAGTGGTCCTAAGACACCAATCTAAGAATTTGGACGGGCATGGTAATTTTAGACTCCCTTCACAATCAATCAATCTTTATGACGCAGGTGGTGAGAACTTTTGGTGGGTTATTGAAGAATAAACTACATTGGCCTTTGATTTTGTCGCACACCAATATTTCAGGTCGCAGAATTCAGACATTTAGTCATTATTAGTATACGTGGTTGCTCACAAACCCGTTCAAATTATAATACCATTGGTGTGTATTGTAGGTAGAGGTATTCAGAACATATAGGTTCGGTGAAAGGAAAGTTCTTTGTATGATCAATTAACATACAGACACCGGCCTTTAAACAAGCGCAGGCTACCAAATTGTTTTGTCGATCGAAAGGCATTTTGTAATTGCAAGTTTCAACGGCGCAAAAGAAGCAGAGGAATATAATCGCCAGATATTAGAATGTATATAATTATTTTATGACCAGATGTGCACAATACAGAAAATGACGCGAAAGGGCAAGGTTACAGATCATTGCACAGGTTAATACGACGTTGGATTACTTAGCCCTTAACGTTCTTTTGAATGACATGTTGCAAATTGCCGCGTGCGGGATTATCCAAACGCCATATGCACCAGTAATATCTGGTTCAACAACGAGTATTTCGACAGGAAACTATCAGAAAAATTGTAATTGAAATCCGATGTTTGAGCCTTATCACCTGAAAAACATATACGAACCTCTAATTTGCCATGGCGTAATTCCCTATATCAAGGGTTTTAACCTTTAAAACGAAGCATCTCGACCAAGGGGTCGAGTACGTTCATAACCTTACAAGATTATTGGCACGGCAGTGGTGGAACCCCCGGAAGGAATTTAGAAGTAACGATTTTGTAAGTATGCGTTTGCCAAGAAAAGTTCAGTTTGTTTGCCATTTTGGCATTGGGGTATTAAAGTTGTTTGCCATTTTGGCATTGGGGCATATTAAAATTATTGGCTCCCGAAGAAAAGTGCCGAAAGAGAGAGAGTCACGTTGGATCCTGTAAATGGCATAAGGGGTAAATCGGTCTTGTAAAATACTATTGGTATGTACTTACAGTACAATGGAGGAGTCGCATGTTTCATTGGTGCTGTCCCGTAGTCTCTATTTAGTACACATTGCGTGTAGTGTTTAACACTAAAAACACAACGTTAACTACATTTATCTTATGTTGGCATAGCTTGATATGACAGCGTTTTGAATTCATAGCAAGCAAGATGTTTCTCAGTATACGACCATCACTCTAAGGAACTTTCATGTTTTATCGGAAGAAACTTTGAAATACATTTCATAGATTCTCATTGTTGTATACGCCGTGCTTGCCGAATTTTGTTCAGTTTACCCCAGGGAAATGTATGTGTCCCTGGAGGTTTATCGTACGTTTATGAACCTATTCAGAACCAGTTACTGAAAGGATCATGTTGAAAACTTGGGCTTCTTTTCATACATGTATTGTCCCTTCAAATATGACAAGAGATCACATGGATTGAAGTACTGTCATTTCCTTCGAAGGAACTCATCGAAGGTTTTCCCGACAAACGATTATTCAACGTTGAGAAATACACAAGAAAACCACTGCACATATAAGGCAGGCGCAAGATAATCCAGTCAATAGTGAACAAAGTTTTAAGTTTAATCTTTTCCCGAGAGGTTTCCAACAATGCTCAACCACGCTCAGCCAGAATTTCAAAACATCTTGCCTTTCGTCAGTGAAAATTCCTGGAGCATGACTTATGTAGATAAGAAGTGTTATTCATTGTGTGCCATTATCACATCAATCTCTGATCCGTAGATGGACGAATTCAATGCGGATAACGCAATGTCTCCACGCGAAAGCGGTTTTGAAGGATTAATATGGGGGAAAATGTTGACTAATACACCAAGAGTTGCTAGTAATTCAGTAATATGTATAAAAAAGGTCCTGAAATGTGAGAAATCAGGGTGCCTGAATTAATCTTTCTTCACTTGCTATAACTAATTTTACGTAAACACGCTTACTCCAACTTAAAATGAAGAAAAATCGTGTCCTAAAGATAGCTTTGATCCTTATCGGGAGGCGTCTATTTTTTATACCTATTATAAAAAAGAGCCAGAAGCTTTCTGTGTCCATTTCACGAGTTTCTTAAGACTTTCCCCAAAGTCAACTTGCTGGGAAGGACACATGTCACAGTCTCTTCTGGGAAACCAAAGTGGATTTAATCATTTATTCGCATTGACAACTGTTGATGGGTTTCAAATAACCCACAGACAAGCTTAGCAGAATAAAAGTGTAAATTGGTTTCGGTTGGGATGAGTTGGCAGTAAGTTTATTCAGTGAACGTTTCTAGGGGGGATTGAATAGCAGAGACTTTATCTAATATATATGCGTACAAAATTCCTGAATCTCATGAATACTCAATATTCATATTACACGCAAAAGGATGGTCAGTCAGCCCTGTACAGGATTAGAGGATACCTTTTCAGATCCTCAGAAAGTGGACTAACGGTGTCACCAGGTTATCGTTCGTAGCATATTAATTCGTTTTTCGTGTATGTGTCCAAGACGATTTCATCTTGTTAATGCTGAATATGCACATTGTTTTCAAGATGATGATCATGTAATTATGCAGAAGTTTGAAGGATACCTTTCAGACAGACACTGTCTTATAATGTTTCCCTTGCGCTCGAATAATATCGGCTCCGTTTTATGAAGCATAACAAATTTAACTTTACAAGTATGCACAAAGTTGAAAGAATCCTAGAAAAATAGCATACGAAAATGGCATAGAAAAGCATAGCACACCAAACATGGCATAGATAGTGAACATAACGCAGCATAGCGATGAACTAGAGATGTTTAAGATATACTTCAACTGTAAGTTCACATGATGACTTTAATTCAACATTCAATAAAACTAATGATATTTGCTTTGATCCAACCACAGCACATAGGTTAACTTTGTAAAGTCGACACATGCTTAATGTACGATCATAAAATTTCATTCCAATGGCTAGTATTATCTATTAATTTTAACCGGATCTATGAGGGCATTGTCGAAATAAATTTCAAAAAATTACCTCATGACTGTCCTGTCGACGTCAAGCGAATGAGCGAAGTTAAAGGTATACAGTCACGTGTAATGTAAATATGCCCATATATGGTTAAAGGGGCGTTCCTTGGTATTCAAAATGCCCATGTGAGAGCGCTGTTTTTATAAAGCGGCCACCTGCTTAAAATCTGTAATTGGTTAGATTTTCCCTTTCCATGCAAGTGTGGGAAAATTGGAACAGGTGACAGCACACCTTTAATTACGTTCAGTACAGAAGTGATATAAATTCACGGTAAATTACGAAAAGTTTCGGAATTCAAGAGAGCATGGAATGACCAGCAAGAACCCTACTTTTTAAACTACATGTCTGCAAATTATGTTTGCCTGGCTTCGATTAACATATTATTTCGGTTCACCAACGCTTTTATTAAACCTCCTAAATTAGATGTCCACTATACATTTTGCATTGTTAACCGTTCCTCATTAAGCCTATGATGTCAAGATGCTAGTTTCGATTTATTGTTAATCTCACCTCGCTTTAGTAGCGTATCTACCTTTCCGTTCTAGCTTGTTAAACTTGTAACAAAAACCTACACACACATGTTCAATTCCTTCAGGAAGGGCATTCAATACTATAGGATGCTACGACAAAGGGCAGATTGCCAAACACTTTTGTACCTGACAGAAAGAGAAGAAAGACATTCTTCGGTTACTCAAGTCATTTAATGTTATATTTCCTTGCACGAATGGTATTCCTTTCAATTAGGCAGAAACCACATCTGTGAACAGCCTTTTTATGAATATTTGGCATCGAATCGATAAAAAGAGGCTGGACTGCAGTATTGGCAAGTGCAGTTAGAAAGTTGACGACACAAAACAGTGAAGGCGAATGTTTTTGATGAGGTATCGATTGCCGCCTTATATTGGGAATCGCAATTCCTTAAAGATCCGGATATGATATTTCAATTTGTCGCTGAAGTTAACTTGGGGTTTTATTGCGTGTGTGTCTTTACAGTTTAATGGTATCGATGTTGGAAAGGTACCATCATCATGAGTCTTTATCCATCGATCTCAATAATCTGTGATACAAATGAAATATGCAAAGCAACTAGCTTTGGAGACACGACCTATGACACATAAAAACATGCGCTCATTTTTCACCAAAATGTGTCATCAGCTACCATCACCTGACACCTTGACAGGGTAAATTTGATATACAGTCAAGAGCACGAGTGGGATTGTGCGGCTATGTATCTGCCATTCTATTCGAAATCAGTGAATTCTCGATCGGATTCGAACGCACTGTCACCGTCCTTTATTTTGCCATAGCATTGAATTCGTTGATCGATGGAAGTTATTGAAACTAGCCCCCGCAATGAAAAGCACATGACCTGAAATTAAAAAGGCATCGTAATCGAAATTTTCATTAATGCGATAGTCGGGTCAGACTCGAATTAAAAATGCCAGGCAAGAGTGACATCAAAAGATTAATTTTACCCGTTCATTGTCTGTTATCGACAACTAATTGCACGGTGGGTCTCGCGGCTAAGTGACATATACATTAAATAATTCCCGAGGCCTTTAGGTATTTTATCGTATTTGTATGAGTACTTAAAGTATTTATTGTCTGCGAGAAATTCCATTCGCAGCACCAATGCCATCGAAAAACATTTAATGATGAATGCGCCCCTGCATGAGTTTCTAAGTGGCCACATTACTTGATACTAGCTAGTGTACTGCTTATTAACAAGAAATCACCGTCTCAATAAATTAAGTATTTCAATGACAGTTTCCTTCCTTGACATACGTAAATTAAAGTATCACGGATTTGGCACTTGACGTTAATGTATGTAGACCATCACCACCCATGAAATCATTGGTGGAGGATCCGGGTGAAGACGCACAGTATCCCACTGTATGCAGCACCATAGCATCAACGGGCACCCATTATCAGGTTCATCAGCTTGTTGTTAGGATCGTAAATAGCTCGCCGATTGGTTGGATTATCGAAAACTATCAACGTGTCAGTACATCTGACCTAATTTGCTTGCTTCTTTACAGAACATGCCATCTCTTTATCCAGTCGTTTAGCCTAAGGGCACATCACATTTACTGTAATTGGACGTAACTTACAATTTAACCGGGCGCATCTAAAGTAAGGTTGGTCAAACCTTCGCTATGCTGGCAGCGAGATTGCCTTCGGTTGCTTTTCATTTTGAATAAATAGAAAATTAATGTAACCTTGGATTATATGGCATCGTGAGATGGTTTATGCGAATTAAGCATTCTTTTGTTTCTTGCCTTCGGCAAAAACGCATCCCTGAGTTTGTATTTAATTGAGGAAGACGAGAAGCATTTGTTCCAATCGTTGTTGTATGTGTGAAATAAACAAAATGATTTCGGCGGATGCGGTGGGTGATCTTATGTGCTCAGTTCATTACAATATCATTACACGGGAGAAAAACAAAACTACCGTCGTGTCATTACATGAAACAGAGGTGACTTGATTTGAAGACAAAGAAGTATGAACAGAAAAGCACTCGTTCTCAGTCCATTTCAATGAAATCGACATCGAAAACTCTTAATAATATTTTACATATTAAAGAGGGGGTTGCACATTCCGAAATATTGAAAGTTGCCAACATATAATGCACAACTGTTATCATAGGAGTCGAAATCGCCATTTTAAGGAGTATATTGTTGCCAAGCTTTATCTCAAGACAAATTATTTAAGAAATCTTTCAACAGAAAAAACAAATTGTGAACGCTATGAAGACAGTAAATGTAAACGAGCACTAATGCCGGTGACAACACAAGATTTGGGACATCGGCTCTAAAGCCCTACAATTAATACCATGGCATATTAGCTTTCCAAATGGAGGCTCTTTATATAAAAGATAAAGCTTTTTACAAGTCAATGAAGGTAACAAAAAATTCTCATGACGAAGGACATGCGAATCAATATAATGACATGAAATACAAGGTTATCATTCATTTATTCACTTACTCTTGAGTCAGATTGTCTTTCAGCAACGTTCCAATGTTTTGTATGTACAATGTCGGAGGGACATTTAATAAGAACAATGTCAACATTTTTCAACGGCAACAAAGTAATGTGATGCCCGTATAATTATCTAGGTCATCACGTCAACTTGGTTTATTTATAATGCAGTTACGTCAGTGGTTTGGCTGGGGCTACACACGGATCCATGTTAAACGAGGCAATAATAATTTGAAATGTAGTTTACTTTTGATATCGATGGATTTATAAACCTTTCTCTTTATTTCGAGATTGTTGCTTCCTTTCACCTTAATATGACCATGCAATCATTTGCTCAACTGCGGTTAACTTTCCAGTTTAGAAAGATCAAATTCCTATAAAAGACAACTGGCCTATGTAAATCAGCTGTCAATTCATTATTTCGATAGCATATGGAATTTGGGAAAGATTTCTTTCATCAATGAAAATCCATACCCATGGGAACGTAAAAAACATTTTTCTGTCAGGTCTATTTACAACAATTGTTAGGACTTCTCGGCCAGATGTTTTGATTTTTCTAAAATTTGCTGACCAGAATAAATGATTCATTCGTATATTAAAACAAAGTGTTATGAGGTTAGGAGGGAGTCGATGTCTGACTGGAAAACTGGTTATTTAAAGAAATTAGTGTAGAAAACTGATAACAGACCATCAAGACTTACTTATACATAGTATGTATGTATGTATGTATGTATGTATGTATGTATGTATGTATGTATGTATGTATGTATGTATGTATGTATGTATGTATGTATGTATGTATGTATGTATGTATGTATGTATGTATGTATGTATGTATGTATGTATGTATGTATGTATGTATGTATGTATGTATGTATGTATGTATGTATGTATGTATGTATGTATGTATGTATGTATGTATGGATGTATGTATGGATGGATGGATGGATGGATGGATGGATGGATGGATGGATGGATGGATGGATGGATGGATGGATGGATGGATGGATGTACGTACGTACCTACGTACGTACCTACGTACCTACGTACCTACGTACCTACGTACGTACGGATGGATGGATGGATGGATGGATGGATGGATGGATGGATGGATGATTGTATGTATGTATGTATGTATGTATGTATGTATGTATGTATGTATGTATGTATGTATGTATGTATGTATGTATGTATGTATGTATGTATGTATGTATGTATGTATGTATGTATGTATGTATGTATGTATGTATGTATGTATGTATGTATGTATGTATGTATGTATGTATGTATGTATGTATGTATGTATGTATGTATGCATGGATGTGCACGTGTGTGTATGTGCACGTGTGTATGTATATAGCTGCACTCTTTCCATTATGTCAAACTGGTGTTTACTAAATTAATACTATTCCAAGCAACGGAGGCTTTTCATGCCTTACAAAATAAAGTATTTCAATTTTAACACATGCTTACGGTTATTCCTAGTAATAACCCCTAGAACTTTTCTTGCACCCTGAATAATACCACCCACATGTTCACATAACAATTATATGTCAATAATAACGCCAAGATCTTCAATGTTTTTGACTTTAATTATAAACCTAGTTTGTATGGGGCAAGTAAGAACGTTACCTTTCCGAATCAGTTACGACTTTGCATTTTGAGACACGAGAACCAAGTTTCACACCATAGCACACATAACACTTTTAATGTCGGATTGCAACATTCAAGAGTCAATATCAGAACCAATAACACGATAAATCTCTTAAAAGATCTTATAACATATATCATTAATGAAGAGAACAAATAAAAGCGGACCGAGACGAGACCCTTGAGGAACGCCTGATACGACAGGTGTCTACTCAGAAAAGGCATTCTAATATAATAGTCATCACTCTGTCTAGCCTATTATGAAGATATGAATCTAACCATGCAGATAAGTGCTCTGAACACCAAATTATGTCAGCCTTCCAAGATGTATTAACGATGATTAATACTATCGAATCCTTTTTAAAGTCGTTGTATATAATATCATATCATAATTTGTCATTAATTGCTAAGAGAAGATCTTTCATGATAATGGATAAATTAGTAACAGCTATGCTGATCGGTAGATATGGCATCAGAGATATAATCGAATTGCTGTCAGTGAACGATCTTTTCAGAGATTTTAAACAGACAAGATAAATTGATATCGGTATATAATTTTCTAACTTCGGTCGACTTCCTGATTTGAAAAAGGGAATGATGTTTGTTCGTTTCTAATTATCAGAAAACTCCTCTCTTTAATTGAATTGCTGAAGAAAATAGTAATTGGAATTACACGTTCGTTATCACTTTCCCACAGAAACGCTTTTGGAATGCTACCACTTCCGACAGCTTAAAGGTATACAGTCACCTGTAATCTAAATATGCCCGTATATGATCAGAGGGGAGTTCCTTGGTATTCAAAATGCCCATGTGAGGGCGTTGTTTTTAAAAAGCGGCCACCCACTTAAAATCTGTGATTGGTTAGATTTTCTATTTCCTTGGTAACTGTAGCAAAATTGGAACAGGTGACAGTGTACCTTTAACATAGAATTCGCCTCGGGAACAGATATTCGGATTCTCCATTTTCCCAATACTTTTCTTATTTATCGCTTATAGTGCTAAAGAGTTAGCACTGGGATGGTGGCATTTTAGAATTTCGAGTATCGATATTGTAATAGGTACTTTGTTTCTCTTTTTCTTACCTTTGCACGGTGATTCCTTATATGTATTCTTGATTTTGTAAGAGAATAATTGAAAGTATCATTAAGGACAGTTCGAGCAAAAGTTTAAGCTTTCAGCTTCGAGGCGCATACTACCTTTATGGTGTTAATACAAATTAGTTCTTTTCTGACACTATCAACATCAAATATGAATAGAAAATTGGTCGTCAATTATGGTGGGTACATCGAGAATATTGGGAGGTTACGTATGGTAAATCTCTCTTACTGTCCTGTCAGATTAAGAGATAGGGCATCTTCATCGGCCTGCCGTACAACATGATATGTATCCACTTACTGTGAGTGATGTTGTTAGCTTTCTTGCATGGCAGTCATTGGGATATTTTGTCGTGTCGTGTTTTTGTCATTTTTCTTCAGTTGGCATAAAAACGAACTCACAATCAGCTAATCTTCAGACATTCCCGCATTGTGCAAAGTTCATTTTCTCGTATTTCTTTTTATCATTTCAATGACAACTCCATTCAGGCTGGAAACTCATTAGACATACATGAGATCACCTCACGCTATTACCACTTACAGTTCGAATCTAAAACAATAGTGTTGTGACATGCTTCATACGGGCAAGTTATACTTGTATTTCGTAAGTTTCCAAATGTCAGTGGCAACCGAAGCCTTATTATTGTATTCTTTATGGCATCGGTATCGGCGTATATCGTTACTATATCAAAAGAGAGACTGTTTCATTCACACACTTACTCTGTCACTCTCCGATCTATCTGTCTGTCTGTCTGTCTGTCTGTCTCTGTCTCTCTCTGTCTCTCTCTCTCTCGCCTGGCCATGGTTCCGTATTCAGTAAAATCGTTCCAGTTATACATCATCATTCGCCAGTTGCAGCTTCGTCCTCGTTTCGCGGTAGTCACTTATTCAACAATTGATTAGCTCCCTTACTTCCTTACTATATTCACTCTGTCGTTCACTCCATCTCACTGAGAAATACTCTGATGTATTAGCGGCTTGACCGTCAGGCCCAGCCTTGGCTTCACGTTCATTCACATCATCGACTTGTAGATTGAAGTTTCGTCCTGTCCTCATTTCTCTCACTGAATTATAACAAGTAGCTAGCTTAACATTCCAGTCTTGTTCAACCTATTGATGTCAGAAATATAACTCGGAAATCTGTACACTTGGAACTTTCATCGCCTGAACGCTGGGCGGCAAGCTCGGTCGAGAAAGTAGAACGAAAATGTCGTATTTCTTTATCAGTAGTAAGGGGAAACGAGTGTCGGAACAAGCAAAGTTGAAACGATGACGATGCGTTTTATAAACCTCTCGCGGGTATAGATATTAATGACCGTCTCAGGTGTTGATGAAATCGACAAGTAAAACATTTCGTGTAGGCTTTATGAAAGCACCGAAGGCCGAGCTCACATATGAAGATGTATTTTCCATTTAGGCACAAGGAAAAGTAATTTGCACATTAGAGAAACCGAAAACTTGTCGTAGAATGAATTTCATAAAAAGCGGTCGATTTTAAAAGCTGAAGGCCCATTAAAAGACCTAAATTAGTGGACAGACTGAACGAACAAAACAGCCTTGAAAACACGCACATCCGTGAAAAATTGTAAAGGCTGTATTTTATGTCTACATGCGCGCTTTACTCTTATTAAGTGTATGGATCTAATTTCAGTCTGATTTACCGTGATTTTTTCCCCGATTTTTAGTACTTGTCTAATTACGAAGTAATTGAATTTTTGTCGCGAAAAACAGAAAAAAAACTTATCGGCTTTCTTGTTGAGTGGCAAAGTGGATTCGTTGGATAAACTTCAATTTTCTTATTTCCTTGGCATTAAAATGGATGTTGTAAGGCACAGCAGCCTTCACAACCAATCGCTGTACCTTCTGTATAGTTATCGTGGTCTTCTACCAGCGAATATCGAACTTAGGGTAATGTATTATGGTATTCTTGGCAGTTTGATATTTGATTCATATCTGAGATTTTTTGCGTTTCTTTCCTTCTCCGACGGTGCAGCTCGCCTCGGGCTTGTTCTTTTCCCACAAGAGGGAAAATACACCCCGCAAATCTCTGATGTCCTCTATACGTGTACTTCAAAAAACTAGTCGTTCCTTTTCTTAAAAAGAAAATTTCAGGCACATGGATTTGGTGTTCTTTGACAAGAGGTTGATTTCCGCTGCATTTAGCTACAGCTACCATTGAACATTAGAGTTTGTTTGGATAGATGTACGCATGAGGCCATTGGAAAGTGAAGGCCACATTACCGTTTACTCGCTTTTCATACTCAATAACAGACTTTCATTGTCCGACAAAATATGCCCGCCATAATTTGAAAGTTCCGATTGGTCCACTCGCGCTGAACTGGAAAATTTCATATTTTGCGCTAATAACTATGATTACTCTGTGGTTATTACAATTTTGAAAACGCTCTTGGGAGCATTTTTCAACAAGAAGAATCGTCGGAGGATAATGGCCGTTCTGAACGTCAGAAAACCAACAAAGGCGCGAATGATGACCAATTTTTGACGCGCGGGAAAGCAGTCGTCTGCATACATGTTTCGATGAACGCAATCACTTAGTTCATCTGATGGGCATTGCTGCAAATTCTGACAATACTCAACTGTATTAACGACAACACAACAGGTGAGGTCTCTATTGAAAGTTTGTTCGGGGTTTGACAACCTGGAGTGAACTAGGTCGCCGTTCGGTCGCGAAGAAAGGCTTGATCTTATGATTTCTGGTATAGGCAAATACAAACAAATCAAAACAAGAAACCAATGTTTCTTTCATGAAACAACAATCCAACTACAGTCTGAAAAAATTTCTACTGGGGAATTAAGATCTTAGTTTGGCCTTACTCTTCTTCCAGCAATATTCAGGCAGTGTTCTACGCAGTTTAAATGAATTTCTTTCAAAATGCGAACGTTGCCGTGCACAGTGTCGGACTATTACAGTCGATTTATATTTGCTAAAATGAGCTCTGTCGCCAACGAAAATGTCAAACTTTTTAAGAATCATACTGCCAGGCTGGCAGATAGAAGGTCATCTTTAGTGTGTTTCAGGTTTTCAAGACAACTACACATTTTTTTATTTAAAACTTCAACATCACGATACCTCTCGATGTATCATAGCGAATCCACCATATGCCATGTGCAGTTTAAGTGCATTAAGGCAGAGTGCGCCTCATGAACAGATATTCGGACATAAAACTTTCACAATAATTCTTTGGTTTATGGCTCATTTTGAACCTCATGGAGTAACTAAACCTTTCAATGGTTATTTTTGTTGAAATTGAACATGTAATATTTACCGTAAAATCACACAGGGATGGTGGCTATTTTGAATTTCCAGAGTTTGTAAATATTGGGTAATTTGTCTCTCTTGTACAAAATTTTGCACTACGACATCTAATGTCCAATCTTGATCTTTGAAGGAAATGATTTAAAGCTCCCTACAGAAAGTTTGGGCGAAAATTCGAGTCTTTGAATTTCAAGGCGCGAACTACTTTAACACATTCTTGATCAGTGTGCTTACAAGTCGAGTGTACCAACTTAATCTGTCAATATCAACACAAGTATACGACACATCGCAGACAACCATGATACCCAACATTGCCTTCAAACGTCCACAAAACCGATATGTCACCCGTATCTTACTATGCCGATGAACATCAAAAACGTTAGCTGATGCTTTCCTTAAAAATACTGACACGATTCATTCTAAAGCCGACACAAGATCAGAACATATGTCATCTTCCATATCAAAGGGGAAGTTCACCAAGGATGATTTTTACATATGTGCTAGCTTTGTGGTCACTTACCCCGGAAAAGCTATTTTCAACATTTATAACTCGCGCGATTTTTTACAAAAACCTATAAAAACAGTACAGGAAGTTGCCCATGTAATTTTAATCATGGGAAAAAGGCCCAGGCTTGGAGCTTGCACCATGTGATATGGAAGGGACCATCTTCGGACGGGTATGGCCCCGCATTGTCCACTCACAGCAACACAGTAGTAAACAGCAACACAAAATCTGACAGTGGACAGTTTATTATAAGTGATTCATCGTTTACGCAAGGATACTCAGTATAAACAAAGTTCTGTAAAAACGTATAGCCTGGTTTGAGCGTTGGTAAGTGGACGATGTCATGGGAAGATGGTCCCTTCCATATCACATGATGCAAGCTCCAAGACTGGACCTTTTTTCCCATGATTCAAATTACATGGGCAACTTCCTGTACTATTTTTATTGGTTTTTTTGTAAAACAATTTCGCGAGTTATAAATGGCGAAAATAGCTTTTCCGGGGCAAGTGACCACAAAGCTAGCACACATAAAAAAATCATCCTTGGTGAACTTCCCCTTCAAGGTGGCGTTGCAAATAATCATCATATTTTTTCAAAGCAATATTACTTATCGAAGATGACATGAAAACCCCCTACATCCTCTTACAAAAAAGCATTGATCCCAAAGTTTATACGGTAGCAATACTCTACTCAAAGGATAAATGAGTCCATATTTTGGATAGAAAATCTCAATTTTATTTAAGTAAAAAAACAAACAAACTAGAGACTACTTAATAATTGAGTATTTCATTTGAAACTAGAGTAAATGTAGAAAAAAGACAATTTTGTTTTGCATTATCTATTTTCATTCTTATATGGTAGAAGTTGAAAACTGACTTTCAAACTAACTGATTAAAATCATGGTAAGCAAAATTGAAATAACTCTTATTCAACATGTGATAACTGTATTGCCAAACAAAACTGTCGTTTTTTATATTGTATTGGTAAAGTAAATAATGTGAAAATTTCACAAAATCTGACCCAGCTAGAGTGGAGTTAATTTTTTTAATGTTCAAGCCAGGAAATCTGGTGATTTGCATAAAGTTGCATAAATTTCCACTTCTTTCTCGCTTAATTTACGACTGCTTGTCATGCTTAAAGGTGAACTCAACCGATAGGAAAATTGAATAAATCTTTGCAGAAAAGTGATTTTGAGCAAAATAGGCTGTGTTATGTGCAAATCTTAAGGGTAAAGTAAGTTGCAAATTGTTTATATAAAAATGACATTGCTGTGGCGGTCTCTTTTCCAAATAAATGACTCCACACAGCTCGTTGTAACAATAATGTGTTATTGTGTGGGGGAATTTCATTTGCCGGCGATTCTATTCTATAACATCTCCCGATTCGGTGTGCAAAGCATACTGTAACTTTTGGTGTTCTCAGCTCTAGATCAGTAAGTTATCTTTTCTTGCACCGAGTAAAACTTCGTACTTGAAGACAAACCCCTGCACTCATAGGCTTTATATACTTCTTTGGCATAAAGAAAGAACTTCGCAATTCCTGTTTTCAGTTGATATGTCAAACGTAATTATTCAACGGATATCCTTACTGTTTCACGCCATTGTCGTCTCCAGTCACACAATTAATTGCACACGGTAGCAGCTTTTTGCCTCCTTCAACTCGCTTCTCTGTGCTGCAAATATAGAGGAAATGAATGAGCTCTTTTCTGTCTGTGATGAAGGAAATTTAAATCTTAAATGCTTCGAACGATGACGCACTAGCTCTAGAAAAATATACATACAGTAAATAACGTCTCCAATATTATCAATAAGGTTTTATTATGATTGTATGTTGCTCAAAGTCACAGAACTTCTAATTGACTTTTAAATAAATCTGCTCTGGAGTTAATGAGCGAAAAACTTTTAAAAAAAATCTTTGGATTAGGATAGCACACGTTTTCTTGCCAGCTAATTACATTAAAACTTCTATTCATAGACTTTTCGAGTTCAATTTTGAAAGTAGTAAAGTGATGTCACTGGGTTTAATTCTTTCCTTTGGCACTTAAAAAAAAACAACACAAAAAAAACACAGTGTTTCCGTTCTCCGCCAAATGCGACTAAAACGTTGCGTTTGGCAAAGAGACCTGGTAACAAATTAGCTATATTGGCAATGCCAAATTTCATAACACCGCCGACGAACTGACACATGCTGTAAAAACTCAGCTGACAGCTCGGCTTAACTTTTGGTACAATGACGATGTTCATCTGTATATTATCATAAACAGAGCAAACATCGAATTCTCAAACGTGTACAAGACGTTGATTGTTTGCCCTAGCCTGTCGCACCATTATCTTCAATAGAAACTGAGATAGGTTTAAGTCAATTTAATGAGGATTGATAACACAAACGGCTTAAAAATCAAATGTGATAAATTTCGTTACTGACAAGGCACATCTTTGCTAGACTTAGAAGACACATTGTCCGCGGTACTGTCTTAATGTTGTGGCGAATTGCATAGTCAGCTACATACTACATGTAACAGGGTAGAGGTCTTCTATAGAACAACTATAAGACATTGAGTATTCATTTACTATTGCTAGTCTGCTGAAGCAACACAGTGCAGTGTAATGGTGATGTCCATTTGCCAAACAATGGACGCCTTCAACACGTGATAATTAAGATAAAATATAAAGTTGAGGGTTGTCATCGAAAATGTAAATTCACAGTGACTAACGTGGTTGAAATGAGGAGGTATGCCCTTCAACTGCCATTATTAGTAGTGGATATCTGGTATGTTTTTCAAAATGAAGATTCTAATGGCTAACTTCAATTAAAATTCCAAACATCTGGAATTATTTGTTGTTGCCTTTTCATTTGAAGCCACGAATTATAGGCTTGGCTCACAGAAGTTCCGGTTTGGCCCGTGAAATGTCTATCTCTTCTATCGTTAAAGCGATAACTTATATTGAAACTCGGAGGAAATTCTTCGTGAATCGAAGAAAAACATGGGTCTTGTGACATAGACTTCCACCGACATATTACTGGCACACATGTCACTAGTTATGATCCTGATATCCACACGTTGATGATATAATATGAAAACTTATAGTCACCTTGTCATGTGAAAACATCACCTTATGCTCTTTGTAGAGGAATTGGAAAGAATTAGAGATCAATTTTTCGAATGCGACAAACTTTCATTCTGAATACCTTCATGGTAAAGCCGAATTACTAAACTGTACCGATGACTCCTGTTCGCCTTGAAAATAAACTGTCGTTGAGAAACACTTTACAAATGAATTATGAATTTAGAAACATTTTACAAATGAATTATGAGATGGTATAGATGAGTAAACTCACTTCGTTATTTCGCATTATTTCATCTCGAACGCAACGTTCAGTGAGCGGATTTGCGATGCATTATTGATCGCACGTTTGCGTAAGTTTACATTTGGCAAGCGTCTGACAGGGGTCACCATCACCGACCTTCAAACCCCCACCGAGAATTACAGTAAAAACATAGGGTTCGTTGACCGGCAGAGAACATCAGAAATGTATTTTAAAAACACATCGAACGACCGGTTTTTTAGTGCATCGGTCCTTACGTCATTTTCACACAGTACTTCCGGTCACTTTGTTGCTCACTATTAAAGTCAATCCGCTCCGACCCAGTACAGGGACTAAGCTTAGTTAAAGTGGAAAAGGGTACTTTCTAAGAGTATAACGCGCCTCGGGACAAATTTTCGGACTCTCAAATAAAGCTCTTGGAGAAAGAAAAACTTGCACCGTCTTAGTTTTTCGAAAACTAAGAATTTGATTTCCCCCCATGGAGTTAACACGTAGATGGCGGCCATTTTGAATTTCAAATATCGCAGAATGTTTGGTAAATTGTTTTGCTGGTTCCAAACCCCCGATTTTTATTGTTGATTAGGTAATAGAATGGTTGAAAGTTTCATTTGGGAAAGTTTGAGCAAAGGTTAAAGTCTTTCACTTTCGAGACGCATACAACCTTAATAGTATCATAATTTTGATACCCCCCTCTCCTCAAATTATTTGTTGAATCGTATGTGTTTGCCTTTGCATTAAGGAACTATGTACCACGAAATGACTTAACCTTTTGCTCAAACTTTCCACAGGGGAAATTTAAACCATTCCCTTTCGCAAGAAAAAAAATAAAATCGGGCCACCGTGCAAAATTTGATACGTGTGGAACAAATTATCCAATATTTATGGATATTTGACATTCTCAATGGCCGTCATCGCTGAAGTAGCTGTATGGGAGAAAATTGGTTTTCGATTTTTAAAAAAATAAGCGAGTAGCTGAAATTTTATTTACATAAAGAGCTTTAAGATGAACCCAAACAAGTGGTAGCCTAAATCCAGATAGTCTACTTAGGTAAGCAACAAACCATTCCTGCGACGGATTTGATAAGCTCTTGATATATATGCAAGAGCTAGTGAATACATGGAGCAAAATGGTCAAAAACCTCATGGCATGCCTGTCACTTGGATGTTTTATCACTGATATATTATAACAGCGGTGTGATGAAACGGTTCGAATGAAGTTTGCGTATTGCTGTGGCCCCGAAATGTGAATATTTAAATTTGACCGAAGTTCTGCACAGCGCACATGCGTTGTTTTGCATACGCAGCGGTGGCACTGAGACTTGCCACTCCAGACGTCAACACAAATGAAATGAAAAAAATCGTACGCGTCATTGTAAGAAATTGATTTCGTGTTACTTTCAGTTTTGTATCTTATTTTATATATCAATGTTGGTAGACAGATTCGTAATTCTTTTTAGAATAAATTCCGCCCTAAACTAAATTCATGTTCAGAGCCACTTTGACGGGTTCAAACGATGATATCAAGCGAAAATAGTACTGATATTTTCGCGTTCAGAAATGTTAGATCGCAGTATTTTCGCCATTTACACTGGCGTAATGTTAATTAGTTAACGCTCTTGTAATATTGACAATAAGAAGAATCACCTTTCACATGATTACATTTTCAGACTACATCCACTCCCATTTCGTCCCGTCAAATGTTTCAAAACATGACTGGTTCCATGCTCCTAGCAAAACGTATTCCCGTTAGCGTCATGTAAATCGAAACCACTCAGCTTTGATCAGATGTATTTAACCCTTTAAGTGCTGTAATTTTTACCGCCAAAATTTTATTGCAACATTTTTTCAATTTTTAAATTCTTTGTGTAATTCTTTTGATTGATTATTTTGGACCAAATGGATATCATATTTCGTTGGCTAACATTTTTGTCAAAATTTTGTCAAAAATCTGAAAAAATTGACTAGGGTAAGCTTATGTTTTATAAAGGTGACAAAAATTGACTTTGGCGCTCAAAGGGTTAAGCGTTTTTTATGAAATTTCTTGATATCAAATTTTGCTTTTCCCTTTCTTTTCTTCGCACGGTTTTAAACCCTACCTTGTCTATATCCCAATTTAATATGTATCTTGACTTATTTTTCACACTCTTTTTACGTTAAAAGTCTATTTTGATAATGTTTTTGCTCTCATCTTATCAGTGCTTCGTTGTTTTGTATTACCTTTTCCATCGTGAGTCCTTACGTATTGTAGCCATTTGATCTACGTAATGAATAATAAATCAATAACATCTGGTCAATAATGGTCCTCGTTATCAGAGCAGACAATTTACATATCTTTAGTTGAGTAAGGATAACAGAAATGGCCCTTTTAACGCATGCTCTCTTTTAACGCCTGCTGGCAGATGCTTTCGTCGCATCAGTGTGATAATCTTACGATAACCTGCGCCATAAGTGACGAGATGAAACAGTTATGATATCGAGAGAACAGGGTACTGCTGGTTGCTAAGCGTACAGGGTAGAGAGCAAACATGTAGATTTAAATTGTAATGTATCTCAGAAAACCACAGGGTGAAAATCATACTATATGTACAGACATTTGTTTTGCCGGTTAGTATGGTGCCATTTTTTTCGTTTTTGAATCAATGGGGTCGCAAATATGTAGTAGCGTGGAACACCACAATGTAAACCACGAATACCTCTGACTCTTTTTCGTCTCTCTATGTGGTCTTATGGTAAAAATGAAAGCAATGCATCAGCCACAAACCTCGCTCCCGTAACCTACAGAATTGCACGTTAAGGCGGCAACAGCGTGTAAAAGGATGTCAGGCCGTCACCACTCAATCACCAGCAGGAGCTAAAAGGGGTCACTCCACGCACAGCACTCTCATGAAACTTCCTCATTTAAGAGTTAGAATAAACTGACGTAATCATATTAGTTGCACTACGTCACTATGAATATCATTGACATTAATTTTTTGAGTTTTATTTTCAAGGTAGAAATGAAGGTACTATATAATGGAGTTATTTGTGATCATCCATGACAGTCTTGTTTTCAACCTTGCGGAAGAGTATACTAAAATATGTCTGTGTGTCGGACACTATAGAACACAAGCAAATTCTTAAACCCTGGATCTACTTTTGATTGACCAATCAGAGTGCTCAATTCAGGGTGTTTTATCTACTCGTAAAGCCTTGGTCACCAAATTCCAGAAACGAATGACAGCGCCGTAGTAAAGTACTGTCAATCAAAAGTGAACATGTCATATTCTGTAGACATCTGGTACGTTTTAATATTCAAATTTGGTAACACAGCGGAAACCAGCTGCAACACAAAATCTGCTGTGCCCTAGGGCATTTATATAATGTGCCGTAGGGCATTTATAGGATGTTCCATTACATTGCAAGGCTATTTCACAAATAAAAGTTTTAATTTATATCCTAAACATGTTACATTGACAAAGGGGACGGTTGACGTATACACATTGAAAACAAAAATATATCAGTTAGGGGCGATAGTTTTTAAGTCGGATAAAACCCTCGTACTCGGGCTCTTCTGGTATATAAAGTCCAACCCTACGATAAAATGTCTCGGCCTGCGGCCTCGACCTGCACGTTAAGGTCTCGGCCTCGACATTTTATCGTTGGGTTGGACTTTATATACCAGAAGAGCCCTCGTACTCGGGCTTTATCCTATACTTAAACCCTGGATGGAAGTTTTGCTCTTTAACGGTAGATTACGCCTTGAGGACAGATATTCGGACTCTCAAACTTTTACAATACGTTTTTAGTCTACTCATGAAGTAACTAAACTTATTTTTGAGAAAATCAAAAAATGGTTTTTCCCCACCGAGCTAACAAAGGGATTTTCAAGTATCTGTGAATATTTGATAATTTGTTTCTCTGGTGGCAAATTTTGCACGGGTACCCCTGATTTCATACTTTGGAACTGTTACTTTAAATATTTCAATTTCGAGACGCAAACTATCTCAAGATACACGTACTAGCCTATAGCGTCAATTCGCCCAAAATTCATAGTCACGCACCACCGTGGCTTAGTTCATATTGACTTTTTTCAACTTTGCAACTAAGATGAAAATGACTACACTTTCACTGCTGATCGTTGAACTGACGATATGCCAGGAGAAATAGATTTGATGTAAACCTAATTTGATGTTTTGAGCACTCATGCCCAAAAACGTTCAAGACTTCAAGAAGGTTCAATAGTTAATCCCAAAGTGTTTAACTTCGACGGCAAGTTGAAAAGTACCATTCTGACCCACAACTCTATAGCCGTAATGATACGAGTGTGTTCTGGGTCCCCGTGGTACTTGCATGTCTTTTGTATTTTCGATAGCGTGGGTTTTCAAAATCACGGCGTGTATGATTTTTAACTTGATTGCATCCATTTTCCCCGGATGCACAAAACCCAACGGCTCCAGGGCGGCGTGCTGAGAAGAAAATAAGAGCTATTACACGTTGTGTTAGCCTTACCAAGGTAGGGTAGTGCCATTACAAAGATGCTGCCGTAACCTAGTTTAAACTCGGGAAACCCTGGAACAATGTCTGTCACAAATGGCAAAGAACATTGAAGATATGCATTGCTTGTTGTTGATCACGCTGTTGGTGATGCTTGTTTTTTTAATATTGTTGTTGCCGAGAATACATGCACAAACACATTTAAGTTATAATTTGGCGTCCTGAATATCGCTTCTGAGGACATCTCGTGTCACGACTTTCAAGAACACTCGTAATCTCCCTCTATAGTCTCTCTGCCCTTATCATAATTCCCCTAAATGCGAGCGAAGAGAGTGCAAAATAGTGCGATGGCAGGGATGAGTCACGGATCCTCAACTTCAACAAATGTATATCCGATTTTCTTCTCCATAAACTACAGAAGTAATTTCTGTGTCGCCTACCATTTTGTCTCTTTTACTTTGGTATCTGGAAATGCCAGGTGCTGGGTAAATGATAATTTCGCCTCACTTAGGATGAATGGTTGGTTTCATATACTGGTGTGACGTGCCGTAAAAGGGACCATGTGTACTCTTAAACCTCTAGGATGTGGAATAACGCGCTACATGTCTGGAGTCGGCTTTCTTTGTTAACCTACAGGGTGCCGATTTTAATATGATGATATGAACGTTGTTGCTATTCGACAGGAAACAGAAATTTTTGAGATAAGGGTTATAAATTTAAAATAGGAGCTGGATCAAAAGTATTGCCTGCCAAATTGTAAAAAAAATGTCACAGCAGTGAACAGTTTGAGAAAAGTTTTTGTGAGGAGTGAAAATAATACTACGATGAACTCAATTCTCTGGTTGATAGATGAAGCTTTAGCGGGGTCTGGAGCCTTTGCCTATGGCCGCATTTATAAACAGTTCATCTTTCATTTCTAACTTTTGGCCAAGCTTTCAGAGAATCAGTTCATACGGGTGAATATCCTGAAAAGATTGCTAAAATTGAACACGATAAGCTAGTTGTGTCTAGTAGTATACAGGAGCATATTGGAGGAAATGCACGACTCTTAAAACTAACCCGTTAACCTAAGATATTGCTGTGCCATTTGTAAGTCTTAGGTCTCACACAATAAAGCTACAAAAGTATTTTGAAGAATGAGCATTTTTTTGAAACTGTTAAATTTAAAGCTATCAGATTGGATATAAACCTTCCTGTATGAAAGGAACTACAAGGGATACTGGGTATCACAAAAAATGCCACGATGAGAATTATTACCGTGTGATCTTGATGCCCCCCCCCTTCCCGATTGCATCGTATGTCTGGCTCATGAAAAGAAAACGAAACAGAGGCTGTCTCTCAATATACAGACATTGTACAGTTGATATAACCTGTTCAGAAAGCATGTGGCAGAAGTTAGGCGCAAGGTGTTCACAACAGCTTCCAAACAACATAGGCAGGAGTGATCAGTGACGTCAGATGAAACCGAGTGTGATATTATAGTGTGAAAGTACTAAAGTGTACTCTAATTCAAGTGTTTCAGGCTTTTCCCTTTCTTTATTTAAAAACTGTGCTGTGCCTTTACTTGACAGAAAAAAACATGCTTTCCGGAGCAATTTTCAAAAATGCTTTGGAACCCAATCCCTCCAGCGCTCCCCCCTAAATCAAGTGGTGTAGCCGTAAAGTGAGAGACCGCCGCCGAATCATAAAGAAGAAGCTAATGAGGAGATAGGTTATTAAACCTTCGGCACGAAAGTTGTGACGAAAACTCAAAACGAGCGCATGATAAGGACATTGCTAAATCTTCTAGCATATTTCTGTTCCACACCATCGTACTGTCTCCAAGCATTCGCTTAATTCGATGGAAAAAATTCATATTTACCTTTTGCCACGTTATTAGCATCATAAATTTTATGAAGCTTTACATCATTTTATGGACAGAAAATTGTTAACACTTAGAGATTAACACAATAACCCAATTATCTTCAACATGATGAATTAGCTAAGTGCAACTGAAATCGGTCATCTGTCGTCTTACCATAAGGGCTTTTTGGTACACTTCGGCAGCTACATCGTGCGATGTCGTGTCTGAATTTCCTTTTTACTTTGACTTTGACACGTCGGCGTAACCAAGATGGTGTACCTGTTTGTGACCCATTACATGTTAGTGGAAATGTGTATATGTGCCCGCGCGCCTGGTTGCGTTCGTGACTAAATTTTGTTCCGAACAAAACACGAAAAGCTCACAACCGCGGTTAGGCCGCGTTCAAAAAAATGGTGAGGGGGGGGGCTTGAGGAATCGCGATTGAAATCTTATTTTTTCAGATCCCCCCCTCAATACCCTCAAAAATTTTCAAGTCCCCCCCTCAATACCCATAAAAATTTTCAAGTCCCCCCCAAATTACCATATAGCCGCTTATTTATTAGGAATGCACGCAGAGTAAAAAAAACGTAATGTGTGGTTCTGCACGCAAATGTTCAACACTACCTCTTATCAGCAGGTTGTAGAGCCATATACCTAGGGCAAGTTCTTAATTGATTTTTTTTTAAATGCATCAGTGAACTTTTTGGATTTCTCAGTCTAAGCCGACTTGAGTTTATCCAACTCTGGCCAATTCAATGGCACCAGCTGAAAAGCACACAAAATGACAATCATGAGAGAGTATGAAAATTGTGTATTCCTAGCTACGTTTTGTGAAAAAATGAGCACAGTGACCTACCGATTTTTTTTTTTCAAAAGTACAAGACATATACAACTTAGATGCCACTTATGAAATGTTTTACAAAATTGACAATACTGGAAGGTTAAAATATTCCATGATATTAATGTTTTAATCTCAGAAATTTTGGGTGTAATAATGGCAAATTTGATAACAAATAAAAGATTCCATTTAGTCACACATTTTTCCATTTAAATTAGAGTCTTTACTGTTCAAAGTTGTACTTTTGTGTTATTGGTACAATGAGATGTGAAAATTTCATTCACTGCATGAACTTGAAATGAATGGTTTTATATATTGATTTTAAGTGATTTTAGAAAAATGGACTTTTCATCGTACATTTGTATAAGATCAAGTATGGTGACCCCATCTTTTTTCTCTAATATTTGATTGTTCTCATATGCCAGAATTCAAAAATCCATGGTAACTGTTAGTTCCCTAGTCTTCTATGTGTTGCTCTCTGGCTGGATCCTGTGTACAAGTAGATGTGTGTTTCACTGTCGATTGGGTGTCCTATGACCGAAACTCTTCTTAAACTACATCAGGGGTCAGAGCTACATGTATCACTGTCACTGCCAGTATGTAGTAGCAGGGCAGTAGTTGTATTAACTTTTTATTTTGACAATATTTTTGTTCAGTTTATACAATTGTGTTCTTGCCCAGCTATCCAGTATTCATCTTGCCAACACAGCCTACGTGTACCGTGCATTTGCATCATTCAATTATCACCAATATTTAGACAAACGGCTTTGTTGACAAACTGAACATTGTCTTTTTCAGCAGCATGCTGTAGAGAGACAACAAGAAACTTTGTTTGATACATTCCATAGAAATATTGAAAAATTATCAACAGTTGTAGCTCCTGCCCCATTACAAGGCCAACTTGCTCTACGAAAATGTAAGGCATTCATACATTTTTAGACTTTTTCGAGATTAAAGACATAAAATATGACAAAACGGTTCTAGATTTTGTTTAATTATTACTAACATTCGAACCATTGGACAACATCAAAATGTTGGGAGTCAAAATATTTTTAGGTCCCCCCTATAGCAGAGCAAAACTTTCAAGTCCCCCCCCCTCGAATACCCCAAAAATTTTCGAATCCCCCCTGAATTCCTCCAGCCCCCCCTCACCACTTTTTTTGAACGCGGGCTTAATGAGATTTCATATCTGGTATGTCCGTTGATAGATCTAGATCTAATTAGTCTCTTGCGAGTCTAACTTGCATAATTACGACGTATTTGCATAATTCGTGACCCAGGTGCAATATCTCAGTACATGCAATTACTGACAAAATTACCAACATATTTAATAAAATTATATAAACTTGTCCACATGTCAAAACGAAGGACACTGAATTCTAAGGTAAGACCATCATCATACCATAGGTGTGTTGTGTTGAAAATTTGATCAGCGTAGTATACACATTATGAACATATTGCATATTTGACAATTAACTTCAAGATAGTGTATAACCACAGTGGTATAACTTTTGGTTAGCGTGGCATATGGATGAGGAACTCATTTGCATATCGAGCGAATCATTGGAATTAGGTCACTTTGGATAAAAACAATGTACTCGACGACATGTGCATTTATTGTGAAGATTTGACAATGCTAAGGTAATAAAAATATTTTTGTTATTATATAGCGCCACACATTAAATAATCTAAATGCACTTTGCGATAAAAAGTCATATCTTAATGGCAAATAAAAAGCAGATACCTCTGATCTCGATAAAACTATAGTTACTCAGAAGAGAACGATTTCCCTTGAAATAAAAACATATGCTAGGGGGACACGTAAAAAGCAATTACACTGGTACCAATAAATCTACAGAAGTTTCAATTATGAAGTCTACTGAACATGTGATGGCAAGCCGCGTATTGATAATAATCGCGTAATTAGTTTCCAAAGGTTAGGCATAAAATTTTGAATTCAATTAATTGAGCCAATGTTAACTTTTTTTTGAGGCAAATGATAATGTGATCAGATTATATCGTTCTGGTAGTTAATCGAGGTGCGGCTGGGCTGACATTTACTGCGCATGTCATACTGATTATGAACTCATTAGCATTTTTAAGCAGAGAGGCATTGCAGTTAGCTGTTTAGGTAAAATATGACTTTACACCATCATCTTTGAAATTAAGTCAGCACTTTAAGATACGTTTGGTAATACATTATATATCACGTCATTATTTGTTGCATATTGTGGTTGAAACAAGAAACTGATTTAATGGCATACAAAGTAACCAGATGATGCCCAAGCATGCAGTGTAATTTACACAATAGCATAAACACATATCCCTCATATTAGACTGTAAATTGCAAAGACTACGTTTTTTTGTTCTAAAACTTTATAATATCTGAGTACTGTATTAAACCATTTATAATACACAAATCTAATCAGCTGATTCAATTTCGCATTGTTACTGTTACTCGGGTAACACATCGCTCATACAATGCCAATGTTGTATAACAGCTCATCTGATTGGTTGAAATAGCTTTCAAAATTATGATTCGCCCGCAAGTGGTGTTACTGGTTAATTCGTTATTAAATGTAGTTTACCTTAGGAACAAACCCCCGCCGATAACACAATACCTCTTTACCTCATATCAATCGCATGGGCAAACATGCTTTGCGGTGCCATTCACATTTCGAAAGGCGCGTTTCCAGTTCAAAACTCAGTATAAAGACATGTTATACTGAGTAGTTTTGAACGCCACTCAAATTATTGTGTCAGCAGTTTTACTGTGTCACTGCAAGTTACATAAACTCGTGGATTAATGCACTGAAATTATTCTTCCGCCCTCTGGCTAATGTCCTCACATCAACCGCGATATTTAACGGTTCATCGATATCAACAAACCACAGACAAATAGAGAAACAGACTTGCAACGCGGCATGCCTTTTGTTCCATGGTCGTCTCGGTAGACTATGGCCTTTTCATATTAAAATGAGCTTCAAAGGTGTTAAACTTTTTGAGACTTTTTTGTGGTTGATAATTGCACGAGATTATGCGAAAAATACGACGAGATGGCATTGTGCTGCCGGTCGCGTAGCAACCATAGTTACTTTGTGAGCTCTAAGGGCAGAAACACTGTTTCACGCCAATCAAAACATAACACGCCAGCAGTTTCATAAACGTGTCCTTCCTTGACGAACGTGTAAAAGACGGTATGACTGACCATAAACCATTGAGTAAAACCAGACAGTATCGATAAAAGACTTTCAAATTTGGTTCAAACACTTATTATATATTCATAAAAATATGAGAGGAATTTTTAAAAGGTAAAACTCACTTTCCTGAAGCTCAAAACAGTCCCGTTTTCGCCAGCACGCCAATTCCGCTCAGCACCACACGACAACAACACCACAAACTTTGCCGAACATACTTTCGCTTAACAATTTGCGAAAATCCGAAAATTACCGAAGGATGCATGGTCGGCACTCTTCGGAAAAGAGAGGCGAGAGCTACCTGAGGCGAGGCGAACATGGATGGGTTACGTAACCGCTTCACGCCTTGAACAATACCCGTTGCTAGTCTGTTTCTCTATTTGTCTGTGATCAACCGTAGGTTCTCTGTTGTGAAAGCGGGAGACCTGTGGCTAGACAGTTTATTATTTGATGATTAAACGGATGATTTTGGATGGTAGACAATTGGCAAAGTCCAATCAATGTTTGTGTGTTACCAGATTTTTAATAACCAAATATGCTGGCTTTAATTCGCTTTAATTTGAGCGATCCCATGCAAGGCCACTTTGCCATTTAATTCCTTCTGAATCTTTAACACGGCGCCGCGGGTGGTGCGGTGTTGACGTGGCTAAGGTATGATGCGCCTTGGAAAAGATATTCAAACTTTCAAACTTTTCCAATTCTTTTCTGATCTACCACTTGTTGGGGTTTATTTTAAAGTTCTTGGTGTAAGAAAACTTTTTACCGTCTTAGTTTTTTTAGAAAATCATTT
Source organism: Ptychodera flava (assembly GCF_041260155.1). Classification (NCBI taxonomy): domain Eukaryota; kingdom Metazoa; phylum Hemichordata; class Enteropneusta; family Ptychoderidae; genus Ptychodera; species Ptychodera flava. The sequence continues at coordinate 20,656,885 of NC_091946.1, read as the reverse complement.
TCGAAAATCGAAACTTTTATTTTTCCCGATAGAGGTAACACAGCGATGGTGGCCATTCTGAATTTCAAATAGTGCTAAAGCCGGCCCTTTATTGCATTTACTCACAAAGAAAAGAGAGAAGGACAATACGAGAAACCGGTGTTAGAACAGATGTAATGATTAAGATTATAAAACAGCAGTGAAAACATTGAGAAATGTTAGAACTGCCTTTATTGGAACAGTTACCTGAATAAGCTTGCGCCTGGCCATACCGGCGTTGTACACTTTTTGTCATTGCGTTACTTCCGTTTCCATAGCAACAAGGTAGTTTGGCTTCAAAGTATGCTTTTTCCTTATTAGTAGCTATAAAATTGCAGTGGAACCCACCTTCAAACACAAATCTTGATGTCATATTATAGCAATAACGCCCTCAGCAGAGCAGAAAGCCTAAACACGCAATTTGGATACAATTCGCCCAGTGGCTCAATATAACACTCGCCAATAATAGCTTGTGCTATTATTCACAACTCCACTGTCTTAGCGCTATATACATGTAGGATACATCGCGTATTACACCCAAATCTCGTAAATCCCCCCTGCGCCGGGGGGGGGGGGGTTAAAACTGCGAACGCATCAGAGTGGAGCACAGGCATTTGTGGTTAGGTACAAGGCGAAGGCCCCTGTAACCTGGAAAAAATGAATAAAATGGGCCTTCGCCGTGTAGCTAATCACAAACGACTGTGTCTTTGGATTGAAGTGTGCGCAAAGAGGGTGCGCGCGATATCGATCAGCAGCTGATCACTCCGAATCTCGGATTTTACCCTTCATCACATTCACCCTAATCACTTACTTTCACGTTATCGATCACAAGTACACGACAAATTACTTAAATCAGAGAAATGAACATGTCCCAGGTGACGTCACAGACTCCAAACAAATTGTTTTATACAAGCTTCAAGTTTACGCCTTGGCCAACTCTGTGTACCGTACATTATGTAGCTTAGTAGTTTTATTTGTCATATAATCAAAAGAGCGCATACAGCGTTGGCCTACGCCGAGGACGTTTATGGAACCCTTAAGTACCCGAGGTATTCACCTTCCAGTCGAAAGTAACATTCTTGATATATGATCAGAAAGTAAACGTTTATCACACAACTTCTACCTTAGGGGAACGTATAGATGTTTAGAATAAACGCACTTTCTAAACTCACTGCGTTTACTCTTTGACCTCAAAACCTCCCTTGGGCGAAAATGCCAGGACGAAATTATCACTTGAACATCCTTCCCGGACATGATGGATTGCTGAAATGGGTTATTTGAATTCTAAATACTTATTCATTGTTGAACAACAAATATTTCAAAGACAGGATGAGAACAGTGATTGAGAACCAAATATGCTCGGTTTCAATGGCTGTGATTTATACTTTAATGTTGATTTAATAATCCAAATATCTGTCCTCGAGGCGCATTTAATTATAAGTGTATCAAACTCGAAGAACATGCTGTATGCCATGATTTGCTTACATCCAGTAAATCAACACCAGTTCAAACCGTATAAAATTGCTTCCCTAAGGTTAAACACCTGTCATTTTGCATAAGAAACGCATTGTGTGTATTACAAATTCAGGGAATGTTACCTATGCAAATCTATCTCTCAAACATACTTCCCTGAAAGTCCTGGAACATTAGGGTGCGCATTTTGGCATATTGCACCTTTTAAAAAACATTTTTGTCCTATACTTTGGCATTAGACCAGTTATACACAGTTTAACAATAGACATTTCAAAGTTGCAGCTACTTTGTTCTTTCATAATCAAAAGTAAAATGCCATTTTTAGATTAGAACTAGAGATTACTCAGCCAGGCTTAGTTTTCATTACATTTTGACAACGACCTCTAAGTAGTAAAATTGCTGCCTTTCTTCACATCTGTCGGAACAGTTAACTTTTTCTCTTCGACAAAGATTGCGAAAGCCTAGCTTTCTCGAGAGGCTCTTGTTTACGGAATAGCAGAAAAATGAAGTTGAAAAGTCTATCACTGAGGTACAGTCTGATTTAAAGATCACGCTTCGAGGTTTTTCCGTTACTTTAAGAAAGAGAGGGGGCATTTTATTGGTTTAACAAACGAACAGAAAGCCGGAAAGGAATGACGAAATGGTTGATTGAGCCCGTATTGTTGTTATGATGCAGTTGCTTTGATTGTAAGCACCATAGCTGAATCAATTCCCTTGGAAACGCATGAAAGTATCCACGTGATTTGCTAAGCAAGTCCAGATCTTAAAATGAGACGGCGCCGGTTTGCAATTGTGTCTGAGTCGCTTACGTTAGTCATTTTGTGAGACTATGGAGACGTGTAAATAAGAATACACTGGCCTTGTTTACAGTGCTTGCATTCCTTTTCAGTAACTATCCAAGTCAAATTTCCTGAATCGATACCAAACAAGGTTGCAGATAATTGTCTCTTGAATGTAAAAAACAGACGTAGGGCAGCGGGTTTAGCTATCTTGAAATTTGTGCCAACTTTGGCCACCGCTTAAGAGGTGTCTGAACACATGACATGTATTTGCCACAAAAACTGAAAGATACTGACGGTTCTGTCAGATGTACGTCTTCTTTTATGCTTCCCCCTCCCTCAAAGGTCGATAATTTTGTTCGCAGATTTTTTGTTTTCGCGCTTTTTTCCATGCGATAATAATAATGAAATATTGAATATGTTCAAAGACAGTTCACGCGAATCCCTAAATATGTGATGGCATCAGTTTGCAAAGGAGACGGTTAACACAAAACTATCAATAAGTGGCGGAGTCACTACCCTGGAACCAAATAAATAACTGCGCACGCCCTCAAGCGCCGCCAGTGTGACGTATCACCACCCATCACGATTTGGGTACAAGTATTATTTTGAACGAAGACAAAACTAGGGAATACTAACTTTACGGCCTGGCACAAAATAATGTAAGGTTGAAATTATTTGGAATTTATAATTTATTAACGTGAATTCGAAAAATTACTGCCTTGATGTTTTGCTAAGCAATATTCCTTCCTTGGAATTTCAGCCGAGATTTTTTATTTACATGTGTAATTGACATGTCGACAATAACTGATTTTTTTTCATATCAAAAAAAAAAATAACATACAAATGTTAACGTACGATATATTAAATGAAAAATTCAACATAACACGTCACGCGAAACCTTAATATTTTGCGCTTCAGCTCTCTGTAAAAGTTAATTTTTTATCACTATTGTGGATGGAAAGGCACTTTGAATTTTGCAAGTGCTCAATTGATAATTAACATTTTTCCAAAAGGCGTAAAATTTCGCATTTTCCATGAATTAGGCCCTAAATGTGTTTTGTAATTTCTCAATTTTTCGTTCAAAATTTAACATTTTATATTTCTCCTTGTCATGACCTTTGATTGGTTCTGGTGACCTTTGATCTCGCCAATACACTTTTTAGCACTTTTAAGACTTCCAATCCAAGTCGCTTCCGTTTTATCCTTAATCACTTTAAATCTAAGAGGCTATCAATTTTTTATTCAATCCATCATTAAACAGGTGAACGTTCAATTACGGGATGAGGTACCCATTACCCACTGCCAAAAGGAGCAATGGGGAGTAAAGTGCCTTGCTCAGGGGACAACACCGTGATAGAGTCTCGAAGTCACCATCCTCCGACAGTGTGTGTGGTACTATAACCACTGCCCCACGGTGCCTGCTCTTTTCCATAATTTCGAAAACATTTTTCAGATTTTTCATTTTTGACAAAAATGGTTGTGTCATCAGCAAGCTGGACTTCTTTTGTTGATTAAATTCAGATATTTCAATGCCCTCAATATCTGGAGACTGTCCTATATTACACGTGATGTTCGACCACAAGGAATAAATAATAATTGTGCACTTAAGGGGCATCCCTGACGTACCCCTCTTCCCAATCTGAAAAAGTGGGTCACCCACCCATAATTATTTATTCAACTTTCAGTACCATTGTACGTTACTTGAAACCAATTATGAATATTTGAACCAAAACGAAATAGAGTCAACACTTCTTGAATAAAACTCCAATCAATTGAATCAAAAGCTTTTTGGAAATCAATATATATAGCGACTCAAGATTTATTATATTTTCATGTGCAATCATATATATCATGAATCCCTGTAATAATTTCACTTGATTTGCCTACATTTTGTACCTTTCATGTACCCCACTTGATTAAAATTAATCAGTATCGGCATAACGGTTTTCAATCCATTTGCCAACACTTGTGCAACTATTTTATAATCTAAACATAAAAAAACTAATAGGACGTCAATTTCCAAGTAAATGCGTCTCTTTTGTCTTGTGTAACAAAGTTATAACCCCGTTAAAATGTCGAAAGATCACACGGTTTAAAATTTTCATGGTAGCGATTCAAAACGAAAGTTCCAATCAATGGCCGACATTTTACGTAAAACTCTAACGTTAGCCCATCATAGCCAGGTGATTTATTCTTTTTCATTCCTTTCATATAGCCTTTAAACGCATCGAATTCTTTTTCTGGTCATCGCTTAACTATGGAACGTTGGTCTGTTAAAAAATTCTGCACACGAGTTTCTCTGTCGCATCCGCTGTAAAGATTTTTATGAATTCTTGTCAACTCATCAAGAATTTCTCCTCCGCTCGTGACGTACATTACAATTACTGTCTGCAATTTTGCTATGCATGTTTAATTTCCATTGATCTTTTTCAAACCCAGATTTTATTTGGTACTTTTTTCTCCATACTCGATCGATTTAGCTATTGCGCGGATTTGTCTACCTTCAGTTTCATACTTAGGCGGTGACGGCGGTTCTATTGTTGCTATGTGCTTGAAGATTTCACGCTCTTTCTGCAAAAAAGCATTGACACTAAAATATGTCTTTAAATCGGTCTTTTCCTCTTTAACTTCACTGCCTCTCTCGGAAGATCTGCATGACTCATCTTCACTGTTTCTGTCACTAGTCATCGCTCGCGCTCGTTGAACTATTTTGCTTCTATGCTGCTGTGACTCCGGTGAACTTGCATTTCCGTTGCTATTTAAAGCCTTATCTCTGAGCGTCTAGTCTTCCTTTGTTTTACGTGAAATTGATTCAACAAAACGGTCAGCAAGCTCTACACTGTTTTCGGGACATGCCTTTGCTACGAGTAAAAGGTTCCTACAGCGATAACACTACTTTCCCCTATTGGCACTCCGAAACGATGTGGCCAGATTCCTAGCAACCCAAAACAACTTAACCGGAGGAGGTTTTAAGGGAGATGTTGGTGGCTTATGTCCAACTTCTCGACACTGTAATAGAGCATTCTCTGTCCTGTCCGGTAAACATTACCCTGACGTTATACGCACGACGAATGCCGTCAGCATCCGAAAATGTCAGTTCTGTGAAATTCGGCATTGACTTTTTTTATCTGCTTTACATGGCAGTACCGGTTTCCACTGAAATAAGTTGTATTATCCTCCGGGTCAGTCACAGTACATTGCTTCACTGGCTGACTTCGTTCACAGAAATCATCAAGAAAAGCAGCAACTGCACTGTCAGCTACATGAAGTGGGAGGTCGTGGATGGAAATGCATACAGCATTTTCGTTGTCTGACTCAGGAGTATTTCAAAAATTTCCTTGACTTCCAACCAGCTGTTGTGCACTTCTAAAAGTACGTCTAGATCCTGTACCTTCTGTCACATTTTGACAGAAGACGTTGAATTTTACCTTTAGGCTTGTGTCTTTCATGTATTTTTCATTTTTCTCGCCTCTCTTTCGGCTGATAACTTTGACGCTTTCTTCTTTTTCAGTGTCTTCCACGTTTTTGCCTTGATTCTCCGCATCGGTTTACTCCACCTGTTGATACAGTCTACGTTGTCGACGCTTTTGACGAGCCATGTTGAACTGCATGGACCATAAAACTTCTACCAAAAAAACCAAAAAAACCCCAAAAAACCAAAGCGAATCATGAGCAAAAATGTGCTAAACTTTGCATAGTACCTAAGGAAGGTAACAAATATCTCAGCACAAAGCAGAAGAAACTATGTGTGCGCTGAAATGCTTCGAAAAAGGAATGAAACTTGCGAGCATTCCGGAGCAAAGTGTTGTCACTGTCGGATGAGCATGCATGTCGACATTTAATCTAGAAGAAGCCTTTAATTTTGATTCTCTCTCTCTCTCTCTCTCTCTCTCTCTCTCTCTCTCGTCTTTTCCATAATCAGCAAAGCTCTCCTACTGAGAGCGACGCCATTTCTACTGTGGACATGCAAAAAATGATAGTTTTGCAGTCAATTTCGTCGATAAAACAGCAAAAAGAGCAATGTCCCTCATGTTCATAGATTTCATCCTCCTAGAAAACAGACCGTTGTGATGATTTTATTTTCAAAGGTATGCATTCAAAGTGTTTATAAAGCTGAACTGATTTCGCCAAAACGTTTCGGACTTAACTTCCGTATTCTAAACTTTAACCATGGAGGTAGCTACCTCCATGCTTGAACACAGTTCATGTCTGAACCATCATAGACCGACCCCGGTTAATCGACTCAAACACGAATGTCGGAATGTCACTTTCTCGTAAACGGATGGTGCTCTGGGAGGGAATTGGAAATACACCTGCTAAGTTGAATGTGAAAGTCTCCCAATGTAAACGAAATCTGGCTAAAAGATGTAATAAATCGTTCACCGGCCCACTAACTCCCCGGATGTTTCCTATTCAAATCAATGCACTGATTTTCACTCATATCGAGGAGTGTGATAAAGCTTGTGAATTCCCTTGAAACCACAGACGCCAAATGTATGCGCATCACAGAAAGTAGAGCGCGCTTCTGCTTACCATTATGTCACGGTCCCTCAAGAAACCATGATTATGTGCATCAACCCTTATCAACGCCATAGCATACGCTTAAATCGTCGTCAGGTTAATATGCAAATAGGACCGAAACACCTCTTTTTTGACCTCCAAAGGTAACCACGGCATAAATTCTTTAATATGTACTTCATATACTACAAAGGCCTAAAAACAAGTTTGTAAGTACATTACTACAATGGTCTTCAACTGAAAAACGTGAATAGACATACTATTGTACTGAAAATGAAAGAACAAAATTCAAGCACAAAAGGTCGGGATGGAGGGGGATTACTGGTAAGGGATATTGGAGTTAGCTTTCTCGAGGGTCTATGGCTTGATCAAGCTGCAAATGATTGTACTGTGGTTGGACATCTGCATCCCGACTGAAAGGTCATATTGGCATGACCAGGGGCAGAAAGGTCAAACAAGCATGAAGAGTGCTACTGCTTACAATATAAAAACAAGCTGTGATGATGCTAACAAGTCTATTTGAAAAAACAAATAAGTGACATTTTGGCAGCTAAAATACCGTACACAATAAGATACAGTTGCTCAGATAAAAACAACTTTGACGTTTAAAATTGTATCAAAATCCGGATACCGCCTTAATATTGCTATGACGTCATCAACTGCCTGCGTCAAGCGAAACACGGGTTATTGCATTGCTGTGGGTGATTCTCATATTTTGACAATAGGAGTCGTTGGATACACGATGCACAATTTTGGGCCAATGAATATTTTCCATTGATAAATGACTCATTGTCGATTAATTTGCATACTGAAACAAAACTCTTTGCATAAACACACTTTGCATAAACAGTAGACCGCAGCAGGGGTCCCGCTTCTACTCTCCATGTATAAACGAAGTTCTTTATTGAGGAAACTGAGCTATAGATGCTGGTGGAGTTATCGTGTATCGATTTACAGACGGTTACTGCAGTACCAATCCATGTAGCGCACACGTGGGCTACCTCCATGGAATACCGTTACAAATCAATTTTGCCGTAAAAAAATTCCCTGTGTTTAGAGGCAGCAGCGTCCTGACTTGGTCCTGACCGCTTGCAGCTAGCTCAAAGAAAGCGATTGTGTCTTCATATTAAATCAATACAACGATACAAAACTGAGGACAGTTGTCAATCTTGTCCTCTCATGAGTGACCGCGCACGAATCGTGGAAGTTTCCACCCCATTCACGAATCAAGCTAGTTGATGCATGAAGACAGGGTCCCACGGAGGTAGAAGCGAGACCCCTACCTGCATGATCGGTATTAAATAGAGTACAGTCTCTCCACCAAAATGGGCTGAGCATGGAGGTTAAAACTCTATGACGTTATTACCTCCACGGAGGATAGGTCTACCTATTTGAGGTACAAAATATCAAACTGTCAAACAACATTCATATATTACCATGCCCTGCCTGCCGCATTTTGGTTGGTCCAGCTGAACCACGTGACTGACCACAAATACACAGTAATGGTCTGTTTATATGCCCGTGAATATGAATAATAAGATGAACAACTCATGGTATCGTAACTTTACAGCTCAAACGTAAATCATAATCAATCACAAAATAAAATGGAGCACTTGTGGGCCAGATTGAGATACTTTTTTCTGAAAATATTTCCAGATTTGCCAGTATTTTACAGCGCGCCTGACAGTGCGTCGCGTATTGCTCAGTTCTGGGGCCCAGTTGTCGTTCGCTCCGAAAATTTTCTCAAATTTTGACGGTTTTCTCCGGTATGTTGATATAATATAATGGAAATAACAGATTCCGCACTGACCATTAACGTTTATTTATGGGCGCGGGCTCGAGGAACGCCAAAATAACGGGCGAGGCTTATTAATTTTTGGCTTTCCTTTCGCCCTTGCCCATAAATAAACGTTAATGGTCAGCGCGTCGCCCGTTATTTCTATAATAACCGATGTGTGCACCCGCATTCCCTTCATTTCAATTTTACGCTTGTACCTCCATGTTCCACCTGCATGCTTCATCCATGATGTTAATGACTTAATAACAATACCCATTACGTCATAATTTATTCAAAGAACCTTTCAAATAGCTGATAAATCCTATTATTCCGACCGCTAAAATAAGTAAATAATTATGTATGTATAGTCAACATGTACAGTGCAGAGCATATCTGGGACGGCTTTTATGCGGGTACAGACTCGACAATTTGTGATACAGCACACAAGAAACTGATACACTGATATATCGCCCACTTGGTCGGAGAGAGATTAATTTCTGCGAAAAATGGTGAGTTTCTTATAAATTTTACTTGTATTAATGGTGATACTTTGTTGGGTTTCGTCGAAAATATCATTAAGAGACACCAACGCGAAGGCATAGCTAGAGGTTCATTGCCCGAACTATCAAGTTGACAAGGAGAAGAGTAAATAGTTCTAATGAGACTGTATAATTACTTCCCCAGCAGTTGCCAGGTTTTGACAAGGTACATTTTGCCACTCTGCAACCTGATGTTGGAATTGCAAACATCCCCGTGTATGTTTTCTATAAACCGAGGGCTTTGGAGTGATTTTAATTAAGTACGGCTGCTGGCGCGCCGTGATAATTCCATACCGCTTCAGCTCGGGAATACCTTGACGATCGGGAAAATCATGGCGAGGATTCACTTATTAACAAACACATATTCGTGTCATCGTGTCAACATTCCATGCTGGGTATGGTGCTCAAATATCTACAATCTTCATTGTTTCAATTACTTCCGTCAAAAATCACGGCAAATATTGCAGTTTTAAGATAACTGGCTAATTATCAGTGTTACACAACGGTCGAAACGACATGTTGTATAACCCTTTATAAAAAAGGCTGTAATATCTATATAATTACACCAGCTCAGCAACGGGCATACCACTCGATTTTGACCACTCCATATATGTCCTCGCTATCGTTCGTGCAAATATGTGGTGAACTGGTCATAATCTCGTGGTATACCGTAGCTGTGTGTGGTTTATTGCTTGAATATTACATATTATATATCTCATCGTGATGAAATAAGAGAGATAGATAGGAGAGAGAGAGAGAGAGAGAGAGAGAGAGAGAGAGAGAGAGAGAGAGAGAGAGAGAGAGAGAGAGAGAGAGACAGACAGAGACAGAGAGACAGAGAGACAGACAGAGACAGAGAGACAGAGACAGATTCGGAGAGACAGAGGGAGAGATGAAAGTGATGAATGTAAAAATGAAATCGAATATATTATATAATAAGCAAATAAAACGCAATTGTGTCCTCAGCCGGAAACGCTTTTAAACTCCAGTTGTTTTGACCCACTTTTCTTTGAAAATGTAAATTATTAGAAACATGATTGATGTGTTTCACTTTAAAGACCTCTCTGACGCTGTTTGATCACCGAAAGCAGATACAAAAAATAAAAGTAAATGCAACTTTTCAAGATTAATCTCATCAAGTTATCACATTCAATTAAGTCTGTTAAAATATCGATCGCTGTCTATGGACTTCGAGTCTTCCGAAGCAAGTACAAAGCCGTTTACAACAATGTTCATAGAAGGAACCGATATTTCGACGCACACCGGAGCACTACTTCAATAGTAACGTAGATTGGATCACTTCAATTATCATTTTAAAATCGATACGCGTTATTTACGTTCAGTTTTGTTCCTCTGTTGATTTCTATTGCGGCGCACGTGCCTTTACTCATGCGAAGCCTGTGAGTCCTTGAAACCGACTTAGTAGGAAAGATTTGGTTAATTACTTAATTAGATCGACATGGTCCCTTTGGCTGCAATACCCTTGAAGTTTAGAGCAAATTTAATTACATCGAGAAAACATGAAGAAACAGTACCTTCCTGTAATTACTTTTTTTCGAGGTTAAAATGATTTGTTTGTCCTACTTTCGCTCTATGCGAGGTAACTAAAAGTTCTGCTGCTCTTACGTGTAACGTTTTCGCTGATTTTATATGCTAGGCGGCTTGTCACAGAAGTTGAAATAAAAATGCATCGTTCCGATTCCACATTGCATTTTGGGAAACTTTCGCCCACAAGGGCTTTCAAAATGAACGCACATCCTCATTTTCACAAGCGTGTTTAGAGACATTCCAAATAACCAATAAGGTTACATGCTGTACAGAATTGAGTGTACTGATAAAACCAGTACTTTGTACTTCAACGGACTTTGGAGAACAAAATGAAAAAAAATTAATTTCTTGAACAAAGATACATATGTTGCCCCTTTTTATTACATATTTGTATTCATACTAAATGCGTCATGAAGTGCAGTTAGGTCGAAGTCATTAATATGGCAGAGTCTAGCGGTGTTTTTATTGCCTCTGTTTGACATTTCGAAAATGAGCGATGAGCGAATTATCCAGGTCAATATTGACACAGAGAAAACTGCCGATCGGACCTACGAAGAAAATAGCTGTACTTTGATTAAACCCAAAATGAAAATTTGCATATTTGTCTACTTACACATTCCCAAGACATAGAACGCAATCCATTTATAACCAACATTTAGTATTGTAATTAGGATAATTGTATGTACTGCCATAAAACGTCGAAGTTTTTTTGTCTATTATTAATGTTGAGGGTTAAATTATACATTGTGATTATGAACTTGTTGATTATGAGTACAACAGTTTTTGATTGGGATTCTTTCAATCCCAGGGAACTCGGACTCCAATGAGCACGCTGAGTCGACGTGTCCCCGATTGTTAAAAAAAACTTTCAAAAGACGTTCAATTAAGCTCCACTTGTCTTCTCTTTTGTACAGCTTGATTACATTTGACTTTGAAATATATAGTGGTAACCACTAGATAGATTCTAGTGGTAAGCTCTAGATAGATTTGAGTGGTAACCACTGGATAGATTCTAGTGGTAACCACTGGATAGATTCTAGTGGTAACCACTGGATAGATTCTAGTGGTAACCACTGGAAAGATTCTAGTGGTAACCACTAGATAGATTCTAGTGGTAACCACTGGATAGATTCTAGTGGTAACCACTGGAAAGATTCTAGTGGTAACCACTGGATAGATTCTAGTGGTAACCACTGGATAGATTCTAGTGGTAACCACTAGATAGATTCTAGTGGTAACCACTGGGTAGATTCTAGTTGTAACCACTGGATATATTCTAGTTGTAACCACTGGATAGATTCTAGTTGTAACCACTGGATAGATCCCGATGCTAACCACAGGATATCACAGGATAGATATTATTATTATTCAGCATGACGATTGGATCAGGGTCAGTAGTTGATATACAGAAGCAGAATACTGAAAAACTTGCCACAAGTTACAGCTTATGTCCCTTTAAAAGGAAATTTCTGATTGTCAGGGATCCTCTTTTGATGATACGATAGATAGATCAGTCCCTTCACAATAACAGTAGCTATATTAAAAGGAAAGAGTAGCGTCTATATCTGTTTGCAGAATGGCAAAAAATCTCTCTTAGTTGACAGCGGGGGAAAAACATAATAATTTGACGCAACTACCGTTATTGAAGAATTACAAGTGCGTCTTTGTATTCATAAGGTATCTTTTCCCAGTCTCTATACAGTGATGTCTGCGGTTGTTGATCAAAAATCTTTTTTTTAGGGGGGGGGGGGGTGAATCTATGGTTACCCTTCGTGGCCATTCGGACCTACACAACCGTATGATAAAGAGAGTAACACAATGGGGTTGCCATGGTGACAGGGTAGCCATGGGGAAATAACAAGCCCAGCCAAACGTCGGTATGTCAGAGATAAAGCGATGCTCGTTAACGACACCGCCTTAGCGGTGACTTAGGAAGGAAAGCCAGGTATGCGGATGTTTCAATAATGCTGGGAAAAATATTTGCAATTTATTCATAATTGCAAGTCAATTATACCCAGCGAGGCACATTATCACGCTTATTGTGTTCCAGTAATTGGCAAACTTTGAGAGAAAAGGCGTGATAATTCGTGCTGTAAAGAATCAAATATTTTAAAAATCACTCGCGACGACAATCTTAAACAATCGGGTAATTAGGTAAACGACGTCAGATCGTCACGTGACCACCCCCGGTTTTGTATGGGGAGTCGTTTTTCAACTTGCATTCTATCGATTAATAATTCTCAAAAGCAAATGGTTGAATCTTGACTTTATGAGATTGTGATTGACTTCATCATGATCCACTTGTGATGTGGAAACGTTTGTTTCACACTTGTGTTTCTCACATGATAGACGAATAAAAGAGATTATAAGCTTATGGTCCGTAAAACGGTTTTTACAAATATCAAAACAGATTGATGAAATTGACTCGCTATCAACACATCGACAATCCCATTAATATGATTTAGTCTATTTTTATGTATTTTTTTATCTTTACAAAATGGACTGGAGAGTGTTAAAATCAGATACACAGGAAGCGTATTGACAGCAAAAATCTTGTTAATACCGCGAAATGCCTTTATGGATTTTCCGACGGAAAATAAACGCGATTGTTAAAAATTGGATTTCTGTAAAACTCAAGGTGGTTCCGAACAACGACCAATCATTGTCGCTGTGGTGTTCCGATGCCTTACAAGAGAAGCCCTCCTCGGGGACCAATCTTCCGGCAAATTTCGAAAACAACATACCGCATTATTATTCATCCACTCACAACGTCATGCACAGATTGGAAAGTACTCTGGTTTCTAAATATAAAAAACAAAACAAAAAAAAACAGCAGGACGTGGTCTCCAATTCAATTTTTTCCCAAATGTAACTGGCAAAATTGAGATCATTTTGGCATGTAATACGATTAAGGATTTAATTACTTATTTATCTTGAAATGACGCATGGAAGATAGAAACATGCTTCGGCTTTTGTATGACAAAAAAGTTAGAAGCCTTTTTAGTACACATGAATATAGACTTCTTTAATAATCGATAATGTGCGATATATTGGCCACTGAAAAGAAATAGCTCCTTGCTGACAATGAAGACGGAATTTGGGCTGAAAATAAACGCCAAAATGAAGGTGCTACTTGAAGTATATTCGCCACTTGGTGTTTTCCCAACGCTAAATTGTTTCGAAGGGCGGGAGATGCGCGTCATGTCACGTGACGGAACGAGCATCGTTAGCCGAAATCTCTCCAAACGGACACAGGATAATGTAAATGCAGATCACATTGAAAGGCGACTTTGCCAAATTCGAAATAAATTAACTTGAGAAAGCGAATCTCTTCGAGGGTTTCAATAGGTACCAAGCTGAACTGAAAGATCGGGTTTGAAGTACCTTTGTATCATGTTTTGAAGTTTGATCATCCTTTTCAAGGATTCTGTCATTGAAACAATATCTTTTTTGGCTCAATTTTCATATTCGGTTTGTAAATATTAGACTTAATTATTTACCTTCCCGTTATAAAAGCAATGACCTATAAATTAATCATTTCACTCAATTATTGCTGATCAATAAAACTCATGACATTCATCGAAACAAATGAAAAATTTCGCTGCGCGAAATTGCTAAAATCGAAAGCTGATATATCGGTGAAAGTAAGTTTGTGATTTTCTGTGTCTTCTAAAATCTTGACCTGGAGTCACTCCAGATAATTGAATCGGCGAATCGCGGAGGAAGTGGTTCGGGCACTTTCAGAAGAGCAGTGTGTCAACAATGCGGTAATAAGATGGCTTCTCCTTTCGTCGTTTTTGTTCATTAACCGGGGATTACTCCCAAGTCAATTGCAAGCATAAAAAAACGTGGTAAAACCTAGCTCATGCATGTTCATGATACGAGAAGGTGAGTGGATAACCCGTATAACAGAGATCCTTCTTCGATGGTCTGATCGTAACCTCGCTGGATCAATATGTAAACTGCCCGCCCAATAAACACACGCAATGGTAAGCTTTAACGCGGCGAACAATCGTTACACCGGGTAACTCTGTCCACCGGTAGAAAGTATGCGACACGGGAGTTCACCCGTTCCCATGGAAGCAAAACTTTGTCCGGCAACAACACCGTCGTGTACACTGTTTGCGTGGGGGACACAGCTCCGCCCTACGATGTGGCTGTCGACGAAGACAAAGCAAAGTCAGTTTTATAATTTATTTGCTCCAGCTTGGTCGTCGTCGTTACGTGGCATTAACTTATTCCTGTCGCTTGCTCTTTAAGAATCACGTCTTAAGTTATGAAGTATCTACGGAAACTTTGATGATAAGTGGTATCTCTACACAATCACGACCCGCCTCTACCCGATTCGTACCTTCTCCTGCACCACCCCCCTACGAAAATAGTTTCGCCCGAGTACGTCATGCATGGGCGCAACTTTTTGTGATCGCCACATCGCACACACGACGTGTCATCCACACAGCGAGGTCTCTCACTGTCTACCCAGACATGGTCGGCCCAGTTTTGAACATAGCGGAGAACCGTTGAGAATTCATTGTAAAGATCGTGTTAGTCGCCTTGGCGCCAGAAACCTACCAAGCAAGCGTATATCTCTATAGTTATACGTCATGGTGTGTATGAGAATACGTCCATTTTTTTGTGTTTTGGTGTAGATTGTGTGTAAAAAGTTGTTTTCAGCTGTGAACATGAATTGCGCCTTTTAAACAGTTCACATATACAACACCTGCATATCTTTCTTTCAGTAACTCACATACATAAACACTATCATATTTAACGATACCTTTTTTTCGCAGTACGGTTTTATCAACCTTTGCGTCAAAGCGCTGGTGACGGAAAAGTTTGGCGAGGCGGCATGGGAGAAAGTCAGGTGCGTAGAAAAATTCGCTCATTCAGTCAATTGGTGCTATTTTCACCGACTCCTTTGTTTTGCTTCATTCTTTCTCTCTCCTTTTGAGATAGAGCGAGTGAAATAGGACTCACAGAAGAGGGACAATATAGTCGAACAATTAGCTGAATGCCGTTATTATCGCGAATGAGAGCCGTAGTCCGATACCTATGAAAGAAAAATCAACATCGCGTACTACGGACTGACTTGCCCCTATTTTTGTACGTGGTATAGAGGAATTTAAGGTCAATGTTTTCAAAGGTGTCTTTCACAAGCGCTCTATCGTCGTAAAGGCTTTCGCTGCTGTATGGGAAGAGTACATTTCTACAATTGTAGTTAGACGGACATCACCGACACTCAACGAAAACATGACAGAAATCATGGGCGATCTTTTTCATCATACGGCAGCAGGATAACGAATGCTTATGACCCGTTCAAAAACCAACGTATATTTTTTTTGGGGGGGGGGTTATGTGACGTAATATAGGAGTAGAATTGTGACATGGATGACGTGCTCAGAATAATCCTTGGTGATGAATCCGCACAAGATACTTCATAAGACGTTGAAAAACTGCAATTTAAGTACATCTACTCGGGGGTGTAAAACATTCACCATTTACTCGTAACTAAGTCAAACAGATCCGATATCATGTAGAAACATTGGCACTAATCGATGAAGGAGAGTTGCAATAATTTTAGGTGGCGGGCGATATGTTCTAATGTCAGAGAGACAAGAACGAGCACAGGGAGAGAGGCAGAGATGGATAGAGACAGGCAGAGAAACAGACAGACAGACAGAGACATAGAAAGACAGAGAGATAGAGACAGACAGAGACAAACGAACAGACAGATGGACAGAACTTAAAAAGATGCATTTGTCGAAATTTTGCTATTTTAAACATATTTCATATACTTTTAGGGGACATAATCGCTAATTTTATTGGTAAATTTTGTAATGTTGTATTGGCCTATATTGGAAGTGAATGACATCGGTGAGAATACTGAAACTGGCATAGAGAGTTGTCGATAAAATCGGTACATCTCCGTATACCGATCGCGACAGAATGGATAAGCAATATGACTATGATATAACGTCTTCAATGTGTCAGATATTCTTTTTTTGTTTTCTTTTCTTGTTTTCTTTGCATGTTTATCGCTATAATACACAAGGGTAAAACAGGGAGCTGATAATTTGCAAAGCAAGGAAAAGTACACGAAATATCTCAAAAAGAAGGACAGGGGACATAGAATTAGAAAACTCCTGAACCAAAAAGGAAATGCACCATTTCCATAATAAATGGAAGGATGTTATGAACATTGACCGTGCTCTCACAACTAAACAGCAACTGAACTCAATGGTTAAATGCGACTCGGAGACAGTTACCCGTACTCTCAAATTTTTACAATTCTTTTATGATCTACCACTTGTGGGGTCATTTTAAAGCTCCTGGTGTAGGAAAACAATTACCGTATTAGTTTTTCATCAAAGAGTTAACACAGATCTGCCATTTTGCATTTTGAATTTCAATCTTGGTACTAAATGCTAGGTAATTTGTTTTTCTTGTGCCAAGCTTTGCACGCTTATCCCTGATTTTTAATTTTCAATTTTAAAGAGAATTATTGAAAGTTTCCTTGCGGAAAGTTCGAGCAAAAGTTTAAGTCTTTCATTTTCGAGGCACGTAATACCTTAAGTACAGCGACGTGTGATGTGACACACACGTTCGAGACCCGGAGGGGCCAGAGTAAGAACGGACTCACTGTCGAAGGATGGTGAGTTCGAGACTCCAGCACGGTGTTGTGCCCCTGAGCAAGGCACTTCACTCCTTATCGCTCCACTGGGTAGTGGGTTATGGGTACCTCATCCTGTAATTGGGTTCGTCTGTTGGATGATGGATCGAGTAAAAAAAAAGAAGTCATGGTCTACAAGTCAATTTTCGACTTGTAGTTTGTTCTGATAGAAAAAAAAAACACCAAAAAGATATTCTCGTTTCAAGCACAAACCTACCATGTAGTTAGCTAATTAGAAACATATCCAACAGATCTTTGCTGGTTAGAATTTCAGGGAAGTTGATAGGAAATACCTCAAAGCGGTTTTTTTTTGCCACCAGTTCCTTTTCGCATGGAAACAATGCCAAGCTTATGATCCGAAATTAATATGTACCTCCTTAGGGTGGGAGATACATTCCCCGGGAGCTGACAGTTGCACTACGGTCTACAACTCAAAGTGCTCGATGGTCACAAATACTGGATTGAGATATTCTCATACTACTTACAAGTAATTTGCACAATTTCCTAGGACTTCGGTAACTCCCTGAGTGCCCAGTCATTTTTCTACACTTCAATAGGCGCATCAGAAAAGACTGCTGGATCGAAACACTTTTAAGGGTAAAATTATTTGTTCCAGGGTGTCCGTCTTCATAAAAGAATGGAAGCAGGATAAAGTAGAATTGAAACACATCTAATGGCAGTATTATTGCACAAAAGCCACGAAACACTGAGGAGCCTCAACAGTTACTAATGACTATAATTAATGTTTGTTCTGTGGGCTGTGACGTCGTACGCTTTCAATCGTACGCTTTGTTTATTCTGATACAAAACGCGACGGCGTAATGTGAAGCGTGCTTTGACGTATTGTTTGCTGTGAAATCATATTGATATAAATCGTGTGCCGCACGAGAAAGGGGGGATTATTCCATTTGTGAGAATTTCAAAATATGTATCACCACAGAAGTGTACATACCGGTATAAATCAACGGCAATTATAGTATCTTAGTATCTAAGCAGGTATTCACTCTCCCATTCTTCTCAAAATCTAAGCAGAATTATCCATAAAATTAAACGACACACAAAATGTTAGGAGCGTGTTTGGCGCAAAATTTGTGAATTAAGCGTTTCATGAGACAATGCGAAAGCAAGTTATCGCCGGTGATGTGCTGACATTTGAATTCAGTGAAAATGACACTTTTAAGACGTTAATGCCCTTTCTCCTCAATAATCTGACCCACTGTCTAGCTGCGTGTGCAAAATTCCAATAAAACCACAACTGAAAGTCAATGAGCCGACAATTATCATACCTTGATTACGCAATGGGTTTTCATAACTGATGATAAATGTTCTAACATTCAGAAATATGACCGCAATGTTCTTATCTTCTTTTCGAAGATTGAACTCAGCCATGGCTTGGCCTTTTGTTTTGATGGGATCTCTTCTTTGCTTGCACGGGAAAACATATTTATACTCAGAGATGGGTGATGAAAGGAGCACGCTAACCAAGTAACGTTCCTAAAAGATTATTTCGCGATGTCTTATTGAGGAGTGCATGTCGTAAATATTTCAAATTAGGTGTCGTTAAGAAAAAATATGAAATAAAGAAAGGGAAGGAAAAATGAAGGCATGAAGTGGATAATGGTGAATTGCATGAACTTTACAGTTTGTTGTGGAGGTTCGAATTGTCACAAGACTATCCACAGTTGTGATATATCGAGGTCCCGCGTGTCATTGGAACACGCCGCATGTAAACAGTGCCGAAGTCGTTCATTATGGTCCGTGGTGTGTCTGCTGTTCACTGGGTCAGATGAAGAGTCAAAACCCTTAAAAATGCACCTGGTGACAAACTCTCTTGATTTTGAGGAGGGGGACATAAAAGACTGCAGTCGAGGTCAAAGGTTTGTTTTCAGCTCCCCGCTTGTTTGCCATTGTCATGGCATGCACAGTGAAATGGAGGGAGTTTGTATGAAAGGTCATCCGGATTCACTGTACCATGACTGCGTAGCGGTACACCGTTATGAAAACCCCCACCGTCTTGCTTGCTCTTCAAATAACGATGTCTTCCAGCACGGCAAATCGATTTCCCGGGTTTGTTGGTCTAAAATCGACACCGCTTGATTAAATTTCCTAAGTGGTTCGGCTCGGTAATGACCATTGAACTTGAGGACGTTTGGAAAATTACCTGGCAATGGGTGAGCTCGCTGCCATTTTCAGTGGCCTAATTTAGACAACGATCGAGAATTGGAAAAGGAACAAGCTTAACAATTATCTTCAATCGCTGCTTAGCAAGAAATCTATACCGATACCTCAGAGGCGGCGTCTCATTTGATGAGTGTAGAGTATGGAAAGACATTTAACGGAGACATCGCATGGCGCTCTGAGTTTGAGATTTTTGAAACGGCCGTGAGCCAGTAGTTCACGAATTTGTGGACAGTTGTCGCGATTTCTCGCACAACGTTGTCGTATTTCATGTGCGAGAAATCGCGACAACTGCAAGTATCTCTGTGTTAAGACGAACACGACCGAAAATTGCAGAGCTATGCCTCGATGACTCTTCGAACAATAGCGACAAACAATTTCTATTCGTCTCTCCTTGTTTTATTGCCCCTGTCGCCTAGCTTTCTCATGATTTATCAATTTTTTAGGAGACATTAGCCGTGGGATTGATAATACTTTTTCATTGCTTTCGTTCCGTAAGATAAATACATTTTCTCTATGTTCTATTCAGCGTATGATGCCGAAGTACAAAAGCATTTTCGCTGTCAACATAGTGCAGTGTATTGCTTTCACATTGTTACCGTTGTGAGATGAATATTTAATTTGAATGACGAAAGTTGGACATATTACTTGTCCAGGCTGAGCTAATAAGATTAACAATGGGGTTTTCAACATGATTGACTAAGTAGGACAACGAAATGTACTCCACGGGTAGACCAAAAGCAATAAAAATACACGTGAAAGGGCCAGTGGCGCTTTAAAGAAGTAGGCCTAACTGTCTCGAGCAGACTTACCTAGCTCAGAACTATTTATGAATGATCGACTTTTGAAAACAATAATGCGTTATTAAACCCCTGAGCGCCAAAGTCGATTTTGGTCACCTTTATAAATTACACCCTAGTCAATTTTTTTTCAAGTTTTTGCCAAAATTTTGATAACAAAATGTAGCCAATGAAATGTAATGTCCATCGGGTTCAAAATTATCAAACAAATTTCACAAAAGTTCATAAAAATTTGCAAAATGTTGCATTTAAATTTTAGTGGGAAAAATTACAGCATTCAAAGGGTTATCCCTGGTCGAATGACATCAAAAAACAAGTTTCAATTCACGGCATCAATATTAGCCACAAGCAGCCCATCTCCTAACGAATGCAGTCAATATTAATTTTGTCGGTTGAAAACAGCAAAGAATAAAACCCTCAAGGACATACAGCTCTGCTGTTTGTTGTTATTGCCGTCCAACTCGAGAGAATACGGAATTCTTCGGGTCCACTGACATGTTGCCAAGACGGTCCTTTCTACCAATCTTTGTACGGTTAGCCATGATAACCTTAAGACAGACAGACAGACAGACAGAGAGACAGACAGACAAGAAAAAAATTCGTTTCCCCCACAAAATTGAAAAGTGCATTATATGCAGAAATCTGTTGACATTTTCCTCGTGACATGTGTTCAAAAACACAATCAGAATCTTTATGGGATATTTGAATTAGGTGAAACATATTTTTCAAACCTGCAAAACTCATTTCTGCGGAGACAGAGTCACAAATGGCACGCTATTTTTATTTTTGGTAAATACAACCATTTTGATGTAAAAAAAGAAGTAGAAAAGGTAAACTCGCATTTGATTACATATAGTTGTTCAAAAATAGTTCCGACCTTTTTAATTGTCCAGTCGCTCATCTGGCAACCCAGATATTTCATAGCTGCACTAACTCTAGCTCTTGATTTATCACCATAGTTTGTTTGTTTGTAAAATACACTTTCTTGTTTGACTACAACTATCATGTTTCCCTGCTATCCAACTTGTGGAGGCACCGTGGGGCAGTGTTATGGTACCACTCTCACGATAGAAGGATGGTGAGTTCAAGACTCTAACACGGTGTTGTGTCCCATCGTCGTAAACCACGTGACTCTTTACGGCAACAGCTTAGCGCTACCCGTCCGTGGAGCGAAAATTATGTGTAAAAACCTCAATTTTGGGATTAATGATAAAAATTAATCGAGCCAGAAACTTGATACTATTTTCTAAAGTGTAATATTTCACTTGAAACAAGAGTATATGTAGAATAAAAACGACTATTTTATTTTGCATTATCTATCCTCATTCTAAAATGGCATGGGCTGAAAGTCTGACACTAAAAAAAGTGATTAAAACATGATTAGCAAAATTAAAATGCCTCCTGTTCAAAATGTAAGAATTGTATTGCAAAACAAAATTGTCGTTCTGTAATATAGCATTTAAAAAACGTATTGTGAAAATGTCAGAAAAGTTGACCAAGCCAGAGTAGAGTTCAATTCTTTGGAAATCTTGAAATTAGGAGAAAAGAGAAGCAGGGAAATCGTGTGATATGCATAAATTTGCATACATTAACACTAATTTATCAAGCAACTTACGACTGCTTTACAGGCTAAAAGGGAATCCCACCAATATTTTAATCTTGGGTTAACAAATTGATTAAATTTGAATGGATATTTGCAAAAAAAGATTTTGTGCAGTAAACGCTGTGTTTGGTGCAGCGGTCCCTTAAATTTTGGATTTTCTACCTCCAAGAGCTTTAAAATGAGCACCTACAAGTGATAGATCAGAATAGAATTGTAGAAATTTGAGCCGTCCGACTATCTGTCCCCGAGGCGCGTTCTACCTTATAAAGCAATTAGCTGCGTCACTGATGACATCGCCAATCTGAGTGACCTATCGATGTGGTCAACATGGAGCAAATTTACATTTGTACTGCCTTTATCAAACATTGCCATCAAAACTTCAATGCACAACAGTGGAGTTACAATGGGCTACACTGCAGAATTGTTTGATTTAAGTAGAATGGGCCTCGGGGATAGTTTTTCAGAACCCCAAATTATTTACAATTCTATTCTTGTCTTCGGCTTTTGTGGACTCATTTCAGAATAAATGGAGTTTTCAGTCTGTTGTTAACATCGAAACTATTTTTTCCTCACAGGGTTAAGTTTGGGTGAGGCGCCCATCTTTTTATTTTAAAGATCGGAAATTTTAGAGGTAATTTGTTTCCCTGAGTCTAAAGTTTGCACGACAAACCCCGTTTTTTACTTGAGAATAGGACTGTGCTTTGGAGTTTTCTGTAGGAAAGAGTGAGCTAAAATTTTCATATTTTCTTTCTCGGGACAGTAGCTGTAACATCGGTTGAATTATATTTATTTTAGAAAACAAGCATACGTTTTATTGTTGTTTTTTCGTGAAAGAATTTGAATACAAAGTTCTCTTTGATTAACAGCAACATCGAACATTGACAAGTTTAAGGTAGTATGCGCCTCAAAACTGAAAGACTTAAACTTTGCTCGAATTTTTCTCAAGCAAACTTTCAACCGTTCTCCTTAGAAATCGAGCATTAAAATCGGGGGGGGGGGGGTCACCGTGTAAATGTTGGTACTATAGAGAAACAAATTACCCAATATTCCCCGAAATTTGACATTCAAAATGGCCGCCATCCCTGTTTTATCTCTATGGGGAAGATAAATGTCCCTATTTTCACAGAACTAAGCCGATGGAAACTTTACTTACTCCGAGAGCTTAAAAAAAGAGCCCCACAAGTGGTACGCCAAAAGAATATTGTAAATGTTTGAGAGTCCGAAAACCGGTCTTTGGGGCGCTTTCTGCCTTATTAACCCGAGGCAGTTTGAAATGATTTTGGATGCAGGAGAGGAAACTATCTAGCTCTCAGACGACAGAAAAATACCGGAAAATGCATCACAACTTACAGCTGTTTCAGCCTTGATACGGTGGGATCAGTCTGCCGGCTGCTTTTGTGTTACTACGTTCAACTTTTCCATCTTAGGAAGCCATATTTCGGGGTACACCTCTATGTAAATAATGAAAATACTCATGTTCATCCCTACTTTCTTTGTTAAATAAGTGCAACGGCAAGTCTGTGTATATTTCTTTGAGATTAATATTGCTATGGAAACCATATAGCTTGGCACTAGAATCGTGTAAATATTTAAGCTTTCAGGACGTTGCTCAAATCGATCGGAGCTAAATATCAAAAGAGGTGACAGCGTGTGTTTGCAATCTTTGTGTTTTAGTAGGAGTCTCCAAACAGCATACATAAATGTCAACAGAATCGGTGAAAATTGCTGACAAGCCGATTCAAGTACTCAACACGCGGGGTATATTTTCCATTGCGATGAACACATATCACACCGCTGTGAAATTGCAAGCCGTGCCCTTGACATGATAATGAATATGAATTAATTGACGATCGGGTGAATTATTTCCTTCCGATGAAAAGATAAAGGACCGTTTAACACAGATAATAGCGGTGACCCATGCCCCATATAACACAGCCGTATATCAGGCAGAGAAAATAGTATATCGCCCAGCAGAGGCGGTGTTTTCTGTAAGAGTCTTTTCAGCACTATGGTTTGTCAGAGGTGAGTGTCATCAATGGACTGCTTTTAAGATCATTTGTCATGTTTATCGTTTCTGTGTCGCCTGATTCCACGCACGCTACCTGTTGACATAGGTCCTACACAATCCCGGATAATTAAAACGCGAACGGCAAACGAAACTCATTACCTTTGACCTCTAACCCCTGAACGGAGGTATAGAATTTTGAAAAATCTGAAATTACGATTTTTCAGCGTCTCTCAAACATAAACTCCTCAAGTAGGTCGTTGCACTTTTAAACTGCTCGCAGGTTTTTGAACAACAAACAATGTCATTTCAAAAAAAAAATCTGATCAGCTGATTGAATGTCATGCATGTGTACACGGTTTCCTTGGCGCATCTATGACATATAGTTAAATTCAGAGCGAGTTTGCGCACGATAATCGAAAAAGAGGTAAACCCAATGCCTAAACACAGGCTCCTCTTGTCATACGCTTGTTCCAGGTGTCTTTAGTCCCGTATTAGTGGGCGTAAGCGTCCCATTCACCAAAGAAATATATTGAATAACTTCAAGCCTCTGTTACGTCTGTTAAAAGCGCGTTCAACCGCCTATTGAATAAACTTCAAAACGATGACCCAACGCTGTCATCGAATATAATTGTTACTGTACAATTTCATCGATTCAACCATAGACTGTCTATGATTCAACGGAATGCTGTATGTCGTTTGGCCCCGTCAGACTATCTGTCGATCCGGGTACTTCAAAGGGGGAAAGACACTCCAGGGAACTATGGGAAGTCATTTAATACATGTGCGCTATACGTCAGACGAGTCAGAGAAAACATACTGGGATGATATTGTTCGATATTCTATGTCTGTTGAGGGTGACAGACCCGATAGCCGCCCACGTCAACAAGGCAAACCCTATTTAGCTCGCGACGATTGACTGTAGAACAATCTTGATAAATGTGCCTGCTTTCAGCTGATCTGTTTTTAAGCTGTGTTTTGGTGCGTTGTCATCGTGAAGTCAGTGTATATCGTTTTCGTTACACACCTGGCAAACAAAACACCACTTGACAGAGCTTTAAGACTCGTTTCTTAGGAGGATTCAATCATGCGAGAAACGGCTCATAAATTGACCATAGGAAGTGAAGGGGTCGGGGTCGATTGGAAGTTAGCATTTTGTTTACAATTTTATTAATTTTGCCTGTAGGGAGTCGTGTATTTCAACGCCTTTCGGCCGCTTTGCCTCTGGCTTATGCGTACCGTATGTATGTATGTATGTATGTATGTATGTATGTATGTATGTATGTATGTATGTATGTATGTATGTATGTATGTATGTATGTATGTATGTCTGTCTGTCTGTCTGTCTGTCTGTCTGTCTGTCTGTCTGTCTGTCTGTCTGTCTGTCTATCCATCTATCTATCTATCTATCTATCTATCTGTCTATCTATCTATCTGTCTGTCTATCTGTCAATCTATCTATCTATCTATATATCTATCAGTATGTCTGCCTGCCTCGCTGTCTGTATTTGTAGTCCAGATGTGCTTGTCGCTGACACACAATGAGATACAGTAGACGGCAATAGCTAATTGTAAAGTTGGCATCAACGCTTGCACGTGGAAGGTCAATACTTGAGAGATATTGAGAGGTATTTAGCTCCGACCTCTGAATCAAGGCCATAAAGGTGTATGTTGGAGACAATTGAAGGACCGAAGAGGTTGCAGACCAAAGACAGGCAATGGAGACTAGCAAGGATTGATTCAGAACTTTCTCCTATGAATGGCAGATTGAAATTGAAATTGACAACGTTTAAAGAATTTAAGCATTCTGCGGTGATGGGTCTGATAAAGTTGTAAGACAAAGGAGGATCACGACACGGTGAACGCAAATACCACGTGCTGAAATATTTCCCCAGTGTTACAATCGCGCTTGTGTCTCGTCTCTATGACTACCATACACAAAACGTAAACACATGAATGTAGATCCTGTAACGAAAACACCGTCTACATTGTGGTGTTAGTTCTATTGACAGATTTTCACATAAAATATTGTCCACACAAAAAGGGAATGATAGAGTTTAATGACTTGCGGTTTTATGTCCCGAGAATGGCGCCACGGGGATCGTATTTGACTTCCTAAAAGTTGATGTACTTTTCTCAGGCAAGCATGCCGAGGTGAAATGTTCAACCAAGCGCATCTACATGTAGGTGGGAGGATGACGAATTACTGCATCGTCTGTCTGCCTGTTAATATTCATCCAACTCAAAACATTGGTTGCGACATTAGATATCGAGCTGAGTTGGGAGACTACATGCAAAATACAAATTTTGTTGAACGAAATATAACGGTTGAACGGGCAAAATTTAATTTCTAATTTTAGATCGCTGTGTTTTGTGTTTTCACGACCTCCTGATTAAGTGTTCGTGCAAATGAAACCATGCTTGACATTCAGAACTGCTTTGCGACGCACACAATGTCAGTTGTAGACTGGAACCTTTGTGTGCATGTAAGTTCGCCTGGAGAGACTACATAGGGCCAATCGGGAACTTAGTCAACTGGAAAATGGAAAATAGTAAATGACAAAAGCAATATCTTTTAGTTGTGATCAGATGCCGTTATCACGCGTGATGAGAAAGCAAACATTCCATCAGCAATACGAACTGCACCCTGGGAAGGGTGTGTTCCACCCCCTAGGCCCCAGCAAATACCAGATGAGGATCGCATTCCCCCCTCCTCAAAAATGCCCGACAAGATTACATGCACTTGTTTCATGCAATCGGCGTTTGCATAGAAATGGAAGTATAGTACTTGGAGACAACGAATACACACAAACGTTAATATAATGTCGTCTGTCCCAGGAAACAATGTGGACTATGAATGAGATCATTGCGAATCAGTAAAAGACGAAATTATTGTCAGAGACCAAACGAGATATATCTCCTGAGAGAAGCCCTGATGATTTGCTAGGCGAAATGAAAAATATAAACTAAGGATTGCGAGTGACAAAGTGAAGAGTTTGGTTGATGGATAGTAAATGGTTACGACAACAACCAGGACCTGATCAAATCAAACGAAAAAAAAACCCGCCGTTGACTGTAAATCGATGGAAGCTTAAACTAAGATAACTATGAACCACGCCGAGCGTCAAATTGCACTTTGACACAGCGCTGCACTACTTCCAACGGGTGCAACAGGAGACTTCCTCTAGAGGACAGTGTTGTTGTTGCCCCAAGTGAATTATTTTAGTTGAAGACAGTTATCGAATTTTTGGTTCTAAGTGCAGAGGCTGGCCAAGGGTGAAGAATGGGTTTTAGGTGGTGTATGAGATCTCTGTAGAGGCATACATATAGTAAATAAGCGCGCCATCAAAACGAATCAAGTCCGGGTCTGGTCTACATGTAATAGCATTAGGTCTCCAGGTGCACATTTCAAACTCCCATACAGAGCTGTGTTAATGAGCTAGCATAAAAGTTGCGCTTAGAAGGGGAAAAATGTATGAAGAGAATCGTAAAAAACTTTATAGTGAAGGTAGAATCCACCTCAGGGACCATGACAGATAATCGGACCCTTAAATGTTTCCACTATTTTTCTAGTCTACCACTTGTGGGGGCTTATTTTAAAGCTCTTGGAGTAAAAAACATACCGACTTAGTTTTCGAAGATAGAAATTTTATTTTCCCCATAGAATTAACACAGGGATTAGCGGCCATTTCGAACTTCAAATATCAGTAAACGTTGGGTAATTTGTTTGTGAGAAATGCCTAAATCAGTGCACGCGGTCCTCATGAATAGGCCAATATTTTACGAATAGTTTTCAGCATGCAGACGATCATCGTGATCTCAAGCAAAGTAAAAATAATTATGAACTAGACAAGATCTAGAGTGGTTGTACGTGCTCCTAAGACCTCCCTTGTTTTCGATGAACTATATATACCTCCGAGTGTGATGTTTTCATCGTTTTTGCGTTTCACTCATATTTATTTTACACTACAAATATGTTTTTAACGCCTGACCAATGTTTCGTGTTCTTAATTTACCGAAAAATATCATTATACCATATATTAATTTAGATATTAAACTATACTGAAACTTACAAATCCCCCAGAGTCCAATATTTTACGCACTGAAATACTATCCCTATTAGATTAATAAGAAATGAGGGTTGACAAAGGGTGTGCTCATAAAAAAAAATGAGCGATGAGGCTAACACATTTATTATTTCGTGAGCAAGATGACACGTTTTCTATCCGTTTATGGCACCGATGATTTATGATCCAGGCGAAATAAGAAGAACTAACATTCCATGTGTCTTCTTATTCCAGGGTTTTACTACAGGGTTCTGTTCGATTCTAACTGAGTCGAGTCGATATCGGGAAATTTAGATCTTTCAAGTAAAACAGCCGCTGCGCAGATACAAAACCGCCGACGGTTTCTACTTACCAAAGCACGGACAAGCCATATCGCTATACTATGTCGAATGCTATTGTAGACAACTCGCTTGTATACATAGTCCGGACTAGATTATCAAATATAAAGATACACATCGAACAAATGTGTAAAGTAAGCAAGGACAATATCTTGCATTTCGACAATGTACACTTTGGGCTGTCGCAAGAGAAGAAAGTCAAACCTACAGTTACTTGATTTTGGACGCAGGTGAAAATGTTATCGAAAATTACAGCATTTGCCACTTTCAGAAAGCTTACAATGTTCGTTTCTATGCGTTTTCTGTAATCTTTAAAATCACTTAAGTTGCCATTCCGGCTTCGATATACTATTTTTTCAGAAGTTCGATTGCTCTGTGAATGCTTTTACCATTGATTATACTCATAATAGTCAGCCCACTCAATATTACTAAAATTTATATGCCCATTTAAGAAATTAAATTCGCTAGTTGCATGTGATTTGTACCGAGCCAATTTGACTGTAAATACCCCTTCGATTTTTTCCGTTCCGGGCTAGACAGATCGTATTTCGTCGCATTCTCCGACCTTGTGCCAACAAAAAGTGTGTTCCTTGCATTTTCAAGGGACGGCAGCTGTGACCCCGAGATAAGATGTGCAGTCGTAATGTGCATTCATACGATACGCAACCAAATAGCATGGAAGTGCTACTACACGCGCCCCGCATCAGTGCATGGTACATACTTTCCATCAAGCAAACTTCAGAGACTTGCCAAAGTTGATATGCCCTTACTACACGAAACAGATTGAAATTATTACAGTACTCGCCTCGAAATTGAAATATTTAAATATTCGCTCGAATATTTCACAAGGGAAGTTAAAACCATTCCCTTTCCAATTCAAGGATAAAAATAAGGGGTTACGGCGCTAATTACCCAATATTTCCGACAATTGACATTAAAAATGGCCGCAGCCGCCGTCCTTGTGTTAACTTTGGGACAAATTAAATTATATATTTTCACAAAAAATAACTCGGTAAAATTTTATTACTTGGTGAACTTTAAAATGAACCCTACAAGTGGTATATAAAAATGTACTGTAAGGCCAAGAAAAATAAAAAAGTTTGTTTCTCATCCTGGTGCGTGTCAATTCAGATCCACCGCGTCAACCTGCTTTTCTGCTTATGAGGAAATAAAGTGAAAAGAACCGCAAAAATACGCGACGATAGTGCAAAACACAGTGCGGTATAAAACAGAACTGCAAACAAAATAACTGACACTGACATTTCATTTAGAACTGTACACATATGTCACTGTTATATTAAGCCGTCAAAACTGTGCATTGCTGCACCAAAAGTCAAACCACAGAACTGTTGCTATACAAAAATACTAAAGCAACACTGCTGTGCATTTATCTCTGCATTCATTCCTATGTTGTTTTCATGGTTTTTGCGCGTATATCTCGGTTGAAAATAAAAAAAATTGAGAAGAAAGAAAAAAAACCGCGTCACCGCATCATTTTTGCAATATGTCTAGGATGAGAAACAAACTTTTTATTTTACTTGGCCTAAAAGTTTGAAAGTTCAAATATCTGTCTCCGAGGCACATTCTGCCTCTAGGTAACAAAATGTACACAAAACTTACCATGGCGAGCAAGTAAATAAACAAAAAGCCTGACATCCAGAATTGCATGGCCGTCTCCACTATAAATTACGAACATAGCGTATCATCTCCAGTGCTATTTGTCCCGTGTAAACCAGCATACACGTTTACCTGGCAAGTTTGGACAGTTGCTGGGTATAAACTTTCAAGGAGCCAGCTTTAATGAGGGCTGGAACCCTTCAACGCTTTTCTCGGTGTAACTGATACCCATTATCCACTATCGTCGAATTCAGTCCCGCTCGATGCTGGTACTCACGATGTCAAAGAGTTCTACATGTTTCTAGTGACCTCGCTGACCTCTAGAGTACACATTTGAGCAAACGGGGTAAATTTCCGCGGCAGACAAATGAATAGGAAAGCTCAGAATGGAAGTCCATTAGAGAGATGGAGGTAAGAAATTCAAGAAAACTGCAAATAAACTCTCATATAGGTAAAACTAATAGATGGCGTATTCTTTTTGGAAAGGTCGAAGTTGCTTGTAATTTGCTTGAGTTGGGTACACTGGAGTCTGGTCGATATGAGCTGTTTGTGTGCGTCTGGTTTGCGTCGCCAACGGATATTGAGTAAACACACGTTAAATATCCCGAGGCATTGCCTTCCAGACACACGATACCGCCACAATACACTGAAACGCTTCTCAAAATGTCACTGCAGCCGGTGCTGCAACAGATGCACAGAGCGTGCATGACAACGCCTGACGAAACGAGAAGAAGGCGACGTCACCCATTTGTGACATTCGTATAATTCAAACACAGGTTTTCGTGTCCTTCCCATCGATGTAACTACAAGATGAACTGAACGAGCAAATCGCAACTACCTGCATCGTTCACAAAGTTTTGAGCGTGATTGCCGGAAATGCAGGGAAATCTGGTAATCTGAGAGACAATATTTCCACTGCGTCGAACGACAGCAATGAGTCAATATAATTTCACAGCATCCCTCTGTAAATAGTAAAATAATTTGGTTATTATGTAATGAATACATAGTGGCTACAATATAGTAAATAGCAGTGTGAATACTGTATTTGTACACATGTAGAACAAACATACATAATAATGTAATTGCAACGTTCCCTAAAATAAATTCTGTTACGAAACGCCTTATTAACTGTAACTTTTGAGACATTTTCCAGCTTTTTATTCTAATTAAAAATACGATATCTTGTCAGGTCGAAATGGCATTTCTGTCGCCAGGGCAGCGGCTTATATCTTATTTTGGAAATAGGAAGACAGAATTCTTGCGTGCGCACAAGAAATGATGAGTCATCGTTGCCTGCAGCCGCTGGAAAATCATGCGAGTGCAAAGCCTTATAACTCGGTGCGGAAAAGGAGTTTAAGAAGTCACTTGTATTAAGAAGTATAACCTTGACGTGTACACATTCATGTGATACCAATTCAACAAGAGCGGAGAGCTCTTCGTGATTTTGGAAACTGGAATCTCACAGAAATGTCCTTTCTCCCAACAGGAAGAAAGCCAAAGTGGACGATGCCTTTATCTCTTACGATTGCTACGAAGATGACGTCACCTTACGGCTTGTCAAGGCCGCCTCAGAAGTTTCGTGTAAGTACCTTGGTGTTTGTCATCTCCAGGTAACACCCTCAACAGTGTCTTAACACGGTTAGTCCTGTGTAACCCGTATTCCTAAGCATCTCCACGGCCAATGGATTATTGAGTGCATATTTTTTTACCCTTCAAACAAATCACGTGACCTAGCCATGCCGCTCCTCTTCCAATAGATTTACTTCTCTTTACGACGTCACTTTTACACATTTCTTCCAAATATCTCGGATAATCCTTTCTGATGACGCAATCTGTTTGTGTATACCCCAAATACGACTTTATCTGGGCTTTCTCCCCAAATCGACGTAGCCTCTATGAATTTTCTCTCATTATGAGTTAAAGGTATACAGTCACCTGTAATCTAAATATGCCGATTTATGGTCAAAGGGGCGTTCCTTGGTATTCAAAATGTCCATGTGAGGGCGCTGTTTTTAAAAATTGTCCACCCGCTTAAAATCTGTGGTTGATTAGATTTTCTCTTTCCATGGTGACTGTGGCAAAATTGGAACAGGTGACAGTGTACCTTTAATACCGTCTTTCTTCTGAACGACAACAAACTCGAAGATATCTGTCCAAAGTTTCAGACAACGTCACTACAAGGTATCTGTCCTTCCTTCCGAAGCCGCAATTTAATGCGACGACTTCGGGTCACTTTTTGTACTGCGCTAAAATTTCGACCGTACTCCTAGATTTTACTGTTGATGATGAAAGAGAACTATCTAGAGTTCCTGAAGCAAAGTACGAGCAAAACCTTTCAATAACCCAGCGCGTATTGCCAAATCTGTTGGTCGCACGTACACTGCCAATGATATTCACGACAGCTTATATGATATTGGAACAATTTTTTATCGGATGATACAAGGTAATTTAATGTACCATTTCCTGTTACTGACTATGATGTGCGAGATTTTATGAGAATTAAGCTGACCGACACAATAGGACAAACGGCCATATATCTACCGGGTTGCGGAATGCACGCATCGTAACAATTTGAGTTAAAATGTACACATACTGCTATCTCAAAAGTTTACCACTTTTACGGTTCTATTTGGCAACCGACTGCTTTATCATCAAAGTCTCGTGATATCTCGCAATCACTCTACAAAGTGTAATACATATACCACCTCTCTAAAGAAATCAGCACGACCATATTTATTACACAAGAAAATGTCTCATGAAGTAGACAAATATAGTGGTGGGTGGTGATGCAAGGCGTATAGAATGGGTCAGTGTAAACTCCAAAAGCGCAATCCACCATTCTACGTTGGTCCCGTGTTGACTATTTCGTCATACTATCGGGAGATCTCGCGAGACTTACTTCTAGCCGTATGATTAAATTCGAGATCTGAGTGTACGTCTGGTTTCGCTTGATACGTGATTTTTTGCAGTCGTCAACACTACAGATAAAATGCCTTCATTTTGTGTGACTATAAATAATGTTCAAAATATCACAGCCACGTGGTACCGCGCGAACTCTCGTGCCTAGCGAGAAGTTCTCATCTCAACAAACTATACTCAGAAACGCCACTGCAGCGCTGTAAAAATTATTGAGTCATAGATAACATCGTTTTAAAGCACGACTTAAGTACCAAGTTGATGCATATCGAAGTACATCTCTACGGTAACTGTCAAATTTCCTCAATCATAATCAACATATTCTTGTCGTTTAAAAAATTTCAAAGTGCAAATGCATCAAAAACAAAATATACATGTTTAAATGAACGATCAAGTGAAAAATGACACAAATTCATGGCAACGAAGGGACCAGGTCTTCTTCACATGACATATAATTAGAAATCGTCTTTGCTCTCTCCTTTTGTGTAATACACGGGAGTATCGAATGTTGTTTAATTTTATTCTGGTTCAACGACCGGCGGTTGCCATGTTCAAATCACACCACAACCTCAGCAGTGAGAAACATCCAGAACTGACATTTCATCGTCGCATTTGTCAACTCTTCAAGGACCTTGCGTTGGTAGGCAGGAAATAATGGACACTCCATTTCCTATGGTCAGCCCTCTTTAGTATTGGCAGTGTTGAAGTTCGTTCTCTATTCATGACGAACAATACAATGCCCCCTCTGTCGTCGGAACTGGAATAAATGAACTAATCTGTTGTTGTTGTTGGCATTTCATTCAGGTAGATGGAAGGCGTCAACATCCATCTCATGTCAGAAGAGATTTTGTCCCGTTACCACGCCCTCTGTCGGCAGAATAAATTAGCTTGGCAGGAATCCAGCTTAAACCTGTCGATATGCAATGGGCACCTTTCCGCCTGAGGCCAAATCAATACTTTTAGTTGGCAATAAATAGTTAGGTAAACGGAACGCTTTGCATAATGAGAACCCCTACCCCCAGTGGAGAAAATACTCGAGCGTTTTACACCGCTTCTCGATTGACTGTTGAAAGGAATAGCGCAGTGTATATCCCGACTGATTTTCACTGCGTGATTACTAGTGATCGTTTCACGAAATTTAAAAACGGTCAATCAAGTTTAAGACAGATAAATATTGTCTATGGATAAGTCAGCGAAGTAAAGGGTATCTTCGATAAACACTGCAGTGTTGCCATGTACCCTATGACCAGAACACTCGTCAGGACATACATGATTGGGGGCGGCAGGTACCAGCACAGCCATTCCTCAACTGGAAAAGGACGTTGATACAAACCTCTTGTAATTTAGTTCCTCTATGACCGCAGGTTGAGAACTTAAATGTCCATCGCACACAAAAAAAGTTGCTAAGTACGTGTAACTCAAGACCTTCAAGAAACGGTGACAATGCTGGTTCGTTTAACTGTTTATAAGGCATTGCGTCTGCGGGGGGGGGGGGGGGATAAGATTGCCCTTCTTGTAACTTTTTCAATTCTTTGTACAAAAGTGTATAACTAGCCGATAATCAAAGTTTATGCTTTGCTGTGACTATCCAAACTCGCACTGTACAGCGCCACCAACGTGTGCCGACACCTTGACACCAAAGATTCTGTGCAAGAGTCGGCGGAATGTACGTGTTACGTAACTTTTCCAAGAACGATTTAGAAAGAAACTTCTCGAAATGTGTAATAATTATAAAATTCATTCAGTAACACTTCATTATTATGTTTCTGATAAATTGAAGGAAAAGTAAAACAACCTAACTTTTATTCCACATATTTCATTGGTGATCACATTTTCCAAGCTCCGTTTTTGTTTGTGTCATTGCACATAGTAATCACATTTTTTCGATAATTGTTATTATTTTATATTTACTTCTGTCAACCATGTGATTATCCCGCAGCACTTGAGATCGATGCAATATTGGAGACCTTCGGAGAATACTTCTTCACGTTCTGTCAGCGCTCGGGATACGACGAGATGTTGCGAACTCTCGGCAGCAATCTTCGCAGTTTCCTGGAGAACCTCGACTCTCTGCACAGCTACTTGAGTTTTTCCTACAAAAACATGGACGCGCCTTCGTTTCGGTGCGAACGGGGAGAAGACGATACCTTGATTCTTCATTACTATTCTAGCAGGAAAGGCTTTCATCCCATAGTGGTTGGTAAGGCCCCGGATGTGTACGCCCCCAGTTATCCCACAATGCACCTGTACGGCTTATCAATGATTTCCGGTTCGGTTTCCATGCTTTCACTCTCCAGCTCTAGTCTGCACTATTACTCTGCTTGCATATCTATCTGTTGTCATAAACAATACTAAAAATCATCTTTCTTAGAGTTCAATCGCAATTGGAACCCACAACAGGAAGTCTGATATTTTGAGGTGCATTGTGGGTCAACTGAAAACCACTATGGATTTTCGATGGGTATCGGTGAGGGTGGAATCTGCTCATGCATTTTTCTTGCGACTGATATTTGCAATATCTCATTTATTACAACATTTAAAACTGCATTTGCATGGACATCAGACTAACATAGTGATTTCTAACAAGAGTTCTGCCCTCCTTGCTCTCTTTGAGGCTATCGCACGATATCAACAATCAGGTCAAAAAATGAGCGCGCCAACATAGTCAGCACATTCTATTTTTAGAAGTTTCATTTATGGACTTGTTTCAAAAATGTGGAAACATTGCCTTATTATCACGGATTCGCAAAAGAAATCTAATTCCCACCATACAAACATTTTTTGTTTTCCAAACCAAGCGCCATAAGCTATTTAAACCTATGCGTAGATCCGCTCATATTTGTCCCCATTGGCTAAGTATTAGAGCCTTACAGATGGGCTGCATTCGTAACCGTTCGTTTGATTTTAGGCTTACCAGATCCATCATTCCGTCACGCTGAATTCTGTGCGTTCATAGTCGTGCCCTAACCTATATTGTCCAAACTCATTGCATGAACAACATGATGTCCTATTGTGTGCTCGTGCATGTCACTTATAGTTTCGCTACAAAGCGGCCATTTCGATTTGATTGCCAACAAATCTTGAATCATTGCCCTTAAATGCCCTCGACCAATTATGTTCAACTTTGCTTCGAAAAACAAGACCAAACATGCACGCCACTTTGCTTAACATTGCCATCACGCACTGGCGCAACGCTGTAATATGTGCTTCAACCTTCCAAGTGCCTGGAACCCTCACACGTACGCGTCGGTACTGACATTTTGATGTCATCTAGCATGTATAATTCCCTGAAATTAATAAAATCTACAATGACATAACATCAGTACACACTTCTTACCTTGATTGCTACACGTGAGGGTCTATTTAACGAGACATTCATTTATTATTATTCGTTTACTAACCTTGTCTGCACCAATCATTGCGTAGATGATCTCAAATTCGGCACCAGAAACAGAATAATCGAACATGGCTTGTTTTTGCAGTTGAACCATTTAATTACTTATTTTCTAATCAACAACTCAGAACCTTCAACACTGCCGCTTCATAAACTGTGTCTAGCGAACATCTACATAGCAATCTAAACTGTGTTTTGTTCTCACGACTTTTCAAATTTCCCGTCATGCGATTCGACATCCGGGCTATGCTCATTTTGACCTCTATAAACCAGTTAACCTCCTAAGCCACCCGGTACCCATATATCATACCCTTCATCCTTTCTTCCCCCAATGTACCCCCCACCCCATACGTCTACCTTCCAGTCACGCCTGTTTCACCATAGCCATAGCTTTGATAGTACCTATATGTCGGAAATTTAAATCGGTTGGACCATTTTGGTTTGACAATATTTCTGTCGTGTAGGTATTATCAGAGCGGTTGCTAAGGAATTCTTTGAGAGTGAGGTCAAGATGCAAATCATAAACCAGTCGTACGAAAACGAAAGAAACGGCAAGAAGGAACACGTGGTGTTTTCGATATTACAGAGGAAAATCGACACAACGCAACTGGATGAAGGGCCACCAAAGTTCGTGGCGCAGACGAGGAAACACAGCGAACCCTTCCTCAACAAGCAGGTGAGAAATCCATACACGTTTTACACATTCAAGGCTGAAGACAACTCTGCTTTGCTTTGATACAATAGAACTGTAAACGACGCTAACGTAAATACAGTAATCACATGATGTTACTATTCTTGGTCTGACTAATAGGGGTGGCGGCCCCGGGCCGGTCACCCAAGATTTATAACAAATGTGGCCAACACCACTTTCGTCCATTTTTTCGAGCAAATTCTTTTGAAAGTTTGATAAGGGGAAATGGTTCGGTAAAAGGGATACAGTCGACGGAACTGTGCTCAAAGGGACCCATACGACCAATGTAAACACTGTATCCACGGCACGATGATGATTGATGAAAGTTAAAACATGTCTGTTATAAGCTACATCGTACAAATTTAAATGTTGCAGCTATGATGATGAAGTGCATCTAGATATCGTGTAGGGAATACATTGTTTGTAAACAAGAAACACAGGCGCAGTTCCGACGACTGTACCCCCTTTGAGTGGATAACCATTTCACTCCTAGTTGTCATAAGAGGGGAAATATTTGTCGTTCTGCTTCTGGTAGATTTAGTTTTGTCCATGTTTGTGTGTTCTCCAGGACAAAGTTGCTGATAATCCTTCACATTTTGATTTGACATTAATCAGTTACCAAACCACCCCTTCTCTAGCAGCACTGTTCACGAAAGTAATTTATAGTGTATCATACATGTACGTAACTTTTACATGTTGGTGGTTGAATGGTTGGATGCTTGTAGTGTGTATAATTATCCACTAGGCCGCCGGGCTACCTATCTGTCTGTGAGCCTCTCCATATGTCTGTCTATATGTCCTGTCACCCAGTCTAGATTATTGTCAATATTTATTGTTGTGACAGAATCGTCATAGCTACATTCTGGTGCGTAAAATCTTTTTTTCCTGATAAAAATTGTTTTCCCAATAAGGATGTCGAGGACGAACTGATAGAGCTCGACATGGAAGAGCCAGTGGAGGTAGGAATTCATGTAAAAACACGCATGCTCCGCTGATGTCGTCAGGTCGAGTTGAAAGGTCGTAGTATATTATTTAATGCATGATACTAGTAGTTGTCGGCTCTTTGTTACTCATCGAATGTAAACATGTGATGTGCCTTAATGGTTCTACTCCGGAATAAAAGGACGCGATGCGTACGCCGTTCTACATACTCAGTACGCCCAAATAATCACGTGATGCCGGTACAAACAAACCCACATGTGTACTGAACGCGTATGGAAATACACGTACGTCTGTGCGCGTTTGCGCACATGGCTTTGTTTGTACCGTGGTCGATTCGAATTCCGGGATGTGCCTTAATTAGTGAACAGCTCGGTCAGATCCGATAATGCATGTACATGTACGTGGTGTTTAAAAATAAAGCGTCATGTCGTCTGCGCATTTTTGGTAAGTTTGTGTCGCACTCATGTCGTCAATCTACGTACTTACTGGGTTCAGTGAGTTTTCAATTGCCATTTATCTGCGCAATATATCTCCGTTCTGGCTGTTACACAGCTTTTCGCGAAAGCAAATACTGGCAAGCGCGTGTTCTTTCACAGGGCAGATTCAAAGTTTGCGTTCTGTTCCAATGTATCATCGTGGAGGGGAATGGCAGACGACGCAACTTTTGCCATCACTGGGCGGGAAAGCTGTTTTTCTTTTACTCTGTGGAAAAACTCTGAAAAAGCGTAGTGGAAGTACAGGCAGTAGAATTCGATATTACCCGGCAGTTGCCTATTGCAAGTTGCAGGGAAGCTGTTGGAGCGTATGTAATGAGGAGAGAGCCAATTATGAGTTTTCCTAGTTGGAAGTGACAAAAATAGTTGGCGGGAAGGGAAATGTGTGAAATATAATGGCGGGAAGGCACTAGCAAATAGCTTTCATTTTTTAAATAAACTTTAGTATATTTTACATTGTGAAAAAGTTTTTTGTTACAATTTCTTGAATAGTTGGTTGCCGCTGTATATTTCACATTTGAACGTAACTCCATAATCTCTTTTAGGATGTGGACCAAGTCATGAAGAACTTGGAAAATATGAAAGATCAAGGCATACCGCTCGGGAAACGCAAATCTATAGCTCAGATCAGGTCGCTGGTGGCGCTTTCCAGTCTATACCACACATTTACGCCGTCCTATCCGAACAAGTTCTGGATGAATCAGAAGATATTTTGCGACAACTTCCCGTTTCACGTCGTCTTCGACAAAGATCTCAAGGTCAAGCAGTCGGGATTCCACATTCAGAGAATCATGCCACGCATTCGGAACTTCGACACCAAATTGACCATGTTTTTCAATCTTATTCATCCTCAAATTGACTTGACATTGGATAGCATCTCCAAATTCATAAACCAGCTGTTTATTCTGGAGACAAAGAAGTCGATGGTTGGACCCGAGTGGGAAGGACGACCAATGTTGCAACTTCGAGGTAGGTGGTCGACGATGATTGGTTTTTGAATTCAAATTTTGAAGTCTGATTTTTAGTACAGATCTCGACGGTTTCCACTGTGCCACAAAGAGGAAAAACCTTCACGTTCGAAAGGTCGGTCATTCCCGTCTCGTTGATGTGGGACAAGTTTTTACTTTCGTAGTTTGTCGACTGTGCGAACAGTTTTGGGTTTTTGATTTCGGATATGCACTACAATCGAGTAGGTTACTTAAGTGCACCTTGAAAAAAGTCTAGAAGTTTACATTGACGCATCGAAGAAATACAAAGGCCTTAGCGAGAAAAGAAGTTCGTAATTGCATTTATTGAAATTGCCACCCTAAAATCTCGAATTTACAGACACAGCGGCCAGTGAGTACCATTGGGTTTCATGGTATACCGTGTTTCTTACAGTGAAGTCCCGTGACATCTTTTATTTCCAATAAATCATCTATAAATTAAAGATCTACAAGCTCGCCATTTTGCATTGACTGAAAACGAAGAAACGCTTTGGTCTCTACTATATGTAAATTTCATAATCATTTGAAAAAATCAGAGTGAGGTTGTCCCTGGACAGCTGTATAATGTTTTTTTTTCCCGAAGGAACACTGATAACTGTTACACTTCTTCCTTGAGCCTGCTTCACTCAAGAGAGAGTGCTTTCCACCTATCTGACATTTACGAACATGTTTCAGTCAGAATGATGAAAATCAAAGTGAACATCCCGATGTATCTGAACATAATGTCAGTATTTCTCCATAGCAAAATGGGAGAGGGAAAGAAAAATTGAATCTTGTAATGGTTACAAGTTGGACAAATGCAAAATGAGCAGACTGTAATGGACCCCGCGATAGCAACAAAATTGAAAGAATGGTGTACTGCTGGTTTTTGATTTAATGTAGATCGCACCCCGGAGACACATATTCGGACTCTCAAACTTTTACAATTTTTTTCTGATCTACCACTTTTGGGGGCTCATTTTTAAGCTCTTGGAGAAAGAAAAACTTTCACCGGCTAAGTTTTTCGAAAATAGAAAATTTTATTTTTTCTTCATAGAGTTAACACAGGGATGGCGGCCATTTTGAATTTCGAATATCGGGAAATCTTGGGTAATTTGTTTCTCTAGTACTAAATTTCCACGGTGACCCCTGATTTTTGTTCTTGATTTTGAAAGAGAACGGTTTAAAGATTCCTAAAGGAAAGTTTGAGCAAAAGTTTA
The DNA here is from genome assembly GCF_041260155.1 of Ptychodera flava. NCBI lineage: Eukaryota > Metazoa > Hemichordata > Enteropneusta > Ptychoderidae > Ptychodera > Ptychodera flava. The sequence continues at coordinate 20,616,330 of NC_091946.1, read as the reverse complement.
AGTCTTTCACTTTACTTTCGAGGCGCATGCCACCTTAAGTAGTCAAATAACGTTTGCTGAAATAAAATTCCTCACCTTCAACCAGGTCAAATGGTTTGGATGGAAGAGTTCGAGTGCATGGTCTACCTCTGTTCGCCTCGACTAGCCAGTTTGAAAGAAATGGAAGACAGGGGCCTTCACCTCTCGGACATCCCGCTGCACGACGTCACGCGAGACTTGATCCTCTTCAACCAGCAGAGGTTGGCCGAAATAGAGCTCGGCAAGCAACTGGAGATGAAAAAGGAGGAGCTTCGCAAGGCGATGGCAGACTTAGAGGCCGAGAAAGCAAAGACAGATATGTTGCTGCATTCGATGTTGCCGCGACAAGTGGCGGACCAACTTCGGGAAGGCAAGAGAGTTGAAGCAGGTAACTTCCAAATCAGCTCGATGACAGATTTCGAAACCAAGATAATTCTTTATTTTCAATTTTGACTCGCGACATATTTAAGATGTTAACTATCTAGCTTACAGTGGTAATTGACAAATGTCAAAAATCATTGGTTCTACCGAATTATTCGAGTATTTCTTGTTGTTACAATGGTAGAATGCGCCCTTGGGTCAGAAGTTCGGAATCTCAAATTTGTTCAATACTTTCAAGTTGCTGGTATACCGCTTGTAGGGCCTCATTTTAAAGCTCTTGGAATAAGGCAAATTTTCACGTCTTCATCTTTGAAAATCAAAATTGTTTATTTTCCCCATAGAGTTAACACAGGGATGGCGGCCATTTTGAATTTCAAATATCGGTAGATGTTAGGTAATTTGTTTCTCTAGTACCAAACTTTGCACGACTCGATGACTCCTGATTTTTATTATGGATTTAGTAAGAAAATAGTTGACAGTTTCATCGATGAAAGTTTCAGCAAAACTTTAAGTCTTTCTTTTTCGAGGCATATGGTACCTTAACAAGTTAAAAACAAAATGGAGGTCAGAACAAAATACCCTTCCACTTTCTTCCTCTTCCGTTTCTCGCACAGCATTTGCCTTTAAGATAAACAGCTAACGGTCTGTTGTCATGGTTTCACCGTTTCCCCTTTCTTACAGGAGAATATGCAGAGGTCACGATTCTTTTCAGTGACATCGTGTCCTTCACGACGATCTGCTCTCAGTCAAAGCCAATTGACATTGTCAATATGCTGAATAGCCTCTATGTCCGATTTGACAAACTCACAAGCGTGCATGATGTATATAAGGTGAGCCGGAAATCCATTGTAGTTGGTGACATACAAACGTGCGCCGTTGCTGGATTCCAAAAAACATACTAAATACATAAAACACAAGTGGTGTAGAGGCTGTGATACAGTGTCACAATGAAACCGCCATGATTGAGGTAAAACCTGTCTAAACCGAACCCTACAGGGAACAGGGAACCCTACAGAGATAATTGTTCGGTTTGGAGAGGTGTTCGGTTTATAGAGGTCCTTTTAACATATAGTTCTATTGGAGTGGGACTGGGAAAAGGGTGTACATGGGAAAACAAATGCAACATTTATTTTTGTTCTAGACATTTAAAAAGACAAAATACCTGACTGGCTTGTTAGGTCAGAAGTCAGTTGAAAAGTTAATAGCTCAAGGGTATGGTAAGTATTGCTAATTTGACGCTACCCACATCTATTCGAAAGATGCTACACAATCGCTTTCCTAAAGCTGTCTTCTGAATGTCTGTATACCCAAGGTTGAGACGATAGGTGATGCCTACATGGTCGTAGGCGGGCTCCCAGTTCCAGTGAAAACGCACACGGAGAGAATTGCAAACATGGCTCTGGGCATGATTATTACGTCAGTTGAGGTCAGTTCGCCGGTCACAGGAGAACCAATAGGGGTAAGTATTCACTTGTCATTGTGTATTATTACAAACGGGTCTCCTGTTTACTATTTTCTGTCTCACAATTTGGTGAATGGTCCGTGCTGATAGTTGTATCGAAATGCCAACACGGCGAAGTTGCCCCTGGTTTACGAATAGCAAATATTTATTACATCGACCTCATCAGCTATAATAATGATATTTCCCCTATATCAACAAGATTCGCGTTTGCAAAGCATCGATGTCGTTCACCGTCTTCATGTAAGCTTATCGTTCTCTTCCTCTCTAACAGATCCGAGTTGGCATTCATTCCGGTCCTGCCCTGGCGGGCGTTGTGGGCGAGAAGATGCCAAGGTATTGTCTCTTCGGCGACTCGGTGAACACGGCATCTCGGATGGAAAGTCACGGAGAACCAAGTAAAATTCACCTGAGTTCCGCAGCATACAGGTAATGTCACATTGCCTTTCCTCAGTTGTGATTCTAATATTTTTTCTTTTCTCAAATGTTGACTGCCTATATCCTCAAAAGATAATTCATTTTGTTACTTACTTGGTACCAGCCCAAAGTGTTGAAAGTCTGTCTGTATATTCTAACGCTCAGACAACTACAAGAAGTTGTCTGTCATAACGTTCAGGTCATCACCGATGAGGGCGTGCGAGCAATAGGGCACCTAAATATTATGCCGCCTATCAGTAAATACGTTTTGAACAATTGTCTCTCGGTCGTCTTAAATTTTTTGCAGTGTCAGTGTTCGCAGGATTAAACTTTAAGGGTCAGGGGGTTTCTGTTGGACGGATGAACGAATGGATGATTAAAAGCTAACTAACTTTTGATTTCTTAAAAATGAGTCCGCGAAGACTTTAGATGATACTCAGTGAGCTTCAAACGAGCCCCCTCAAGCGGTAGACCAAGAAGACCTTGTAGAGGTTCGAGAGTCCGCACATCTGTCCCCAAGACGCATTCTACCTTAATAACACGCAAATTGATTGTAACCGACTACGATTATCCGTTTATCCGACAGGAACATACACGACAAGGGTTTCCGCATCGTGGAGAGGGGAGAAATTATCGTCAAGGGCAAAGGATCCATGACCACGTACTTTCTCGAAGGAAACGATAACGCAACAGTGGACGAGATCTTGGGACGAGGAATACAGAGGTCAGGTGACTCTAGATCTGGGAATTATCGGAACAGATCTGAAAAGACGGACACGATGAAATACTCGCCCACAAAGGAAGTAAACGGTATGTACAGTAATGGTTAGAGGCCCGTTTAGCTGACCCTCCCTTCTGATGCTAGCGTTTGCGCTCATGCGGTGGCGCTGTTCCGTGTAGGTCGGCCGACCCAATAGTCTCCATTTGCTGCTTCATCATTATTCCGTTTACTCGGGCATTGACGTTGAATTTTGAAGACGACTGAACAAAACCTGAAAAATACTGTAGCCCTTGCCGATTTTTCAAAAACAATCTGTAATTGACCTGAAAACGAAAAAGTGTGCGACTCAAAATCTGTCGCACTCTGTAGTCCGATCTTGGAGAGCTAAAAAGCAATGTCCAGAATCTGACCTCTCCTTGAATTTTTATGATCCATCTCCTCTGACGTCAAAACATATCTGTCCCTACAGGTGGAGGCGGCAATTACCAAAATCAAGAGGCCGTTATACCTATGTATTACCCTGACAACGAAAACAGGCGGCAGGGAGAAGATGAACGCGCCAAGCCGGTCTTCACGAATCCGGCGGGAGAGGGAGACAGCTCCTCAGGTATCTTGAAAACGAATCACAATTAGAAAATTGGCAGAGGACGTGCAGTTGCTATTATTTACATGCTTTTGGGTGTTCAGAACGTGCTACACAATCGATGATTTTTGTTTGCCGGGTAACGTAGGAAGCTTGCTTTAATATTTGAGGCATCGGTAGACTGAAAGTGCCGTCGCTCGAGGGCGCTCTCAACGCTCACCGTAGAGAGCGCCCTCGAGCGACGGATCTTTCAGTCTGAGACAGCAGGTGAAGTTCCAATGAATCGCTTCAAGGAGTAATGATTAGATTTTGCCTCTTTGCAGCTGAAAGCGACACCTTGTACCAACGCCAGCATACACAGGGTGAGCAATTTATGCAATGGCATGAGCATGTCCCAAGTTTGTCTGTGTCATGTTTTAAATACTTAAAAAATAATGATATGTTGTAACGCATGAATATCCCTTGTGCATGTCCTTTCCTTTGTCTAAGCGGCCGCTGGTGGCGCTGGCGGGATAATTATCGGGAACGTTAAGGCCAAGCAACGAACAAGCAGAAAATAAATGAAAATGTAAGTCGTAATGACGGGGTAGTATAAAAATAATGTTGAGGTCTTTCTTCAACTCTCTATCTCCTTTCCTTCAGGGCCAACGTTTTCTGTATAGTCCCATAACAAATAGTCAAATTCACTATCTATTTTGTCTATTGATATCACATGTAATCCCTGAAAAATTGAACTGCCCCGCTGTATTTAATAATTAAAGTATTTCCTTCTACCTGTAAATTCACACATACATTTAGCAATAAGTCGCTTGTCTCATTACCTCTATACATTTGCTGTCATTAAATTTAAAGTTTAATGTAAGTCTTGCATAATTTAACGTGGGCATGCTGGTTCACTCCTCGTCGTTTATTCGCTTCATTAACTTCGACTATTTTTGCATCACATTTACGTAGCTTTCCGCTTGCGGGGCACAAGGTCACATCTTTCCGAGTTCGGACGACTTGTAGTCGTTGGCCGAGCTCCAAGTAACGACAGGTGGAATTCAGACTATGTGTTTTGTTATAAAAAATATATTGGAACTCCGCAACCACACAAAAATGATACTTTACTCCATAGTTCTGAAAAAAGCGGATTATGGGAACCAGGCAGCTTGTTAGTATAGAATTTCGCACAAACAATGTATGACTTTATCCACTATATCTTGTTCCAGAAGTGATGTGTACATTGCATGGGATTATTTTCAGATAATAAACAAGTTTGAAGTACTACACACCCCAAAAATCGAAACTTCGAATCTTTCACGGTTCTATTGTCCTCAAACGGTATTGTTTTATTGTCAATAATAAATTTACGGAATCAGTCACAGAGCAATGTATGCCTAGGAGAATCAATTTATCCAGAGCATACACAAATTTTAATTTAAAGCGGTTGTTGTCGCAATGTAATGTATTCCGTATAAGTACTACACCTTTCAGTGTGTGTATTCGACAGTACAGGGTGACAAATCCCCTTTCCTGCGAACGGTATAGTGTCAACGCACCATGCTCACATCTATAGATACACCAGAACTACGGCAAATATCACAAAAGTTGAGGGGAAATCTTTCCCTTCAACACGGAATGATGGTGACTCATGGAAGATTTAGTATAGATTTGTGAAATGAGATTGTTTCTTCAGAAGACTAGCTCGAGGATGTTTTGTACTCTAACACAGGCCAGCGATCCTATCAGACCAACGAATAAAAGAAATACAAAATCCCGAAAGAAAAATACTTTGTGGCAATCTTTGAAGTAGTGACATATATTGTGTGAGAGGCTGCGGTAAATTTGCGTACCTGAAGAAAAGTGGGTCAAATCTTCTTCACAAAGAAAACCGGATGTTCATAGCGAACACCTCCATATCTTAGGACTGCATCAGTTTTGTTAAATTGACAATATGTGTTCCCATTATTGTTCAGTCTTGTTGGTAAATTTTGCGGAATGCTCATTAAACAGAACCATGAATTTTACTGAATGTTCCCCCCTTTTCGGTGCCTGGCTGACAGGTACATGTAGAGATTATAACGTCCCTAATAATGAAACAGCATGCATAATTAATTTGCATATGTCTTGATCTGTTTCCAGGGAAACCAACGGCGAATGGAGTGAGTGGACAAGGGTACCATCATCCACAAGGCGGCAATAACTCTAAAACATGTATCGTTCTCTAGTTGTTGACCAGTCCCAATAAAGCATGATTGGCACAAAACCTGAACAGATATTTTTTTATCCTTTGTAAATATCACTGATATCATTTACTGTGACGAGTTGAAGAGGAATTTCGGGACAGATGCACATGAGATCTCATGGACGGCGAATCCTACGAGAGCCTTTTTCTAATGCGAGAACAGACCTATAGACTTCGTCACGTGACATGAAATGTTCGCCTCTCCTGATTGGACGTGTTCGCGCACATCTCATTGTGTATGCAGATCCCAAAGATAGTACAAGCATTGTGATTCGTCAGTCCAAGGCTATATTTCAATTGAAGGTCAAGTCCATCAAGTTGAATTAGAGATGCAGGCTTCAATGAGTATTAAATCTGATTTTTAACTTTGCAAAATGTTCTCTTCCGGTACAGCTTTATAAGGAAATTGACATGAGAAACCAATTCAGCGCAAATTTGATGAAAACTTAATTCATATTCATTAGCTGTTCAATGTTGTTACGTTTAGAGCTTTTTGTTGCTGATTTTTGTTGTCAGGAACATACAACTCGGCCAAAATGGCAACGAAGATGTAATTTTTACCTTACTTACAAACTAATGTATTTCATGTACTTCATGATAGAGAATTTAATTCATGAAAATAGTATCCATAACTTTTCATTCCAGTGTTTCCTGCAGCATTGTAATTCTAAGTTCTTCTGCGTACATGTAGGTGCCGTGAGCAATCTTTCAAACTTATGCCTGACAAACAGAACAAACAAATAGCAACTTTCTACGGAAAACTTGTTTTCATGAGTTTCATTTAACCTGATTAACCAATGAGAAAGGCTCATACACTTCTTTGTATGTTGTGTGTAATGATACTAGCTTAAAAGTCGCCATAGCGCCCTCTAAATACTAAACCAGCAGCCCTTCTTATGAAGAGGGAATAATGGAATTTGATGCAAGACGTTTTTAGCTAAAATGGAAACTAACACACGTACAAATAGTGATTCTGCAAGTTAACTTTTTTTCTGGTGATTCACGATATTGCAATGGCACGGTTGGGGTAAAATGTATTCTTTGAATGCGAATTAAATTTCTTAAATTTGTGCACGCAAGGGATGTCACTTTTGAAACTAACACTTGCATTGCTGCTTATGTAGAGGTATTGAATGTATGACATCTTTAGATCTTGTTTATTTCCGCCTTTTAGACAAGGACTCGACAGGAAGGATAGTTTTTGTGTCTAGAAGACACACTTTTAGTTTATAGATCGTAGTAGGTCCCCTGGAAATTGAAACTGCTTCACAGGCCTTCGCTCGAGAGCGAGAATCGGTCATGCTTTTCAAGTGACATGCAAATTGTAAGACGGTCATCGCTTAAGAACCGCACAAATATTCACTTTTTAATGTCCTTAAACCTTTTTGTTGGATAGTCCAAATGAATAGAAAGCTTAGTGGAAAAGGCGCTTGTCGATAAGGTTTTACCGAAAGCATAGTACTTTTTGATATGAGTCACGTGATTGCCTTTACAGGTACCAGCTTCATAAGTCCGTCCCTAAGCGCAGTGCCCCAATTATTATGCACAGTTTTGCACAGCTAAGTATCGAATAGTATTTATACTTTCACGGACACTTGAAAATTATAAGCAGTATAGTCATGGTCACTTTGGATGTATATGAATTCGAGTTGGGTAATCATGTGTTAGAGAATTACTTTGGTGAAGTCTAATGTTCACGTAATGCGTTTTGCTTAATTCAGATTAATAACTTGTAGTTAGCCTTTTATGCGAAAAACTTAAAGATATTTGTAGTAATTCGGTTATTAACATGGTGCCTAAATTAAAGGGACCATAGCAGTACGTTATTTCTGCTATAATAATCGACAAAATGCATGCATTCATGAACTCGACCATTGACGACAAGCTGATAACTTGTCTGAACGCCGCATGCATGTTTCAACATACTCTGCGATGTGGAATAAAAACTCAAAAGACATGATAGGAATGTTGTTGTTAGTACTTGTAACTTTTGGCCAAGCAGAAAATCCCGACATGCGTCTCCTAGTTTGGCGCTCTTACAGCAATACGTGCAATCTCTGGATGAGGATATGTCGAACTCTGAGGTTGTGTCGTCATAAGCTGGTAGTTCAGATTGATGCGTTCATAAAGTTGAGAGGAATGTTCACAGTCTAACATTTTTTCAGGATTGATTAAAACCCGGAAGATTCTAATTGTCTATGACGTTTGTTGCATACACTTGTTGACCTCGCATTTTAATAAACTGTCTATTGAGATTATAGTACTTCCTCTCGGCTGGTACGCCAGATATTGTAAATATACCTGTATATGAGAGTTTTTCAATTTAGAACGTATTTCTTGAATGACGGTAAATATTGTATTCAAAGTTAATTATGTTGTTTACCATATCAATGTTTTTCAAAAATCAGTGAATTTTGAGACTGAAAAAATCCCTCTTTTCCCAATAAATACTTGAAAGAACAACCATCTTGTCATTTTGTATTTCGTACAAGAATTGACAGATTGGTACCATATGCTAACAGCCTTCAGAATATAGTGTCGTCATTTGCTTCCAATGATCTACTCCCCTCTATGAGATGATACTACTCACATAAGTAACTTTATTGTTGTCTGTCGTCTGCGCAAGAGGATTTTAACCATTTTGAAGAAAAACACGACCATGGATAAAAACTGATACTGAAAACCTACGTAGTTTCGTGAAACAAAACGCCAAACACATCAACTTATCAATTGGCTTTTGGTTTTATTTAAAGCTCGATGACATCATTTTCAAATTTCAAATTTACACATCAGATAAATACAACATTATGAAAGGACATGATTTTTAACGGTGGATTGTATGAACTTTTGCCTCGTTTCCTTTAAAACCTAGTAAAAACACTTGTTAGACAAAAATGTCTTTTGCCGGATGTGACGTCACGACATCTCTGCGTGCCTCGTTTTGGTTCTCATCATAGCGATACTGTATCACCACGCACTCGTCTTGAATCCCTTCGATCGTGTTTGTTTCGGCGTACCTTCGTAAAGAAGACGGACCTGTGGGTGAAGTGGGAAGGGCATCGAAGGTCAGAATTTCATGGGCATAACATTGAAAATTTAAATTCAAATGCAAACTAGTGTCGAGCTAGTCTGTTTGATGCAAGTGATAATTATTTTTACCCCAACAACGTTCCAGCAACGTCTGTCTTTTTAATGATGACGACCAAACGAGGAAGAGAACGCAAAATATACGGTGAAATGACTCGTTATTGAAGCACATTTTATATGTAAGTGAGTTGAACTGTTTAGTATCAAATGGGCAACTGACGCTAGAGTTTCGGAAAGGACAAGCTCGCTCTACCCAACTTTGCACACCTGTCTCTCATCTATGAGATACAACAAGTTCTTTTCGTAATCCAACGACAAATGTATCCTGCGCCATCTTCAATAATTATGGGAGAGGACTGAAAATACAACTTAACCAGCTCATGAAACCTGCTTTGGTAGGCTATAATTCCGGGTAACCTTGATTTAGAAAACTATTGGAATTGGACGAGACTGTTCTTACATACATTTAGGACATGGTCTGCATAGCGAGACGTTGACAAGCAGCTCAGAAACACTCAAAATTGTATCCTTAATCGTTTTTATACAGTTTGTACTGACTTAAATCTTGTTCTTGTGAAAATCGAAAATTTATAATATTTCCTCATAGACAATATAGATAAGGGGGCATGATTTTTGAATGTTTTCTATTAACCAAATTTCCCTTTCTTCCTTATTGAACAGAATGTGAGAAGTTACCTCTCCCAAGAAATAAAATAAGTCGTGGATTAAAATTTTCATTTCTAGTTTATTATCTTGAAATAGCAACGTGAAACTTAAGTAAAGCTCAAAATACCACAGCCTCTATCACTTATTCACTATCCAGTGATAGTTTTCTAAAGAAGATATATATCCCTCTGGTTGTAATATCCATTCCATAAAAGGAGATGAAGAGTAGAGATATGACTTCTTACTTCTAGATTAGAAACTTTTCTTGAATATGAATTGCAAAAAGGAATATCTTGATTTACTATCATATTCCCGCCATTCTAACAGCATTATTCAACTCTGGCTACAGTATATAATTATAGCGATTTTTCTGTGGTGCACTCAGCATCTAATTTTTTTTTTGAGAAGGTGCTTTTCTCAAAATGGCGATCTAGGTCTTGAAATACTGACAAGTTAGCTGTGCCTTCCATTATAATGCTAAAGATTGCATTATTGCATATTGACAACGTGACAATTCCACACCATGTACTATTGTTATCCGTTCCAGTACTGTAATCTTGTAGTCGATTGACTCAAACCCAGGCCCTCAGCTAGGAGGGGACAATTTTCCGATGAAAACAACAACAAAAACAACATACCAATTGACTCGAGATGTGATGATATCTTACCTCTTCAAGACTGTCCAGAAAATCGTAAATGTTTGCGACCATTTCTTCTGCCTCTTGATCGAGCCTACGTAGAAGTTCCAGAGATCCCATTGTGTCGTCTGCGCCTCGCTTTCGCCTCCAGGCGCTCATTTGAAAACTGTAAAAACGAAAACCCAGAAAAAATATAATAAATATTCGAAATTATGAAGATCATCGAGCCTTCATGAAAACATGAAAAGACGTAAGGATTTGTTGAACATGTTGTTCGATGTATACCTTTTCAAAAAATTTATCTATTAAGCTAGAATGCGCCTTATGCCCCGGGACACTTACTCGAACATCTACAATACTTTGCCGGTCTGCTAATTGTGTGTGGGGTGGGGGTGGGGGCTCAGTTTGAATCTTATAGAATAAAGTTTTCATAGGCTTTTCTTGTGAAAATCGAACATTTCATTTTTCACAATGCAGTTAACTCAGGGATGGCAGCCATTTTGGATTTCGAGTGTCGGTAAATATTGGGTAATTTGTTTCTCTGGGGTCAAACTTTGCACGGTGACCCCCCCCCCCGAGTTTTCATTTCAAAATGGAATAGCTTACAGTTCTTTACGGAAAGTTTGAGCAATAGGTAAAGACTTTCAAATTCGGGGCGCGTAGAGTTCGAATACGGTGAAATGGTAATCACTCTAAACGAGCCGATTCGTCGTATATTTCGTATATGGAATTTAGCGTCATTCTTTAATCGGGTATCATATTCATTAAATGGTAAACTTTTGGAGGTTTTCGGAAACCGATTGTATACGACAAAACCCCTGTGTTTTGTGTCCATATTTGCCACTGTTCATGGTAACATGTGTTCCCCGAATGAAGAAAACACATGACAAATAGAAAAATCGTTGGCTGATTAACTTTGACTTTTAACAATTCAACGTTTTATTCATAGTTTATATCGGTTTCCTTTACCCTACCCTACGACTCAGCGATGGAACAGCTTATCGAATGAGGGGCTACCGTTTTAAAGCAACACTCGTTTAAATTATGACGAAATTGACAAAAATCTTCTTTGTAAAAAACAGTAAGCTCTCAGAGCATTCAATCAATCACATTCACTGAAGCATTGGCCGATACTCTTTTACCAGATATAAAATGAAAATGCTCAGGTGTTTCAGTGTATATTGCAGTTGTGTGTAAATTGAAACTTTTGCCATATGTTCGCAACTTCATGTGTTGTGATCAACATCATAACAATATGTAACACAGATTAATTCTAAAGGTCATTAAGTATACAAATATGTAATTAGCTGAAATAAAAATACTAAATTGCTTTAACTGCTGTCATTGTATCACCACTCCATATAGCAAGTGTAATTGTCTTTGTCCAAGTCCTTCAAGCTATATATGCAAACTGTGAAAGCTCATTAGGTATAAAAATTATAAACTAGCTGACATGAAAATGTAAAATGTCTTTCCCTAATACAGCAAAATTGTCTCATCAATATAAATAGCAAGTTTCATAAACATTTTTAGAGTCCTTCCAGTCTTATATCCTTCATTGGAAAGGTTTCTTAATTATGCAAATTAATAGCATTAATTATAGAAAGTCATGGTTATGTAAATTTGCTAAACGCCTTTCATTGATATTTTACCATAGTTTCTTAAACGTACAAAGCAAGTTTCATCGACTTTGATCAAGTCATTCAAGACATATCATAATAAGAAACATTCGTTAAATATGCAAATTAGCTGGATGTCCTAAAATCTAATCCGATCTTTGGTAATAATATATCATAGTAACTTTGGTCAAGTCAATCAAGATATATATGCCAATGTTGAGTGTATTTGATGGAGGCCAGACGTCAGTCCCCCTTATTAGGAAAGTTCATAAACATGCAAATTAGTAATTAGCGGAAGTAAAATTGCTAAATGACTTCAATAATGCTACATCGTAGTATCTTCAATGTACGTAGCACGTTTTGTCTACTTCAGTTATGTCAATCCAGATGTATTTCTCTTATTAGGAAAGTACGTTGAGTACGCAAATTAGTAATTAGTTGTTCTAATAAATTTAAACCGACTTTTGGTTATCATAATTTCTTCAATGTACAGGGCAAGTTTTGTCAACTTTGATCATGTCAATCCAGATATATATCCCTAATTAGGAATGTTCGTGAAATATGTAAATTAAGAATTGGCTGAAGTAAAAATGCTCAATGACTATAACTTTGTATCTTTGTATCTTCACGGTTTTGTCAACTTTGGTCAAGTCAATAAAGATATATATATCCCTAATTAGAAAAGTCAATTAAATATACAAATTAGGAATTGATTGAAGTAAAATGCTTAATTAATAACTTTGCATAATCATAAAAGCAAAGTATGCCCAATATACATACCAATTTTCGTGGATTTTGATCGTATGTCTGTTTTTTTCTAAAAATCATTAATCATTTGAATGAACATAAAATATACAAGCCACACCCTCCAAAAACTAATCAGTTCTTGCCATTTTCAAACAAAATCTACATACCAGATTTTATTTTGGTCCGATAAGCTGTTCTTTAGATATCGCACCAACAGACAGACAAACAGACAGATAGACAGACAGACAGACAGACAGACAGACAGACAGATAAACAGACAGACAGACAGACAGACATCACTGCGACATTAGCTCACGTGTGTGAACACGCCATTTAAAAATGGAACCTTCAAGCGTACCGTAAAGGAACCCGGACATTCAACGAAACGAAACCGAAAATAGAGCAGCATTGTGGGAAATTACAGTCGTCAATTACTGTCATCAATGTCCTTTTGATACTGAAATTTCCACCTAGCATCAGTAGCTTTCAATTAAAGACAGCAGAGTTTGCTCCAAATTCTGGTAGTCAAAGTCGTTTAGTTCGCTTATATACTTTGTAAAGCAGCCTACAATTGGCGCCAATTCTTCATTATCCTCTTCTAATGTTAGATTCTAATGCCTATCGATTTTTGTACTACCTCGAGCTATAAATCTGATAAGCACTATATTCGCTTTGACTGATCAAAAGATATTGGTTCTGACACTTTTCGCAGAACCATTACGGGCAGTGAGTATGCAAACGTTTTGTCGCTGTCGGCCGTAACTGTGCCTTATCTGAAAAGTTCTGAAAAACATACCGCTCTGATTAAGCCAGAACCTCACGAAGGATAGGAAATCGCACATCTTTCTTTTAATATTGAATAAATTCATGAATACTCGAGTACCACGACACGCTGTCATAATCTAAGTGCGTGTCACCGTACTTTTTTGACATCTGTCTGTTCCGAGTTTGCACCAGACTCTCTGGAAGCCACAGTCGTTCAGTTCGCTTTGATACTTTGTAACGCGGCCAACTATTTGCGCGAATTCTTCATTATCCTCTTCTAATGTTGAATTCTAATGCCTGTCGATTTTCATTCTACCTCGAGCTATACATCTGATGAGCATTATATTCGCTTCGAATGATCAAAAGATAGCGGTTCTGATACTTTTCGCAGAAACATCATGGGGAGTAAGCATGCTAACTTTTTGTCGCCGTCGGCAGTAACTGCGCAAGCTCTGAAATACATACCGCTCTGATTCAGTAGGAACCCTACGAAGGATAGATATGCACACATGTTTCGCTTAATGTTCAGTAATTCATGAATACCTGAGTAACACGACACGCTGTCATAATCTGATTCTGTGTCATCATCTGTCTGTTCTTCGCGGTGAACTATTCTGTGACTTCACCGCGTTTCCCCTGTCTTTCGACAAAATGTGCCTTCTTTTTCAATTTTGCAACACAGCTATCGTTTCCTGATTTCTTAGTTTTATTTCTCAGACAATATTTGATATATAAGTCATTTTAATGAAGGTAGAGAGATCAGAAAAAAAATAGCCACCCCGTTCGATCCAAACATTGAGATCTGCTTGTTTTACAATCTCTAGCATGTATCAAAGATGTTGGATAACATTTTTGCAAATTTTCACCAAATACAAACAAACACAACTAAAACATGGGCAAAAACCACAGAGACACATGTAATAAAGAGCAACGGAAAAGACGGTTAAAGATGAGAAATCTTACCCTGGTGCTCGGCGTTTTTCTGGAAGCAAGATGGACGCTTTCTCTCTGGCCACTTCTGTACTCTTGGGGTCGATCTGTGATATGGTACCTAGGAATGACGTTATACTGTCCATAACTTCGGCCGCGTCCTGGTACATCTCAATTACTTTATTCACTCGGGTGTGAGTTCTCATATCGTCCGGGGCCTCCTCAACGGGCTTCGAGAGAGCCGCTGCGGCCATGAAGAGCAGACACGTGTATATCCTCCGGTCCATTACTTACAGCACCCGTTCTGAAACGGAAATTCGATAGAGCAACAACATAAAACGCGCTCCCCAATCGCGGCAACCAGCGAAAAACTCTACTTAATGTTGCGTCGCACTTAACCAGATTGTTTTATCAATTCTGGTTGGCTATTAGAAAAATGCAATACTCCCGTAAATCCTAGAGATTTATTTGTCATTGACTGAAGCTTTGTTGCGTGCACAACACATGTCATCTGTCAACTTGTTGACCGTCGATATTTCCACGGAAAACATGAAAAATTTAGCATCGCTGTGTCAGAAATCACACGGGTGCTCATCGAGTCGAGAGACCGCCGATATTTCATACTTAGAGTCAGGACAGAGCAAGCGTCACGCTAGAGCTGTTGTCAGGAAAAAGGATCAGTCGACGAAAAAAAGATGATTTAAACGTTATCAGAGGAAGCAAGTCAGAAGGGAAAAAGATATAAAGTTCGTGATGGAGGTCTTAAACTGTCCATGGGACTAGCAGAAGACCGGTCTTGCGATTGGATTCTTCGAGTGCTGGCTGAGTCAGCGGCCTTGTATCTCGTATCGTTTCTGTGCTCCACTGTATAGGGTTAACTCGTAACAGTGCACCATCCGAACCTATCACACAACATTAAACTATAGCTTATCCCCATGTTGCGAACAAATATCGATTGATGCACAAAAATGTCGCCGATGAATGAATTAAGGCTAAAGTTGTAAGAATATTTTAGAATATTACGATTGAAATTCTACCGGGAGTGTAAACTCGACTATATCGTTAAGACAACTTACCTTTCTAACGTTTAACTGGTACCGACACTGTAAAAATGATCCCAGCTCGCCAATTCCGAACAAAATCTTTGCGAATTATCCGTAAATTTTGTATACTGTGGAATACGATAGTGCCTTGTGAAGCAGTAAGTCCCCGGCCTTAAATAGAACCCAAGGGGCAAACAATACTATTTATATTAATATTAAAGAGAAATATCTGGGTTACACGAAAGAATCATATGTCAAATTCTACGCAAATATGTTTTTCATTACTTCAATATTGACAAGAGGGGGAGCCAGTGGGCCGCGTTGACTTCGACGACTATCGCGAGTTGTGAACAGCTGTGGTTGTGCTCACGATTGCCGATCGAGTTATTCATAAAACGGGTGAGCCCACTCAGTACCATGCCGCAACTAACACAAAATCGAACGCACTGATTGATGGCGTTTTTTTTGGCGCTCACTGAGAATTGACGCCGTGTTCGAAAAGACCCCGAGTATTACACTACAAGTTGTTAAGTTTAGACAAGGGGCTGTCTTAATTCGACTGTCAAAGTTCATGTTACAGAGGCAAATATTAGCTCTTATACATCTACCACAATGTAATGGAGTTAGTTCAGTTTGATCCTAACCCCTCTGAGTATGTCGGTACTGTGTATTTTTACAACAATCAACTTTGTAGTCTTGAGCACACAGAGGACAGGCACATATTATCATAAAGTCCTAATGATCGGAGAAATACAATGATCATAGTGGTAAACCAACTCGAATGTACACACATCTGATAAGAAACTATGAGCCTAATACGTTTCTGTGTGAAAAGCATGTAGACTAATGACTCTAGAGTCAATCCCTCTTCTAAGTAAACATCCTATAAAGTGTCTGTAACTGTTTACTTGAAAGTTTCTCCTCAGCATGCATGGGAACATAAATCTGAATACAACAACTTTAAAACCTGTTATTTTGTTCGCTAAGGCACACATGCAATTTTTGAAAACTCACAAATTTCTGAGAGGAGACAAGTTTCTCCTCTTTCCGTCAGTGTTTTCTAAGTTGTCTTAAGGTAGAACGCATCTCGGGACAGATATTTGGACTCTCAAACTTTTACAATTCTTTTCTGATATACCACGTGTAGGGGTTCATTTTAAAGCTCTCGATTGAAATTCGAAAATTTTATTTTTCTCTATAGAGTGAACTCAGGGTTGGCGGCCATTTTGAATTTTAAATATCGGTAAATCTTGGGTTACTTGTTTCTCTTGTACCAAAATTTGCTCGTTGACCCCCGATTTTTATTCTTGATTTTGAAAGAGAATAGTTGAAAGATTCCTTAAGGAACATCTGAGCAGAAGTTAAAGTCTTTCACTTTCGAGGTGCACACTACCTTAAAATACATTAGCTTTCACTATATAATCATTTTGTGAAAATATGAGCCTGTTGTGTCACCACTGGGATTTTGTTAACACGTGGTCTGTAGATATTGAAAAGGCGCGAGACGAAATTTGTCAGCAGCTGATATATTCAATGAGGCCTGATTAGAACAATTTCGTCGACCCCGAATTCTCCACCAAGTTGACAGAGACATCATCTGTCGAAATAAGATTGTGATCACGGTATTCTAAGTTTGCGTGTTTTCCTGTAAGTGACGAGAATTATCATTACCAAAACTTTACATTATGGGATAAGATTCTAGAAAATAAGGTGTTATATATCATTTTGAGTCCAAGTGGCACTTTAAACGCGTACTGAGAAAATCGTTGAATGAATGCGAAAATATCGACCGTCATCGTTTATTGACACAGATGCCGTGCATTAAGAACGTTAATGCATCATAATTTTCGATACTTGGCAGACCATCTGAATCAAAATTTTGAAGGGCAGGGCTGATGACCTTTCGAATGGGTTATCGTGTTTTCTATTTCCTTTGAAATATAACAGAACGACGACATCAGACTGCATGTCTGTTTAAAAATTGCATGTATGTAGGAACAAAAACTCAAAAAAAATCTGCCACTAGAACTTTAAAATGTATTCCGTTCGACCTGTCGATTTTAGACCTATATCGCACGATACGTCTGTTTGACAAGCCATACCTCGTGTAAGAACAAAAGGTTATTTCGCCATTTAAAGGAGCATTTTAGACATCTTCTTGTCCAAGCTATATACGGAATGTAGAGTCAGATACGGTTGGTCAGTTAATTGTTCCAGTTGTTTTGTCAACTAACTTGCCTCTTGAATGAATTGAATTGTAATTCTGTCATTGAATTTTTTTGAAGATTGGTGAAAAATTTGTGCGGCTTGTGGGTACAGGAAGATCTATTGTGCAAGTTCGTTCGGTGCCTCTCCCCAATGCTGTGTTAAGGTTATCGGAGTCAGTTATGGCGTTAAATCAAACATTTGCCTCATTAAGAAGTAATACGTCAAGTACTTCAGGACAACCCATCATGTAAGATCAGCATGAGAAACAAAATCACCATGGAAACAGACACTTGAGGTGCTATTTGATGGAAAACTTCAAACATTTATATGTCCTTTTAATTAAAGCTCGCTTGGGCAATAATGATGTCTGCTCGCCCTTATGGTCACCTGAAAGTATCAATAGGTGCTACTTCCGACAACACTATTAAATATATGCCGAAGCAGCAATGCGCGGGACAGCTATCAAGGTAACAATATCCATTCACTGCGCCTTATTGGTTAAGAAAGTGCATTTGCATGACGTTTTTGTACTTATGTACATATTATTACACATTTCGAGGAAGCATAGCATTTCAGCACTGGCCTTTCATGCTCACGGACTAGTGAACACCTATCAGCTGGTCATGAGCATGATCAGGGCTATATGCTATAGCGCCCGTTCATTACTCCGAGAGGCTATGCGTTACCAGAAATATATATCGCTATTCCCCGAGGTCGTAGGTCGAGGGGTATAGCGATGTGTTTTTGGTAACACACGGCCACGAGAGGTTATAAACGGGCGGTACGGCCCGAAGACCTGGTTATAGGTGTTTTATAGCACACCTCATTCTCAGGCTGTTAAATGTTAATACCTTTAATGTGCTTTGATGTATAGCCTCTGCAACAATATACATTATGAGAAGTTTACTTTGCGATGCTCAGTAGTGGTAACAGTGGTGCCCTCAGTTGTGCCAATTTCTTCACAAATTGAACCAAAATTGTCCTTGGCGTACCGCATAATGTCATTGGTTGACGTATCTATGTACGTAGACGTATCTATGTTCTTGGTCATATTGCGTGTTCTGGCGAATCACGATACGGAATACTAATGAGCACGTGGCGTGTTATAGAAGCAGTTATTTCAAGGCTAGCGCGGTATGAAGGTTTTTTGTGCTTTTTCTGTTTGAAGATGTTTCATTGGTAACAATAATAAAAGATTACAGTGCTTGTCAGAAATGTGTAATAATACAGTTCTCAATCATCAGTTGTTGTTGACGGACTTTTTATTCATTTACAACTATGTGTCTCTAGTTTATCTTTTCCCAGAACATCTTATTCTATCCTAACTAGTAGCTGCATTTGTAGCAAATACATTACGAATAATGGTTTCCTCACATTCATTTTCATTGCACAATTGCATAGTTTTGCTGTAAGTATGAAACTATTTTATAAAGAAGCGGAGCACGTTTGTCTCAAAAAGTACATCATGAAGTCAAGTTTCAAACTGGAACGGCCTTACTTAGGTAGAGACAAAACTTACATATCGTCATATTTTAATTAATAAAGTTTTATTTAACCCTAGAAGACTTTAACAAAATCACGACAAAGTCCGTTTTCAGCATTATATGCGATGAATCAGTGATTGTGCCTGCTGACCAAAGAGTATAAAAATATATCCAGCTGTCCTGGATTGTTCCACACATGGCGGTCTGTGTATGTACCGAAAAAATCCTCATCTCAAATGCAGAAGAAAGCAATTAAAAAAAGTTTGTTGACACTTTCCACGGCGTTTTAGGTTATTCGCTAACCCCTTATACAGTCTTAATAAACTGGGAAAAGCCACTAACGAAGCAAGTTACATCGTCGATAAAGTTCACAGGAAGATATTTGATAATAATTCTTGTAAGACAAAGTCACTTTCAGATAGGCGCCAAACTCACTTCTGACAAAGGTATCAGTGAACTAAATCATTTACTTTGTTGAGATACTGAAAGTCACGTCTTTCTAGCACGGACACATATTTAACCAAAGCGATTGCTACACTTTTAGTTTCAATTCAAAATTATTAGATCGCGACAATAGTGTGATTGTCTCAATTTTTGATGGTTTTCATAGCTGCACTGCCCTCGTATTTCATAGATGGCGGTTATGACGCAGTTTTTTGGAACAACACTGACATTTTCATAGAAAGCGTCATAGTCATCGAAATATCTATATTAAAGCCCCAGTGCTGCTAACTTTCGATGGTTTTTTTCATTATTTTTATTTTATAAATCAATTGCAACTTCTTATTCTACTCCCCAAAGAATGTTGAAACACCCACTATTTAGCTTGTCAACTTAGCGTCTATATGTGTAAAATGCATGAATATTGTTTACATTTGAATTCTAGTCCGGACCAGAAGTCAGTTTTCAACAATAACAATGCACTTTACAACCATAGGGGCTGAGTTGACAAGCTGGATACTGTGTATATCAACATTCTTTGGGGAGAAGAACAAGGAATTATGGTTCACATTCAAAATAAAAATGGTGAAATTATCATCAAAAGTTAGCAGCACTGGGGCTTTAAAATAATCCTGTTAAAGCAGATGGCCGTCTACAGAGAAATGTATGTTCTCAGTAGAACTGGGGAAACCATGGAAATACTCATCGAACGAGCAAGTTTCACGGGTGCCCTGCTGACAAAGTGACGCCTTTGAGCCATGTACATAAATCGACGGGAAAAATGTCTGCGAACCATTCAAGTAGCTTTACAAAATGATCAAATTTTGTATTATTTTTGACTTTGGTATGTAGGAATTTTTTTTTGCAGTTCACATCTACTGTTAATTTGGATAGTATTCATTGATTAAAATGATGTCATTCTGAAAGTAGACGTCAACTGTATTCATATTAATCATATAAATCTAAATATGGCATCATCAAAACGTCGCCAAGGAGAGAAAGTACCATGTGTTCCATCAGTTTCATGAATAAATAATAATAAATAACAACCAACTTATGATAGATCTGCCCAAAGCTCTTTTGACAATCTCACGGAAATATTGCATTGTACGGTTCAGCTTCAATTGGAGATCTCTTTGCATGTGCATGTGCTACACCGCTCTGTCCTCCAGAGCAAAATCTCGTCGGGATAAAACGATATCTCGTGATTTAGTATGGGACCTTCGCAATACAAAAGAAGTATTTTCGCAAACTTAACGTAGAACGCCTCTCATTTCCGATGGCACCCAAAATTTAACAATGCAGCAGACA
The DNA here is from genome assembly GCF_041260155.1 of Ptychodera flava. Taxonomy (NCBI): domain Eukaryota; kingdom Metazoa; phylum Hemichordata; class Enteropneusta; family Ptychoderidae; genus Ptychodera; species Ptychodera flava. The sequence goes on along the minus strand of NC_091946.1, from coordinate 20,595,585 downwards.
TTTTTTCTACTCTCACGGATTTTGTTACATGCGAGGAGCTGATGGCTTCGGCGTCTTTTGAAAAAAGAAGTAATAAATATTCCCTTGCTACATTATTTACATGGCAACCATTATGTTCCGGAAGACGATTTATGAACAAATCCGATATGACTAATCTTTACCCTACTCTTCCACATCTTACAGGTGAATTAAGCCATTTTCCATATCGAGGCTACTCTGTAGAGTGTTCTACAAGGGACGAAAGTATTGAATGTAGAATTGAAGTCATCAGATTTTTATGTTATAGCTTCTTAACTCTCTAAACCCTCTGCCGTTCGTGTACTAAGGTTTATTATGATGAGATGAAGGCGTTGATGATTTCGTCGGCCAAGTATCATAAGCTTGAAGCGCAGTAAGATGACTTGGTTGTACCCATTTTAGACACTGGGTGACTTAATGCTTTAGATATGTATTTTTCATCTATTTCCGACTTTACTAAGGCAAGTTTTAATCGTATAATGCTAGGTCACTTCAACGAGCTAATAAATAAATCAATCTGCTTTCCTGTGATGTGATTTCCGGAAATGTTAGATATGTTTTGATTTTTCCGGTTTTTTTTTCTCTCGACTTTAAGAGAAGTTGGCAGTGTGGTTGATTGTTTTTGCATACACCTTCCAAAGTATTGCACAAGAGGTTTTGAAAGTCAATGCACTGTGCACAGCCGGCTTTGATAAACAGAGTTACTTTGAGTAGTATGTAGATTTCCGTTTATGGAACGTCTTGATAGAACGTCTTCAAGATTAGCAATCACGATTTACAGCATGAGCTTAGAATTGTTCCGAAACTAATACTCAAGTATCAAACCTCCATGTTTGTTCTGATGCACCGTATAGTAGACGAGTTTTACTTCGAATATCTGACAAATAATCAGGCTCAAGTGAACGAGAGAAAGATAAACATTTCTCGGTGAATATTTCAAGCCCGTCTGAAAGTCAACCCTACCGATTGAGAATGTCAGACAAACAGAGTATGCCGGGCCGACATAACTGAGGTCTACGCTGGTTATAGCGAGAATTATTTAACTACCTGCGTAGCCGCGTGTGGTCCCGCTAAACTTTTATTATTTTTGTGAGCTTATAAAACTCTTTCGTTTATGTCAAGCTGAAAAAGACAGTCTCCGATAAATATTTATAAAGTTTGCTAAAAATATCTTCACATACACACGGAACATCAGTAGGTTCGTGCAGCCGGAATTTGATTTCCATGGTGTACGGGGGAGGGGATAGGATCGTTAAGTGTAACATTTGTCGATGCCGGTTGCGAATAATATTACACAAACAGAACATAATGGATGCTAACCTTCATCGATGCGACCTGTTGTTGGCGGGGTAGAAACACGGAGTGAATAACGATCGGCGACATTTATCGTGTGGATATAGAAAAATGCCGTTCCCATACACATATCTGCCATTAGCTAAAACAACAAAAAGGGGTTGTATCCATAAAGATTTTTATGGTGTGAAAATACACAGCTGTCTCACCTGAAAGAAGTGCGCGTTATCCAGTGTATCGAACTCGGCGCCCAGGCTACCGAGCATTCTCCGATCGCCCAACCTGTCGCTCGGTAAATATTAATTTCGCAATCGGTAGAGCTTTATGCAGGCAATAGGTGCAGTGTTTTGTTACATTCAATTGAATACTTAGTCCGTGTATTTATAACATTGAGCAAAATATGATAGCGTATTAGGATTAATGTACAGCATAAATTTTCAATACAAATATCTTCCGCGTTGATCTTTCGTTCATTCGTGCTTTACACGGAAATAGTTTGACTCTCCATTGCAATAATATGTACGGATACGTGCAGACGTTAAACCCAAAGAAACGCTAGTTTGTTTTCTTAATGCGCATCTCATCGTAAAATGTCGACGCAATAAAAAGCGACTTCGTCGGAGTAACGTTTTAGCCAACTAAAAGAAGTTGTGTCTTTCCCTTATAACCCTCCAACTCGGAAGGTTTTTCTACGCCTTTTCAAAATTCTCGCAAGAATTCTGCTAAAATTTCTGTGTTTTTTTTCATCGGTCACACACAAATATGAATTAGATTAAGTTCCACCAAAGCGACCTAACCTATTTCCTGAGGTAACTTTAACGGAAATACACGATATCAGTTTATGCCTTATTGTCCGTGGTTTATACCAAAATGTTCTGTAACTTCGGATGACATGTATGTCCGTTCTAATTCATGATACAGTAATGTAGTGAATTCAGATTCAGATTCATACTGACCAATGCCCGCGGTGATTACAGGGTCTCAGAAAGTATCTCCTATCATGCATTTAGATATTCTATTTCGAGTTCATTCGCGACATAATTTCTTTTTATGCCCCTGAAATCACACTTTCAGCATTTAATACAGCACAAGTAGTGTGTGCACATACAGTGACGAGATCGTTTTCCTGTACATTGTATTCCCCAGACTTTACGAGACAATAGCTGTCATGTCAGCTGGAGTTGTCTCTTGAGGAAGAAAAAACCTCAGTAGATCTTCTTTATTTTTGAAGATTTCGACAAAGTCACTTAGCATGATCAAAACACTTAGCTACCCTGTCACATGACAAGTTGGCTTTTTTGTCTTCTCAGGCAATCAAGTGATACGTTGCATCTCTAACTCTCGCGAGATCTCGCAAAATATTGAAAATCGGTTTATTCACTGTGTATTACATGTATTGGCGCAAATAAACAAGATTACAGCTATTGCCGCTCTGAAATGATTCAACCAAGTTCCGATGACTTCAAACAACTTTGTTGATCGAAGGAAAAGGTCAGCAGCATTAATGCCTTCATAAATTGGGTTTAAGCCTCAAATATGGTGTTAAGGCAGTACGCGCCCAGCGCCTCGAAATTGAAAGACAAAAACTTTTGCTCAAACGTTCCCCAAGAAAATTTTTTAACATTCTCTTTCGAAATCAAGAATAAAAATCGGGGGTCATTGTAAATTTTTGTACTATGGAAACAAATAGTTTTCATTTAACCGAAATTTAAAATTCAAAGTGTCGCCATTCCTGTATTAATTCTTTCGGAAAAAAGTGAATTTTCAATTTTCCCAAAATTAGGACGATGAAATACTTTATTCACTCCACGATCTTCAAAATGAGCCCACACAAGGGCTAGACTAGAAAAATATTATAAAAATCTGAGAGTCCGCATACCTGTCTCTGGGCACAGTCTAACTATATCGTCAATCTTTAGGAAGTCATTTTAATATCAGGCGGGCATACTACATAGGGAATTATGGTCTCTCGGGGAAAATGCGATTATAGTATTAAAATTTTAACTTGTGAAAATAGTCCAAATACTAGTAACGGTCTTATTACTAAGAAATAGATTTTAATACTCAAATTTTGTGACGTTATCTGGGGAAAACACATGAAACTTTAAAACTTCCGTTCTTGAGGTAATTCTTTTAGTCAAATTTTAATGTCATGATCGTACCGTACCTTTTTTTTGAAGTTTCAAATTTCACATAGAAGGCAAAGACCATCAGCACGCATAGCGCAAACTTCTTTTAAGATGGTTTGCTCCTCGCAAGTGAAAGACTTGAACTTTGCTTAAACTTTCCTAGATGAAACTTTCAACCATTTTCTTACCAAATCAAAATTAAAAATCAGGGGTCACCGTGCAAAGTTTGGAACTAGCGATACAAATGACTCAACATTTTGCGATAATTGAAATTCAAAATGACCGCCATCCCTGTGTTAACTCTATGGCCTATGGAGTAAAAATATAATTCACGATTTAAAAAAACTAAGTAAGTGAAAGTTTTTCTTTCTCCAACAAGAGGTTTAAAATGAGCCCCCACAAGTGGTAGATCAGAAAAGAATTGAAGGTATTTAAGAGTCGCGTTCTACCTTAATGGTAATCGATGGAAGATCATCAGAGTTGTATTCTGCAGAGGACTAAAAGTAGCAGTTCCACATACCAACACAAGGTATGAAGCGAACGTTTGTCAAAAGAAGCAAGTTTGCAACATTCATATGTTGTATTATCACTAACCTGTCTCACCACTTAAAATTTTTTGTTTGGTGTTCTTGTAACCGAAGGAAAACGCAAGAGGAGGCGGTTTGATCCGTCAACTGACGATTCTGTTCTCAAGTATCCGCACATCACGTTCAGAAATGCAGCCCGGTTCTCCACAAATCGTTTCACGCACCACATCTTGCTCCGTCAAACGAAACAGAGTTCTTACGGTCATGTTTTATTGTGTTCTTTGCAAAGCGGTCACAACAAGCAAAGGACGGAATTTGCTTTGTTTTCCCTATTGTCCAGAAAAGAATAGTAGTCCATGTTGTACCTCAACCACGACTTGATTTTGTGCTTTCTGTTTCTCCAGATCAAAATTTGTTATCCTTACCGTTTTTTTTTTCCTTTCATTGGTATTAATTTGGATCTTATTTTAGACACAATTCTAAAAAAATCATTGAAGCAGGAAAATGAACAAAATGAAGAAAAGAAAGATAAATCATGTGTGTCTTTCTTTGTAAAGGCCGCCATGAGTTACAATTGCAGAAATTGGGCATCAAATATTTATGAAAATAGTTTGGACTTCGGTAGGATCATTCCAAGGTCATTCTAGATAATAATACAAAGAGGAAAAGTAGTAAAGGAGTGCGTTTCTGCAAAATATATGAGCCGATTCTAATTTTCCTTGCAGCCTATGGCTTTTATAAAGTCACGTTTCACTGAGTTGGGATGAAACGATGTAAATGAACCTGTCCACATTCAGATTTTTTTCAGATTAAATATGTCGAAATTTGAGTGTTTTCGCGAACTTCAGTGCCACCCACAAATTTTAACCCTTTGAGTGCTGTTTTGTCCCACCGAAATTTTAGTGCAACATTTTACCAATTTTTATGAACTTTTCTGTAATTCTTCTGATAATTTTAGACCCAATGAACACAACATTTCATTGGCCACAGTTTTTCATCAAAATTTTGGCAAAAATCTGACAAAAATCGACTTAGGTATATTTTTATAAGGGTGACTAAAATTGACTTGGGCGCTCAAAGGGTTTTAATACGAATATGATTTTAATTGTTCTTGCCGATTGGAATCCAGGTTTACAACTTCAGTTTGTAGCTGCCTTAGTTTGTTCCATTAAGGAATTACATGTTTCCATACCACTAGCAGCAGATGACAACATTTCATCCTATTTCACAAATCACGTCCGAATGTCATGCAATTTCTTCCGATAATAAAGTTAATACACAGTCTCTCGGAGGAACTGTGGTTAATTTACAGACAATAGCGTCCTACTCTGCAGCTCGTGGATTGTCCGGTCTCAGAGTAGAATTTCGTGTTCAGGTCATAGCTCGCGAAAAACAGGCCCACGGTTAAGTGTAATGTCTAAGCGATAGAAACAATCGGAGAAGGCCATTCATTGGTGGAGACTAATCTACTGGTGCGCGGTCTCTATGTCGGCCCAGTGGGTAAATGCCTTTTTAATGATATTGTGTGTCAACGATCTTTATGGGTCAGTCATGCATCGAACAATGTATCAAGGTCACTATTTTAAAGCTCATGGAGTATATATAGTTCACTTAATTTTTGTGAAAAACGAAAGTTTACTTATTCTCTATAGAGTTACCACAGAGATGGCGGCCATTTTGAATTCAAAGTATCGGGAAATATAGGGTAATTTGTTTTAATACAACATTTAATTTTGCACGATGATTTCCTCTTTATTTTGAAAGGTAATGGTTCAAGTTTCCTTGCGGGAAGTTTGCGCAAAAGTTTAAGTCTTTCAATATGAAGGCCAATTAACTTAAAGCTCCATAAGCTGTATCTTTTGGCTATATTTTCTAAAACTTTTGTTTTGTGGTTTCCCTAAACTTTCTGCAATGAATCCCTAAACTGTAATTTAATACCAAGTATTTGGCATATCAACACAACCTATATGAGTATAATCTTCATTGTTATTGTTGAAAATTGTATTCAAGTCCGGACTAGAATTCATTTGTAAACAATAAACAATGATCACCACACACATACAAGCTGTGTTGACAAAAAGAATACTCGAAATTTCAGTATGACATTAGGGTCAGACACGAAAGATGATAAAGAAGCAGAATACTGTTTAACTTGTCACAAGATACAGCTTATGTCCCTTTGAACGCCAAATGCAACGCAAGGTTTCAAAAAAAGGTAAAAAAGCGAGAACTAATGCAGCTTTGCCTCTGTACGAGTACAGTATCACTGTCGTCAGACCAGAAACCCTGCGCAGTACTGACGATGATGTTAATTACACAGGGGTGCAAAGGTTCAACTCAGATTGAATTTCACCTTCTATATCTATAATCTGTAGTTCGTCTTTTAAGAGGCTTGAAACGGAGTCCCTTAATTATTCAGTGCCAAATTCGAAATCCGCTCAGGTTTGCTCGTATTAGTTAATCGCCGTAGTGTCAAGGAAATTCGGTGCAAAACGTAAGTCTGTAAGGCATAACACTGATGTCTAGACAGTCCGGCGAAAAACCAAACTCTGTCCAACACGAATGAATACACCATCTACACAGCACCAAACTATGTAAACGCAAACACGCTGTAACTACACACAGCCTTCATATACGACTCGTAATCGCAGTTAACTTCTCTTTTGCAGCATCAGTTTGTGAAACATTTACAAAATCAAATTGTTGAAATACGTTACGACGTGAAATTTTAATGCATCTACCAAATTTGTCATCATTCACCGATAATAAATACGGAGTTATGGGTATAATAACACACAAGACAGGAAGTGTGTCACGTGATTATCTACGGAGACATGACATACCTCATGATAAATAATACCGTTATTAGAAATATTTTACGTAGTTTGTATTTGAGAACGGAATCTATCAAATTTTGTGTTTCGAGCAACCGCTGAAATCATAGGAAACGTTAGGGGGAGGGAGGGAGAGAGGGAGGGAGGGAGGGAGAGAGAGAGAGAGAGAGAGAGAGAGAGAGAGAGAGAGAGAGAGAGAGAGAGAGAGAGAGAGAGAGAGAGAGAGAGAGATGCACGAAGATGAACAAGTTCCCACTTCTTGCAATTGCAGTGCAATGCCGTCACCGACGAAACTTTATTCATTTCATGATAAAGCTTTTAGCGTCTTTCTCATCTTGCAACACTTCTGCCGGGCAGGGTATGGATTGCAGTTTCCATGTAGGCTACGATTTTGTCGAACATCATTTGAGGCAAATGTTTCATTTAGGAAGAGATCCTCTATAATAACCATGACTACTAAATGAACGCCACGTTTTCTCGAATAAACGGCCAAATATTCAGTCGCGCAAATATTTGGACTTATATAAATCCCGCGATAAAATCTCACGCTTGAGCTTGCCTCGGTTCGTAAATCGCCGTATTTCGAAAGGCAGAGATATTTTGGAGAAAGAGCTCGCATCTTCATCAATTGTGGTTTGGCAAGCTATACTAGCGACATAAATCTTCGTTCAAATCGCCCTTCTTGATCAAACATACAACACGATACAGGATCTAGCTCAAGAGCAGTGTAAACTGTGAAACGCTTTTCTTTATACACGCTGCTTGTATCATTAGCCATATGACCTGCCGTGGATATCTCAATTTCTGCGTCATTCATCACATTTATTGAAGGTATGATTTTCGCACAACTGTTTTGCTCATGCCCTTTTCGATAATGTCCACGTAGACCAAACGCCCTTTTGTTGGCCTGACTAAATATGCTTCATTTTGACAGTTCCTAAACTTGCCAGCCACGACATAGTTTTCATGACAATGACTTTGAAAATTGCATGAAATGTTTTAAGACACACTGCAAGACCGCTGTGAGACTTAAAATGATTGGCGAAGTTATCTGTAGAGGACAATTCTGTGAACTCTGTAAACAGGCAGTCGCTTATGTATACCTACTGGTATGAATGACTATATTAAAGCCGGTAGGATGCAAATTTCAAACCATTCAAGGTTATCTCGTGTGCCTCGAACGCACTACTTTCTCATTCCCGTAAACAGCAGATGGGATTTGATTTCGAAGATGACTGAAAGAAAATTTCGCCATGTCCTCATAAAAAAAATCATACATTGAGCAATGGGTAATCTGTATTCCACGCTGTAATTAGGCAATGCCTATTGGATGACGGATAAAATAAATAAACTAATGAAAGATTGGATGGAAACTTCCCGTGAATTGGCGTCAGACCGAAAAGTTGAATTGCTTTATTTCACAGAGAACACCGTTACATGGCAACAACGTATTTTGAAATTCGTAGTGAGGCAAAATATCATATTGTAGTTAAATACTATCTCTGTAACATTTCGTAAAAAAAAATCCGCTCCGCTTCTGTATTTATGACAAAATCCGCGTAAACATCCCTGCATGTCGGATATGTAGCATGTCTGTCCAGAATCAGTTGAACGGTAAAAGCAGGTTGACATCAACGACATAGCAATGTAGCGTGGGCTTTCGGAGACGACCGTACCTTCTTCGATAGATTGTAGCTACATGCTGCCCATTTGGTTTCACTGAGCTACTAAAGTGACTTTGTTTATCGGTATAGACTATCAGCAACGGTACATCTTCTTGAATAGCTTTGTAAATCACTAGCTCAAGCAAGCCGCGATAAACTGAAGTCATGCTCAGCCATATTGCATTTCAAAATCAGCCTAGGTGGTACATTTCTATACATTTTGTCGTAAAAAGGCGCCCTTGGCCAGGCATGCAACAATGACCGTATTGGGTCCACCATTCATCGACTGAAGAATATAGCGTATTGAAAATCTCAGTATCTTGAAAAAAAAAGTATTTCACGACAGTCCCAAATTCAATATCACACTGTGATAACATGTTCATTGCAGGCCGGACCATCAAAGACAAAGAACGACGAACACATCACGATCATTGTCCATAAAATAAACGCAGAGCAACAAGCAAGATTGTTAAAGTGCTGGCGTTTGTGCCTGTATTGTAAACCGTTGAATAGAAAATAGCATAAGTTAAATCGTCAAATGTAAAGACAGCTTAGCGTGAATGAAAACGTACACAAGATAACATACAAAAAGCACGTTCTTTCCTTTTCAGCCTAAAGCTTAGATACCACATCTGAAACTCACTTGAAAATAGAAAATTAGCTCCTCACATACCTTAACATATTATATACAAATAAACAAAATACCAGTCATGTACACCATACATGTGGTTTTATGGTTCGAGAACTTCTGTGTAAAATATTTGAAATGTGCTTCTTGACAATACCCGATGTCTTAATGGCAAGCTATTGACATTTATTTTAATTAATTTTGTCACCTCCAAATTACAATAAACCCTTAAGTGTACCTTTTATCGGATTTACCAAAACTACTGGCTCCCATTTTCTGAGGCAAAACAGAATCTTGCGATTTCAGTGAAAGGCCAGACAAGGACAGGTGTGGCAGCATCAACGGAAACAAGCTATATTTAGAATTGAAGGTCTGTCTATACTCTTCATTCAAGACTGTACAATACGGGTTCCTTTGAAGTTCGTGTGCAGAAAAAAAAGCAACTCGAAGGTGAAATAGTTATTTTACTGTTTCCATGATGCAGTGCGCCCAAGGGCATAAAACGCGGACGTTGCGCATAAAACATTTTAGCCATAGGGTATAGGCAGGGTATGTTACTCATAGAACTCTACGGCAAATTACACCCTGACCAATATTTTGGTCGCCGATGGTTAGAATATATACACAGAGCATTATTTGGCATTGCAAATTTGTGTCATTCTTGTATAACAATCCGTTATACAACACAAAATCAGTATTTTTTGTTGTTGTGAGTGTATATAACTGATATACGGTGTTTGATATAGCCACAGCAGTGCACTGTGGGATATACGGGAAAAGGTCTATCGTTTGGAGATAATGGCGCATGTCCGTTTGCCGTGCGATCTACACAGACAATGGAACGATAAAAGCTGCCTGGCTTTTACCCTCAAATCCTCTGTCATATTTGAAATGCCTCCCATAAAATATTATATGGTGTTGTGAATTATTGCCGCCGTTGAAATTTATTACTGCGTATAAATATATTTCTCGTCATTCTATGAATATTTAATGCAAAGCCTGCCCAGCAACTTATGACACAGAATCACAGATCGATGCAGGGTGAACAAACCGGGATATGTAAATAATTTCTTGGTCGTGTTAACCTGATAATGTAACCCATTGGACCTCTGAAACCTTCGGTGTATAAGCTAATCTATCAAATCAGAATACATTTCCAATGTTTTGGCCAGACAAGTGTCCCGTATGAAGCGTCAAATCGCTATCAAATGTTAAGTTTACGCTTCGTAAATGCGTACAACTCAGTCAAACTTGTGAGATATTAAATATCATTGCTTCCCAAGGGGAAAAGTTGTAATATTGCACAATATGAAGTCACTGTAGGTCTTCAATACTAGCTCTTTGCCGTGGGCCGAACTAGGCATCGGGGTGGCTTTCGGCAGCTGCTAGCATGGCGCTGAACATGGAGTACTTGTCAGCCATCAGCACCGCTGGTCTGTCAAACTCCGCTATCTGTAAACAAAAACATGAATGTTTTTTTCAAGGCAAGGTGAAACAAATGTCTTCAATTTTTACTGATAACTATAGGATACGGTATGAAAAGTGAAACTTGAGTTCTGAGGACAATCTGCTGTCTGCTTTCTCTTGAATATTAACAATCATAAAAGTTATTAATTGCATACGTGATACTTCAGCCCCTCCCAACGCAGTAAGTTCCCTCTGTCTCTGTATTGAAGGAGAAAGTTCTTTGCCTGCGTAACGGTTGATATCAAGCTCTATATGTGACCAGGTCTGGGCATTATTAATTTACTGGAAACTTTTCAATAAAATGATGAAAGCAAACAAGGCTCGCGGACTATGCTTTTGAGCGTCTATTGTGAAACGGTGAGGGGGGGGGAACAGACGGAATATGTTTAATGATAATCAACTTTGTTACATATAGGGTTTGACTTACCCTCCCGTTGTCCATGACCATGATCTTGTCGTAGTTCTTGACGGTGTTCAGCCTGTGAGCTATGGTCAGCATGGTGCAGTGTTGAAATGAGTTCCTGATTGTCTGTTGGATTAAGCTGTCCGTCTCGGTGTCAATCGCAGCAGTTGCCTCGTCTAACATCAGTATCTGGGGATGAGAGAGAAGACAAATTTACATAAAATTGATGAAAAAAAACTGCAAAAGCACGGATTTTGGGAAAAAAATGGAGCAAATTTTACTTGACGTTAATAATGCTTTGACAGAGCATACGTGCTTAGCTTAAAGCAGGAGGAATCGGGTCACTATTTCGAAGTTCAACATCATTAAGTTCAAAGGAGACAAACTAGAAAAACAAGTTGGTTAACCAGCTGGCTATATGCAGCCAAGGATCATGCATTAGCTATGCAGTTTGATTGACTCATAACTCCCTTATGACGGGCGCGTATCCAGGTGTGGGCAAACTAAATCGCACAATTCCTCTTTTATTGGAAGCCATAAACCACACACTGTTGATGCATTGTCATGGAGCTCGTTAAAATTTGAAAAATCCAAGAACTCTGTCATCGCCTCTTTAAAGATGCCTTGGTGACAGGTTGAAACGGAAAAAATTGTAATAATTACGCAAGGTTTAAGAACGTTGCATATACAAAAGCAGGGAAAATCTATCGCTCATAAGGTCACGTGTATTATCCTATTATACAAGCAACATAATTAAGTAGGTTTGTCTGCATCACAGTTTACATGCAGTGCCCTGTTCCAAAGTTGTAAGTTTCTTTATTAATTTACCTTACTGTTTCGAAGTAATGCCCTGGCCATGCAAATCAGCTGCCGCTCGCCGACTGAGAAATTCTCACCATTTTCGATTACTGGGGCTTCCAACTGCTGCGGTAGATTTGCGATCTATTTACAAATCAAAAAGAAGTACTGCAAAATAAATGTGTATGCGTTGATGACGTCATGTAAATGGTCAGAGATGTTGATGATTGTATATGTGACAGGCGTTGATGACGTCATGTAAACGGCTTGAGATAGCGTGTTGATTAAGGCACGGTCCCGTGTGCTGTGATTAGGGTAAAGGGCAGATGAAAACGACGGGCATGCGCAAAGAAAGACGAGGGAATCCATAAGATAACAGAAATATGTTTTCGAATGATCGATTCTTTGGCTTTCTGATCGATCGATTAATAGGATTCAGAGCTAATCGAAATTGCCCGCGGTAAAAATTTTGATTGAATTGTTAATCTCTCTCAAGTCCTTACATGACCCTTCGAAATGTTTAATGGACTATAGATTGATTGATTGATTGATTGATCGATCGATCAATAATTATACTCTCTAATTCACTCACATTTTCCTTCATGTAAGCTTTCTCGAGCGCTGACCAGAGTTCATCGTCTGTGTGGACTTCGAAAGGATCCAGATTATATCTGCAATGAACGCCAAACAAGGTAATTACTCATGCATACATTCATGTATGATACACGGTCAAAACACCATCTTGTGAAATATACCCTGCCACCTGTAGAAGGTCCCAAGATCGTAATCTCGAGGAGGCTTACTCGGTATTATTCGGTATGATTGATGTCACCATAAAAACCATTGGATTATTTGAAGTCGCGAGGCCACCGAGTGGGACTTTCACGACGGAAATGGGTCGTTCGCTTCAAATATTAACGACACCTCTAAGTCAGTGTATGTACCAACGTGTGATGTTGTAATCTTAATTTGGAACGGTTGTTTCGGGGACGATGAATGCGATGGACGAAAAGCCGCCCAGCCGCCGCTTTTATCATGAAACACAATGTCAACTGATAGAATTACAAAAACTGAATTGCGAAGGTCACACGTTAAATTTCAAATCTTGCATAGCACATGTGAAGATATTATCTGTACGCGGTAATTTCTACTAATGGGATAGCGCCCCAACAGTGCAGCACACGACATCTAAATCGAGTTCTGATGGTAGAAACGCGAACGCGATGCGCATTTCATCCGTGCGACGTTTGTCGGTTAACCGCTAAGCATGCGCAGAGGCATTGTTCGCGTTTCCTTGTTTCCCATGTGCACCAGCAAATGTGACAAATAGACGGTTTTTTTCCACACACCTGACTGTACCGATGAAAAGGACCGGGTCTTGTGGAATGATTGAGAGCTTCCCTCGAAGGTCGTGCAGTCCGATCTTTCCGATGTCGACCCCGTCGATTATGATCTTTCCAGCGGCCGATTCGACGAGACGAAACAGGGCCACGATCAGGGAGGACTTTCCTAAGGAATACAAGATGAAGATGCAAATTGGACATAAAGTTTGCGAACATGCAAATTATGGAAGCTTCTTTCGCTCTGACGTCTCATTATTCGACCCTGCTGCAGTTCATGCACCCGATATAAAATATCATGACAACGATGTTAATAAGGGCATCGAAATATTATATTATATTGACTTTAAGTAACAATCTAAATACTGTATAAATTCATACTATTGATATTTTTAATCAATGTTCCTTCAGTGCTGACTTTTCATATATTTCCATTATTTTTGCTATGCTTGTAGAATAGTGTGTCTTGTCTCACTCTAAGTAATGCCAAAATACATAGTGTTGGACGAGCTCGCATATAGCCTCTTCAGGTTCTGTTTTTCCTGTCAAAGGAATTTCTAGTCGGCACTAGAATTCATTTATCAATTAACAACAACTTTGCATATTTTTACACAGTATGTTGTGTCTGCGAGGCCAATACTTTGCATTTCAACATTCTTGAAAGAGAAAAAGGTTACCTCGTGTTGTAGAATAAAAATAACTGAAAACGTTATCAAAAGTTATGGTTGCTGTCCCTTTCAATCTATAACAAATGTTCTGTCTAGCGTCACTGTATTAAACTGAGAAGTTTCTTAACTAAAGGGAGGGGGTTGTCAGAATTGCGCACATGCGACTTTCTTGTTTACATACGATGTATTTCGTTCAATCTAGAAACATAAGGTCAACCTAGCGGCAAATTTTAAATTGTACGATGTACATTATTACAAACATGGTTTCACGGTCATCAATCGCCAATGTACCATGGATACTAGATTTACATCGGTCGTATGGGTTCCACACAATGTTTGAGCGCAGTTTCAACCACCCCTCCCTTTATTCTAATCACCGATAGCGACACAATGACCGATACATGCTTATGTTTGTTTGTTTTTTGTGCTCGCACCTTCAGTAATTCTCTGATCATTACCCTGTACTTGAAAAATCCGGACTCAATTTCATACTAGAGCACACGTATGGCAATACATGTCAATAATGATAATAAATGTCACGTTTCACAATCGTTTGCATCATGATACGTCACAGTGGCGCAACTTGCCTGATCCTGTCCTACCCACAATGCCAACTTTCTCCATCGGTTGTATGGCACAGCTGATGCCTTTCAACACAAGCGGCAGATTTGGTCGATAACGCATCTTGAAGTCCTTGAATTGGAGTCTGCCCTCGCTCGGCCATTCGGGAGGGGGCTTTTGTTTTTCATCTGTCAGCGGCGCTTCGGCGGGCAAATTCTACACAGGGGAAGAAATGTTACAAAGAGTCGATATCCAGTCGGTACCGAGTGTTGTAAATTTATGCAATCACCTTGGTTATTGCTCAAGACGAAGGACCAAAGACCAAATACTTTTACTGTTTTTACACGTCGATTTAAAATTTATTACAAGGAGAAGTTCAATTTGCTCAGGCGGAAAATCAGTAGCATCTCCGTGCTGCATAGCACGGCCCTCGACAATTACGCTCCTATAAAATTTGACGCAAAAAACGATGGTGACGTAATGTTTATTTGATCTGCAAATGTAAATTCATCTACTTTTCTTTTTATGATTAATTTGTGATATCGCAACATTCAGCTATAGGGCACCTAACACTTTTGAGAAGTTTGAAAAATATGAAAATCAAATTATCCCAAATTAGTTCCAATCGTGTTCGCAATTACAAAGCGGTACACAATACATATGCATAAAGTAAAAGCTGAATAATGGGCTCTTAAACACGCTTTATAGAACGTACATATATTTTGCTGAGAGCAATGGCTATCCGATATTACAGTTAAAAACGGCTAGACCCAATCGAACACTGTATCCAGGCCTTTAAAATATTCTCTATACAGTTACAAACACCGAGACCGAGGCAGAAATATTCGTGTAAATTACTCCGTAATGAGTGTGGTGTTCCCTGTATCAGTTCACCGGTATGCCGGTCAAAACATGATCACAAAACTCAAGACGTACTGACCTTCGTGTACTCTAGAATTCGCTCTGTTGATGTAAACCTTGCTTCGACCTCGGCGTTCATCTTGGCACAGAACTGGAAATATGTCGTTATCTAAAGCACAGCCAAAGTATACATAAAGTTGTAATTAACTCGTGGAATTTCTGGATAAATTCATTCTAGTATGCTAAACGGTGTGAAAATTGCCTGTTTCAGGAACAACCAATGTTTACTGGTTACTGTATACAAGCCTGTCATGAACATCGGCGCATATAATACACGTCTGAGGACATGAACGTAAAGCTTAATAAACCTGGCCAAGACGTATGCAGTGAAGCATGCCTGTTTTGCTTGCATTTGAATACAACGCCAAGACATATTTATTGGATAACAAAATTACAATAATTTGTCAACTTTATGGGTTATCTAGTCATCGTGACATTGTATCTGTAGAGGAGAATTTGCATAAATGTATCTATCACGACGTATGCGTTCATAACTTAGCGGTTGACGCAATAAAGTGAACGGCTCTCACCTGGCTTGTGCAAACAATAGCAAGTCCCGCCAGGGCGGCCGTCATTTGACCGCTGTTCACAACGATGAGCACTCCTGTGCAGCCCATCAGCAAAGCCGTGATGATGTCCAGGCGTATGGCGGCCCATCGCGCAGTCGTCTGGCACAGAATTATCGGCATTGTCGTTATGTCGAGCAAATTCTGAAACCTGGAAATACGCATTTTATTCCCTTTTCTCCTAAAGAGGTAGTGGTTGCATTTAACAGATGTCGCCGAGGTTAAAAGTCCTAAAAAAATGCTAACTTTTTATGAACATGTAGTGTAAACTATCAGCCACAGATTTCATGACATCCGTTCAATGCCCATCGCAATGTAATAGGAAAACCTCAAAATTACCCTTACTATTCCTACTTGTCTTTAGGTCTAATTTGAGATAATTCGGGAAATTTAAATGGCAGAAAACTATCATTCAACAAAATCCTACTGGATATATTTGTTGGCAGCGTACTGTAGCACTCCCCTGCCCTTGACGGTTTGAGCCGCTCCATGTAGGTCTAGCCATGCGTGATTTTTAAAGATATAACAATAATTTTTGGGCAATAGGTTTTATACAGGGTAGGTTACCGGAAACATGTTTTATTTATTTGAGCAAAGGAACACGGGGCTGTGTGACAAAGTCCGTGGACTTCCATCGCCTCACCTCTTTTCGAAAAGCTTCTCTTTGCCATAGGAATATATCGTAGTCACCCCCTGGACCGAAGCGCTAATGTGGGAAAACCATGGCGAGCGCGTCACCTGCTCAATTCGTCTCATCTCCCTGACACCGTGTCGGAAATATTGATAAACAAAGACGAAAAAGACTCCCAGAGGAACGACGGCTATGAGTAACCATGGAAACACGACGATGACGGCTATGACCGCCAAGATGATGGCTATGTTGTACTGCAGCTGTAAATCTAGCTCAATGGGCAGGTACACGTCAACTGTAATAAAAATGACAACGATATATTGGTAAGTTCGCCGTTTATACACCTGTCTGTTGTAGGAATCGATTTCAAAGCGGTTTTAGCGTGACTGTTCAAGTGTGAAAAAATAGTCCATGGTTTAATATATCTCTCATGTTTGTTCAATTGCTTTATTTGATCTGGGCATGGTACATAAGGCGATATTCGCAATTAATGATTTTGCAAATCGTGTCCCAAATTATGAAGATAAAAATGGGGTTCCACACCACATTTCTAGTCCTTGAGATTTGGTTGTCATCCTTCGACCTGCCCAAACATTATCGAAACGTCAACTTCAAGATAGCCTTCCAAATATTCTGCTCATGCTCGACGTGAAATTTAATAAAATACTATCCGATCAGGGTGTTAGAACAAGCAGTATTATTATAAATATCTATTTTCCAATAGGAATTTTAATGTGAATTTTGTAATATGTCCTCTTAGTTTGTCTAAAACTTTTAAGTCGAAGAGATGTCTTGAAAATAGCATTGGAGCTGAGTTAAGGTAATATGCCTCGGTAGTTAAATACTCAAACATTTGCTCAAACTTTCCCGGATAAAACTTTTAACCATTCTCTTACCAAATCAAGGATAAAACATTTACCGATATTTGACATTCAAAATTGCCGCCATCCCTGTGTTAACTCTATGCGGAAAATACGATTTTCCATTAAAATTTCCATTAAAATTGTTCCTACTCCAAAGAGCGTCGAAATGAGTCCCATCTAATGGTAGACCAGAAAACATTATTGTAAAAATTTGTAGTTCAAACATTTGTCCTCGAGGCGCATTATACATTAACAAAAACTATCCATCTACTTACGATCATCCATATCCTTCGCAAATCTGTTGAGAATACGCCCTGACGGAGTTGTGTCGAAGAAGCTCATCGGACATCGGAAAATGTTTGCAAACAAATTTGCATGCAGTCTACTCGATGCTCGTAAAACTGACTGAAACAGGAATGAAAAATGCCCCATTGAGATTGATTTCAGTACATGATACTTATCTTTGAGCCTTCAAGGTGACCAATTGCCTAACGCAGACGATAGAACCCACTAAGAATCTTTTCACACACCTGAGGGGTCCCATTGGCATTTGCACGATAATACCTGGAGACCCCTTCCTAAGGACATATTTACTGGCTTTGAAGAAGTTATTCAATTGGATGGTTTTATTTTGCACTGCCCGCTTGGTGTTCTGCGATTCTGCCTTTTAATAGTAATATTTTGCTGTGGTCGGTAGTGCGAAATAAGCATATTCTAGTGCAAATTTTGAAACGTTTGGCTCAGTGATGGCGTCTTGTGGAATGTGGAACAACGTCTGATACGAACCGATTGCATAACACTAACAAGGCCTACAGTGTTCAGACACCCAAAACGCACGATTCCAACAATTATAATTGCTATATAGCGAAATTTTTAAAAAAACTCCTTCCTCACGACTAATGTCGCCTTGTGACACCACAGAGAGTTTGTTTCACCCCGATGGTATGTCCCACCGGATAACTTTTTGAATCATTGAAATCAGTGAAATAATGTAATTTATTACTCGAATTGAGTCGAACATGGGATACAGAATCCGTGTGACTATCCACACGGTCAACTTCAATCCTTGTCTAAAGCGGCTTGTGGCATGGAGGTGCCATGAGGGTTCACCCAGAGGGTGGCAAAGCAAATCTGAAATCCACTGTTTGGATAGCTGAATTGAACATTGCAACCACAGAGGGCGTACTCCATGGCGACTTCATTTGGGAACCCCTGTCCACATAATCGAGTTCTACTTGACAAATCCAGCAAGGAAGCAGGCAATAATATGGTAAACATCAAACTTAACTATCTGCAGAACTTGCCGAGCAAGTGGAGTTGCATTAAACTGTATGTGTGACGGCTAAGAATTGAATTAGACGCAATGTTAACGTTTGTTGTACAGTTACAAGTTCTCTCGTACAGCAGGCTCAGTATCAATAACGTTTGTTGTACAGTTACAAGTTCTCTCGTACAGCAGGCTCAGTATCAATAATTTCACAAGCAAAATAAACTAACTTACATACATTTACAATATTATGGACAGCGAAAAGTGACGACATTGTAAAATGTGTTTATGTTCCATTCACGCAAACAACCCTATCACCATCTGTACAATTCATTGTAGTGTTGCTTTGTCTCCTTAAGTGACTATCAAATGGGTTGAAAACTTACCTTGACGTAGATGGCGGCCTTTAAAAGAATCATCACTAACATTACGACCACAGAACTCCCATAGATGGTGGTATAAAACGTCAACCTTGGGTTGTCGGTCAGACTATTGCTGATGTACGTCACGTTACCCTCTGTGATGGTCGTGTTCTGGAAACAAAACAGTTGTCACGAAATGTTGCGCCTATGAATGATGTGCTACACAGCGGAAATAATAACGAAAAATAGTTCCTTTGTTTTCTGGACGATGGAGTGCTAGAGTTTAAACAGAGTTTTAAAACTGAGATGTTGCGTAGAGCATTGTGTACACAGTTTTCTAATGCTAGTCAATAGTGTGTCAAGATAGCGGGTATGGTGTGGGAGACAGAAGGCAAATACACAGCGCTTTCCTGTTTTGTTTTATTCCAGCAAAGAAGTAAGAAAGGTGTAGTTATTAGTCCCGGTTACCCAGACTGCTCTGCGGGGCTCAATTCCGGCCGCCACTACACAGGGGCGGTCGGAAGAGAGCCCCGCGGAGCAGTCTGGGTAACCGAGACTACATAGCTGTATGACCGTTTATTGTCTACTTTTTACATAATTTCGCTTTCAAATAATGTATCAGACGTGTTTAATTGCCCGGACTAAACGACAGTACAAGTAGTCGCCTGAGACTTTTATTAACAGAACACACTCACCCCGCTGCCGGCGCGCAACCAGACGCTCAGCCAAAATATACCGAAGGTTACGCATCCGAGCGTCAATGCGAATATGATAATAATGACGATGGCCAAGCAGTACCCGCCTGCTGCCTTGACGTAACCATGATACGTCCTCCGACTCACGAGTCCCTCGGCCTTCACTTCCTCCGAAATCAACTTTCCTGGAAAAAAAAATTTTGTACATATATATTTTACCAGTGTAATTAATATATAGCATGATACTGACTTTGCCGGACATGACGTAAAAATTAGAACGAGGTAGCCATATCGCTTCGCAAATGCCATCTTTGGGTAAGCTCCATGATAGAAAAGTACGATATCACCATCATGTTTGATCACTACTTTCCATTTTTTTTTGGTAGAAGCTAATCATGGTAACTGATAGTAGTGATTGTTAAACGAGTCAACGAAATCTCCTAAAACCATGAATATTCACTTATGAGTGAATGTAGAATGATTTTGAAAGGCGCCCTCTGTTGAACCTTTGAGTTCCCACACTTTGTTCAGGTTCTCGACCTTGATTATCACAACTAATAATAAAGCACGGCAGAAGAGAAAAAATGTTTGGTTACAAATGAAATAACAGACTGGACCATCTACCTGTGACGTCAGGATCCTCGGGGGCTTCTGTATCCACGGTTCGGACACTGGCTAATGAGGTGGTGCTGTACGCGAGACCGTTGGAGAGTTGCCGTTCGACTTCCCTGGCTTCCTCCGGGGACATAGGCATGTTGTCTGGAAAATTCTCGTCTTCTCCTTCTCCGTCGCTGTGGAATGTTTTAATTAGCTGAGCATACGCGTTGTCCATCGCCATCAGCTCACTGTGGGTGCCACGTTCTACAATCTGGCCGCCATCCATGACTAGAATTGTGTCACATTCGCTGAGATACTTTGGGTGAAACCAATAAGAGAAGAAAACATATCTTACAAACTCACCAGCTCTCATTAAATGAACACATACAAATCTACTGAACTAGACTCAACTACACAAATGTTAAAGCTAAGAGACCAAGTTTAATCCGTTTAATTACTCTTTCTCGCCATTTTGAGCTCCTATCTAACTCAAGATGACACAAAGAGTTTTTCCTGCCTATCATGGAGGGAAAAGGAGATTTAAGCAGATAAAATGTGCAAATAACGTCGCCATTATAAGATTGCAGAAATACACTTCATTTTTTGGATGCCAGCTTCACACAAAGGGGCTTTTACTCGTGGTCTTTTGTATAAAAAGAGCATTACAATACCATTCATTGTCAAACTCAATATCCTTAATAGCACCATATAATTTGATTTATCGAGCAACGGAATAATCTATCATTGGTGTGGCACAGATGCTTTCATTCAAAATGAATGCATCTATTGATGTATCTACTTCATTGTTACCTGTAGCTGATGGGTGACAAAGAGCACGGTTTTATCTTTGAGTGCTTCTTTGATTAAATTGTCAAAAATGTGTTTGCCAACGTGACTGTCCACGGCACTGAGGGGGTCGTCCAAGAGATATATGTCTCTGTCGGAGTACAGCGCCCTCGCGAGGCTGACTCTTTGCTTCTGGCCTCCACTGACATTGATCCCACGTTCACCAATCTGAAAATGAATGAAAATCTGAATGGTCTGTTCAGACGAAGCTATTTCCAGTATTATATTGTTAATAGGAAGCACGATGATTTGTCAGAGAACGCAAGTCATCAGGTGAGGATGTGCGAGAAAGTAGTCCTAAGCAATATTTCATATTCTGTAGTTGACAAGAAATATTTCACTTTGTAAAGTTTGTGCGAAATATCTAGATCAGTTTTTTTTTTCTTGTAAGCTTTTATTTGCATCGCATATGATTATTTCACTTTTAAATCCTGCTTACTACGGCAGATAGCTTCATGTTGTGTGAAAGTAGCTGACCGACGCAGAGCGAGAACTTGCAGTATACATAGACGCGTGTCTTGTCTTTGTTTTGGAATCGACAAATAGTCTTGAGGTTTCAAGCTCTAGATTGTCAGCCATTTTCGTCGAGAGAAGCAGGACTACTTCGATTTTGGATCAAAACTAACTCTGAGTAAAAATCACTAATGGTCTGAGGGTGAAATAATTGAATTTGACCAGAAAAAGTATAAGATGCGCATGCGGATCTGACGACAATGCCGTTTGAACACGGTCCCTCCAAAAAATTGGAGGGACCGTGGTTT
Source organism: Ptychodera flava (assembly GCF_041260155.1). Taxonomy (NCBI): domain Eukaryota; kingdom Metazoa; phylum Hemichordata; class Enteropneusta; family Ptychoderidae; genus Ptychodera; species Ptychodera flava. Next base: position 20,573,746 of record NC_091946.1, on the reverse strand, counting down.
GAATGATGTGTCCGGCAGCCGGACGAATTCCTTACCTCTGTTAAATCACCGCTGGGTAGAATCCGAAGATCTGCTGTCAAGCAGCAAGCTTCTATTGCTCTCTCATACTTTTCTCGAGCATAAATGTTACCGAACATAATATTGTCTCTGACCGTGGCGTTGATAATCCATGGCTGCTGTGAGGCGTATGCAAATGATCCGTCCACGGCAATGTCGCCCTCTACGAGTGTCATTTCATTTAAGATGGCGGAGATGAATGACGTTTTTCCACATCCAACCGCGCCACAAATTCCAACGAGCTGACCCTGTACAAACGATATATATAATATATATTTCTTGTAGTGAAAAAAAAAGCTAGAAAGATGCTTAGATTATTACAGGCCATCTGCTATCGCCGACAGTTATTCCGTTCAACCCAATCGTCCTTGTTGGGCTTTACAAAGGGTCCAAACACCCAATTGAAAACAAATGGAATTTTTCAAAATTGTGGAGGTTAAATAGTCGATGTGCTGTTTAGGTCAAAATAACATGTCGCTTACTTGTCAAATTTGACAGAACCTCTCGAATATCATGCATGTGGTCCTTTGACTCTAATCTAGCGCATAAAAATTGGTATGGTACAATAACTAGTCACAGTATGTTACAGAACGCGTTTTTATTAGTCAGAGAATGTAAAAGGATTATATGGAGAAATCATTACTATAGGTTATAGTCACGAAATGGTGTTCTTCTTCCCATGAAAAGACAATTTGTTGTTATCATACTCTATGAATAGGACTGAACACTCAGTAAAAGTATAGAAGTGAAAAATCTCCATGGCTGGAAAACATTGTCACTGAGCACTGACTGGTACAAAATTAAGTGACGACTAGCCGGCTGTAAAACCACCTTACCTTTTGTACAACTAAATCTATACCACTCAACGTAGACAGAAACGGCTGCTTGTCTGCCGACGTTTCCTCGTTCTGAACGAGGTCGCCATTTTCCAAGGATTTCCTCGCGTCCTTTTCCTCCACTTGATTATTATTTTCAGATTCTAAAACATCCCATGTAAATGACGCTTGGTTAATGACGATGGCCTGTCCTTGGTCTTCAGGACGCCCGGCTATTGCTTCAGTTTCTTTCATATGGAGAATCTCCTGCAGCAAAATGGGAAACGAGCAGCGAGTGTGAACGACGGCTTGGATTAGTAACCGATGAACGAAATATGCAAATTGGCGCCTATCCATCTTCAACGTAAAGACATCAGACAGCAAAGCGTGCATTAAGTGTAAAAACCATTTCCATACCATTTTACATATCTTTAGCGTTCAGTTTTTTTCCAATGAAACTTACCTGTATTCTTCCGATTGACACCTTGGTTTCCACCAATGACTTTATTGCAAATGGTGTGGATATGATGAGGAATCTCATGACGTCAAATATTGCAGTGAGTGTAAATGCCTTTGAGAAAATGACATAATATAAAAATACAGTATTTGTCAATTTCCTTTATTGTAAAAGATTGACATATATCATGAGTCTACCAACTTATCGTTTATTGCATTGACATGAACACTATAAAGCCAATGACTGACACCCAACCGTCATACTTGATAAGCTGCAACTTTTTATCAGGATCACAGGTAAGACATCTTTATTGTTAAATAGTTTGCATTGACAACACTTAAGAAATGCATTCATGTGTAACTTCAATTCTCTGCAGACGGAGATGGACGGACGGACGGACGGAAGGACGGACGGATGGATGGATGGATGGATTGGCTACTGCGATACACAACAAGAATACATTGTGATTATTAGATAAGAATATTTAACATTATATTCAGACCTTGCTGACAGTGATGTCATTTCCGGTTAATGTGTGTAATGTCAAGGTGGTCACAGAGGCAAGAAGTGACACCATGGGCGACGTGCCCATGCTGACGATCTGAACAAATCCTGCCTTCTCCAGGAGTTTCCGTTCCTTGGCTCTGATACCTGTCGGGTGAAATGAAGGGATAGATGAATGTAAAGGCGCAATACTTGAAATGATATATACAGGTGTTGTTTTTTTGTATAAAAATATAGTTTTGATGTATAGTTGAGATTGTTCCCTTCAATAGCTGAGCTCTTTAACAAAGATTAGGGATAATTTTGCAGGCATTGTGGCAGAAAGTCTCTCAAAGCCGACGTAAAACAAGACAAATGTATTAAAATATTTGTGGAGTCATTGTTGATATGGCAAATAATTTGACCTGTTACATAGCGGTCCGATGACAAGGTATAGAGAAGCCGTAGTAAAATGTCAACCTAAATACAGTGATACTGTGAAAGAATCATTACAGAGTAATCGAAGCTGCACCCTATCTAACTGAACGATTTCTATTTTGTCTACTTTTGCGTAAAATCAATAGTTTCTTACAAAATTTGGCGGCAACGTGGCCATTTTTGTGATAGGTGTTTGACGGACTGCTATATAACAGTGCAGTTCCTGATGTCGACTTTTGCATCATGTGAATGAAAAGTGTATGTTTTATAGTCTTGTCTTCTGGAATGGCGTCGGTCCTACAATCTTTGTACAACCAATTTAATGCTGTACAGTACACAGATAGAGGCTTGGTCGACAGACGCTGGATAACGAGCGCAATGGAGTAGAAAAGGCACAGGAATAGAATTAAAATTGGCATCCTTTCAAGGCGAAGGTCAAAGTTAGCTGTACAACCATTAAAATAAACTATTCTCACCTGCAATTACTTTAGCAAACGACTTCTCCCAGGCGTACATTTTGATGAGTTTGATGCATTGGACCATTTCACTGATCATGCGCACTCGCTTGTTGGTGACGTCGATCACCCGCTCACGAAGTTTGGCTGTCAGTTTACCGAGCGTAATCTGAAACAACCGAAATAGTATGTTATTTTCGAAGATAGAAGGGAATCTTTTTGAACAGTCAATGTATCCATACACGAGGAGAAAACTTCATTTTGTGTAATTACTATTCAATTTATAAAATATTTTCAAGTTCAAGATAGAGTCACAAGCGAATTAACTAGAAAAACACATTGTATTATCAACTTAGGGGGCAGGATATCCATCAATCGTGGAAAAAATTAATGTACAAAAGTTAAACTCGGGTATTTTGACATGGTGCTTCGTTTTCATGACGCCCAGTTTGATATCGATGATTATAAAGCTTGCGAACAGCTCACATTACTTTAAAAACATTCTTTTCAACAGGTTGCGGTCAAAACAGGGCTATCATTCCATACGTCCGTAAGGTTACCTGTGTTGAATGTTCTCAAGACTAATCTTGCGATGGTCTGGTCACTAAAATACCACATCGTCAAGTTCAAGGTATGTATAATTGCATTCATTGCCCCTAAAGACAGTCCTGGTATGGTGTACGATATCTTAAAGATACGGACACCATGTCTGTAACTTTCGATAATATTTTCATTATCTAAGTCTGTAAACAACTTTTTTGTTTTCATTCGCCTCCTGAAGTATGTGAAAATACGAGTAGAACAATATTACAGAAAACACATCAGAAGTTACTGCTTGTTGAGTTTTAAACCCTTTCTACAAAGGATTGTCAGCTGGCGACCCTGTCTTTTTTGTGACCTTGACCTTCAAGCCGGGAATTACGGTTATGACAAGCTAGGAAGATTAGAATAAATCTAAGCATACCTGCATAGGGATGAACAGAATAAACACGGCTGTTCCAAGTAGAGCTGCTGGCCCCACTAATATTATTGCGTAAATAATACACGTCACAGCGAGAAACGGCGTTGCCATGGGGATCACTACGAAAACGCACGAGTCCATGATCCTCTGTCCGTCCGCAGCACAGATGTTGACGATCTAAGAATAAATAATAGACAGCTTTATTGTAAGAATGGCCATCTTGCTGGTAGACAAATGATGCTTGTGCAGTGTTCCTTCGAAGCGATCGACGTAATGGCGTTTTCAATTACCCCTATGCGGCGATTGACGGAATCTAAACACGGCAGAATGTACCTGGGAGACAAGTATTTGAACTCTTAAATTTCTCCAACACTTTTTTTGACCTACCACTTGAGGGGGCTCATTTTAAGCTCTTGGTGTAAGTTATATTTTTGAAGCCTTAGGTTTATGAAAATCTGAAACTTAATTCCCCCAATACTATGAAAAAAATGTATTCTCAATGTAAATCGAATGATTATTCCTATAGATAGGGATACAGCAGTCTAAACACTGGTGTGATTTGTGAAATCTCAAATTTATATTTTGGATTTTTGTTGCTGTTTTATCTGCTTTTGTAATATACGCTGCAGTGTGATGTTGTGCAAAACACGACCGATAGAAAACAGACATATTCCGCAAGGTTAATCTTAAAAGGGGGGACTATAACACTTTTTTGCAGTAAATTTTCCCGCAAAACAAGTTAGTGCAAATTGTAAACATTTTCAAAATTTTTTGTGATTTTTTTGCCGATTTTGGACCAAATGGAAATAACCGTTCATTGGCTATAGTTTTTGATCAAAATTTCGGAAAAAATCTGAAAAGAATTGTCTGGCCTGTATTTATAAAGGCGACAAAATTGACTTTAACGCTCAAAGGGTTAATCTGGCGAGGAATACGCGCAGGAGAATAGAACAAACTTTGCTGTGTTGTATAGTATAGTTGAGTCACGGGTGACATCGTGAACGAACTTTATCCATCAGTCGAATTGCAAAAGCAGCGTTACAGGATGAGCTGTACTGTTTAACAATGAGGGGTGAAGTGCAGTAGTCAAGGGCACAGTAAGCGTGCTGATACCCTCCTACAGCGCTGCGATGCTTAGCATATGTGTAGAACGTTGACGGTAGAACGCTCACCTCTCCGGCTGATTTGTCTTTCATATTTCTCACTCGGAGCACCTTTTTGAAGAGCAGGGAAAGCACTGCGGAACGGAGGCGACAGCCAGTGCGGACGGAAAGCAGCCAGACGAACGAGACGAAGCAACTCCTGAGAAAAGCACCGAGGAAGAGACCTGCCGCCAGGGCACATCCGTAGTACAAGTCAGTCATGGAATTTTCAATGTACTCTAAAATGTATCTCAGAGCGAGCGCCTGAAAGAAATAAAATATCAACTAATTGATATCTGCAGAGTTTTTGCAGTCTTGCAAATGAAGCCTTGTAAAAGAAAGAACTTTATTGACTTTCATTGACTCTCTGGAAATGGTCATAAAATAGTGATCACAATTCAAATGTGAAATAAATTAAAGAAGCAATATATTCTAGTTAGTACTTAAGGAAAACTAGAAACGACAGAAAAAGGAAAACATATTAATAATATATATATATATATATATATATATATATATATTATAATATATATATATATATATATATATATATATATATATATATATATATATAATAACACAAATTACTTTAAGTACAAAGTAATGATATTTGTTACTTAAGTAACATTCATCTTGAATCATCAGACAGACAGTATCATTAAGAGTCGATCGGATCGAATGATCAATGATCGATGTTCTGTACAACGTTTTACTATTGTGTTGTGTTAATTGAGTTTCTTTGTGTGGCACAGGGTGTGAACATTAACACATCAAGTCACCATCTTGTAATGGATTTGCCTGACGTACAATTCTGACAGCTGGAAACGCCGAAAGAGTTGACCAAGTTCTTAATGACAATCCCATGATGGATTCCAGCTTCACTTTTAGAGAAAGCTGTTGACTAAAAGTGATAATTTTATGAGTAAATGAAAGATGCTCTTCATTTTAGTCGACGAGAATTTGTAGATGTCTATTTGATAATTGAAGGGAAACAATATAATTGTCCGTTGAGTAACTGCGTTTTCCAATGGATCTTTTGTTTTTGTTTCGAAACGAAATTTCATAAGGGTAAAATGTTTTCCTTCTGAATGTATTGTTTGCATGGACGTAGAACACGGTTGTAAATATTTCGCTTTTCAAACGAGAGTACAAGATGGCACCGTTATCTTTAACGCAGCTTTCACGGTGGCACTAATTGTTCAGGTTTTCACTCTCAAAAGGGACCTTTTGAGGGGACGAGGCCCGTGCTGAAATATGCAAAAATGCGGGCAGCGTGTCGGCAAGGGAACGAATACCATTCGAGGTGAGTAACCTTTGGTTGCGAAGGGGATTTCATTCGCTATCACGTGCGTGTCACGAGAGACGATCGAGCTTCACAACGGTAGTCTCTTTAGTATTGCGGGCGCAATGACAGTATATTCTTTTGCGGTTGTTGTTGTTGTTGTTGTTGTTGTTGTTGTTGTTGTCGTCGTCGTCGTCTTCGTTGTTGTTGTGATTGTTGTCGTCGTTTGTGTGTGTGTTTCTTTTCAAACAAGGGTATCAGGATAATCGAGTATGTTGGCTGGCTTAAACTTAAAATGAGACAGGTATGAGTAAAATTTCAATCAATGGGAATTCATATTACTTACCACTCCCAGAAACTCACAAAATTGACCGAGAGACATGAGAATCATCGCAATGACAGACCTAGTGAACACAAAGCGCCACACAACTCTTGTCAAAGATGCGTTTTTTCCATTCGCTTCAACTTCTTCATTCCAAAGTCTTTCAAATCTGAAAGGGAAAAAGCGTGGACATTACTGGTTGAATGACACTTCTTCCCAACTGCAAGGTATTTGCAATCATTTTGAAAATACATGATTTCCTGAATTCCGTTGAAGTTGATCTGCTCCTCATCGTAGTTGTAATAGAAGAAGGGGCTTGATCAATCTGATTGATTCCGCCTTGGTTTGTTCTTTGCTGTTCTCGTTAGTTGATAGTTGCCCCACTACACTGAACCACTACCATATTAGAAGACCCCTTTCAAATCTCGCGCTTTTCATTAGTCAATCGGGTCGTATTTTAAATACATCATGGTTGTAAACCTCTTTCCGATTGGTCGGCTGTTCTGACCGATTCGTGCTATTTGAAAGGAATCTTCCTTCCGTGGCCATTGATCAGATGTAGTGAGGCGACGACAATTTGTCGACACGGCTTGTATTTGTGTTCTGTCCTATGCTATCATTATTGTTATCAACTGCATTTAAATCCGGAACTTAATTCAGCTTTCAACAATAAAATAGTACCTTGCACAAAATTCGGTATATTGACCGATCTACAGACCTTGTTTATTTTAAAGATAATAGGAACATACAGTCGTTTTCGGGAAATATTCTGAAAGGTTACAACAATTTTCCCCTTAAATCTCTAGTTATTACACATCACTGTACGATATACCAAACATGGCACAGTGTGCGAACGCTGGACAAATAATTTTATGACGTAATAAACAATATCACAGCGGTATACCTGTCTGTATACCACTCAGATTTTGACCAGTTCACTATACGGTGTATGTCGTTGGCTGGTCACGTGATATACCGTCACTAGGTGTGGTTCATTGCTAAAATATTTCAACCTACCATTACACTATACAATTGTTTCAAATTGTTGACGTAAATAGACCGCGAAAAATATTGAGGGGTAACGATTTTATCAAAAAAGTTAAAGAATAACGAATAATTAGGTCTTCGCCTTCGTAAATAGCCATAAACCGGGTCAGTATACACCGCACTGTACTGTACTGAGACTGAGTGGTACGAATAGTGAAAAGTTTAAAATAGCACGGCATATTTTACCACGGCAGTCATATTTTTCCTTTTCCAGTTTGACTTTCGTCGAAAAACAAAATATCCTCCAAGCTACACTGTCGTCTTATTGGCACTCCTTTTCCAATGTTTGACTTGTTTACTCCAATAAAACCTTAATACATTGCAACTTCCACAACGTGACGTTCAAATTCAACATCTGTCCAAAATTCTTTCTTGGTGTGTATACCATGATGACTGTAATAGCAGGGATCATATGTGTCGCACTCTTTTACGGGACGCAAAATTATTTAATGACAGAATTACGCTGCTACATTTCTAGTTCTGATGAAATTTTGGCTATCAATATATACCTAAAAACGTATTACTATATAATACGCGATTCGAGGCACAGTAATATGCGCAGTTGGTAAGTCAGTGTCATTTTATTGGGGGGGGGGGGAGGCAGAAGCTGTAATTTCTTAGGATGCTTTTTTACTATTTTTGTTTTGAATATCAACCATAATTTCTTGTTCTACTTCCCAAAGCATGTTGAAATACATAGTATTCAGCTTGTCAACTCCGCCTGTACATGTGTAGACTGCGTTGTTATTATTGACAAATGAATTCTGGTTTAGACTAGTATTCAAGTGTAAACAATTATAGTGCGTTTTACACTTAAAGACACTGTGTCGACAAATTATATAGTGGGCGCTTCAACATGCTTTTGGGAGTAGAATAAGAACAAATAATTGACATACATAACAAATGTATTGTCAACAAAATCATCAAAAGTTCCCGCCCTTCGAAGCCTCCATAACTTCAACTGATGACGTATTTTCCGTTATTTTAATCATGTTTCTAAACAATATTTTATCATTTTACCCACTTAATCCATGTCAGGATGGCTAATGGTCAACTTGTCGACACAGCTTGTATGCTAGCTCAATACTACTGTTGTAAACTTAATTTAAGTCCGGAATAAATGTATTGTCAACAATAACACTGAATCTTGTCCAAAATGCGTAATATTGACCAAGAGATTATAAAAAAATTCCCCTTAAAAAACTATAGTTACTACTCCTCACTATACAATATATCAAACATGGTATATTGTACAAACGTTCGACAAATTACGTTATGACGTAACAAAGGCATATCTCCGCACTATACCTGTCTGTATTCTTCCGCGATGTCTCGTTCTCGGGACACGCCCAGACGTCACTGGTTTGCAAGGGGGACCTGTAGGCCTTGCTCAAGATCGGGTTCATCCAGCGATAAAAGAGTAAACAAAAGAATCCTGAGTGATCCACCGGACAAATAGTAGGGTCTCTGAAACAAGATAATAATCATGATTCAAAATACATGTAAATGAACAAAGATACCATTCATGTAATTTTTAATATATACTTCTCCAAGATATTAAGACGGAATGGTTCACTTCTATTCATATTGTAGATCAGTTATTATCACATGACATAATGCAATCATGCAGTCGCGAAAGATGTCACCCATAAATTGCAATGCAGCGATGTTCTTTGTGGGGGGACTTACTTTGGTTTGCCTGGCCGCCAAGGCAACAACATCTTCAAGGTATTGCCGTATTTGGACTTGTCCCCTTTCGGGGTAAGGGCGGTAGTGCTATTGCTCCCGGGGTCATCCTCTTGGAGGTAGAGATCGAAGTCGTGGCAGTTCAACGCTTCAGCTAGCGAGTAGCTGCGATGCTTCGGTGCTAGGAGGTCACCGTTTGGCTCATAGCCAACTTCGGGATCCTCGTTTTCATTCATACTAACTTAAACCTGTAGGCAGAAAAAATACATTCGTAAGTGATTAAATAATAAGTATTATGTTCTAAACTATATAGAAAGCCACCTATAGTTTTGTAGGAAAGCCATTTTGTTTTTGCCATTAGAAGGCTAATCTTTCTACGCTGAAAATAAAACTGGCGAATGCACTATAAAATACAATCTAGACATGTTAGTTATTTTGTCAAAATAAAACTGAGGTGGGTTAAGAGGGGAAGCTGTAGAAAGAGCGGTTATTAGGAATGCAAAGTCTGAATGAGTTGTGTAAAGAAAATTCACAACTATGTATAGCGAATCAACATTTTCGGTGAAATTCCAAATCAAACTCATATGTACTTGTAACCACCCCATTTTAACCAAGAACATTTATATTAAAATTCCAAGATTCATAAGGGCACATATACAGATATTGCTAGTTTTATATCGGAAATAGATTTTTCAAAGTTTTCTAATAGACTCCATGCATAGTGGATCAACCGAATATGATTTTCGGTGAAATTCCAAAATCAAATTTCTTCTACACATGTGCACTTGTAACCACCATATTCTAATCAAATACATTTGTGTCAATTATCCAACATTCAAACATTTATATATGCAAAGTTATTGTTAGTTATATTGGAAAATTTTGATATGTATGGACCAAGCACTATATCAGCCACATCTTGGCTTCTTAAAGTCGACAAAAAACTGGTGACCCTCTACCCCAAGGCATGAGTGAAATTTCGTGACCCTTCGAAAATGATGGCGCGAAAAACTGGGACAACCCAAAACACCGACTTCCCTGTAATGTCTGTACAGTTCCTTAGCTTATTAAGACATCCTGTACAGTCAAAATTGAATTCATGTCCGGACAAGAATTCATTTGTTAACAATAACAATAGTCATTAAATGTGTACAGGCTTAGTTAAAAGCAGAATACTTGGCATAATAACATGCTATAGAGAGTTAGACAGGAAACAGCTGTTTTTCTGTTGCAACAAATGTCCCTTTAAGATCTTTGCTTGTAATATAACAAAGTCAGCAGTAATATCAATGTTATACACACATTTCAAACTTTTGAGTTTGGAGGGGAAGGGTAAAATTTTAGAAAGGGGCATCAGGGGATGCTCATATTTTAGAAAGGGACATCAGGGAGAGGGTCAAATTTTACACGATGTGACACCCTCAATTTCCTCCGCCCCCTTTTAATAACTGAAGGCTCCCTAGTGCACATATGCTGGTCATTAAAGGAACAAAGTCGCCCATTTTTCGTGAACTTTGTTTGTTTGACATGTTGAAAGATAATGAATGAATGTGTGACCATGCATATATTTGAACCTGGCTTTAGACTCGATAAATGAAACCATCACGTGAATGAATTAATGGTCATGACCATTAATTTATTCTCGCGATGGTTTCATGTATCGTGTCTAAAAACGGGGTCGAATATATGCATGGTCACCCATTCATTCAGTATATTTCAACATGTAAAGCAATATAAGTAGTATCTCATATCAAACAAAGTTCATGAAAATGGCAAACTTTGTCCCTTTTATCCTGCAAAATATATGCGCACACCATATGGATCCGTGATAAAGATATAGTATCTTCAGGCTGTTTTGTTTATTCTAATTCAATTGAAAACGAGGCAGCTAATGAGCATCGAACGTTTTAATTGTACAGCTGCGGACTCCGACAAATACTACAAAAACAGCATATTACGACAGCGGTTTTCACGATTTAATCAACTATCACAAGACGTTTGGTTATCATAATTATTTAATAATTCATACTTCTTCACCTCACACATGTGTTAAGGAACATGCTTGATACGGCAGTGTCATACGTTGACGTAAACACGAACAATACATAAGAGCGTTGCCAGAGTTAGGTGCATTCAGGGTGGTCGGTTTACGTACGTCTTTCAGGTCGACCAATGACGCACCGAGATTGGACTGAGTTCATATCTGGCAACAGTTACCAGTCCAGTGTTCACTATGCACGACAGGAAGGAAGGGAAAAATCAAAATAGCAAGCAAACATGAAATAATGAAACCAAACTCCAGACGCGATTTTATGTCTGTTTGTGAAATTTGTTTATTTGTTGCTTTCTATGTCCTTTCGATGATCGCTGGATGTTTGCTTATTTCTGTGTATTTAATATATAGAACTGCCGCTTAAATTAATTAGTGCAAGACGCAGTGCATATTTATGCAAATTATATTTATGAGCATTGTTTAGTTGTTAAATTTTTATGCAAATGATTCATTATCAACATGGAATATTCATCTACCTCGCATCTTGCGCTATGTAGCTTATATAGTCCCGGTATTCAGAGCGCACCTACGTCATAGATTAAAAATGGAAATATGTTGCAATAAGCAGGTCAAATTCATTTATCAAACTTTACTTTTAAATTTGAAAAATTGAAACAAACTCTAAAATTCAGTCATCATACAGTTGCAACATTTATTTTGTGTTAAGAGATCTTTGTTATAGACTAAAGTACATTTAACATTTGTCGGTGTCCCTTTGAACATTCATGAATATAATCCGAATTTTTCTCTTTGGTCGATGACGTCTTCTTGTACATGTACACGTACAGCTTAACTGATTTGTGTGTTGTTTCCAAGATACTCAAATGGGAATGTTCTTTTCCAGATTGGCTCAGAGTGTGATGAAATTTTCTATGTCCTATTTGGACATTTTGTAAATTTCAGCCACATTCAACGCAGAAATTTTCTTGGTTGTATGCTTCAAAAGTTTGTTTGTAGAACTGATTTCAGGGTAGTGAGAGGTCGGATTAGTTCAAGTGATGTCGAAATTAGCTACAAGTTTAAGGACAATATTGACACTCATTGCTTGAGAACTCCACAGATTTTCGGATATATTTCATTCTCATTTCGTGAAATTTTGACGAGACCAGTAATTATGTTACCGAAGGAAAGTATCATTATGTGTAAAGAGAAAATCTCAAAGATCGACCGTCTGATAACTTTCTATGCAAGACGCAAAGGATATTCTCAATCAAATGTGGTCAAATTGAGAGATGCCTACTGATTGCTATTAACGGTATACTGTCACCTGTTTCAATTTTGCCACAGTTACCATGGAGAGAGAAAATCTAACCAATCACAGATTTTAAGCGGGTGGCCGCTTATTAAAAACAGTGCCCTTATATGGGCATTTTGAATGCCAAAGAAAGCCCCTTTGACCATATATGGGCATATTTAGATTACAGGTGACTGTCTACCTTTAAACAGTCATTAACATTAATTGTGCAGATCTGACAATAAGCTTCATCGTCACGTTTGGAGACCCGCCTCAGTAAACCAACTCACGTCACGCCTTCATGCACGAGTTACTGATTAAAATGGAAACAACAAACAGACAGCATAATCGGTGTTCGCATAAATATGTAAATAAAAGCGTTCTGTTCGTCGACAATAACAGATGAGGTTACCCAGATGTTGATGGTCGGACGTAGCATCTCTGATCGGTATGATGATTACCTGCGCAGATGTGGTAGCCTCATAGAGGTTAGCGGCGACTCAGATCGTCATTCCTGTCTTCCTCCCACTACAGCTTGATGCACTGTGGGGTGTGAGTGTACGTATTAGCTTTAGATTTCGTAAGCGATTCTCAGTCGGAGAAAGATGCAATACGTGTGTCGTCTCGTATTCGCGCAGAGCTGCGATAGGATTTCTGAATCAGTTTAACTGTTAAAGGTTATAACGGGGACTTTTGAGCATGTCTCGACAAGTACCCAATCTAACCTATTCCGGAATAAAAGAAAGAAATATATCTGAGACGCATACAGAGCTAAATTGAGCACAAACATACGTACGAGACGGTTCGATGTTGCTTTTGGACCAGACACAGGTGATGTCGTTAATGCTAAAAAGCGCCAAAATCTTGAAAGTGTTCAGCCCCACAATCTTCACTCACAACGGCTGTAGCATTGGTAGACTCTTCAACAGCAGCAAAGCAAGGCTAACGGAAAAAGCTTGGCCGTCAGCTGGACGCTTTACATCATGCGAAATAGGTAGTTTGGAAGGCTTTTTGCATTTTAATTCGCCACAAGGCCATTCTGACGCAAAGATAACCTGAATAAATTAAATTTCTAAATTTTAAAATTATACTGATTGGACGATCCCATAGCTGGCTTTATTTCAAAATAGAAACATACTGGTACCTTTATTTTTGAGTACTGTAAAACAAAGAAACCAGCCATATGTTTTCCAATTTCTCTTCTTTCATCTTACTGGCAATTATCTAAAAATAATGCGATGTTTGGGTGTCGTGTTTTCGAAATAAGGATACCAAAATGGCAGCGACGATCGAAATAACTCGCGGCTGCACAATGGCGCCAATAGTGGAGTCTGGACGATCGTCGACCTTCGATCATTATATGCAGAGTGAATAGCATTGACGCTGTCCCCTGGCAGACGTTCACCTTCGCAATCGTCTGCAGCATACTACATAATCCCGCTCTTTGCTCATTTTCCCGCTAAATACGGAAAGAAGATGATGGGGTAGATTGCATATCCTTTGGGTAGATAGACACATTGGCACAAGCGGCAATATAAAAATACGACATCTTTTGTCGGGTGTTGGGCTCCATAATGCAAACTGACGCTATCCTGGGAGATTGGGCCACAATTCAAGACCAGCAAGTCAATACACGCGGGACACAAGAAATATTCGACATATTCAAATTATGAAGACGAACAGTGATACATCATCTCGGATGATCTCGTAAGACATATCTTTCCAAACAAGGAATGTTATGACTCGTGGTTGTATAACTTAAATTTTATGTTTCTCCCCTTTTTATAAAAAAAACTTCATCGAAATTAATTTTTTTCAGTTCCTAAGATCTGATGCTTTCATTGATTTTGCACTCACGAGTAACCTGAGGAAATTTGTCATTTATGCTAACCAATAATATGGAAAACGAACAAAATTAGTTTAACTGCAAATATTAAGCCATGTTAGTTGTTATTCGAGTGGCATTCGATTTCCATAATTTCCAAAAATAAATGCCTATGGCAATAATATGATCTGTAATGTACTTGAACTCAGAGATGAAGTTATTGTAATGTGACTGCATGGCTAATGAGATATAATTGTTATCTTCTGCAGGTGATAATGATAATTGTATCTCCTAGCCTGGCAACTTCCCGAACGCTATGTTAATAGTTTTAAGTCGATGCACGGCAGAAATTTGCTTGGCAACCACAACTTTGTTTTTCAGATTTCAGATTAACTTTGTTTTTCAGATTTCCAAATTTTCAGACGATAATTACAAGAATCTCGCAACAGCTATGGCAACGGAAAAAAAATATTCACTTGCTTGCATAATAAAGTAATCGCGCCTATGACGTCATTAAATGCAAACAACTAGCTTGTATAAATTTGTAATTAAAAACCCGTAATGTATGTTTGATTTTTGCGTGTACTTTGTTCTTTTAAATGGAATTGATTTTGATTATTTCTCTGTAGAGTTAAAGTTCCCTTGAAAACCTAATTATCCCTACAGTATTTTTATTTTTATACGCCTGAAAGAATATTGAAATGGCCAATATTCAGTCTGCCACGTCCCCGGTCAGTAGATTTCACAAAATGTATTCTGGGGGTTGATAATTTGATGTATGCTAGAGCCTGAAGTCCATGTTCAAAGCTAATTGATGTAAAGGTTATTTGCTTACTTATACTTCAAATATCCAATTATTCAAAACATTTAAATATTTTGACCCCTCAATACGAAAAACAACACTGATAAAAACGACAGCAAAGTTATCCATTTTCCCACTCAATCAAATTTAGATCACAGTTAAATTAAAAGTGGATATTAATAAACTTGACTATCTAGGGGATTAGAAAGTACTGGAACTTTTATCATGCAAATTGCTTTTGTATTTTGCCCAACAATGGGACCGCTGTTTCACAGTTATTACTGCCTCTTTGCCATTCATTAATTAAAATGAGCCATCGCTTCATTTACAGAGCAGAACAGCAGTTCAAAAAGCCTGTGGTTGGGGATAGCTGTCCCGCTTCCCTTTTTCCTTGGGAGGATCTGGCGAGAGGAAAAAAAACAAGTGTATGGAAGCTTCTTTTTATCCTGTTATGCATTCAGTATCAGGCAATGTAGCAGGCTCAGTCACAGTGAAAACAGCGATCTTGTTTGCAGGCGTTGCCAGTTAATCAGTGTGTCCTTAAGTGCCCGCAACTAGCCCCGGCGCTTTTTATTAAACCGAAGTGCGTTCACCGCGATGAGTCAATGCACCGTCATGGTCTTTTCAGATAAGTCGACAGTCGTTTCCGCTGCGGGAGACGCATGAAGATGAGATGTTTAAAAATACATCTGGGGGAAAAAAGACACACGTATCGTTGTAATTCAAGCCAAGGCTAGGTATGCAAGGCCATTCTAACTAGCCGGTCTGGATGCTAAAGAACAAAAATATCAAACGAACGTTAATTTCATGTTCTAAAAGAAGATGGCGCAGTCTAAAATTGAGCCTTTGCTTAGGTTTAGTGCTATGGCATGCTGTGTGCTATTTATCTGAAGTTTACGGCCATGTGTCTTTAAAAGAAAGATTAATTATGCTCTCTGAGGTCAAGTGACTGTTTTTACGGTGGACCGCTTATTTCACTCTTCAGAATGTCACACAAATCAATATCGGGTACTCCATTATGTAACGGCTCGCACTGCTTCAGGAATGCTATTAATAATAAATCAAGTGACTTCATTCACGAGTCCAGTATATGTAGAAAGTGAACTCGACTTTGTACATGTTTGCCTAGTAATTCTCTGACGCCGTCTGAGTGTTGCTCAGTCTCAATATTCCGTCAGGCATAAAATAGAATCGATGTGACCCATTTTATGTGTGTAATAATATGCCGAGCGTTTTAAAGCGGAGGTGTGCACGCAAGCACGGCACATCATGTGATTGGATTTTACGGTCAGGCCTGTCGTTGCAATGTTCGCCGCTGCTATGTGTGTGAGGTTAAAAGCGCACGTCGCAAGCGAAGCCTGCTCCTCTGCTATATTCTTCTGGATCAATGTTGAACGCAATTGCGCACAGAAAGAGCGCGGGGAAACGCATCCCAGTAGAATGATGATGAAACATAGCACGACACCGAAAATGCCAGCATATTGTATCAATATTAAAACTCGTACCCATAAACTAATGTAACTTTTCAATGGATATATTTACAGATGGGAAAAATTGAATAGATTGTGATTCAAATTGAATATCGGCGTATTATATTCGCCCATTACGTCACACTTATGCTGTCGCAGACAATGGGAGACGAGTCGGTTCACGCTCTGACGACAATCATGACTATGTACGTGAGTCAATAACAATGCCCTCTATAATATGATGGTCTATCGCTCAACTATGATGTTGAGCATCCACGTCCATTTTGAAATATGAAATTGGGTGTTCTTTCGAACAGAAATCAAAATATCTTGGTTACTGCCGTGCTATCTAGAAAGCTAAACACAAACCGTATTTCACTCACCTTTATGCAGCGTTACCCACGTGGAATATGTTCGCTATCGAGCCGTCATTGTGAATATCATAACAACCAAATGGACACGCAGCCTTTGCGTGAAACTGTTCGTCGTTGCTTAAGCTAATCGCTTTCGCTATCGCCACACGGTGTAATGGCGACGCTCCGCCACTTTCACCTCGACGAAAGGTGATCTTCGTACGATATGCCCGAAACAACGGAACGTTTTATCGATCGGCGAACGTACAGCTGACACGGCCGGTGAAACGCGATCTGGTTAAATTAGCATACAGAACGGCTTCATGCCAGTAATTTCCATCTGCGATGTATCACGTGACAGGCACGTGATAAATTTGAGCGATCGACGGAAAAGGGAACGCCGCGCCATGTATAGCCATGATGACAGGGTTTTCGGCATGGATTAATTTGTGGCCTGATATTTCCTTTCTAATTTTAGTCAACCATTACAGCTATTCGCACTGCTTTGTCGCAATTTTTAACGAACGTGTCTTATCGCGCGAATAACGACGAAATAGAAATTTTGTAAGTTCTTTGCGAATTAATTAAAATAAGCTTTCTTCTACACTATGAACAGAAATTCAATGAATTAAAGGTTCTCATAATATCATAATCTCGTTTTGGGCCATTACGTCCGCCTAACTCGTGACTGTGAAATCATGATAAAATACTTCTAAATGGAGTTTATATTGATCGAAATGCCTGGCGGACGTTGTCGCGAGCGGGAGAAAATAAAGATTGAGCTATGATACCAGTGAGAAATTAGTCTGGACGACGGATAACGAGCGGATGCCACCATAGGCAGCCACGTGGAGGAAAAAAGAAAAAAACGTTTTGCAATTTTCCTTCAGTGTCGTATCGATCGATTGATTTCCCGTAGCTTAACGAATGTAGGGGAAAGGTCGCATACGTAATGAGCTCACGCTTGCGCGATTTTTAGATTCCGAGTACATACGCTGGTGTGCAGGTTGTGAAAGCGAGCCGAAATTAATCGCGTGTGTGTAAACTCACATAGAATTCTGGCGCACTGGGGCTAATTACGGTGTTTTAACAACACGTTTACAACGATAAATACGATAAATAATTACTCATTTTGATGTTTTTTGTGCTTAAAGCGGAGCCAGCGGTATATAATAAATCTTCTTAGGCGCTCGTATAGCCATTGGCTGCGAGGGACGGTGTCATCTGAGTGGCGCACCCTCGCCGTGAACTTTGTACACACATTTTCGCTCTAAAAGAAGCGACAGTAAATTGCGGGTGACCGTGAAAATACCCGGATGACAGATGCAACCGATAAAATGCAAGGAAAGAGTCTTACGACTAGAGAGGTGTCTTATTTCATTAGGATACATGACTCATAAAAATGCAACCGACACGTTGAGAATATTCTTCAATATCCGCGGGCTCTCCAAATGTCTGCACAAAATAGTAAGTGTGGAATTTTGTCAGCTTTTATTCGTGGCGATAATCGATGACCTGTCAATAAAGTCATAAATATATATACCAGAATTACAAATAATTTCATGGCGTACAAAATTCCGAGACGTGACCAACTCTCCATCCTTTACGCACATAGCGCCATACAGAAGAGATCGTTGCTTAGCAACGCGACTGGAGCATAAAACCATTTGAGGTGTCTTGCCAGAGGGAATCAGTTACTTTCTCCGGCTCTTGCAGATTTTGCGAACCTTTGGGAGAAAATAACAATCTTAGAGGAGAGTTCATGTTGCTTTAAGTAAAATTTATGTGCTTGTCGAGTTGAATTTGATGTGAAGAATCGTCAATAAAATAAAAGGTATCGACCATTAGACCTCGGGGAGGGGGTATTCCAAAAAAGCACAGTTAAGAAAGTTTCAATATGTTATCATGACGATTAAAATACTTGTTTATTTAAACAAGGAATATATTTCTGCCTGAGGGGGGACTCTACAGGCTATGGTAAAAATGTTTAACATTGGAACGCTCGCGCGCGAAAAAGGAACATTGCATGTCACCCTTCTTATTACCCTTCCACGCAAAATTAAATGACCCATTCCAAATTGTACCGACATGATTATGATTTAGTAGCATTTGATCAAAAGATTAGTAAGAGTCGTATTCTGGGATAATTTAATCAAATGCTTTTGGTGATGACAAGCTTCTTTCCACGAAAGAAATACCAAAATTAATGAGCACTAATATTCATTATTTAAAGAATAGAATCCAGTCTGAGTGCTGTACGATGGATGTTGGCCGATTTTAATATCTTTGCGTCGATATAAGTGCACAGTGATAACGAGACTGGTCGCGCGAAATTTTAAATAAAGTTGGTTTCACTTATTTCGCGAGAAAGAGGTTAAATTTCGGCGGGAGAAATCAGGACAAATTCGTTACACGAGGAATGTGCCGTACTTCAAACTGGCCAGAAATAGTAGAACAGGCGGAGCGATGGCGTTGGCAGACCATAATATTTACTTTAAGGAAATTGCAGCTGTTTGTCGATGGAATTATGCCGACTCCTAGATCCCTTGAGCCGTGTCCGGATCAACGGGTATCCAATGCGGCATTCCAGGAATTATCGACGTCACTGGAGTTAGCGCGCAATGTGTGGAATCATAAAAGTGATATAGCTTCCTCCATTCTGCCGCACACGCAAAACACGACATCAGCTTCGCGCCCTTTCACCTAGTACCATGAATATCCGGCTGTGCGTACCGTACCGTGTCCATGGTCAAGTTAATTGATTAGAACTTGCTGTCAATTAGCTCCTTGCTGCCATGCAATTTTTTTATTTTTTTCTGGATACGATATTATCATCAATGAATTCTTCGTCCTTGAAAATCACATCTTGTAAATGCGCGGGAAACTTTAGGTTACACCTAAGGGGACAGAGCCTACAACTTTTAGCAATGTTTTAATTATTATTTTTGTGCTATGAAGCAAGTTTGTTTTGCTTATTCTTCTCTCCAAAGTATGATGTTGAAATGATAGGTATTAGGCTCGCATGCCAATACATGGTATACAATATGCGATATGTCACTACATAACCTGTACTCATGACTTAAAATCATTTGCTAACAGTAACATCCGACATTCCACACAAACTATGTTGACAAATATTGATCATTTTTATGTGCATTTGGAATTAAAACGAGAAATTCCATTCACAAATTACTTGAAATGCTTAAAAACTACTGGTTAAAGAGTTCACGGTTCAAAATATTGTAAATGTGATACTGCTGTTCGTTATGCGTACTACACTAGTTTTTACCACATGAACGCTATTGACTATCTCTGTAATTAAATAGTACTTCTGTTATTATTTATACTGTCTACCGTCATTTTTAAGCTAAGAGTGTTTAAAAAAACAATATCTGTATTTTATTTGTTTCCATGTCGGTTCCAGGCCACTTGAATTTTCCGTGTAAATGACTTCTCCACCGGTAAATTGGTAATTTGAAATTGACCTTGACGTAGATAACGACTGATCAGCTGATTTCGTGAACCTGCATCCAGCGCTTGGACGAAACACTAAGTTCCACAATCAGGCGTACTAGTAGTTTCAGATGAGTACTTGGTAAGCCAAAAGTAGGTGCATAATTACGTTGAATGTCGCTGCTTTAATATCTTTTCCAAATGTTTGACAGAATTCGAATATAGCCAGTGCAATCAATATTCCTTGCACCATGTAATATACTCGATAAAGTGGCACACGGCCGCATAAAATCAGCTTCCATCAAATTTTGTATGCAGATGAATGGGCTTCGTTATGAAACCTAACAGCAAAGGACATAAGCGACACGACATACAAACAATATAACATAGGCTGCCTCTGTGACCTGTTGTTCTATATCTAAGAAATAGACATTAGTTTCATCATCTTCATATATTTTTATTTGTTTGTTTATTTATTTATTTTAAATTATCATTTCAACATACGCAGAAAAAAAATATTCCTCCATAGTGGCAGCCATACCTCGAAAAGACGAAACGAAAATAAAATGCAGCCTACTATTCTAAACTTCTTTAATGCATGGTGTGACAATCTGAGAGGGTGGGTTTCGCTTCGGAAATACTTGCAATAATATACTTAAATACACTTTTCTTAGACTCATAAATATGATGGTCAGACTTTATGTACGCCTTGTGCATCAAGAAGGTATATTATAACTGCGTAAAAGTTTACATCGATTACGGCTATCGGTCGGGTAAAAACAAAAGTTTTAAATGACACAGCCATCCGGCTAGATTGTTGTATTGCGTCAAGGCCCGGCAATGTGCACGTGCTTCATTCTAATGTCAACACAGCGGGAAAGTATCAACACAAGTTACTCGGAAAACAGCAGCATAAATGTCACTTATAAATCACTGATGTTCGTTATCAAAAGTCACTGTCTTTTACTTTGACGCGAGGACATGCATTGCACACCCCATACAGATACACGCAATTCAAAATTGACTCTAGAGAAGTAGTGTATAGTTATATATCTGATGTTAACACTTTTTTTCTTGTTTAATATGTCGGAATAAATAATTTAAACACAAAAAGTTGTGAAAATTTTGCTTAATAAAAAGTAAATCACAATTGTTACATGGTATTCTGGGTAAAAAATTTCAAAATTGTCAAAACAATTCATTTTAAAGCCGTCCTATTCTAAATACACAAATTAATATTGCTAAAGTTGGTGTTCCTCAGAAACAGCAGTATCTGAGCTTTCCAAAAATGTAAGGTTTGTGCTATTTCATGCAAGTTTACTCAATTTAGGGGAGGATATAGTACCCCCTACCCCTACCCATTTTTCGCCATTTTTTGCGGTACATACAAATCAAAAACCAGTGCAGACAGGTAGTGCATCCCAAAATATCCAATGTTAACATCTTTTTTCTAGTTCAGCAGATCCCAAAGAACAAAAAAATACCCATGTAGTAGGTTTATGGGGGGGGGGTGCACGGTGGGCCCCTCCAGCCCACGGACTATTAGCTTTGTTTCTTTTAGACCACTGTCCTTGATTTATGTGAGGTGTAAGCAGAGAAAGAGCCGGTGATCACGGTATGTTATATTTATGTGCGTGTATGTGTGTAGATGTTTGTGTTTGTGTACGAGTGCGGACGTGTATGAATATATTTTTAACCTTGACCATAGTACTGGGCAAACTGTTCAGAACATATTTCACAGAAACAGAAGCAGAGGGAATAATATCCACATATAATTCAATGAAGTATGAAATATAAATACATACAATAAATCAATATAAAATATATCTCATATTTGTATAAAGGTCAACCTCTTCCTCATAAATTGAATACAATATACAGAGAAGAGAAATGAAATTAAAGTGATAGGGGAAATTGCGACGCTGGTATTTGTTGAAAACGGTTCCGTTTGAATAATGTTCATTTGTTTCCTGATTCTACCACAAGCATCAGCGATGGGGGCTGATATTTTGAGTGACGCCAGTCTAAATGCTGTATTTCTATTCAGTTGATGGAACGGGAGTTATTTTTAGGAGAGAAGACATCTGAGATGTACCGTCTACCCTGCCGCGCATAGCGTTCGTGTTCCATTGACTGTTAGAAGGTTCAGCGGAAATAGCCGCACGAACTCGACATGATCTTCTGCAAATTGGAAACAATTTTACGCATGAAAGGATGTGTGATCTCATTAATTGCCTGTATGATCGAGGATAAGAAATGCGAGATACGCGTGAACTCTCACCCACTGAAGGGAAAGAAGCCAGCCGTAGCGATTCTAACAATGTATAAAAGTTATTGTACGTCGGCATTTTATGTCGTTCTAGTTACGACTGTCGCCGGAATAGCTAGCCAATTCTTTGGAGAGTCATCCGATGAGGACGCTTATGTGCACTTATCGTTCGTAAAGTCAAAAATTTCAAATTATGTCCAGCGCGTTAATGCGCCAAAATTTCATTAACTTTCCGTAGGCTGATAACTTGTCTCACTCAATTGACGAATTCGGGAAAAAATACATCTTAAATAAAAATCAGGATTTCCTTACTGGAACTGGCTATTACTGAACGTCTGCGCACAACCTATGGGAACAAATCATTTATTTTACGATTGCATATGCCACAGAAAGTTAAAATTACGACACTGCCAATTTGCGGGTCGGCTCAGTTGCCAGGCAACCGGTTCAGATGTGTGTGGATAAAGCGATACTAGATGCACGCTCGGCCTACTCACTACCAAATGTTCGATCGAGTTCGTTTGTTTTAAAATCATGTTTGACAACATCTTACTTTAAGCCTCTGTGTAACTAATCTGCAGGACTGTAAAATACGAGACGTCAAAACACGGCAATCAATTTTGTAGTCGACCTTGTCTTAATTTCCCTCCATTAAGCTTCCGTCCACAGCAGATGTACAGTCTAATGCCACGCGTTTACAGCTGAAATTTGCTCATTCTCAAACGTCTCTTTTAACTTGTCTACTACATATTTGATCATTGCCCGCTGTGACGTCATATCCTTCAATATGACCGGCCATGAATCTTCAAATCGCTTCCGTGTAAGAGGACATTCACACCCAATATATGTTGACAAGTGATTTCTCTGCTGCTGAGCATGCAAATTCTATCATCAGCTCGCGGTGAAATTCTTTATTCTCCATCACACAGAGTAGCATGAGAAAAACAAAACGGAGTGGGTTTTGTTCTTTCTGGCGGTTGCCAAGGGAACTCATATTGGGGGCGGGGGTGATGAGAAGGTTAGCAATGGGGAGAGGGCCAGTGTATAATTTTCCTTTTGAGGATTAGCGATAGGGAGGGGAAATAATTCACAATCCCATTGCGAACGGCTGTCACCTACTCCCCCCCCCCATTAGAATTTTGTTAGAATAGCATATTTCTATCTCGAAACACATGTGCTTAGAATTTCTCGGAAATTGGCTAGCTGACTGTCCTTTAATACAGTATAACCCTCTCATCCAGCAAATAAATGGTAAATTGATTACCGCTAGAATCAACGTCTCTCCTTTTCATCTCCTCGTCGGTTCAGCATTATCATAAGGAAAGCATTTACAAAGAACTACACAGCTATGTTGTGATACTTACTTTAGATTGTTTTTTGATTTTGTTAGAGTTCGCTGTTTTTTTCGAAGCAAAATATAACAAGTGGTAGGCGTCACATCAAACCCTGTTCCAAGACCTAATTTAAATTAGATACCTTGAAATCACATCATCTTAAAAACTGTTTATCACTTCACTGCATGCCTCGGACACACTTTGGCATGTACCTTTCCGTCACGTCAGTGGAACGGCGTAGAGCAATCCAAATATGAAACAAAATTGGCGTTTGCCCTGAATTCGTTTGCTTTATGAAGATACGTCATTTACAGAGTAACCACTAAACTAAGGGATTATTTTGTGCGCACTCGATTTCAAATACAATTAGAAATCTGGTTCCTGTTAACCTGGGAGAGATCCAATCAGACGTTGAGGGCGAAATGTATGATATCTAATAGGATTAAAACAACAAGTCACTTCAGATTTTATCTTCGGATGAGATCAAACAAAAGCAAAATAAAATCCGAAGTGACTTGTTGTTTTAATCCTGTTAGATATCATACATTTCGCCCTCAACGTCTGATTGGATCTCTCCAATAAAGTCACTTCATGAATACTTCAGAGTAAGTCCGGTAATGACCGGGCTAACTCTGAAGAGTTTGGTATAGGCAGATCACGAATTTCACCGAGTGATGGCGCCATACATTTTAAACCAACTCAGTACATACATTAGCCCAACTCCGCCCATGGGCCGGATCTTCGAGTTGCAGACAACAAAATTTCTGCATAACTATCACTCTTATGGTTTGAACGTAGTCAGAAAGAAACAAGTTTATGTCTGTTTGCGTATTCTTCTAAATATTGGAAAAAAACAAGCACATATCTTCGGCTTCAATCTCGTTATCATTCACGACGTTTTCCTTACCAATACTAGGACATGCAAAAAGTGCCACACGAGAAAAAGCGTTCAATTAATCATTATTACATGAATTCTAGTGACCATTACAGCTCAATTGAACTCTTTCATTTTCGTGATATGTGCTGTTTTCATTGCTCTTTTATTTGGAGGGGCACGTTTACAGCGAATTCGAAACCATTACACCTCGGTGCCAAAGAAGATCACAATGAAATGTAATAAAACTTCAAATGGGACGACTGTATTCAATAATATTTTTTTAAATGAACAACATGGTTTATAGTTATGAGGCTGATGTTGTATTTTTATGTAATTTGTAGTTTATTATTTCTAGTTAACATGCGAATAGCCTATATGCTTTGATTAAATATTAATGATGTTGACTGAACCATGGAGTTGTCTTTGACAGTTTCATGTGATACGCCAGTTGACACACATATCTGTTGGAATAAATATTTGCGCCAAGTGCAAAGTTCACAATCTGAATTTATTCCACTGTCTCCAAAGTCTCGCCCTCTAAGAGAATTGAATGTTCTTTGTCACTGTCACGTTACAGGCTTAACTTAAAGGTATACATTCACCTGTAATCTAAATATGCCCATATATGGTCAAAGGGGCGTTCCTTGGTATTCAAATATGAGGGCGCTGTTTTTTTAAAGCGGCCACCCGCTCAAAATCTGTGATTGGTCAGATTTTCTCTTTCCATGGTAACTGGCAAAATTGGAACAGGTGACAGTATACCTTTTTATTCACTTATCCATTAGCCAATGACAAAAGAGAGACATTTCATATATTAACGAACATCCTCATAATGTCATGGTTATCATTAGACAGAAATGTGAACGCTGACAAAGGCCTATGTTTAGCGATTATGATACATCAAGATATATCATTACATCATACAAAGGGTCAACTACCATGTCCGGTATCTGTATAAAAACAAAATTTACTCAATATTAAGTCAACAATTATTTTTATTTTTTTTTTTTTTGCTTATATACATCTGACATGCGAATCATTTGAAAGATTCTGACTAGTCAGCAAAAGTTAAAGATCACGCCATGAAATTGCAAACCGACAAAACTGCTTGGAACACGAAGAGAATTTATGCCATTCTCTCTTACTTGTTCTGTTAACACGATTGGAACTAATTCGGGATAATTGGATGGTGAAGTAATGTCTGTTTAATCTGCAAATGTAATCTCATCTGCTTTTTCTTTTACATTATACACTTGTTTTTATGAGTCCTTTGTAATATTGCAACAATCAGCTATACGGCACCTTACACTTTTGAGAAATTTGAAAAATATGAAAATCCAATTATCCCAAATTAGTTCCAATCGTGTTTTTATTGTCACCCGTAATTTTGAAATAAACGCTAAATCTTAATTTAACGGTCACGATAATGTGAACCGCGTTTTCCCATTGCATTGTTTTGAAAACTGTAAATAAGGCATGCGTCGTAGCCGCTCTGTCCCTCTGATGAGTTGGCCAACGTGTTTTCCCTTTAGGTAGAATGCACCTCGAGGACGATATCCGGACTCTCAAATTGCTTAAAATTTCGGGTCTACCGCTTTTGGGGTTCATTTTAAAGCCCTTGGAGCAAAACAAAAACACCTCACCCTCGCTTTTATTCGGAAATTGAAACTTATTTTCCCTTTGAGTTATTAACACAGGGATTGCGGCAATTTTGAATTTCAAATATCAGTAAAAGTTAGGTAATTTGCTTCTCTAGCATCAAACTTAGCCCTTTATTTTTATTCTTGATTTTATAGTAAGAGAATTCTTGAAAGTTTCATTGAGGAAAGCGTGAGCAAAAGTTTAAGTATTCCACATTCGAGGCGCATACAACCATAATGTTGCTCGACGTTTCATTTCAAAATATCAGTCGTTTTCTCGGAAGCACTCATCATGGCACCAAACCAGGAGTCTGGGTTTGACAACAACATAGATGGACTGTCGTATTCCACAACCTAGATGAGAGGATCAGAAAATATTAACTTCGCCTGTCGGCAATATTGCAAGGCTGCGGCAAGGCCCTCATTTACTGGAAGCACACCATTGTTTTGTTAATATTTTGTGGTTAGTAAATTAGAGATGAAACTGAAAATGCTAGCTATCAATGATGTACGTAAGTTTTCTTTGATGTTTTCAGCATGATTTGTGAAACGTTACAGTACATAATTAGCAAAAATCTTTGTATTTTAGGAACGGTTTCTCTTTACTTAGATTATATTCAGTATTTTGTACACACAACAGGGTTTTCGGAAGAAAGAAAAGTCAAATAGCGAAATGAAAACGTAAACAACAATACCTCACCTTTCCATTGTCCATGACAAGAATTTTATCACAGTTGAGAACCGTATGAAGCCTATGGGCAATTATCAGCATCGTGCAATTTGTAAATGCATATCGCAGCGTTTGTTGTATAAGACTGTCTGTCTCAGTATCAATGGCCGCTGTTGCCTCGTCCAAAACCAAAATCTTGAGAGAGAGAGAGAGAGAGAGAGAGAGAGAGAGAGAGAGAGAGAGAGAGACAGAATTTTTTTCACATGTAGACTACCAACTCTAGTATCAATGTTATCCGAGTAACTGAAGCTTCGCATCATTATATCGGGTACCTGAAATAGCCCGCGTTCTGTCAACATTCGAAGTACATCTTGCCAGCCAAGTTCTTTTATTTTTGAACTGTATGAAAACAAACAGATAAGATTTTCAAAATACCTTACAGCTCCTCAGCAATGCTCTTGCCATACATATCAACTGTCTCTCTCCAACTGAAAAATTTTCACCATTTTCAATAACTGGGGCTTCTAGTGTTCCTTCAAGGTTACGAATCTGCAAGGCGAATTTAAATGTCGACTTTTGATTTAAGGTAGAACGTGCCTCGAAAGTGAAAGACTTTACATGTCTGCTCAAACTTTCGTCAAAGTACATTTCACCCATTTTCTTTCAAAATCAAGAATAAAAAACGGGGGTCACCGTGCAAATTTGGTACTACAGAAACAAACTACCCAAGATTTACCGATAATTGAAATTCAACACGGCCGCCGTCCCTGTGTTAACTCTACGGAGAGAAAAAAAAATTCTTTCGAAAACTAAGACGGTGAAAAGTTTTCTTGCATTAAGAGCTTTAAAGTGAACCCCCACAAGTGGTACACCATAAAAGAATTGTAAAACATTGACAGCCCGAATATCTGTCCCAGAGGTGCATTCTACCGTTCAAGTTAACAAAAGTCCACATCCAATAACGATTAATATCCGAAAGATTTTATTTAGAGTAAGGATTACCCTTCAGGCGAAAGAAAGCTTATAATGCATGTCATGTAATAAACTGCAAAATGTATAATCCTTCGGCTTTGCCGAATATTATATTTTACAATCTCAAATTCTCAAACTACGGTTCTGTATCGTTTCCGCATCTCGTCAGCTGCTCAGTTAAATCTTGACAATTTTTGGATTTTCAAATCAGCTTGAAAGTGGGTATTGACTCAGCATACAATTTGGGTGTTACGAAAAGTTCAATCGACCTCATCGAAACACCACACATCAATTAATTTGTATATCAATATTCACGCAAAGAAATCATTATTACCATGTCTTTCAAATGCGTTTTTTCCAAGGATTTCCAGATTTCTTCATCGGAGTATTGATCAAATGGATCAAGGTTATATCTAAACAATAAGGAATAGGAATAGTTGTATTTATCAATATGCTATTGAGAAAGCAAATTAGTAGTAGGCCTATACAACGATTTTTGTAAACTCTGTGGTTCAGTGAACGAATCCATATATTGAAACTTCTGGCTTCCTCACAAGATAGATCCGAACAAATTCAAAGCAGTTTAGTTGTCGTTTATCTAATTTTTTTCCTTTCTTCCAAGTCGCTCGCGTGTAATTTTGACGACCTTGATTTCTCAATATATCCTTGAAAATGATACAAATCGAATCACTTGATCCGGTACTTGGTGTAAATATCCTGGATTACATGTGTACTCTGGGTGCGACCTTTGATGAGAACAGAGTGCTGAATGCGGAGCTATATATATATCAGGCAACACAACAGAAACGAATGCTACTCAGAATGAAGTTGATCTGCAACGCAGTCGGGAAGGATACTTGAGTCTACCTGATTGTTCCAACGAACAAGACGGGGTCTTGCGGAATGACAGACAACCTTGACCGCAGATCGTGTAATCGTATATCACTTATGTTGATTCCATCGATGTGGATTGTGCCAGACGTTGGTTCCACAAGACGGAATAAAGACACACCAAGGGATGACTTGCCTGCACAGAAATTAAAACATACATTGTGATTATTGCATCTTGTTCAAGTCGATATGCCACTTTAATTTCCAAAACATATGCTACTCTCAGACTGTTCGAACTGTTTTCTCAATAATAATGATAATATCGCCATCCCTTGGTACGGCGCCCCTACCTATCTTTTTAGAATGTATTGATTGTATTGACGAACAAACATGGATGGTCGAACAACTAAGTATCAAAAGCTATGCGTATTGCAAGCATGTTCAATATTTAATTTTGCAAAGGAACAAGATTTGTTCGGTCCCTTTGCTTTACTTTCCCATATGCTATCTGTTTGAATTTTGAAATTTGAACACAATAAAGAAAATCAATAAATCAGTTGTAGAAATATTCTTTACAGGGACGTTCTAGTGCGGTAAAACATCCGATATGGAATATTGTTCTGCCCTGATGAAGAAATAACGAACATGCCAAAATCCGTGGTCAGCATACACGTACCTGCGCCTGTTCTGCCGACGATGCCAATCTTTTCCATAGAGTCTACATTAAATGTGATACCTTTCAGGGCAAGTGGTAGGTTATTCCGGTATTGTACTGCCAAATTCTCTACTTTGAGTTTACCATGAGAAGGCCAGCTTTCAGGCGGACGACTTTTCGGCGCTTTGGATGCTTCTTCTGCAGATAAAGTCTATGTTGTGTATATAATATGAACACTTATTAATTGCAAACGGACATTTCCAGTTTGCGACGAAAAATTGTTTTCCTAAATATTGAATCAGTGATGCTTATCGTTAACAATTCATCATGTCAGTGGTGTGGCGATCAGTGAAAAGGCTCCAAATATACCTCACCGTTTTCAGGTTTTCTATTCTAATAGGCATCTTATAGGTATCTTATAAGCTAGAAAACCCCTTTCTTTGCCTTGTATATTTACGTTGAACACAATCAAGCGTAATACCTTCAAGTAATAGTTCATTCTCTCTACAGACGTCATTCTTGCCTCAACCTCAGCTGCTAACCGGATACAAAACTGAAACTGACCTGTGAACTGAGGAAAGTTCAAAAGAGAGCCAAATTATTTCTATTGGCTTCAGGATAATCGTATGGATTAGACGCAAGCATATCAGGGCCACGTGACAATGAGAATGGGGGAATACAGTGAATAGTCAATAAATGTCACAAGAACACAACTGGCTTCCAATAATGCTTGAGGTAAGATACCAGAGGCTTTAATTTACATGGTTAATCTTTGTGGTGACTGTTATAGTCACAAAAATGTACTTTGATTTTTGATTTTATTCAAAGCAGTACAGGTATGGGAAAAAATTCACATTTTAATCCTTTCAAGCCGTACCTCATAATTTACAAAGCACATTGCGCTAAACTGTTAATATTTGCTTATGTAGTACAAGGATGTTTTTTTGTACTTTCAGCAGCGAATAAAAGAGTTGTAAATAGGGATCGACCAACTTCCCCTCTTTACTCTAGAAGAATGCAAAAATCTTTATAATGAGATAAAAGTGTGGCAAGTAAGGCGAATGTGTACCGGAACAGCTATCTTCTCCTGACCATTTCCCGAAAATTCACTCTAAGCTAGAATATATGTTAGCTCTTCTTGTAAGATTAAAAGGGCATGAAAGAGCATGGCCTCCCAGTAACACGATTGGAACTAATTTGGGATAATTGGATGGTGAAGTAATGTCGATTTAATCTACAAATGTTATCATATCTGCTTTTATTTTTATATAACACACTTGTTTTTATGAGTAATTTGCGATATAGCAACATTCAGCTTTATAGCACCTAACACTTCTGAGAAATTTGCAAAATATGAAAATCCAATTAGCCCAAATTAGTTCCTATTGTGTTTAGTACTCATTCACTACGAAAGTGAACCGAAGGAGGTTTTTCAAGCAAGAATTTACCTGTACTGAATAGGATAAGGCAAGTCCACACAGAGCAGGCGAGACGGAACCACGGCTCAGTACTGTCATCAAGCCTGTCAAAAACGTTGTCATTATGGCCACACTGTCCAGTCGAATACCCGCCCAACGGCCACAAAACGTAAATAAATAGAAGGTTACAGTGTTCTTGTCCAGGAGTTCAGCAAATCTGTACATAAGGAGAAACATAATTGTATCATCATGGTGTTGCAATGGTCATATTATTTGGTCTGCATTCAGCTGCATTTGTGTTGTCCTGTAGAATACTCCAATATCGAAAACTTTTCACAACTTGTATTTATGTATGTATGTATTATGTACGTATGTATGTATGTGTGTATGTATGTATATGTGTACGTATGTATGTCTGTCTGTCTATGTATGTGTGTGTTTGTGTGTGTGCGCATGCATGCATCTATCTATCTATCTATCTATCTGTCTGTCTGTCTGTCTGTCTGTCTGTCTGTGTCTTCTAGAAAATAAGAAGTTACAGGTTGAGCATTTTTGCAAATGCAAGCAATAGTTTACCCCTAGGTACGATGTAACCGAAGTAAAGATAATGGTAAATCTATGGGGCTATTAGTATTTGAAGACAGAGAAATATTGAGTATATATGTCTGTAAAATCAACTCACTTTCTTCTGAATTTCTTTTGACTTTGATATGCATGAATCGTGGGAAGACCTTGAATTGTTGCTGTGATGTGAGAGAACCATGGTGACCGGGTTATGTTTTCCAGACGTTTGCCGTCTCGCATTGCATGATGGTAATACTTAAACGTAAACACAATTATCAGCGCAAACGGTATCAAAGCCAGCGAGAGCCATGGAAACACTATCACTATCGATACACAGCAGAAAACCAATGTGCTCATAATTGTAAGCATTTCCTGCATTGCACTTGGCAACAAAACATCAACTGAAAGACAAAAAAATCAACTCAAAGTAAAATGTCGAAAAGAGAAAAAAAGTTCAGATGAAGTTTCCCGCTACAATTTGATAAGAAGAAAAGTTCAACTTGTTCGGAACGCAAACACAGAAAAGGTAGTTCGCGGCACGGAAACGGAAAACTGAAACTTTTGCTCAAACTCTCCTCATACAAACTTTGAACAATTGTCTTCTAAAATCACAAATAAAAGTCTGGGGTCACAAGAGAAACAAATACTACGATATATACCGACTTTTACTATTCAAATGACCGCAATCCCTGTGTTAACTATGTCGGGAAGAATTAAATTTTAGATTTACACAAAAATAAGGTGAAAACTATATTTACCACACGAGCTTTAACATGAGCCCTCACAAGCGGTAGATCAAACGAATATAATTGCAAAATTTTGAAAGTCTGTATTTGTCTCCGAGGCGCATTCTACCTTAAGTTGTAGTACATCTCATCAACCCAACATTACACATTGAGTCAATGAATCTACCTCATGTAGTACTTTCCATCGAAATAGGTTATATATCCGCTGTTAGGCTCAAATCAAGGGTGACTGTAGCTGGTAACGCCATTAAACCTCAATGCCTCCCCAAGTGCCCTGCAGCCAGCCCCCTTAAGCAAAATTTGTATTGGCGTCACAATTGCCTCCAATGAGGCTCAAACCCCTTCTTAAATTTGATGTAACGCTGATTTCATGAACAGAAATGAAGAGGATCTTTGCTTTCTCAGAGGTATTCCATTGTTCACAAAATTACATTGATCATAGTAAAAGCAAGACGTAAGAATTATACCTTAGATACCCTGATCGTTTTAACTATCAGAAACAAGTATTTTGCAGAAACGTAGACCTTACTATATTGTTTCTATTGTTTCCTGACGATTTTTTGGCAATTTTTTTTCGTTTGTCAACTGTATGTAGCAAGTTAACATGGCAAGATTCAAAAAGCAATAATATCGTAGTCAGAGCTCAGACACGTATCGTCTTTACTTCAAGTTGCTCCAAACTTTGAGCACACAATTGACAGAAAGTAATGTCGAAGAAAAAGTGGAACCCAGCATTTATAATGAAAGCTAGCGCATGGTCTTCTTGCTTTACAACCGAGGGATTATATGGATTGTTGAGTTTTCACACAAAAGGTACTGGCCTAAGACTCTGCATCCTCTCCACATCAATCTATAGGTAATAGTAGAGAGTGGTTAAATTTTAGTTCATCAAACCTTCATCCTGGTCCTTTGAGAATCTGTTGAGAATTCTGCCTGATGGAGTAGTATCGAAGAAACTCATCGGACTTTGGGAGACCTTCTGAAAAAGTTCATCATGTAAATTACTTGATGAATGAAGGGTGGCCTGTAAAACAGTTTAGACGATTACAGATGTAGGTAAGAACAATAATTAAACATCAGAGACAGTGCTGTAAATCTAAAGATTCTTTTTATGAATCAAACTCTGCTGCTCGTGTTCAGCAATGTACTCAAAGTTGATAGCCGCGCCAGCGTATAACTGACTACGCACACGCAGGTTCAATATATACGATTCGAGTTACAAGAAGTGTACCGGACCACATTCGTGGGTGTCGCCATGTTCTTTAGTGCTTGTAAAGAAACAAATATGAAACATGCAAAGTACTATTTTTTAACATATATCACTGACAGTAGCCAGCTAGCATTATTTTTCTTTTTGTAATTCACAAGAGATATCGTTGACATCACACCTAAACAACTGAAAAGAGAGAAAATGGCAGAGCATATGAACGAGGACATACGCCAAGAATGCTGGGACTGTTCACATTTAGAAGAGCGCCCTCTGTGCCAATAACTAGATGCAAAAATTGCGAGTTTTCAGATTGAACGCTGGTTTTCAGCTTGCAATAGGAAGTGGGGCAGTACAGTTTCTAAAACAGCGATAATCTTGGCAAAATATGTCCCTTACTAAACACAATGGGTTTTATCATGGTAAAAATTGCCAATTTATGTCAAACTTTTTGAGAGATTAAACAGAAAATGTATAGGCCTACGTGCAGCTGCCCCGGGGCTGACCATGGAGGCAGTGAGTCTCGTTCCCCCGACCATTTCTACCGCTGGCTGCATTGCTAACGAAAATAGGGTCAGGTATGGGCCACGCGTGGGCCGCCATTTTAGTCAGAATTTTCACTGCATATTAATGAGCACAGTCACCTGACAAATCCTGTGATCAGCACATCTCTACAGTGGCAAGCTAGGAAATTAGAACATCGAACGTTGAAGTTATTTACACAGCTTCACCGTTAAGTCTCCGACTTTGTACTTCTATGATGGCATTCAGTGGTGAAATGACGATTATCGTCTGTTTTTTTCTCAGACATGACACACTATCCCTCCTTTAGCATGTATGGCAGTGACTCAAAAATATATGACTTTTCGTTTTCATTCAATGCATAGGATGCTTTGTTCGGGAAACCACGGAG
Organism: Ptychodera flava; assembly: GCF_041260155.1. NCBI lineage: Eukaryota > Metazoa > Hemichordata > Enteropneusta > Ptychoderidae > Ptychodera > Ptychodera flava. Next base: position 20,539,316 of record NC_091946.1, on the reverse strand, counting down.
GTAAAATTACTCCATGGGCAAACGAAATCTAAATTCCAATGTAACTCAAAATTGGAAAGAAATTCAATGCAATCACTGCGCTCGTACTATTGACCAATGACAGCCATGCTTGCAGCAGCCCTTACCTGGCCCTATTTTCATTAGCAGCGCAGCCAGTGGTAGAAATGGGTCAGGGCACCAAACTAGGAGGTTATTTACCTCCATGGCCTGACAAAGCGTGAATGAACTGCTATGCTTCATCAGGGGGTAAACTGGGTGTTTGAACTTATTGTTTACGTAATGCGTAATGCTCCTACATATGTATATAGCAAGTAAAAATTGATTTTACTTTATTCTTTCTTATTATTTAGCATGAACCAATACTATTATTGAGCATGTAGTCGTCGACTGTGCATCTTCAGACAGAAATGAATTTTCTGATATTAAAACCTATGGCGCGACACCATGGATTGAGCGCTAAATGATATTAATCGGAATATGGAGGCTCTACAGTGAAAACACGTGTAAATGTAACGTTGGTGACATCATAGTAATTTGCAATTCTAACTAAGGTGAAGAATAAATCTTTTGATTGCTATGACCGATTTATTTTTGTGCTGTAAGTCAGTCAATTGTCCTTTCTATATGTTTTTGTCACAATTTTGGAAATACTTTACGATTTGGGCCAAAGGATTGCTGCTTCATTGATAAGAGCAGGTTACATGACAAGCTGTTCCAGGCATCGCTTTGGTTGTCAAAATGATACAGCATTGATAATCCAAACTCTAACGTCAGATCATGTGACCACAGCATTTTCATTGAAAAACGAAAAAACTAAAAACTTGAACAAAACAATCACTGCCAGTAGTACAACTTTTGCGATATAATAGCTGCAAAAATAGATGTTTTGCGACCAAAATACTCAAAAAAGAGACATCAAAAATACTTGTACTCAAATATGGCACGATCTGACCCCACTATAGATTTTAATAACATCTCTTCCAAAATATAGATATTTATAGGCGTGTATACAAGATATATTTGAAACCACTTATACTCACTTCAACATACGCTAGGCATCTTAGTACGGTAGTTGTGATCAAGGCAGCCAGTATACCCAAGAAAACATATACGTAGAACATAATTTCGATCTCGTCTGATTCATAGATTGTGACAGCCTCATCATCAGTACTATTGACTGTAAGTTTTGCACCCTGTAAAAAGGAAATTTTAGAAAACTTTTTATACCTGTGTATGAAAATTAATTTTGCAGAGATAATGAAGCAGTGTTTTGCCGGCTTATTAATCAAAATAAATGAACCCATGAATGCAATTTTCCTGGTGTTCACCATGTAAGCAGTAAGTACATTTTATTTACATTTTATTTACAACCATATACCGTTTTATGCACAACCATAGACTCTTGTTTTTCTCGGGGTCTATGGTTTAACAGCGCGCGATGCGATATATATATATATATATATATATATATATATATATATATATATATATATATATATATATATATATATATATATATATATATATATATATATATATACTTTAAAAGAACGTTATGGAAGTGGATCATAGGGTGACCCATAGAGGTTTCTGTTACTTCAACATCAGTGTCCGTGAGTTTGAGACGTTGACTTGATAACTCAATGATTCGCTTCTTGCTTTGTAGTTTAAACGGCAGTATTTGATATTGTGATATAAGACACACTATCTCAGTGCGGGATAGTCCAAAACGAGGATGGATAACTTTGCGATGTTTAAATTGTCGACCATATATCTCACTATTTCATTTCGTTGGATAATCCAGTATGCCAGCCACCAGCTGCAGGCTGCAACACTGCCTGCTGTTAAAAGAAACAACAGTAACACCACAATGGCAACCCCATATCCGCCGGCCTTCTTGACGTAGCAGTGATAAGTTCTCCAGTCCACTGTGCCTTGCTTTTGTTCTTCCGTGGTCATTAGCTTACCTGCGAGTTAATGAACATTTCCTCATTTCAATAATCATGGTAGTTTAAATTTTCAATGGCTGATTTTTGTGACAACCGAAAATTTGATTTCCCCCGTACAGTTTACAATGAGATGGCAGCCATTTTGAAGTTATGGTGTCGATTAACATTGTGCAATTGGTAAATTTTGCTCGATGACCTCCTCAGCTTTATTTTTGATTTCGATTTCTATAAAGAGTCAGCTGTATTCTACACTGTATACAATTTTTGGTATACAACAAGGGAAAAAATATAAGACTGATGTCATGATGATGTAAGCTATTCGTACAAATGAACATAACCTTTTCAATTTTCACTACTAAAGAACCCAAGGCATAAGAATACTATTTCATTCGACCATCTACGCAACTCATTCGCCTATTCACTTAAATGTACCAAACTCACCATCACTTTCCTCTTTACCATCAGTAGACTTCATACTCTCTTCTTTGACCCCTCTCGATTTATTAATTGTTTTATCATCGAGTTCTGTCGAAATTCTTATGCCTGGGTTTTCGTGTTTGCAATTATGTTCACATGTTGTAATTCCACTTCCTGGTGACACTGTCATTCCATGTAAATGTTCAGTTGATTTGTAAATGGTTTGAGGGTCACAGTTTGGCTTTTCCTCATCAGCGATATAGTTATTCCTTCCTTCTTCCGAGTGAAATGTCCTAATCAAAGAAGCGTATTGACCATCAGCTGCCATTAATTGATGATGAGTACCACATTCCAAAATTCTTCCGTCCTTCATGACATAGATGCTGTCACAACCACTGAGGTACTAACACAAAAGGGAAAGGGAACAAAAACGAGTAACTTCTTCAAATGGACCAAACTGATCATTTCAATATGGCACACACAGACACAGACACAGCCACAGACATACAGACACACAGCCACACACACACACACACACACACACACACACACACACACACACACACACACATATATATATATATATATATATATCCTGACAGTAATAATAATAACAATAATATTTAATTCTTAAAAAACACAATCCACAAACATCTCAGAGCGCTGAACACAAGTTTAAAAGATACAAAAACAGCTGAAAACTCGAAAAACTAGGGTTACGAGTAAAATTTAGTAAAAAGTGGGTCTTCAAACAATGTTTCAAAGATGTTACATTTCTGGTGCAACGAATTTCTAAAGGCAGTATATTCCATAACAAAGGAGCATATACCGAAAAAGCTCTCTGACCGTAAGACTTATTAAAATAGCCGCGAGGAGGAGTTACGCGCAATTTCTCAGAAGATCGTAGATTTCTTGTCGGTACATAAAGATCAATTAAATCTTTCAGATAAAGCGTTGCATCACCTCTAACAATCATAAAAGTAGTGGATAAAATTTTGAAATGTATACGGGCTTTCACAGGTAGCCAGTGTAAATCAATGAAAACAGTATTGATGTGGTCATATTGCGTGTACCTGTGACGAGACGGGCTGCTGCACTCTGAACAGACTGCAGACGATTCAGTTGGTCATTTGAAATGCCATATAATAGAATGTTACAAGAGTACAGGTTTCAAAGTGTTCATCAATCCTCGAAAGTCTATAAATAAACAGATATTCTAGTTTTATATTGGAAAAAAATTTTTCATTGTTCTCACATTGACTACCCTGTGTAGTTGATCAACATTTTCGATGAAATTCCAAAATCCAATTTCTTGTACACATATGCACTTGAAACCTCCCAATTTAATCAAGTACATTTATATCAATTATCAAACGTCTATAAAAGCGCAGATATTGCTAGATCTATATTACCACCTAAAGCACATTAAGAATTTACATATATTATGAAACTTCCTCTATGTGGGTAAATCATTAATAGTTTGCCCGATCGACTCCCATGTATTATGAGTTGATATTTTTGGATGAAACATCATATCGGCCACATCTTGCCTTCTTATAGTTGCGCAAAAAATGGTGACTTTTCCCAAACGCATGCCTGCAATTTCATGACGCTTCAAAAGTACTTGAGCAAACAATGGTGACCCTCCCCAAACATGCCCCCTGTAATTTCTGTCCAGTTGCTCACTTTCTGGCAATTAAACCTATTGCTTTTTAAATTAGCAGATACTGTTTCAGAAATTTCTGGGAAGAATGCTGGTGGTTGGGGGAGCGTCAAGATTTAGAACGTTGGACAGTGATGGGTCACACTTTAGACACGAGGATAGGGGAGTGTCACATTTTTCAGTAAAGGCGTGCCCTGAATTCTCCCGCCCAGCCCCTATACTTACTACAGGTTCCCCGACGTACGGCCCAAACAGGTAAGAAATGGGCGCTTTGGCTCTCATGCTCAATAATGTATTCGGTTGTCGCAATTTTCTGCTGCATTCATTAGAGTAATTTTCATAATGATGTATCAGCTACTTACTAATATTTATAAGACTGAGTCTTCTACATCGTAAAGATTAGCCTTCAGTCAGCACAATTACCTACCTGAAGCTGATGGGTAACGAAAATCACACTTTTTCCGATCAGGGCGTCCTTGATGTAGTGATTGAAAATATGCTGGCCAACCTTAGCATCGACTGCACTCAATGGATCATCAAGAAGATAGATGTCACGATCAGCATAGAGAGCTCTTGCCAAACTGACCCTCTGTTTCTGACCACCACTCAGGTTTATACCTCTCTCCCCAATCTGTAATTTACCAAGACTATTTTAAAATTTGTAGATAGATATACAAGGTATAGATACACTGAGGAACAATGTTTACGGCTTCAAAATCATACTTACTTTGTATATGAGCATAAAGATCACGAATTGAATCTCATGTGTTTGACATTTTGCCACCAATTTTGCACAAGAGACGACATACTGAGACAATCTTATCATACATATACCTCTGTAAGATCTCCATTTGGTAACTGTTTTATATCTTCTTCCAGAGCCGAAGCAAACACTGCAGCTGTATACCGGTCCTGTTCATAGCGCTCGCCAAATAAGATATTTTCTCTGAGAGTATCATTAAATATCCATGCTTGCTGAGACACATAGGCCATGGTACCGTCAATCTTCACTTCTCCGGATGTTAATCGCATCTGTGCCAATATGGCGGACAGGAGGGAGGATTTCCCACTTCCAACACTACCACAGACACCGATGATCTGACCCTGTTGAAAAAATGCGGTTTTAACCCTTGGTTGATGTTTACCTCTCCAGTAAATAATGGTATGTTGTCCTCGAATAAACGGCTTTGGCAAATGCCATTGTTCGGAAATGTTTCTTGTCACTGACAGTTATGAAATAGGCCTATATATTTCATATTCATTTTTTTTTCATCGATTTGACGTCGATTAAGCATTGTCATATAAAAAATCGCACTTATGCTTTGAATCCTAAAAAGAGACAAAATCACAGATATGGCAATATTGCATTAAATAGCTTATGATTTATGAAATTGTCTTATACCTTGTTTAAGGTGAAACTGATGTCATACAATACTTTGAAAGTAGTTTTAGAACTGCAATCATCTCCGTCACCAAGATCTACTTTTGCAGACAGCGTTTCCTCTTCGTCTAATTTTGGGGTTTTGTCCACATTTTGATCCGTTTTATCCCACGCAAATGTCGCCATGGTAATGTCTATGGCAACATCATCATCATCAGGTTTGAGTTCGTACGACCGTGGCTCTGTTGTCTGCAGGAATACCTTTGGAAATGTTATTAAATAAATGAATGAATATCAGTATATTTAATCTTATGCCCACTTAAACTGGGCAAGCAAACAACAACAAAACAACAACAACAACAACAACAACAACAATAATAATAATAATAATAATAATAATAACGGACTTTCTAATATGTTATCACTCTTTTCACACTTAATCACACATTCACATACCTCCAGCTATCATACTGATAACACCGTAGGCCTCGGATGGCCGCAATAATGTGAACATCGAAACGTATTGTCAAAGAACGGTCCAATATTGTTGACGTTTACAACATACTTGGAGATTCAAGAATATGAGACCGACTGCCTGAACAAGAATATGACCGGGTTTGCTCAGAGTATGACTTCATCGGTACACAATAAAATCTTGCAGTGGACATGAACACACATACTACTAATGCTGTTTGGAAGAAACAATCCAACGCTACCTGCATTCGTTTAGCTGCGACATAACCTTCAGTTAATGCCCGCATTGATTTCGGAGCTGAGAGCAGTGCTGTTCTGGATAGGGCAAACATTGTCACCACGGTGAAAGCCTGTAATTTGAACAGATCTGCGAAAAATATAACTACATCTTCCAGCATCGGTAGTGCGTTGTTTCGCAATGTGGGGACACAAGAATGTTCTGAGGATTTTTCCAACTTTTGGATTATGTGCGTGTGCTGGTTGTTTATCGACTATTAACATTTCATGATGAACCGGACGAAATTCAGGGGCGGACTTGTCAATGTCTGTGAACAAACATTACTTTGATAGAATGCTGTGCAGTAGAGCAATGGCGACTGTATTTTCTGATCGTTATGTAGTGGAGTTTACACGAGAGAAACGAACTGTCCATCACGTTCACCCAAATACGCAACTACACTATCAAGAGTGTTCACCTCGCATAACCGTTAAGATGGGGTAGGGTTGTCTGGCGGTATCTCAGTCAAAAATTTCGAATAAAAAGCAACATTAATGAGTTAAATTTCCTGAAATGTATTTTTACAAAAAATCAGACGAACTAGAATGAAGTAAATAATCAAGGGATAATTTGCCAAGAAGACATGCGACACTTATTATGTACAACTTAAACAGTCATGCTTTTGCGCAAATTAACAAATTAGATGTTCCCAAAACTAATGCCATAGACTGAACTTATATCAAAGGCAAGAAGTGCAACGTACCGTGGCAGCTGTGAGATCATTTCCTGTTGCAATATGAACCACAAACGTTAAAACAATGGCAGCTCCCTGAATTACGGGGTTCCAAGATATATTCACCCCTTGGGCAAATCCGGCGAATTTCAGAAGTTTCTTCTCTCTTCGTCTGATTCCTGGATGGAATAAGTTACTAAATCCATTTAACGCTTCGTTGTAAACCAATCACCTTGCAAAGAGTAACTTGCTATGAATATTTGTTAAAAATGCTTGCTTCCTCGAGACCAAGGATAATCTCTTGGTCAATAGGTGAAAGGAAAATAAAGTTGAATCACGGTCCCTCCACACTACATTCGTGTTTTCCCTTTTCAGGGTTCTCAATATATCTATTTTGCAAAATTCATATACATGTACCATACAACTGTAGAAATGTATTTTCCTTTCGCAGAAAGAAAATCACAGTGATAAAAATTCTAAATATAACAGACTATTTAATTATCACATCACTAACGCTTGGAAAAAAGGACAAGTCATAGAAATTGATGCTATTTGGCCCATAAAACGGTCAAAAGAATCGTACATATGATACATATGACTTGAAATGGTCACAGTTCTCACATTAAATAATTTTTTCGCATGCCAAATGTAATTGCCGTGGTAAATCATGGGCATCTTCTACGTTCAACAATCTTACCTGCCACTTTCTTCACGAACGGCATTTCCCACGCATACATCTTGATGAGTTTGATACATGTAACCATTTCGTTCACCATGCGTACTCTGGTATCAGTAATTCTGACAGTTTTCACACGTAAGGAGCCGAGCAGTTTTGAAAATAGAATCTGTAGGACAAATGGTTGCATTTTCCTGTTTACGACCTTCAAACACAAATTATGGGTGTGAATGAAACATCGCGCCAAACGCATTTCCGAAAAGGTCTTTTTTGTGAAAACAGTGGCGTTGCACATTGAATGTGAAAAGTAACTGTTGTGTGTCGAAGATCACATCACAAATGTTGTATTCCTTCTTAAGAATAACTCTTGGTATCATTATCTTCTAAGAAAAATAACTTGTCTTGTAGGTACTGGCATTAGAAATATGGATATGACATCTTTTACATTTTGAATATGACGGCTTTCCCGCGTTTTCGCAAAAAAGCGATAATTGAAAAACGTTCAAAGACATAAAGCACGAAATTAGCTAATACCTGCAGTGGAAATATAAGGAAAAATAGAGCGCTCCCGAGTAAAGCCGCCGGGCCTAGTATGTAGGCTGTGTAAGTTGCTGTTAGGAGCATGATAAATGGTCCATTGGCCGCCAGATGTACCCGATAGCATGCCTCGTACACGCGATGACCGTCGTTGGTGAATAAATTTATTATCTGTTGAAAAAAGTGTACTATTATCAGGCAATATTCTTCGCTCGTTACTTCTATTGATAAAAAACTATAAAATAAAAAAAATTAAACCCTCCCTTCAGAGACTGGTAGGTTGAAAATGTTGTAGAGAACGTGTACTGAAGTCCACTACAAACCACATTACCTAAGAAGGCACTGTAACCAACACAGCGTATTTTGCTCAAAATCACTTTATTGCAAATGTTCATTCGGTTTTAATTAATTTGTTAACCCAAGATTAAATATTGGTAGGGTTCACCTTTTAGCTTGTCAAGCTGGTAATGAAGTGTTGATATATGCAAATGTATGCAAATCACCCGATTTACTGGCTTCTGTTTTCTCGCAGTTTCAAGATTTCAAAAAAATTTAACTCCACTACGGCTGCGTCAAATTTTCTTAAATTTTCGCATTATATTCTTTAAATGCAGTTTAACAAAACAACTAAAGATCTTACATTTTGAATTACAGGCATTTTAATTTTGCTAATCGTGTTTTTAATCACTTTTTGAGTGTCAGTCTTTCAGCCCATGCCACTTTAGAATGATGATAGATAATGCCAAATAAAAGTTGTTTTTTTTCTACATGTACTCTTGTTTCAAGTGAAATATTACATTTCAGAAGATAGAATCAAGTTTTTGACTTACTTTAAGTTTTATCATTTATACCAATATTGAGGGTTTTTACCCCTATTATACATCCCCTTCATCATTCGAGTAAACTATTGCTACGATCATGCTGAATCCTAGGTTCTCTGCTTTTTGAAAATATATACTCTGAGGGGTTTCCTTGTCATCTAAGATGAGAAATATTCCTTTGAAAGAAACTGTGTTGGCAACGTGCGCTCCAAATTATGTGGATAGCGCGCAAGCATAATGGTATTAAAAAGGAATGTGCCCACAATGAGATGTGCAAATTGCCGTTTTCGTTGCCTATGAAAAGTGATAAAAATGCACGGACATACATTATTTACAAAGATAATAAAATCACTTTCTTCGTGCAGCAATAGGTTTGTTGTCACTCGGCATTTTGCAATGTATTCTTTCATTATTCACGTGTGACCGTTCAATAATAGTTAAACCTTTCGATAAAAGCTCTCGGAAATAAATAACCGTTTTATCAAAACATGAATCAAGGGAATGTTCTGACGATCATAACTTTAAGTATCAAAGCAAAAGTTACGCCACTCACAAAAGGTAAAACATTGAGTATCATATGAGCATTGTACGAGAATAATGTTCATCGTGTATTTAGATCTCAAACAAGAATGTGTACTTTCATGATGCTCAGTAATTATTCTCACGTTACCGAACAGAGTATGTAGTGTTCTTTTTATGGACACGATCTCTGTCTTTTTAGTGCTCGTTTTGAAGAACTGTAATTACATGAAAAGTTTCTTTGTGTTGTTTGAAAACTTGAAACACGCTAAAACACTTGTCAACTGTACAAAGAAAACATTTAAACATCAGTGTAACATTTTAGGGTCTCTTCAGTAAAGTCAAAGTCCGTACATAATTCTCACCATGCACGGTTGAACATACGCTGTGGTGATAAAACCTTAAGTGGCGGTGCCTTTCAGAAAGATAAGTCTAGCATCTTTCCCTAACAGTGAGACAACGGTTATTTGTGTCATAGGAAAGCGAGTCGGAACAGGAAAACTCAAATTTGTATAGAGGTCCCAAACGAAATCATTCTTTTGCACTAAGCCTAAGGTCAATTTTTGCACATTAAAGTTATACATCGATATATTTTGTACTCCGAGTGACTTTTGAAATCAGTCCATGTATTTTGATATCAAAATAAGGTAAAAGAGGGCGACTTAAGTTCTTTTTATATCTTCATATGGTAGAGAATTCCAAATGACATTCTGCATACACATCTTGTTTAATAGTAAACCTATTTTGAACTCAGACTCATCAGAACAATTGGATTTGAGTTTTAAATATAGAAGTCAGTCGATCCAATGAGTATGGTACATCAATCATGCTTTTAAAAAAATGCAGCAAGATCTCCGCTCTCAAATAATCGACTCACCTCTCCAATCGCTTTTCCTTGAAGGTTTCGAAATTTCAGCACCTTCTGGTATACAAGTGTTATGATTGCAGACCGCAATCTCACAGCATTTGTCACTTGTGTGATAATGGCAGCAGCGAGTGTTATTGACTTCATCGTCTCTGACAGGGCAATAGCACAAGTCAGTCCTACTCCAAACAGCAAATTGGACTCGTTGCCTTGGACATAGGCGAGCAAGAGACGCAATAAAACCTGAATGAAATATAAAACTGAATATTGTGGTGATATTATATACCACACTGCGCTCTAAACTACAGACATAGATTGATGCAATTTGTTCAGCTTAATATTCTGTCTAGTTCTTGATCAGTACTCACCAAAGGAAACTAAACTGCACATGATTTTATAGAATTACAATAAAATTGAATGGACAATATAGCTTATCTTATCAAATCACATAATAAGAGAATAATCACCAGGAGCCATCATAAAGATTGCCGGGATATGAATGCATGCCCGTTGAAAGGTGATGGCCAAGCTAGGGGAGGTGACAATTACAAAGCCAAAGTCCCCATGGAAGTCAACACAGAGAGGGTTTTAACACGTCTAATTGATAATGACTTGAAGACGCGCCTCGCCAATCACATGCTGTATTTTCGTAACAGGAGGTATGGAAATAGTACTCGATATCAAAGTTTAGTTGAACTCTAAGGAATTAGGATAAAGAATTGAATGTGGGATGGTCGATTATTCGCGGGGAATCGAGTTACTCTAACAAAAGCGTACAAGGCAATATCTGCCAATAAGAAGAGCTGCAAAATATCAATGCTGAATGTCGCCAGCAAAACAAAACTTCAACACTACCTAACACTGTACAATAACGGTACGTCCCTACATTACAAATGAAGAAAAGAGAGAAAAAAGAAGGTAATCTGTCTTAAGATTGCGACATCCACGAAACATAAGTACAGATATTACTATTACTTCGTACTTGAACTAAAGTTTTATTAATCATATTATATATATATATATATATATATATATATATATATATATATATATATATATATATAAAATTTTGTGCAAATCATATTAAATCATGTATGATGGTACTGCTTCTACACAGCTTTCAAAGTTAAAACGTGCTTATTGAAATATTGCATCTTTGCTTCCCATCAGAGATACTTCCTAAACATTTGAAATTCGTTTCGTGAGATCCATCAAGCCTCCATACTTACCGTGCTGAAGAAAGAACCAAGAGAGTAAAACCACATGCAAATGATAGCAATAATGGCTCTGCATCTGGTGAACTTTACAAAAACTGACGTAAGAGATGCTGTCTCATTTCCTTTCCTCAGCACTTCATCCTTCCACATTTCTTCCAGCCTGAATATGGCGAGACGTGAAATAGTTGCAGCATTCATCAAAGCAGCAATTGTTTTATATTCACATGAAATGATTTCATCACTGTCCATGTGTATTTCGCCAACATGTTACAAATGCTATTCTTGGATATTGCACAGATTTATGCGAAATCCTGCATGCACAATATCTAACACAATAAAATATATTTATGGAACTGTATCAATTCTCGGATTTGTCACCATTAGACCTGCATATCATTCTGTCTGTCTTTGGTTTGTCTGCAAAGGCAGTGATTATTTTGAGAGTTCTTTTCTATCTTGTTTTTGTTTGTCTTTTTCGCTGTTCGTTTATGTAGACTGAGAACTTCAAGAATTTGAAATTGGCAAAGCGGGATAAATTTATGGCTCGGTATCTCTTAGATTTTCAAGACATGTGAAGGAGTGAAAGGACATATCATTAAGATAGAACCCTATAGCAATGAAGCCAGCTCAGACAAGAGGATGAAGAGACGATCAGATGGATAGGTTTCATTGGTTAACTGCAAGACTTTCGAAAAGTTCAGTTAAGGATCAATACCACAGACGTGTGGCATCGGTTTCTTTTTATCACACTTCATTTATAGCACGGCAAACTCAGTCAAATTCGTAAAATTGCCAAGAAACTACAACAATTTTGCAAGAGAAGTCAAAATATACTGTTCACTACGCTAAGAGATAAAACAGATGAAGATCCATTAAAGGGACAAAGTCGCCCATTTTTTCATGAATTTTGTTGGATACGAGATACAACTCATATTGTCTTACATGTTGAAAGACACAGATTGAATGGGTGACCATGCATATATTTGACCCTGATTTTAGACAAATTAAATTAATGGTTATGACCATTAACTCATTTTCGCCATGGTTTCATGTATGCTGTCTAAAACCTAAGTAACATATGCATGGTCACCCATTAAATCTGTTTCTTTCAACATGTGAGACAATATGAGTAGTATTTCATATCAAACAAAATTCATGAAAAAATGGGCGACTTTGTCCCTTAAATTGAAGATTGCGCCCATTAATTAAAGCTTTCAACCAAAAGGGGAGTGAAAAGTGGCGGATATGAATTAAACATCAGAGTACTGGTCTGCAATGTTTTGCTCGACATCAAACTATGAAGAACATGATTTGAGTTCATGGTTCAGTTCAAGAAGATATTGCTATACTTAAATTCGTCGGAAATAACATCCTTTGAGACGTCATTACAAGATATATATTTGCAGTGAAAAGCCATGTGGTGGGCACACTTAACGTAATCTTTAACTTTAAGGTAATATGCACCTCGAAAGTGAAAGACTTAAACTTTTGCTCTAACTTTCCTCAAGGATCTTTCAATCATTCTCTTTCAAAATCAAGAATAAAAATAGGGGGTCACCGTGCAATTTTGGTACTAGAGAAACAAATAACACAAGATTTACTGATATTAGAAATTCAAAATGGCCACCATCCCTGTGTTAACTCTATGGCGAAAAATAAAAATTTTTGAATTTCAAAATCTAAGCCGGTGAAAAGTTTTCTTTCACCAAGAGCTTTAAATGAACCCCCACATGTGGTATATCAGAAGAGAACTGTAAAAGTTTGAGAGTCAGAATGTCTGTCCCCGAGGTGCGTTCTACCTTAAGTAAAAATTGACAGAGCAAAACTAATTTGGATACTCCATAAACAGTATTTGTCATTACCTTCTGGCGTTATATTCTGCAGAGTCAGTCTCTCCGCACATCCAGAGATCCTCCATGTTCAAACCATGACGGTAAGCTTTCTTGATAAGAGGAGTGAGCCACGTTAAGTAAAGATAGGAAAGGAGACCCAACTCGTCTACTGTAAAATTAGTCTTATTGCTGTCGAGAAAGAGTAAAAATCATATTCTAAAACCAAATCAACAATAGCTGCTGGACTGTTTTAAAGGTATTTGCATACATAAATTACTGCTTTCAGCCGAAGATAGAGAATATAATTACTAAGCATACTTACTTTAGGCTAAATAAAGTATGGTTAGTCGTATTATACAATATTATATTATAGCTTCGTCAGCACCAGTGCATCTTATGACGCCGTACTGCTGTATCCGATTACCCTGCATTGTGGCCCCAGATGATTTCTACATCTATAGATTCACTGGCATATCCAAAACAATAAAACAATAGCAATAATGTACCCCTATCCGGCCTATAATGGTCTCAAGCAAAACTAGCACTCCAGGTTTCTTTCACAGGGTGAGAATGTCCCCCTCCTTGAAAATTTACGGGCATTTGATACTAATTGAGGGGAATCATAATGAATAATGCGAATTAAATTATGCAAATTAAGGTTATAAAGGTATTATTACATAGTAAGGTTAAAGTGTAGATCATTTTTTTTTCTTATCTGTACAGACAATGCTTAAATCAATATATACCAATATGTTAGAAGCCCACGCTGATCGTTCACACTTTATTCCAAAATTTCAAGATTGAGGCAGTCTGTGATGTTACATCATGAACACTAATCATGGTACGGAATGTCATCATCAATTAAGCAACATGTAAAGATCCCATTGTTGGGGATGGCATTGCGAGCGTTTTTTATTACTTTAAGAGGGATATTGATTAGAGAATGGGGAGTCGCGTAATGTCGCGTCCTGGAGAATAAAAAACTCCATAATGTGCTCGGTGATTCCTTAAATAAGGCTGTATGACACCAAAGACAGCTAGTCCTATAACAGCGCCTTTCCCATGAAAAGCCAACAAACTTGAACGCTTACATCAATTGGCATTTTCGTGGATGAAAACTATTCGGGGAACCCACCTCTCAATGCAGGGTTAAAATCTGATGTCCTTTAGTTAATCTGTTGTGCGTTATTAAGCTACTTGTATCCATCACTTATGTTTGTAACTATCTATCTATATATCTTCCTATTTATCTATCTATCATATCTATCTATCGTAATAGCTAGCTCTCTACCTACCTACTTAGCTAGTTAGTTATCTAGCTATCTACCTACTTTGCTAACTACCTAACTAACTAACCACCAATCGCTTATCAAAAGTGTTAAAGAAAAGTTAGGCTGAAAAGCTTGACTCCCCTGCTTCCGGTTTTCCCTAGGAAATAAAGTGTCACAAATTATTTCTCGCTTCAAGATACTCACATTCGTTCAATTTCTCTAAAGAACAATAAAGCAAACCCATGGCTCCCAATGTGTCACATCTTCATTGTCAATGATCTACCGAACGTTACTAGCAGTTTAATTTCGGTCCTAAAACCAAAACCCGTAATCCAAACAACACCGTAGACTGATTGTGACTTAACTATTCTATCGTTTAAGATTGTATGTTTTATGGTAATTTTTCTTTCGTGAGAAAGTAAACAATCATTATCCATCAGACGAATACTTATTCATTAGGTTGTAGTTCTCATATTGATGAGACATCACCTTTTCTTCCTGCGGATTGGTTTCAGTTGTTTCCATGCCCTATGTCGTAAATGGAATCGCTGTTCTGATGTTTGCCCTTCAACCTTTGACCGACGTCGTTGGTGGCGAGGACGTGATGACAACTGTAAATCATGACACTGAAGGGCCTCAGCAAAAGAGTAAGTCCTCGCAAACTCGTGTTCGTCATCGGATACGTCGGGTTCAGTTGCTATTCGCTTTCTCACAGCATGATCGCCAAAGGCCTGTACAGGGTCGTCGTCTACACAATCACTACGAGCTTTCATTGAGTCAGTCATAACTAATTCGCACGGCGGGTTATCGTCATTCTGAAAGTTCATTGCAACAATAATTATTCCTTTTCATAGACATAGCGTCAATGACACTTGGCTGACATTATTTGGTTCTATGTGGCAGGCCAGAGTGAGTATACTTAACTAAGTTTACCCCTGGGAACATGCATACCAAAGTTTCAAAGTAATCGAACGAGAGATTTCAGAGAAAATGATTTTTTGACCAAACATGGGGAAAATTGCCCAAATATACAAATATGAAAATTTCATCACAATCTGAAGACACTCATCGAAGGTTGCCTCCAGGTACATGCATACCAAGTTTCAAAGCAATCAGAACATACATACATACATACATACATACATACATACATACATACATACATACATACATACATACATACATACATACATACATACATACATACATACATACATACATACATACATACACGTACCTACGTACGTACGTACAGACAGACAGACAGACAGACAGACAGACAGACAGACAGACAGACAGACATACATGCATACATACATACAGACATACATACATACATACATACGCCGCGCCGACGACCAACAATATAAGCTCCTTTTGATATGTATACATACAAAGTGTGAGCTAAATCATTTTGTGATCAGTAGACGAATTTCTGGCAATATTGACCAGCAGGTTTCTGCTAGAAGCCAGCAACTAAGACAGCAGTGTAACCCTAAATACTGTTTAATTCTATGCCATTAATTTCATTTTTTTGGCAGGCAATCGATCTGAATCGGACTTTGCTATAACGATCACAGCAAGCTCAGAATCGCTCGCTATGTTGCTTTGTTGACACTGAATAAGACATCCTTACTCGAGTAAACGTTAACTTTTGAAAATGTAGAAGTCAAAATGTGACCGCACACCATACAGAAATTAATCTCTTTGAAACTGCTTGCATATGCGAAGAAATGGTGACCTCTTTGCAACACTCCCGTCGCGTACTCTAATGGTGAATTCGACAAATGAAACACGGCATGATTCACCCAAAAAAGTAAATCGACAAAAATAAAATGGAGTTATCCTATGTCACGTTATATCTTCAATTGATTGAACTCAACAAATTAAAAGGACGCTACACGGCGAATAACGCAGTTCTGTTCAACCATAGACGGTAGAAGGCCCCCTCTACTGTCTATGGTTCAACTGGCCGTTCTGCGCACAAGGACAAGAAATGGGATGCCCTCTCGTTCACTGCGTGTCATGGGCTTATCCCGTGACCAGAGGGTAACAGCCAAAGTTCAACATGGCCGTATGGACATTCATTTGACTGAATATCCTATTATCATAGTTGAGCATTTCTAATAAAATGACTCCCTAACGGCGTCACCTGAAACCTTGAAGTTAAACATTCGACGATAGAATGAACCTGTGTGTGAAGCAGGAATGGTAAAACCATAGACACTGTCTATGGTGTATAGCGCTGATCACAGTTTACGTCACTGTTCTCTCATTAATATGCAAAAATAAATATTTGTCCGCATTTTTAGATTACGTTTTTGAAATTATGCATGCTAAAACCATGAAAACACATCTTAGTACGCGACTGCTAGTGTAACAATGAATACTAAAAGGCATATTCATGACTCAGAGTACAAGCTGCAAAAACGGCCATGTATGCCAACATTGATAAAATTTGTCCGCATTTCAAGCTGCGTGTCCGATGTCGCGCGCGTACAGCTATATTTAGTAACAAACCTGTAACCGTGAATAGCACTATTAACCAACGACGGCGTTGATATCGAGGAATAAACAACGAGATAAGTGGGCCCGATTCCTTTGTGTACTCCTGTAAGGGGATTTTCGTCCTCTCGGCTGTCGGCATTTACATGTGAAATTCTAACAGAGCGCTACAATTTAGGTCATTGCACAGAGAAATCGAATGGCTCCCTTCTGATACAATGTCAACTGTGCAGATATGAAGGTTGGTGACATACGCGGACTCAAGTGATAAGTGTAATCAAAGTGCAATCATCTCCTCTACAGTCTCTATCTGTCCATGAGTATCGGCTGCTTGCAGAAATTTGACTCTGTAAAATTTGTACAGGCTATCCCGAACAGATTCACGATAAACCTCCGCCACCATTGACGAACAGCCCGTTTTCTTAGATTGAGGGTACGCTGATGAAACTTGCTTTGCGTAATCACAAGACAGCATTATAGTTGGACTAAACGTAGCCACCTACCTTGAATGTTTGTAGCCTTGCAAACCGTTCGGCTGAGCTGCCACGAAGCGGAAGCACGGCCTTCAGGTTAAAGGTCAATTAATCGAGCTCACTGACACACGTAAGGCCAAAGTAATTAAATTCTTTGTTTTGCGTCCACTCTAAATGAGAAAAGGTATGCGTCTAAGCGGCTGAAAAACACACACAAGAAAATTAACACAATGTAATTTGATTGCAGCAAATAAAAAATTGTAACAAAAGTTTAGTTCAGAAAAGCTAAGCGGTTATGTCCTAAAATTTCCTATTCAAATACACTGTGTGTGTTTTTCATGAAAACCTTAAAAACCTAGGCGGGTAGGGACGCAAAACAAAGAATTTAATTACTTTGGCCTAATAATAAACAACGTGTTCGGTTCGACTCGGAGGTTTATCGGTCAGGTAAAAGCAAAAGTTTTGAATGATACAGCCATCCGACTACATTGTTGTGCTGGCTCAAGGCCAGGCAGTGTGCTCCGTTCTAATGTCAACACAGCGGGAAAGTATCAACGTACGTTCCCGGTGATGTCCAAGTCACTGTCGGGGGGAATGGGCATCCATGCGTGTTCCTACAATACAGGGGAAGGGAGTGTTTTTATTCCCTATCACGGGTCCGTGAAATCGAGAAAAAAGGGTTACTTTTCCAAAAACTTGGCCTAAGAAGGGTTTGAAATATCCCAGGAAATACCTATCAGACACTCAAACTTCACCAACAGTTTCATTGTGCGTTTCTTATGCTTTGATCTGGTTTAAAACTGTGATTCGAAATCTAATGACTTTTATTAATTTGACACTCCTGTTGCAAAATAACAGTTTCTTTCATACTCTGATGTGTTAATATATGTTCAGCATTGACCTGACTCTAATGTTACGTCTGCCTCCTGGATTTTTTTAAGAAAGGGGGTATTTTTGGTCGTATTTTCTCCCATATTTCTCCAAATATTAGACATATTAGAGTTGTAAAATTCAGCAGGTAAACAAATGACGTCATTATGTATGTCAATCCGGGATGGGAAGCGGCCATTGCATTTAAGGAAAACTGACACAAATGGCGATGAATTTTTTTATATCACACGCAATTTTATCTCCTAAACAATGTTGAATATTATGTAAGCTACATATTGATCATTCCATAAGGTATATGATAATAATCTTTACGGTCCTGATACGACTTTTGCGGCCCTTGGTCGTACGGCGTACGACCTTGGGCCGCAAAAGCCGTATCAGGACCGTAAAGATTATTTTACGTCGGCATTTTATTTCGTTCTGGTTACGACTGTCGCCGGAATAGCTAGCCAGTTTTTTGGAGAAACGCTTATGTTTATTTATAGTTCGAAAACTGAAATTTTCAAATTACAAATTTTATTAACTTTCCATAGGCTGATAACTTGTATCACTCGACGAATTCTGAAACAAAATATATGTTAAATTAATATCAGGATTTCTTTATTGAAACTGGTTATTACTGAATGTCTGGGCACAATCTTTCGGAAATAAAACACATATTTTACGATAGTACATGCCACTGTCAATTTGCGAGTTGGCTCAGTTGCCAGGCAACTGATTCAGAAATGTGTGGATAAAGCGATACTCGATGCACGCTCTGTCTACTAATTACCAAATGTTCGATCGAGTTCGTTTGTTTTAAAATAATGTTTGACAACATCTTACTTTAAGCCTCTGTGTACCGTGGACGAAAACGACAATTCTCCGCGCTGTGTTAATCTGCAGGACTGTAAAATACGAGACGTCAAAACACGGCAATCAATTTTGTGGTCGACCTTTATTTGCCTCCGTTATGTTTCTTGTTCATCGCAGATGTAGAGTGGTGCTACGCTTGTACAGCTAATTTCTGCTCATTCTCAAACGTCTCTTTTAAGTTGTCTACTACATATTTGATCATTGCCGGCTTTGAGATCATATCCTTCGAGGAATCTGATATGGCCAACCTGAATCTTCAAATCGCTTCCTTATAAAGAGGACACTCACATCAACAAAGGTGAAAGAATTGTTATTCGTCAGTGATTTCTGTGCGGCTGAACATGCAATTTTCTACCATCAGTTCGCGGTGACATTTTGATTCTCCAACACACAGAATAGCTTTGGAAAAAAACGTAGTGGATTTTGTTATGTACGGCGGTTGCCGGGAGAAATCATGTCGGGAGGTTGTGATGAGAAGGTTAGCGAGAGGGGAAGAGGGCCTTTGTAGAGTTTTCCTTTTGAGGGTTACCGAGAGGGAGGGAAAATGACTCACAATTGCAATATTGCAAACGGCTGTCACCTACTCGCTCCCCATTAGAATTTCGTCAAAATATCTTAAAATAGCATATTTAAAAATAGAAACACATGTGCTTAGAATTTCTCGGAAATTGGGTTGCTGACTGTCCATGAATACTGTGCATAACCCTATCATCCTTTTTTATTTTCAACATTGTCCGGATTTTGATGAAAAATTGTGTTTAGACCCTAAATTGAAACGAAGTAGACAGTCGACAGTGGCTTGTGCCGTCGTGGCCTTTGTTAGTCAGTGCAGTATGGTCAGTTGTTGCACTGGCTACGTCGGTGTCACAAGCGAAGAAGGCACTGTCTATATTCTAGAGTCGATGTGGCTTGATGGTATAAGCTAATATGTGTCTATACTGAACGGTTATGGACGTCGTGCTCTAGCCTACCCTGACGAGCAAACAATTATTACTATTATTATTATTATTATTATTATTATTATTATTATTATTATTATTAGCCTGATTAAACTAGATAAACTGTTGACCTTTGGCTCTTCCTACATAGTGTTGAGTTAAACAAAATAACATGTACATACAGTCGTACAGATACATACATACATATACACACACACACACGACATACATACATACATACATACATACACACACACATACATACATACATACATACATACATACATACATACATACATACATACATACATACATACATACATACATACATACATACATACATACATACATACATACATACATACATACATACATACATACATACATACATACATACATACATACATACATTGATGACCGCCAAAATTAACGTCCCTCCTTTTTAACTGCTCGTCGGCTCAGCATTATCAAACGGAAAGTATTTTCAAAGAACGACACATCTGTGTTGTGATATTTATTTTGGATTTTTCTTTTTAATTTTTTTTATTTTTACTTTTGTTAGAGTTCACTCTCTGTTTTGAAGTTAAATATAAAAAGGTGTCACATCAAACCCTGCTTCAAGACCTACTTTCATGTAATGTCATGTACATATTTGAAATCAAATCATCACAAAATTGTTTATCACTTCACCGCATGCGTCGAACAGACTTGAACACACATACTTCCGTCAGCGGAACAGTGTAGAGCAATTCAAATCTGAAACAAAGTAGGTTTTTGCTGTGAATTCGTTGGCTTCATGAAGATATGTCATTACTCAGAGACTTTCAAATTTACAGTGAGGATTATTTTTGCGCACTTGATTTTAATACATTTAGAAATATGGTTGTTGTTAACCTGGGAGAGATCCAATCGAACGTTGAGGGCGATATGTATGATATCTGACTGGACAACAACTGCAAGTCGTTCCATAGGGACAGTAATGACCAGATTGACTTTGATGAGTTTGGTATACTATAGGCAGATTACGAATTTCACCGAGTGGTGGCGCCGTATGTTTTAAACCAACTCAGTAAACTAGCCCAAATGTGACCATGGACCAGGTCTTCAAGTTGCAGACAACAATAATTCAGCTTAACATGGCACTCTTATACTTTGAACGTAGCTCAGCTAAGAAAGAGGTTATGTGTGTATGTGCATCCTTCTAAATATTAACAAAATAAACCAGCAGGCATCTTCGGCTTCAGTCTCGTTATATTCTAGCAGTTTCGTCTCCGAAGGCAACGTTTTTCTTACCAATACTAGGACGTGTACAGTCAAAATGTACCACACGTTGACAAAAAGTGACCAAGAATATAAAGCGTTCCATTAATCATTATTAAAGGGATCCTAGTGATGATTACAGATCAATTGAGTCTTATTTTCACGATATGTGCTGTTTTCATTGTTCTTTTATTTGGAGGGGCATGTTCCAGCGAATTCGAAACCATTACACCTCGGTGCCAATGAAGATCACAGTGAAATGGTATAAACCTTCAAACGGGACAAATGTAATAATAATGAACAACACTGACTATGATTTCATAGTTAGGAGACTAATGTTGTAATTTATATTAATTATTTCCAGTTAATAGCGAATAGCGGATATGCTTTGATACAATATTAATTATGTCGATTGAGCCATGGAGTTGTCTCTGACAGTTTCATAAAATACGTCAGTTGACCCAGATATCCGTCAGAATAAATATTTGCTTGTAGTGCAATGTTCACATGTTGAATTAGTTCACTCTCTCTTAAATCTCGCCCTCTTTGAAAATTGAATGTTCTCTGTCACTAATCGCCACATTACAGGCTTCACTTAATAGTTTTCACTTATCGATTAGCCAAGAAATTGCCACAGACAGACAGACAGATAGACATATTTCACATATCCTCATAACATCCTCATAATTTCATGGTTCTCACTCAAAAGAAATATGAACGCTGGCAAAGGTCACTGTTTGGCTATTAATTATAATAAATCAAGATACATCATTACATTATACAGACGGTCAAATATCGTGTACGGTATATGTACAAAAACAAAACAATTCAATATCAAGTCAACAATTATTTTATTGTTTTAGTTTATATATAACTGACATGTGCATCTCTTGAAATATTATGATGATTCAGCAAAAGGTTTTAGATCATGCTATATGCATAGAACTGCATAACGCCAAAGCTGAGTGGAACACGGAGAGAATCATGCCTTCTCTTTTGCTTGTTCACTTCGTTGCCACCCGTAATTTCGAAGAACACGTTTAATCACGTTTCATTCACGTAACTGTCGCGATAATGTGAATTGCGTTTTCCTTTTGAGTCGTCAACACAGACACCTTTTCGTGTGCAATGTTTTGAAAACTGTAGATAAGGCGTGCGTCGAAGTCGTTCTGTTTGTCTGATGAGTTGGCCAACGTGCTTATCACTTTTGGTAGAATGCGCCTCGAGAACAAATATTCGGACGGTCAGATTTCTTCAATATTGTTTCGGGGTTACCGCTTATGGGATTCATTTCAGAGCTCTTGGAGCAAGAAAAATTTTCACCACTTTTTTTTTGAAAATCGAAATTTTTATTTTCCCCATAGAGTTACCACATAGCTGGCGGCCATTTTGAATTTCAAATATTGGCAAATGATAGGTATTAATTTGTTCCTCTATACCAAACTTAGCACGGTGACCCCCCTGACTTTTATTTTTGATTTTATAGTCAGAGAATTTTGAAAATTTCATTGAGGAGAGTGTGAGCAAAAGTTCAAGCCTTTCAGTTTCGAGGCGCATACAACCATAATGTTGCTCGACGTTTCATTTCAAAATATCAGTCGTTTTCTCGGAAGCACTCATCATAGCACCAAACCAGGAGTCTGGGTTTGACAACAACACAGATGGACTATCGTACTCCACAACCTAGATGAGAGGATCAAATAAATATTAACTTCGCTCGTCGGCTATATTGCACAGCTGCGGCAAGGCCTTCATTAAAGGTTTACAGTCACCTGTAATCTAAATATGCCCGTTACGGTTCATTGCCATTCAAAATGCCCATGTGAGGGCGCTGTTTTTAAAAAGTGGCCACCCGCTTAAAATCTGTGATTGGTTAGATTTTCTCTTTCCATGGTAACTGCGGCAAAATAGGAACAGGTGACAGTATACCTTAAACTGGAAGCACACCGTTATAATATGATACGCTGGAAATTGCCTGATGTGTGTGCATGTTTCATTGTTTGTTTGTTTGTTTGTTTGTTCATTTGTTTGTTATTTTATGGTCTTGTAAACATGAAACTTAAACTGCTGGCTATCACCGAGGTAAGTTTTCATTGATATTTTCAGCATAACATTCTTAACAATAAGCAAAATACTTTGTATTTTAGTAATTTAGATTATATTCAGTATTTTGTACACACAGCAGGGCTTTCGGAAGAAAGAGAAGTCAGATGCGTATCTAACCAAAAAGTGACTCACCCTTCCATCATCCATGACAAGAATTTTATCACAGTTGAGAACTGTATTAAGCCTATGGGCAATTATGAGCATTGTGCAATTTGTAAATGCATCTCGAAGCGTCTGTTGTATAAGACTGTCTGTCTCAGTATCAATGGCCGCTGTTGCCTCGTCCAAAACCAAAATCTTGAGAGAGAGAGAGAGAGAGAGAGAGAGAGAGAGAGAGAGAGAGAGAGAGAGAGATATTTTCACATGTTGACTATGAATTCTAGTCTAAACTTATTCGAGCAACTGAAGCTTCGCATCATCATATCAAGTATCTGAAATACTCCGCGTTCTGTCAACATTCTCTTACATCTTGCCAGCCAAGCTCTTTTATTTTCTTCGAACTGTATGAAAACAAATAAGATTTTCAAAATACCTTACACCTCCTCAGCAATGCTCTTGCCATACATATCAACTGTCTCTCTCCAACTGAAAAATTTTCACCATTTTCAATAACTGGGGCTTCAAGTTTTCCTTCAAGGTCACGAACCTACAAAGCGGATTCAAATATCAGACGTTTAACTCAACAAAGGTCCACATCAAATAACATTTAACATCTGAAGGATTTTATTTAGTGTAAGGATTACCCTTCAAGCAAACGAAAGATAAAAGATATATGCAAACTCTATCATTTGTTTGATGTTGTCGAATACAATTTTACAATTCTCAAAATACGGTTCTCTATCGTTTTTGCATCTCGTCAGCTGTTCAGTTGAATCTTGAAAATTTTGATGTTCAAATCAGCTCCAAAGTGGGTATTGACTTAACACCCAAGAGTAATGACGTTATCTTGGATGTTACGAAAAGTCCAATCGACCTCATCGGAACACCACACGTCAATCATATTGATCGTCATCAATATTCACTGAAAGAAATAATTATTACCATGTTTTTCAAATGCGTTTTCTCCAAGGATTTCCAGATTTCTTCATCGGAGTATTGATCAAATGGATCAAGGTTATATCTAAAACAGTAACGAATCGGATATAGTTGTTTTTACCAACTATGCTGTTGTGGAAGCAAAATACAATTTTTGTAAACTCTATGGTTCTGTAAAGGAACTCATACATTGAAACTTCTTGCATCCTCGCCAGCTAAATCGGAACAAATTCAGACAAATTTAGCTGTTGTTTATCGAATTGTGTCGTTTCTTCGAAGTTGCTCGTAATTGATATTGTCGGCATTGTCTCCATATATCCTTGATAATGATACAAATCGAACCAAGGGATCCATTACTTGGTGTAAATATCCTTGGATTACATGTGTACTATAGGTACGACCTTTCATGAGAACAGAGTGCTGAATGCGGAGCTTAATATATATCAGGCAACACAACAGAAACGAATGCTAATCAGAATGAAGTTGATCTGCAGCGCTGTCGGGAAGGATACTTGAGTCTACCTGATTGTTCCAACGAACAAGACGGGGTCCTGTGGAATGACAGACAACCGTGATCGCAGATCGTGCAATCGTATATCACTTATGTTGATTCCATCGATGTGGATTGTGCCAGATGTTGGTTCCACAAGACGGAATAAAGACACACCAAGGGATGACTTGCCTGCACAGATAGTGAAAACATACATTGTCATTATTGCATGTTGTCAAAGTCAATGTGTCACATAGTCCACGCTCATACTGTAGAAAACTGTTCAAAGTGTTTTCTCAAATAAAAATTATAATAATTAGCAACATCCCTTGGTACTGCGTTCCGCCCTATTTTGGTTAAAGTGATGGACGAACAAACATCGACGGTCGAACAACTAAACATCAACAGCTGTATGTATTACAAGCGTGTTAATATTTATAATTGTAAAGAAACAAGATTTGCACAGTCTTTTTTGCTTTACTTTCCCACTTGCTATCTGTTTGAAATTTGAATACAATGAAGAAAATAAAAAAATCAGATACGAAAATATCCTTACAGGATGTTCTAGTGCAGTAAAACATCCGATGAGGAATATTGTTCTTCTCTGATACAGAAATAAAGAAAGTGTCGAAATCCGTGGTCATCATACATATACCTGCGCCAGTTCTACCGACAATTCCAACCTTTTCCATAGAGTCTACGATAAACGTGACGCCTTTAAGGGCCAGAGGCAGGTTATCCCGGTATCGTACTGCCAAATTCTCAACTTGGAGTTTACCCTGTGATGGCCAACTGTCAGGCGGACAATTTTTCGACGCTTTGGATGCTTCTTCTGCAGATAAAGTCTGTTGTGTATAAAATATGAACACTACTTAATTACAAGGCGATATTACATTATCCAGTTCGCGACGAAAAAGGTTTTTTCTAAGTACTTAATCAGTGATGGTTATCGTTGACAAATCATGTCAGTGGTGTGGCGATCATGAGAAGGCTCAAAATATACCACACCAATATGTTCCGTTTTCTGGTTTTCTAATCTTTTAGGCATCTGCCTGCTTAGGATAGAAAACCTTTTTATTTCTATCATGTTGAAAACAATCAAGCGTAATACCTTCAAGTAATAGTTCATTCTCTCCACAGAGGTCATTCTCGCCTCAACCTCTGCTGCTAACCGGATACAGAACTGAAACTGACCTGTGAACTGAGAACGAGTTCAAAAGAAAGCCAATTATTTCCATTGACTTCAGCATAATCGTATGGATTAGGCGCAGCATATCAGGGCCACGTGAAATGAGAATAGGTGAATACATGTTAGTGAATAGATGTCACAACAACACAAAAGGTGAACCACTCTTTTTAGGGTGGGGATTTAGCCGAGCGGTTCTGTCTGTTGCCTCTCCGCTAGGCGACTGATGCCGTATGTTGTGAATTCGAACCAGATTGAAAACTAGCAACAATGTTACTGCTTCCAATAATGCTTGAGGTAAGATATCATAGGCTTTGACCTTCAAGGCTATTCCTGCGGTGACTCGTATTGTCATAAAAAGATATTTTTATTTAATTCAGAAAAGTGCAAGTATGGAGAAATGCACTTTAATTACTTTACGCTATATTTCATGATTCACACATCACATTGCGCTATATGTTGGATATTTGCTTATATTATTTTCTTATACAGCACAAGGATATTTTTTGCACTCCAAATAGGGTTTGGCCGCCAAGAAATTTTCCTATGCAAAACTCTTACAGTGAGATAAATGATTAGCAATTAATGAAATTGTATATCATATAACTATCTTTTCATGACCATTTTTCGTACAATTCACTACAGGCCAGAACAATTTGGCTCTTAGTGCAAGATTAAAAGTGTATGAAAGGGCAAGGTCGCACACTACTCATTCAGTACAATAATAAACCAAAGAAGCTTTCGAATTCCCACGATAGTAATTACCTGTACTGAATAGGATAAGGCAAGTCCACACAGAGTGGGCGAGATGGAACCACGGCTCAGTACTGTCATCAAGCCGGTCAAAAACGTCGTTATTATGGCCACACTGTCCAGTCTCATACCCGCCCAGCGGCCACAAAACGTAAATAAATAGAAGGCTACAGTGTTCTTGTCCAGAAGTTCAGCAAATCTACACATAAGAACAAACATATGTGTATCATCATGGCGTTGCAATGGTCATATTATTTGGTCTGCATTCAGCTGCATTTGTGTTGTTATGTAAAACACTCAAATATGGAAAACTTGTAACCTATGTGTATGTATGTATGTATGTATGTATGTATGTATGTATGTATGTATGTATGTATGTATGTATGTATGTATGTATGTATGTATCTATGTATGTGCCTCTCTATGTTATACAAAATTAGGAAGCAACGAGTTGAGTATTTTTGCAAACAAAAGCAATACTTTACCATGAGTTTAATCTAAGCGAGGAAAATTGTGGAGGTATATTGCCATTTGAAGATGGAGAAATATTGAATACACCTGTAAAATCAACTCACTTTCTTCTAAATTTATTTTGACTTTGATATGCATGAATCGTTGGAAGACCTTGAATTGTTGCTGTGACGTGAGAGAACCATGGTGACCGGGTTATGTTTTCCAGACGTTTGCAATCTCGCATTGCATGATGGTAATACTTGAACGTAAACATAATTATCAGCGCAAACGGTATCAAAGCCAGCAAGAGCCATGGAAACACGATCACTATCGATAAACACGAGAAAACGAATACGCTCATGAATGTTAGCATTTCCTCCATTATACTTGGCAACCAAACATCAACTGCAAGACAAAAATAAACTGTCAAAATGAAAAACAGTTCAGTGAAGCCTCCTTCATTTAATATGAACAAGAAGTCCAACTTGCCATGTATGAGAGGCACAGAAAGGTTATGTGGAACGCAAACGCACAAAAGGCAGTTCTAGCCTAGGAAATGGAAGACTTAAACTTTCGCTAAAACTTTCATCAAGCAAACTTTGAACCATTCGGGGGTCACCGTGAAAAGTTTTGGTACTACAGAAACAAATTTTCCAGATGCACTCTTAAGTAACTATATTTAAAATGAAAATAAGCTTGAAATCTGGATTATTTCCTAAGATTATATGTCTTAATATTCAAGTTGTCCCCGAGGAGCATTCTACCTAAAGCTGTAGTACATCTCATCATTACAACAAGTCATATATCTCTTATTGAGTCAATGTAGAACGTTACATCGAAAATGTTTAAATCTCCGCTGCTGACTCACATGAAGGCTATTGGTAGGCGGTAATGTCATTAACCATCAATGGCGCCCCAGCCCGTGTCGCGCAGCAAACTCGCCAAGTAGCTTGGAGTTGCTTTAACATTGAGGTTCAAAGCCTTTCCGAAATTCGATTAAACGTTGATTTCATGAAATTAAGAGAACCTTAACCAGTCTCTGAGGTATTTCATAGCTCACAAAATTACCTTCATTATAAAAGCAAGACGTCAGAATTCTAGATACTTTGATAGTTTTAAGTGTCAAAAATAATTATTTTGCAGAAACAAAAGGCACATAGACCTTGTCATATTGTTTCTATTGCTTCTTGACGCTTGTTTGGCATTTGTTTTTCGTTTGTCAACTGTATGGAACAAGTTAACATAAAAATATCCAAAAAGCTATAACAACGTAGTCATAGATAGACACGTCTTTACTTGCTTCAAACGTTGAGCACACGATTGACAGAAAGTAATGTCTGAGAAAAATTGAACACAGTCATTTTAATGGAAGCTAGACTATGATCTCCAAGTTGTAAAACCAAGAGATTGTATGTTGAGTTTTTCAAATAAAACTATCCTGTCTGAAGAGGTGGCATCCTCCCCATATCAATTTATGGGTAATAGTAGAAAGTGATTAAATTTTAGTTTATCAAACCTTCATCCTGGTCTCTGGAGAATCTGTTTAGAATTCTGCCTGATGGAGTAGTATCAAAGAAACTCATTGGACTTCGGAAGACCTTCTTAAAGAGTTGATCGTGTAAATTACTTGATGAGTTGAGGGTCGCCTGTAAAGCAATGTATCCGATTACAGATGTAGAGTGAAGAAGTAAAGAACAGTGCTGTAAACTTGATATTGTTTTGAGGAAATGAAATCTTGACGCTCATGTTCTGCAACGTATTCAAAATTAATCATTAGAATAATTAACGTAATGCTCGTGACATCACAATTTGCAATTTTAACGAAGATGAATGCATATCTTTCGATGCTTTGACCGAGTCAACTTTGTTGTTTAAGTTTTTGTTTGTCAATTGTGTTTCCTAAATGTCTCTTTACAATTATTACAAGATTTCACTGTTTTGGTGAAAGTATTGCTGCTTCATTGATCAGAACAGAATGTGACAAACTGCCCCACTCATCACCTTCGGATGTCCAAATGAGACTGCATTGATAATTGTTAGCAAAGCCTTTTATTGAAGGACGAAAAACTTGAACCAAACAATCACTGCCAGCCATGGTCATACAAGCATTCACCACAACAGATCATAACTTTTAAAATATAATATTTGCATACATAGATATTTTGCCACAAAATACTCAAAATATATAGAAAATAGTTGTACGTAAATGTACCAGCATCTGACCATGGATATAAATGGTGCCTTTCTTCCAAAATGTAGATTATTAAGGCATGTGAGAAGATGTATTTAAAACACTGATACTTACTTTAACATACGCTAGGCATCTTAGTATGGTAGTTGTGATCAACGTAGCCAATATACCCAAGAAAACATATATATAGAACAACATTTCCGTCTCGTCTGATTCATAGATTGTGACAGCCTCATCTGTACTATTAATTGTAATTTTTGCACGCTGTCAAAAAAGAGAATTAGGAAAACATTTTCGAGAATACCTATGGAATACTTAATTATACACACATGCTGAAGCCACTTTGAAAGAGTAATGTTTTGTTGGTTTCACATCAAAACGAATCGACCAATAAACGAAACTTTCGAGGAGAAACAAAAAAAAACATGTGAGTAGTACCTATCGGCAAGACCTTATGCGAGAAAAGAGATTACAGGAATGTGCTATATCTTCTTAATAAACAGACTTATCGATCTGACGTTTGTCGCCGAAAGTCGGAGCAATTTATACAAATGGTGTTCAAGCAATTCATGCAGTCGATGATCCTCCCTAGCAAAGCACGTATCATATGCCCCTGACTATGAAGTTTTTATATACAACCCTCATTTTCGTGAGTGTCTTTGGTTCAACAATATGTGTGAATTGTAGAGTCGTTATTTTGTTACTTCAGTGTTTTTTAACTATGAGTAGATATCATTGACCGGGTAACTCAATGGGTCACTTCCTGCTTTTCAGTTTCAACGGAAGCATTTACAATTGGTGAGACACGATCAATGTAGCTAAGTGTATCAGAGTCCAAAACCGACGATGGATAAACCTGTGATGTTTAAACTATCGGTCATATATCTCACTATTTCATTTCGTTGGATGATCCAGTATGCCAGCCACCAGCTGCAAGCTGCAACACTGCCCGCTGTTAAAAGAAATAACAGTAACACCAAGACAGCAACCCAATATCCGCCAGCCTTCTTGACGTAGCAGTGGTAGGTCTTCCAGTCCACGGCGCCTTGCTTTTGTTCTTCCGTGGTCATTAGCTTACCTGCGGTCAATAAACATTTCCTCATTTTAAATATCCAGGTTTTGTGTGTCACAATGCAACATTTCGTTTGAAATATATCATGAATATATAATCTGCTATAATGGTAAATCTCTAGAGGCAACACACTGAGAAATAGTAATTCCATAACATTTCGAGTATACAGAAAGGGGTAGGAATGGCAGTTTCTAAGTCAAAGGCTACCAAGTATTCCACACAAGTTGTCGCTGTTAACACGAGGATGACACAATTACATGAAGGTAAACTGCGCCTCGGAGACAATTCTTCGAACTTCAAACTTTTTCGATATTTTTTGTCTACTAGTTGCATGCGGGGCTCTTTCTGAAGCCCATGGGATAGCTTAAGTTTTTACCTGCTGATTTTGTGAAAATTGAAAATTTGATTGTCCCTGTACAGTTAACTTACGGATGGCGGCCATTTTGAATTTGTGTCCGTTTATACTTGGTAATTGGTAGTTTTATTTTTGATTTCAAAAGTTTCAGACCTTCAATCTTTAGGCGAGTACAACTTTATCAAACATTATTTTGCGTTAAAAATGCAAAATGCATGATCAAAGTTTAAACTCAGATGTACTTCTAATATGAAATGCATATCATCGACCAATTTCTATGGCACGCATATAATGAAAAATAAGATAAAATAGGATCATATCATTTTTAGTCAAGGGGTTAAATGCTGATCATCGATCAATTTCTACAATACGTGCATAAAATGTTCACGCCGAGTCTACGTCAATGAAGACTTCATATCGGCAACTTTAAAACAAAACAGGTAGGAATGCTCATTTCATTACTTCAAAGAAATTTTCAAATGTTATTGATAATATCAAGTTAATCGTATTTTTCAAGCAACTCAGAAACCTTCCATAAATCTCCGTCGGTAATATCTGATCACTTAAATGACTGTCGCATTTTTTGAATCATTTTTTGCTTACCTTTAGGTAAGCAATAAATGACATATTCACTGATTAATTTTCTCACCTTTAGGCTTTTGAAAGAATATTACAACAAATTGCAATACTTTAAATCGAGCCTAAGGTTTGTTCGTTGCAGAACAGCAGTATAGCACTTCTGGCATACAGATATCAATCTCTGACGTAATTGACTCTTTTAACAGAATATCTCTGCCCTTTTATGCGCTGCTTTTTCGACATACCTAGTCCATTATATGAAATAACCCAGATTTTAAGCTTATTTCATCTTTAATATACTTACTTAAGAGTAAGCTGTATTCCACTCTGTATACTGTTCTCTATTTTCGTACTTTACATGCAAAAAAATTCTGCTGGTGTTATAAAGTACAAGTGATCAAAATAGGTGCACCTTTTTCAGTTTTTCACAACTTAAGAACCCTAGAGTATATGATCACTATCTACTCAACTCATCGGCCGATTCATTTAAATGTAGCAAACTCACCGTCACTTTTCTCTTTACCATCAGAAGACTTCATATTATTTCCTATGATCCCTATCGACTTATTCCTTGTTTTATCATCGAGTTCTGTCGACTTTCTTATGACGCCGCTTTCATGCTTGCCATGATGTTCACACGTTGTATTTCCACTTCCTGGTGACCCTGTCATCCCATGAAAATGTTCAATTGATTTGTAAATAGTTTGAGGGTCACAGTTTTGGTTTTCGTCATCAACGATATAGTTATTCATTCCTTCTTCCGAGTGAAATCTCCTAATCAAAGAAGCGTACTGACCATCAGCTGTCATTAATTGATGATGAGTGCCACATTCCAAAATTCTTCCGTCCTTCATGACATAGATACTGTCACATCCACTGAGGTACTATCACAAAAGGGAAAGGGAATAAAAACGAGTAACTTCTTCAAATGCATCATTTCAATATGACAAATAGAATTATTCCCTCTGATACATATGTACGTACTGGAGCAGTTACTCTAACAATACCAAAAATACCGCAATTCTAGTATAACACACTGCACGCTGATTCTCTGTCGCGATATCCTGAGAAAAGGGTAGTGGGAAAAGAGACTGGCGAACACTTATTAGGTGGTTCTCAGGGCTATAGCCCTCGTTTATTACCTAAAGGACCGAATGTTACAAGAAATACATGTAGTTTGTTATAAACACACATAATACAGTCTTTTTATTCTGGCTATAGCGCCCTTTCATTACCTTTTGTACCTGTGAGTTACAAGAAACAAATTTGCTGTTTCGGTAATAGGAAATAGCAAAATCTATCCGGTAACGCACGGCCCCAAGAGGTAAGAATGGGTGTTTAGTACTCATGTTTAGTTTATAGGTCTCCACTATACTTCTAGTGATTGCGTTGTTACCAAACCGATTGATACTGGTGATCCTAAAAATAAAGGAGTACCCTAATATTTGCACTTTATCATCCTTTTTGTTTAGTTTTAGCCGTGTTGTAAAGCAACTTAAATAATTTATTCGGTTGTCGCAATTTTCTGCTGCCTTTATTACAGCAATTTGTACAATGATACGTCAGTTATTTAATAGGTACAAGACTGTGTCTGCTACATCATGAAGATTAGTCATTAGTCTGCATAATTACCTACCTGAAGCTGATGGGTTACAAAAACCACACTTTTTCCTTTCAGGGCGTCCTTAATGTAGTATTTGAAAATATGCTGTCCAACCTTAGCATCCACTGCACTCAATGGATCATCAAGAAGATAGATGTCACGATCAGCATAGAGAGCTCTTGCCAAACTGACCCTCTGTTTCTGACCTCCACTCAAGTTTATACCTCTCTCTCCAATCTGTAATTTACGGAGACTGTATTAAAATGTGTGGAGATACTAGGAACCATGTTAACGCCTTCGAAATCTGGAATTTTTTGTTTATGATCTTACAGACTATAGGTTCAATCTCCGGTGTTTAACATTTTGCCACTAATTTTGCAAAATATACGACATACTTAGACAATATATCATTCACATACCTCTGTAAGATCCCAATTCGGTAATTGTTTTATATCTTCTTCCAGAGCCGAAGCAAACACTGCAGTTGTATACCGGTCCTGTTCATAGCGCTCACCAAATATGATATTTTCTCTGAGAGTATCATTAAATATCCATGCTTGCTGAGACACATAGGCCATGGTACCGTCAATCTTCACTTCCCCTGATGTTAATTGCATCTGTGCCAATATGGCGGACATCAGGGATGATTTCCCGCTCCCAACACTACCACAGACACCGATCGTCTGCCCCTGTTGAAAAAAATTGTGGTTTTATCCCTCTTTGTTGATGTCTACATCTCCAGTACACATTGGTATGTTGTATTCGGATAAATGCCTTTGGCAAATACCATTATTCGGTATTGTTTTATGCCACTGACATGCATAACATACAATTTATGCCCATTTTTTCGTTAATTTGACGTCGATTTAACATTATCACACACTAAATCGCACGTATGCTTAGGATCTTAAAAAGAAATGTCATGTCAAAGACATGGCAATACTGAATTTAATCGATGATAATTTATGAAATTCATTAATACCTTGTTTAAGGTGAAATTTATATCATACAATACTTTGACAGTATTACAATCATCGCCGTCACCAGCATCGGCTTCTGAAGACAAAGTTTTTTCTTCATCTAATTTTGGGGTTTTGTCCACATTTTGATCCGTTTTATCCCATGCAAATGTCGCCATGGTAATGTGTATTGCAACATCATCATCATCAGGTTTGAGTTCGTACGACCGTCGCTCTGTCGTCTGCAGGAATATCTTTGAAACAAATGTTACTAAATAAGGGAATGTCGGTATATTTTTATCTTACACACTTAAACCGAGCTGTAGCAAACAATAATAATATACTTTCTAACATTTTATCACTGTTTCTATCCTGAATGACACATTGCCGGCCGTGTCTTCAAATCATTTTGACAATATTGTAGGAGATGGATGGTCGCAATATTGTTAACATCGAAAGTGATGGTCAAAAACCAGCCCAAGACTGATGACTTTTACAATGTATTGGATGACGTATTGTAATTTCCCGAATATCAGAATACCAGAATATTGATTCAGAACACGAAAATGACCGGGGCTGCTCAGTATGACTACATCAGTATATGATAAAATCTCATGGTGGACATGAACACACTTGCTACTAATGTTGCAGAGACACGTTGTGGGGAAGAAACAACCCAACACTACTACCTGCATTCGTTTAGCTGCAACACAACCTTCACTTAAAGTCTTCATTGCTTTCGGAGCTGCGGTCAGTGCTGTTCTGGCAAGGGCAAACATTGTCACCACAGTGAAGGCCTGTAATGTGAACAGATCTGCAAAAATGTAACTTCACCCCCGCTAGTATCCCTAGGAGCATTTGTTACGGATTGTGGAAATTAACAGTGTACAAAAAAGTTTCCAACTTTCAGATAATGGCCCTATACCAGTTATTTTTACGAAGACTGAACGAAATCCATAGTCACATGAATGAAGTTAGACTTGGACTTAGTATGTGAATAAACACTTATTTCAGTGAATGCTATGTAGTAGAGTAATAACTATACTGTTTTTCCTGACCGTGATGTAGTGGAGTTATCGCGAGACGTACATACTGCCGATCGCGTTCACTCCATGCATGTGCTAATCCACTACCCAGGATATTCGCCTCACGCAATCGTGAAGACGATGTAGGGTCGTATTGCAGAATCTCACTCACAACAAATTGAATAAAAAGTAACATTTATGAGCTAAAACTAGATTAAAGGACTTTACTTACACAATTACCGACTTGAATCAAGTCTAGAATGAAGTAGTAATCGGATGATTGCCCGAGATAAAATGCAACTATAACCAGATATGAACTGAATATGCTCACGTGTTTTACAACAGGTTCATTGATAGTAGTACCCTTCACAGAACAATAAGATATATTGTTACGTGCAGAGAAAACGAACAAAAGGGTGAACTCAGCAGTTAACGTTTTAAACAAAATTTATTACGAAAATAAAACTAATTGCTAAGTCAGGGATAGAGTACAAGCTTTAAAAGTGTACAGATTACTTATCTCAGCTGGGACGGCAGAGCTCCAGTCTCAGAGTTGTAACAGTCAGTCGGATGAATGAACAGTCCTTTGGCTTGCAGGCTTGAAACTGCACAAAGTCCACAGTATAAATCCAGCGTTGGCAGTGAAGGTCTTGAAAGGTCTTGAGAATGACTACTGCTGGAGTTTAGTAACACACAAGAGACACGATCCAAAAGTCTGACTGGAAGCTGTGCACGTCCCTTTTATAAAGGCATATAAGAACAATCTAGAACTTTTATTGACATGCTAATTACTGTTCTAAAATTATCTCTCTTACACAGCTAACTAAATTTCCAGAACATTCTGAACATGACTAATTGAATTCAAGGTTGTGAGGTCATTAAGGGCAGTGACCTTGAGAATGTTCTAGACTAATTGAACTCAGGTCATGATGAGTGTGGGGGAAATGACCTACATAACACACCCCCTCTTCAACAAAAAAGAAAATTTTTCAAAGAAAAATCTTTCTTTTACAAATGTAATCTTAAAAGTGTGAACAACAATAAACTCTAAATACGAGAGAGACAGTCTGCAATTAAATTGTCTCTGCCTTTGATATGTCTAATGTCAAGATTAAACTCCTGTAACATCAAACTCCATCTTAGCAATCTCTGATTTTTGCCTTTTAATTTCTGCAGAAAAAAACTAGAGGGTTGGGATCAATGTAGACCACTATTGGCTGATTTGAAAAAGTAACACAAACTTCATAATGCTGTAAAGCTACTATCAAAGATAAACACTCTTTTTCAATTGTAGAGAAGTTTCTCTGGGATTTGTTAAATTTGCGTGAAAAATAGCAAACAGGATGATCTATACCATGACTATCCTCTTGCAATAAAACAGCACCAGCAGCCGTATCACTAGCATCTACAGCTAATTTGAATGGCAAAGTGAAATCTGGTGCAGACAACACTGGGGCACTTTGCAGTATGGCTTTAAGTGTATCAAATGCCTGTTGGCATTGCTCTGACCAAACAAACTTTACTTTCTTTTTAAGTAAGTTAGTCAAAGGCTCAGTAATTGTGGAGAAATTTGGACAGAATTTTCTGTAGTAACCAGCCATACCGAGAAAGCGCATCAGTTGTCGTTTGCAGTTTGGTATGGGAAAACTTGAAATGGCACTGATTTTGGCATCAACAGGTTTTACCTCACCCTGTCCTACAGTATGTCCGAGGTAAGTTTCCCTAGCCCAACCAAACTCAGATTTGGCAAGGTTGACAGTCAACATTGCTTTGCTCAGTCTCTCAAAGAACTTCCGCATGAGCTTGATGTGTTCCTCCCAGGTGTCACTATACAGGACGACGTCGTCAACGTAAGCTGCACATCCGTCTAGCCCGGATATGACGTCGTTGATCATCCGTTGGAACGTTGCCGGAGAGTTCTTCATTCCGAATGGCATCACCTTGTACTGGAACAATCCGTCTGGTGTAACAAAGGCGGATATTTCACGAGCACGATCCGTCAGGAGCTTGCCAAAATCCCTTCAGTAGGTCAATTTCGTCACATACTTGGCTTTTTTTTTTTTTTTTTTTTCATTTTTTTCTCTTTTTCGTTTCGTTTCTTCCAAATTCTTCTTTTTGTCAAATTCGTCACTCTTGCTTCTCCACTCGGTCGATGCAGTCATCAATCCTCGGGATTGGGAAAGTGTCTGTCTTTGTTAAAGTGTTGACCTTCCTAAAGTCCGTGCACATACGATAACTGTGATCTGATTTGGGAACAAGTATGCACGGCGAACTCCAGTTACTTTTACTGGGTTCAATAAAGTCATTGTCCAGCAGGTATTTGACTTCTTCCTGGAGATATTTCGCTTTTGTTGGATTCAGTCTGTATGGATGTTGTTTTACAGGCTTACTGTCCCCAACATCAACGTCGTGATAGATGACGTTTGTCCTCGTTGGAACATCTTGAAACAGGTGTTTATATTCGTGGAGCAGTTCTTTCACCTGTTGTTGTTGTTCTGGCTGGAGGTGTGCCAACTTTGTAGACTCCAGCTTCTCCAGGATTTCTGAGTTCTGAAGCTTGACCGAGCCCAGCTTTGAGTTTAGAGTATTTTCACTCAAGTCAGTTTCAGTATCACTATCTTCATAATGGCCAGAACTGACGGTACTGACAGGCTGAGTTATAGTAGGATTATCCCTATCCAAATATGGCTTAAGCATATTTATGTGACATAGCTGTTTTTGTTTTCGCCTGTCAGGTGTTATTATGATGTATTTAAATCACTCAATTTCTTATCAATTAGATATGGCCCAAAGTAACGAGCATGGAGTGGTTTGCCAGGAATCGGAAGTAGAACAAGAACCTTTTGACCCGGTTCAAACTTCCGTTTTGAGGTGCTTTTATCATATTTGGTTTTCATTGACTGCTGAGATGACTCAAGATTTTCTCTGGCTAATTCACATGCTTTAGAGAGCTTTGTACGAAAATCTGACGCATATTGTAAAATATTCAGACAATCATCATTGTCTGATAGGAATTTCTCTTTAAAGAGCTTAAGTGGGCCACGGACAGTATGTCCAAATACAAGCTCAAATGGGCTAAAACCAAGAGACTCTTGAATTGACTCTCTAACAGCAAAGAGCAGAAAATGAATTCCTCCATCCCACTGCTTCTCTGTGTCAAAACAGTAGGTCCTAATCATATTTTTCAAGGTTTGATGAAATCGCTCGAGGGCACCCTGACTTTCTGGATGATAGGCGGATGACCTATACTGTTTAATGCCTAGCTGATCCATTACTTGTTGAAAAATACCAGACATAAAGTTGGAGCCTTGATCGGACTGGACACATTTAGGGAGGCCAAATAAAGTGAAAAATTTGACTAAAGCTTTCACTATAGTCTTTGTCTTTATATTTCTCAGTGGTATGGCTTCTGGGAACCGAGTTGATGTACACATAATTGTCAGCATGTACTCATTTCCTGATCTTGTTTTTGGTAGGGGCCCAACACAGTCTATTAGTATCCTACTAAATGGTTCTTGAAATGCAGGAATTGGCTGTAAAGGGGCCTTTGGAATGGTCTGATTTGGCTTTCCTACCATTTGACATGTGTGACAAGTTTACAGAAATGTGCTACATCCTGCCTGAGATTAGGCCAATAAAAGTGACTGAGAATTTTATGATAAGTTTTCCTGACTCCTAAGTGACCAGCCCAGGGGGTTTCATGGCCAGGTGCAATATTTCAGCATGGTAGGGCTTTGGAACCACAATTTGATGTTTTATAGCCCAATCGTCATCAACCAAAACATCTGGAGGTCTCCATTTACGCATGAGAATACCAGATTTTGTATAATAGGAAACAGAGCTATCTGAAGTTTTACCTTCATCATCTACCCTGTCAAACAAAGACAAAATATCTGGGTCTTTGTGTTGTTCTGCAATGAGATTTGATCTAGAAAATGTCTGACTTTGGTCAGCAGTTTTACTGGAAGTTGCAAATCCACGAGGGATAACGGAATGATCCGTGTCAAACACCTGACTGAGAAAGGTGTCATTAAGTCAACATCTGTGACATTATTTTTGAGAGTATTTTGATTCTCGGAAGTTTTCTTGACATGGCTCGAGTAATAGCACATGAAGGAAATAAATCGGGTATCTCTTGTTCAATTGGCTCTGGATCCTGATCTAAAGTAGGATTATCAGTCACAAGTGGATTAGTAATGACCTTGTCCCCAGCAAGGTCGTTTCCAAGAAGAAGGTGAATCCCTTCAAAAGGCAAAAAAGGCCTAATACCTAAAGTCACAGGTCCAGAAACAAAGTCCGAAGACAAATAGACATTATGGAGAGGAACAGGAATAAAGTCATTGCAATCTACCCCCTTAATAAGAACTTTAGAACCTGAAAATGACTTTTCAGAAAACGGCAGGGTATCTGCCAACAAAAGAGACTGGGAAGCCCCGGTATCTCTTAAAATTTGACAGGGGTAGCGGAAGAAAAATCACTAGAAAGTGATATAAAACCATTATGAATAAATGGTTCGAAAATACCCATAATGCTATCTTGAGAAGAATTGACCTTGACCTCATTAATTGGGGATAAGAGGGGTTTAACCTCAGAAAATGTGTTGCACACATTATTAGACTCTAATTGAGTTGATGAAGAAATAAAGCCGGTGGCTTAGATCCACTTTGACCACTTTGACCTTCACGTTTTCTTTTCAATTTGAAACACTCTGACATTAAATGGCCGTCTTTCTTGCAATAATTACAAGAAAGTGTACCGAACTGTTTGTCAGAAGGAGATTGAGACTTGGGATCTGATGATGTGGAAGTGTTACTTGAATTTTGTGAACTGTTGTCATTTGATTTCCTACTCTCCTTTGAAAAATTCTTGGATGAAAAGGAGGAGTTAAATTTACCTGCATTGTTTCTGTATGAAAAGGACTGGGATGTTTGCTGAGAAATGAAGATTTGTGGGTCAATGAATAATCATCGGCCAAACGTGCAGCAACCTCCAATGTATCTGCCTTTTGTTCATTGATAAACGTCTTGATGTCACTCCGAATGCACCTCTTAAATTCTTCAATCAAAACAAGCTGTCGTAATTTGTCATAATTCTGACTGACCTTTTCAGAAGAGCACCAACGGTCAAACAGTTGTTCTTTTGTTCGAGCAAATTCAACATAAGTTTGATCTTTCGCCTTCTCACAATCCCTAAATTTCTGACGGTAAGCTTCAGGCACCAACTCATAGCCCTTGAGAATTAATTCCTTCACAGAATCATAATCTGAAGCCTGCTCTACTGACAACTGAATGTAAATTTCTCTGGCTTTACCCACCAAAGCACTCTGCAAAAGCATAGACCAGGACTCCTTAGGCCAATTCAGGCTCTGAGCAATTTTCTCAAAATGGAGGAAATATTATCAACATCCTTTCTTGGAAAGGGGGAACTAACCTGAAATGCTTAGTGATGTCAAACTTGTCTGAAGGGAAGAATTTTCCTGACTGTCCAAGCTCTAAACGTTTTATTCTACCTGCAATCGCTGTTCTTCTAATCGCAATTCTTTTTCTTTCTGTCTTTCTTCCATTTCTAACTGCATTTTGTATTTTTTCCTTTCTAATGCCTGTCTCTCTTTTTCCATTTCTAATTCTTTTTCTTTCATTTGTAATCTTTTTCTTTCTGTCTTTCTTCCATTGCTAACTTTTCACGTGCCAAATCTGCCTGTATTTCTAACTCTAATTTTCTGAGTTCAAAGGAAGACTCAGGTTCATAATCTTTTAAGGCAGACTCCTCAAAATGGCCTGCATTAACTAAATGTTTTGCAATCTTGAACTGTATTTCTCGCTTGCGCATAGATCTTTTGACATCTACTTTAAGGAAATTTGCCAGTGCTATGAGGTTGTCTTTTCTGAGGGAATTAAATGTGTCCTGATCAAGGTCATCCATAAATTCGTCTGGCTTAAATTCCGCCATGATTGAATTTCGCTGAGTTCACAGTATACAGTAGTTTTGAAAAGGCTGTCAAAATGTTGTCAAACGGCTCAAAATATTCGTATCCCGGACAAGCCCCCAATTTGTTACGTGCAGAGAAAACGAACAAAAGGGTGAACTCAGCAGTTAACGTTTAAACAAAATTTATTACGAAAATAAAACTAATTGCTAAGTCAGGGATAGAGTACAAGCTTTAAAAGTGTACAGATACTTATCTCAGCTGGGACGGCAGAGCTCCAGTCTCAGAGTTGTAACAGTCAGTCGGATGAATGAACAGTCCTTTGGCTTGCAGGCTTGAAACTGCACAAAGTCCACAGTATAAATCCAGCGTTGGCAGTGAAGGTCT
The DNA here is from genome assembly GCF_041260155.1 of Ptychodera flava. NCBI lineage: Eukaryota > Metazoa > Hemichordata > Enteropneusta > Ptychoderidae > Ptychodera > Ptychodera flava. Next base: position 20,497,702 of record NC_091946.1, on the reverse strand, counting down.
TGAAAAGTCTTGAGAATGACTACTGCTGGAGTTTAGTAACACACAAGAGACACGATCCCAAAAGTCTGACTGGAAGCTGAGCACGTCCCTTTTATAAAGGCATATAAGAACAATCTAGAACTTTTATTGACATGCTAATTACTGTTCTAAAATTATCTCTCTTACACAGCTAACTAAATTTCCAGAACATTCTGAACATGACTAATTGAATTCAAGGTTGTGAGGTCATTAAGGGCAGTGACCTTGAGAATGTTCTAGACTAATTGAACTCAGGTCATGATGAGTGTGGGGGAAATGACCTACATAACAATATGTTATCACTATATGTAGCAGGTTTTTTTTAACTTCGCACAGTACTCTCAGAGTTTAATCACTAATTACAAAACTTTATTTAATATGCAAATGAGCTGTTAATTAAATTGACACTGCTCAATGCTTCATGGGACAATTACATATCCATTAGATCAACATTTGTAGCACGTTTTATTTAATTTAGTGCTGTAATTTTAGAGCAATGTAACTAATTACAAAGTTCATTAAATATGCAAATAAACCCTAAATTAACTTGACACTGTACAATGATTCATAGCACAATTAAATATTTATCAAATCAATTTCTGTAGCACGTTTCACAAAATTTGGTGCCGTAATTTCAGAGTTATATACCTAATTACAAAGCTTATTAAATATGCAAATGAACCCTTAATTAACTTTACACTACTAACTGCTTTACAACACAGTTAGATATCTGTCGAATCAGTATATGCAGCAGTTTTCATGACGTTTGATGCAGTTATTTCGGAGTTATATGACTAATTATAAAACTTCATGAAATATGCAAATGAGCTAATTATTAACTTGACACTGCTCAATGCTTCTCAGTACAATTGGATATTTATCAGATCAACATCTGTAGCAAGTTTCATCAAATTTAATGCTGTAATTTTGGAGTAATATCACTAATTACAAAGTTCATTAAATATGCAAATGAACCCTTAATTAATTTCACACTACTAAATGCTTTACACTACAGTTAGATATCAGTAAGATCAGTATCTGCAGCAGATTTCATCACATTTGGTGAAGTTATATCGGAGTTATATGACTAATTACAAAACTTCATAAAATATGCAAATGAGCTCAAACGCTTTTTTGGCAGGTATCGCAAGCTGGTAGATAAATACAATATCTCTCTTCGACAAATGATCACTGATGGCATCGGTGACATTGGGCCTTAGTTAGTGACCACTACCTATCTGACTTACAGATTGATATATGGCGGGTGCCACATGTGGGCAGGATGCGCTTACTATTTTCGAAACACCTGACATCACTTCTTGGTCTTTTGGCCAGAGGTCCATATATCTTTCTTTCATGAATTTGACTTTGTTTGTACCGTCTATTTACTGTCTGTTCTGTGCTGTTTTGTGTCTATGTTTACAACTATTGTCTTACAAATTTTGACCTAGTGTTATTGGATTATGGATTGGTATGATTGCGATTTTTTTTTTTTTGACACTGTCAAGTGCTTCTAAGTATAATTAGATATATATCAGATCAATATTTGTTGCAAGTATCATCAAGTTTGGTGCAGGAATTTCAGAGTTATCTCACTAATAAACAAAAGTTCATTAAATATGCAAATGAGAAGATAATTGACATGATACTCACAGTATCATCATAATGTTCTAAGACTGTCATCTGTGAAAAGTTTCATGAAATTTGGTGCAGTATTTCTTGATATATGTCTACACTGTCATAACCGTCTCCATAGGGAAACCATTGTACGGAAAAAAACAATATCGCATAACTTCATTAATATGCAAGCCACACTAAGCAAAATCTAATCAGTTCTTGCAAGTAGCATATGGTACCCGTGTACAAAATCTGACTTGAATCCGTTCAGGCGTTTTTAAGTTATCGTGTAAACAGACAGACAGACAGACAGACAGACAGACAGACAGACAGACAGACAGACACACACACACACACACACACACACACACACACACACGGACAGACAGACAGACATCGCTATGACATTAGCCCACGTGTTTACACACGTGAGCTAATAATGTACAACATCCATTGTCACGGTTTTGCGCCAGTTAACAATATTCCCCGAACTTATGCCATCGATTTAACTTATATCATAATTAAGAGGTGCAACGTACCGTGGCAGCTGTGAGATCATTTCCTGTTGCAATATGAACCACAAACGTTAAAACAATGGCAGCTCCCTGAATTATTGGGTTCCAAGATATATTCACACTTTGGGCAAATCCGGCGAATTGCAGAAGTTTCTTCTCTCTTCGCCTGATTCCTAGATAAAGTTCGATACATTCAATGCCTCATTATAAATTAATCACCATGCATGAATTACTCGCCGTGAATATATTCTAAAATGCGCGACTTCGGGAGACCAACTATTATCTCTTTGGTCAATATGTGAAAGGAAAATGCATTTTAATATACGTGTTTCCTTTTCCAAAGTTTCCGACATATTTGCAAACTTTATATACTATGCAACTGCAGATATCTTACCCTTTCGCAGAAACAAACACTCAAGTTATATCAATTCTAATTATCAAAGAATATCAAATTATCACACCACATGACGCAAACACTCTGACAAAAAGGACACGTCCTTGAAATAAATGTTTGATCCGTAAATCGGTCAACAGAATCACACAGGTGTCACTGATATGTTCATCAAATGGAATTAACACGATTGGAACTAATTTGGGAAAATGGATGAGAGTAATTATTAGGAAAATGTAACGAATCGAAAATTTTACAGCTGAAATTTTAAAAACTGATAGAATAGTGTAAAATTTGAAATATTGTTCTCATCGAACAAAACAACGAAAACACAACGATTATTGCATACCTCTTTCATCGGATTCATTTTCATGGAAAAAAGTTCATTTTTGTGTAAATGTACTAAAGAAATGAGACAAAATGCTTAAAATTTCTCTACTTAACGACTTTTGAGTCAGGGCACTTTTAAAATGCCCCTGACTTTTTCGTGAATTTAAGGCTTCATAAACATTAAATTGAGTCAGGGCACATTTTAAATGACCCTGACTGACTTAACTGTAAATCAATCGAAAAGCTTCATTTTGGTCGAGGAAAAGTGACAAACTGAGATTATTACTGGTGTTTCAGTAATGAAGAAACTACAGACAAACTGTCATATTTTCATTCAAATATGGATATTGTTCAAATGTTTTTAACAATATTGCATAAGTAACTTTCATGCACTGATTCTGACTCATAACATTTCAACAGAATCGTAAATTTTGAATAAAATTTTGAAATGGTAAGCAAATATGATGTAATATTAGACAGATTTCTAAAATTCTTGAGAAATGTTGCCAATCCAATTATCCCAATTTAGTTCCAATCGTGTTAAATGGAATTGAGATTGGATATCCCAATGACGAAGCTTGTTAATTCATTAAATTTGCTCAACCAACTAGCCAATCATTCTCAAACATGTTAGCTTTCATGAAATGGTCACATTTCTCACACCCCTGATTATTTTTTCGCATGTACAAACTCAATCGCCGTTGTAAACCATAAGCATCTCTGACATTCTTAATAAAAAAAATCAATCTCACCTGCCATCTTCTTTGCAAATGGTTTTTCCCACGCATACATCTTGATGAGTTTGATATATGTAATCATTTCGTTCACCATGCGTACTCTGGTATCGGTAATTCTGACAGTTTTCACACGTAAGGAGCCAAGCAGTTTTGAAAATAGAATCTGTTGGACAAATGGTTGCAGTTTTCTGCTTACGACCTTCAAACACCATAAATTATTGGTCGATGGGGAAGAAACATCGCGTCAAACGCATTTTCCGGGAAGGGCTAATTGTGCAAACAATGGCGCTGCGCAGTAAATGTGAAAAGTAGTTGTTGTGTGTGGAAGATCACATCGCAAATGATGTTTTTCTTCTTAAAATAACTATTTGTATCATTATCTTCTCAGAAAATAACGAGTCTTACAGGGTACTGACCTTAAAACTATCGATATGATATTATTTATATTTAAAAACATGACCGCTTTTTCGCCCAAAAGATAATTAACAAACGTTCAAGGACCTAAAGCATGAAATGAGCAATTACCTGAAGCGGCAAAATAAGGAAAAATAGAGCGCTCCCGAGTAAAGCCGCCGGGCCTAGTATGTAGGCCGTATACGTTGCTGTCAGGAGCATGATAAAAGGTCCATTGACCGCTAGATGTATCCTTAAGCATGCCTCAAACACGCGATGACCGTCGTTGGTGAACAAATTTATTATCTATTGTAAAAAAAACAGATTGTACTATTATCAAGCAAGATTCTTCAAGTGTGACTTCTCTTGATTGAAACCAAAAACTAGAAAGGTTTTATAACATTCCTTTAGTGACTGGCAGGTTGAACGTGCATAAAGAAGATGATGAGGTCCACTGCAAGACACATAACACAGGTTTGAACATTGTGGATAGCGCAGTAGCATAATGAAAACAAAGAGATGTGCAAATCGATGAAAGTAGCAGACTCCTGGTTTGCCATTTTCGTTGCTTAGGTTTGAAAAGTAAACAAGCAAGGATATACATTATTTACAGAGATAATAAAACACTTTCTTTGTGCAGCAATAGGGTCGTCGTAACTGGGCATTCTATATTGTGTGCTTGCTTTATCTACAACTGACAGTTCAAAAAATTTTACACCTTTAAGAAGAAGTTCATATTACAAACATAAATAAACGTTTTATCGAAACACAAAGCTTGGGACTGTTCTGACAATCATAACGTTACACGATTGGAACTAATTTGGGATAATTCGATCTTCATATTTTTTAAATTTCTCAAAAGTGTTAGGTACCACATAGCTGTGTGCTGTAATTATGGCAAACTACTCATAAAAACAAATGTAGAACTTACAAAAGCAGATGAGCTTTGCACGTTTAATCGACCTTACTTCACCATCTAATTATCCCAAATTATTTCCAATCGTATTCGGACGATCAAAACATTATGTATCACAGCGAAAGTACGCCATTCACAAAAGATAAAACGTTTGGTATAATATCATCATTGTACGAGAATAATATTCATCGTATATTTAGAATGAGCACAATCATGATGCTCATTAACTATTCCCAAGATACGTAATAGAGTATGACTTGTTCTTTACATGAACAGGGTCGCTCTTTTTATTGCTTGTTTTGATGAATTCTCTTTATATGGAAGGTTGTTTGTGTTGTTTGACAACTTTAAACACGCCGAAATACTTGTCAACTGTACTGGGACAACATTTAAGATTCATTGTAACATCATTGTAACTGAACAGACACTGTTACTTCAGGTTGGGACCTCATGCTGGCTTTTGTGATGAAATCTTTATTGGCGGCGCCGTTCATATAGACAAGAATAGCAGCTTTCCCACACAGTTTGGCAACGCTTATTTTTCAAAGGAAAGCAAGTCGGAATGGGAAAACTTGTTTAGAGATTGCAAACGAATCACCTGTTTGCATTCAGCCAGGGGGTCAATTTTTGACATAATTGAAGTTATGCATCGACATTATTTTGTACACCGAGAGGGTTTTGAAAGTGATTCTGTGTATTTTTGATATCAAAACAAGGTAAAGAAGGGTGACTTTGTACCTTTTATATCCCAATACGGTATGAAATTCAAATCATATTCTGCATATAAACATATTTTAAACTCAGACTCATCAGAACCATTAGATCTGAGTTTGTAAGACGGTCATCTTCGTAAAGTATGCATCAATCATATTTCAACAAATGCAGCAAGATCTGTGTATTCAAAATAATGTACTCACCTCTCCAATGGCTTTTCCTTGGAGGTTTCGAAATTTTAGTACCTTCTGGTAGACAAGTGTGACGATAGCACATCTCAATCTCACAGCATTTGTCGTTTGTATGAGAGTGGAGGCAGATAGTGCTAATGACTTCATCGTCTCTGAGATAACAAGAGCACAGGTCAGTCCTATACCATATAGCAAATTGGACTCGCTGCCTTGGACGTAGGCGAGCAAGTGACGCAATAAAACCTGTATGAGAATATAAAAATAATATTGTAATTATTTGACCACATTGCGCTGTGAATTACAGAGATTGAAACAATATATATATATATATATATATATATATATATATATATATATATATATATATATATATATATATATAAAATTAGAATGATGTCTATGTTATTTATACTGAGTACTGTTAGCAAACATACCTTAGCATACGGCGCTACCTCATCACACCATTCGAAGTTAAAATTCCTTATTTAACCATATGAAAGTGTTTTTTTATGTGAGCTATCAGTTAGCTTTAAACGCCATACTTACAGTATTGAAGAAAGAACCGAGAGAGTAAGACCACATACAAATGATAGCAATGATGGCTCTGCATCTGGTGAACTTTACAAACACTGACGTAAGAGATGCTGTCTCGTTTCCTTTCTTCAGCACTTCATCCTTCCACATTTCTTCCAGCCTGAATACGGCGAGACGTGAAATAGTTGCAGCATTCATCAAAGCAGCAATTGTTTTATGTTCACATGAAATGCTTTCATCACTTTCCATGTGTAATGCTATGATTGGACTAAGTTCACAGTCTTTGAACTGTTGCACAGATTTGTGCTAAACCCTTTGTGCACAACAAATGGTAGTAAATATCTCCACGAAAATCTATCAAATCTCGGACTTGTCATTACTGAAACCCTAATATCATTTTGTCGTGAACTTTTACTAGTCAGCATTTTTAGGGTTCTTCTTTAATCTTGTTTTTGTTTGTCTTTCGCTGTTCATTGATGAAGACTGGAAACTTCAAGAATGTGAAATTGGCCAACATCAGGATAAATTTACGGCTGGGTATTTTTTATATTTTCCAGACATGTGAAGAGGTGAAAGGGTATGTCATTTAGATAGAACCCTTTAGCAATGAAGTTGGCTGAGACGTTCAGATGACCATTTTCCATTGGTTAACTGCACGATTTTCCGAAATGCAGTCAGAGATCAAACATAAGTCGTTTGGCATCGGTCTTTTATCATTTCATTACAGTTTGATAAACTCAGTCACATTCCGGCAAGAGATTACGACAATTTTGCAAGATAAGTCAATAAAACATATTGATACATATTGGACCCATCAATGTTTTCTACAAGAAGGGCAGTGCGGTCCTACCAGAGAAATTTGACATTTTTTTCAAGGCCATCTTAAATTCCCACCCACAGACTACATGTGTGAAGTACCCAAGGGTGGACGTACATGGAGGCTACATGTAGATAATTTTAGCCTTCATATCTTTTAAAATTAAAACAACGATTTGATATCGACACTGCCTGGCGTTTTGTGTCGACCAACTCTCCTGTCCCACAATACGATTTGATATCGATTTCTCCCTGTTGCCCCGCACCCTCGCCCTCCGGTGGAAAGCATTTAAATGTGCATAATGACAAACTTTCTGATATCAGCGAAAGTGATTTGCTATTACCTTTATATGAATTATATATCAAATTACCAGGCTGCAAGGTTTTACTCTACATCAATGTATGAAGAATATTATTGCAGTTCATGGTTAAGTTCAAATAGATATTGCTATACTAATTCATCGGATTGAAAATAATAATCTTAATAATAATCTTTATTCCGAAGCACTATAGGCCACCGGCCCTTAGTACAATAATAACCAATTACACAGAAAAACTAGTGAGGTCAGGGGTTCACCTTAAAGAACAAAACGGTGAACTTTGAACTTAACATCATGCAATATCATACAAAAAGTACCAACAAGAAATTTAGACACATTCCTATTCATTCATAGAGGAAGCCCTCTTTTGAAAAGCATAAAACAGATATCGAGCACAGTTTCTGATGATGTCTGGCTTTGTGTTATTCATGAGTGCAATAAATTTATACTGTGACACAGGTTGTTGCGTGTAAAAACTAGGAATGTACTGAGTTCTAAGGTCATTATACAGTGGACAAACAAAAAGAAAATGGAATTCGTCTTCAACAGCATCAAAACATACTGGACATTTTCTCTCATTGAACTGTAAACCAAGGTGTCTACCCTTCTCTACCATCAACGAGTGAGCGGAAACTCTAAATTTGAACAGTGTCAAGCGGAAAATGGATTTCATTTCAATCTTAAGATATTGTTCAGCAACTAAACTTGTTTTAAATAATTTATAATTACTCAATTTAGTATACGAATTTATTTCGTCACTCCAATTTTGGAAGTCAATATCTAAGCAACGTTGACGAAAGCTATTAACAAATAAAAGTTCATTTCCAACCCCTTGATTATACCATGCTTCAGCAAACCCGTATGAAAATAGAATTGCTTTCACATGCTTTACCCAACACTCCTTATTTGAATCAGCTAATTTACGTTGGAGATGATAGCAATGAAAAACATAACGATTTGTGTTCATCTTTAAAATTCTTAACCAGTATTTGATAACTCTAGTTAAACGGATAGCTCTCAAAGTTGAACGACCCATTTCTCCTCTTATCGAAGCATGAATATATAATGACTGTGATGAAAGCAAAAATTACAAAACTTAATGTGAACATTTTCTATTGCTGGCGCTTCAATATAACCCCATATCTCACAACCGTAATGTAGAATTGGTAGAATTTTTGTATCAAATAACTTAAAACATAAATTTAAGGGTACATGACCTAATTTCTTTACATTTATCATCAGAGCATGGAGAGCTTTTGTTGCCTGATCGGCTAGCTGTTCCACAGCTCTTGACCAAATACCTCTTGATGAGAGCTTTAAACCAAGATATACATAGTATGGAACGGTTTCAACGACACAACTTCCATAAACCATTTTTCGTAACTTCTAAGTATACCACCGTTCCTGAAAACTACAACTTTGGTCTTACTTAGATTAACCCTTAATTTATATTATCACAATAAGACTTTAATTTTGAGAGTAGTCTCTGTTATCCAATAGCGTTATAAGATAGTAAAACAAGATCATCGGCAAATAATAAATAGAAAAGTTTGATAAGACCAATTGAACACCCAACGTCATCACCCAAAATATGATCTGCACGGAGTTAATTATGTAATCATTGATGAAGAAAGAAAACAGAAAAGGAGACAGGATCAACCTTGTTTCACACCGACAGGACAATCGAAAAAATCTGTTAAACCAGAGGGGTTAAAACGCTTGCCTTCACTTCTTGATACATAGAATGTAGTATACGATACATGTTCCCTGTAATACCGGCATTGCCAAGTTTGAAAAACATTGCTATTCTATTTACTCTGTCAAACGCTTTTTCAAAATCTACAAAAGCACAATAAAAACGCCCCCTCTTAGTTGTTAAATATTTTTGTATGAGTGTGTTAATTATAAAAATGTTGTCTATTGTACAGTACCCAGCTCTGAAACCTGCTTGTTCTTCCTTGTATATTGACATGTCGCATCCCATTTACAAAGCCTATTGTACAACATTCTAGCAAAATTTTGCCTGTTACAGAGAGTAAAGAAATACCACGATAATTACAAGCTGAATCACGTGCCCCCTTTTTGAATATTGGAAAAATAATGCCTTCCCTCCAAGCCCTCGGAAATTTTCCTGAACTGAAAATGCCATTGAAAAGAATACAAAGTAAATTACACAATTCATCACAACAACACTTAAAAAACTCTGGTGGAATACCATCAGAACCGGGTGACTTTCCTGACTTCAAACTTTTAATACTTTTCATCACCTCCTCAATGGTAAACGGTGAATTTAAAATATCATTATACTGGTCCATTGAAACTGATCCAAAATTACCCCAGTTAAAATTGTCAACAGTGATATCAAATGGTCCCACAATTCAGTATACTCTGAGTTTTCATAAAGGTCATTGGGTGGATTAAACAAAGATTGAAGTATTCCAACCATTCAGATGAATTAATTGATTTAGGAATGGATACTCTAGATGTACGCATAAAACTCCAGAATTTTTTACTATCATTGTTTTGGCTGCAATCACAAAATCTGTAATTCTCTTTTGTCTAAAACTTTCCTTTTTCTTAATAACACTTGTTTATACTCTTTCTTTTGTATCTTTAAATTGATGAGGTCCTGTGCAAGTCTGGTATGCCGAAATTTTCTCAGAGAAGTTTGCAGCTTTGCTTGTTCTAATTTACATTCGTTATCAAACCAACCATTCTGATTTTTATTGTGTGAAGTGTTACCTGACTGCAACCTTGGCGGTAATAGTGCATAGAAAAGGTCATTGAACTTTGTTACCGCCCCATCTATATTTGTATGATCTAGATCGCAATAAATTTCTCGAAATTGAAATCATAATGACCAGACAGAAAATTTGTCTTGAAAGCAGTGCCCATTTCATCTGTAAATGTGTATCTCGAATATTGTTGCATTTTCTGTTGTTCATCATCAGCACTTCCGCCATTGTCTGTGTGTACCTTTGTTTTTAGTACTGCCTCTAGTGGCATATGGTCGGATTCTATTCTGCAACCAACATTTAAGTCTTCAATATCATTGAAAATATCTCGTGAAACTAAAATATAATCTACAACACTAGCGCCATTGTGGGTTATACACGTAAAATTTCCATCTTTATCGGAAGATTTGCGGCCATTTACAATTCGAAAAGACACCGCTTTACACAAGCTAAGTAAATTGTACCCGTACTCATTTGATTCCTTGTCACAATTACAACGATTACCGATATTAAAATCAACGCTATAGTATTCACCAACTGGTACATACATTCCAGTGTCATTGTCAATAAAATCGTTTAACTCTGCAGTGCGGGCGTTAAAATCGCCCATTAACATAAATTTAGCATTTGAATATTTCGGATTGAAAATTACATCCTTTGTGACATCATTACATGATATTATATTTCTATAAGAAACAGCCACCACAAAACTGGTGAGCATGCTTAGCTTGATCTCGAACGTTACACTTAATTAATCTCTGACAGAGCAAAAATAAAATGCTTGCTGCATAGACAGCATTTGTCATTACCTTCGGGCGTTATATTCTGCAGAGTCAGTCTCTCCGCAAACCCAGAGATCCTCCTGATTCAAGCCATGACGGTAAGCTTTCTTTATAAGCGGTGTCAGCCAGGTTAAGTAAAGAAAGGAAAGAAGTCCTAACTCTTTTGCCGGGAAATGATTCTTATTGCTGTCGAAATAGAGGAAAAGAATTTAGAGAGGCGACAAAACGCAGATTCTAGCACTAAATTAAGAATAACCTTTGGACTTTTTAAAGGTATTTGCATACATAAATTAATTCTTTCAGCTAAAGGTGAAGAATATAATCTTTAAGCATACTACCTTACGCTGAGTAGAGAATAGTTAGTCGCCTTATACAATACATACTTAGTCTTGTCAATATCAGTGATTTTTGTTGCGTCATCCCCCAGATTATCAGTGAAAATAGTGTTACTGAGTATTACTGATAATATTATTTATACCAATTATTAAGCACCATGGCTCCAGATGTTTTCGTTGATTGTGAATTCCTTGCATTGTGAAAACTATAAAATAGTAGCAATAATGTGCCCCCTCCAGGGCCCATCTTCATTGTCAATGCTCTACCGATCCTCACTTACATATTTTCAATCCTAAAACCTAAATGCTCGGAAAATACCGTAAACTACCGTACTCTACTACTAACTGGCGTATACCTAGAGAACTAACTCTGACCAAACTTTAATATCGTTTAAGATTGTATGTAATATGATTATTTCCTTTTCTTGAAGAAAAACAATAATAATTTTCCACCAGACGAAAACGGATTCATAAAGGTCTATTTGTCTTAAAATAGCGGACAATTGGATATCACCTATTTGCCGAATCAAATCAAATCAAATCAAATCAAATCAAATCAAACCTTTTCTTCCTGCGGATTGGTTTCAATTGTTTCCATGCCCTGTGTCGTGAATGGAATCGCTGTTCTAATTTTTGCTCTTCAAAATCTGACAGACGATGTTGGTGGCGAGGACGCGTTGACAAATCGAAATCATGACACTGAAGGGCCTCAGCAAAAGAGTAAGTCCTCGCAAACTCGTGCTCTTCATTGGATACGTCGCCTTCAGTTGTCATTCGCTTTTGCACCGCATGATCGCTACAGGCCTGTACAGGGTCGTCGTCCACACAATCACCACGAGCTTTCATTGAGTCAGTCATAACTGATTCGCACAGCGGGTTATCGTCATTCTGAAAGTATATTGCAACAATAATTATTCACAACAAACATTTTGTGACCTGTAAACAATTTGCTTGTAATATTAATTAATATTAATTACATAGCGTGACACAATTGCAATTTCTTTAATGGGTGAGGGTTTAGATAATTTCTAGTTTGACTCAATAAATAATTCTGTGCCATTAAGTTCATTTTTTCGGAAGTCAATCGATTTGAATTGGACTTTGCGCTGGCGATAACGATCACAAAAAAGATCAGAATCGCTCGTTTCTTGTTTTGTTGTCACTGAATAAGACACCCTTACTCGATTAAACGTCAATTTGTGAAAATGCAGAAGTCAAAATGTGACTGTACAACATACATAAATTAATCTCTTTGCGAGAGGAGACTTCTTTGCAATACTCTTATCACGCACTAAGTAGTGAATGGTAAATTCGACAAATGATACACTGCATGATTCACCAAAAAAAGTAAATCCACAAAAATAAATGTGGACCATTTGATATCCTGGGGGGGCTTGGAAGATTTGGGGAAAAAAAAGATGCCAGGTGGAGTTGCTCGAAAAAAAAATCTGGCTCTAGGTGGCTGATGGAAAAAAAATTATGGACCATTGCGACTCGGAAAAAAAAATCTTGGCAATTGTTCGATGCACACTGCAGCATCAATAAAAATCAAGCAGTAGCTCTAGAGTTTTATAAAGCATAAACCATTTCAAGCTTGAGGAACAATAACTGAATATGAACAATTGTACAGTATACATGACCTTCTGATTAGAGGAAGTATGCTGAAATTGAAATTGCTCACCAGTGTTTTCCAGAAATGTGTAAATCTGAATGTAAGGATTTTGTCAAAATACCACAAGAAGAGAGACAGCCTGCAAACATTTTACTATTATCGTTTGCGCATAGAAAACTCATAACAATGAAAACATGCGTAGAGACTCAATCCAATGCGTAATATTATTACACATTGGATCGACTCTCTACACATTTTTTCATTGTTATGAGTTTTCTATATACGCATGTTTTATTCGTAAATGCGAACACTGTTATAGTGAATTATCTTACCAATGTTTTTCTTAACAAAAGCGAATGTGTTTTGATTAGAATTGAATGAGTTTGATGGTTTTGGGGAAACTACTATGTGGTAATGAAGAATGGGAAATGGGCAATGAAATGAGCAGACAGCAGGTGATTTAAGATTAAATGTTACATCTTCACTGCAAATAAAACCATAAGTGACAGTGTGTCATAAATAATACAAACAAAACAAAATCATGTTTGTTTGTTTTGTTGTATGTGAGCCACGTCTAAGACACACACAAAAGTACTGTTTCAGTCAGTAAATGTCACCTCAGATGCCACCAGAGAAAACCATTTCCACTCCAAAATTTCATTTTTCGCCTTGCGAGAGGGGGGACACCCCCCTCTCGCGCTCTCCCCCCCCTCGTTCGCTACGCTCACTCGCCACTCAGTCGCTTCGCTCCCTCGCAGTCCACCCGTCTACTTTCTTAAATTACCCGGCTACTTTCAATGTAAGGACAACAATAACAAGTAAATGCCATAAATGTACATGATTTTACAAATATGTTTTTGTAAAGTGAATCAAAAATGTACATGTATTTACATAACTTCATTTAGTTTCTTGAATATAGTCTGTGTGCGATAGAACAGCATCTTGTTACTGGGTGTGAAAAACCAAGCAAGCAAACATTGCACCGAATTTGGTAAAAAAAAAATATATCTCGAAGAAGGAAAGTGAAAAAAAAAAGTTGCCAGCATATGCCCTGTAGAAAAAAAATAATTCATGGTGAAGCACGTGGGAAAAAAAATAATGGCTCTCCACCAATCTTCCAAGCCCCCCCCCCCCCAGGATATCAAATGGTCCACCCCTAAATGAAATTAAACTAGCACAATTATGTCATGCCATATCTTAAATCAAACGAGCACTATACATGACAACTGACAGTTCTGTTCAACTCTTGGTATGACTGCTGTTCTGCACACAAGGGCAAGAAAGGGGTTCGCCTACTAGGCTTGTTACGAGCTAAGTCCGACATGGCCACCCTACATATGGACAGAAATGTCGCCCATTAATGTGACTGAATACTCTGTGTTATATAATACGTCATTGTATGGAGAAATCGACTGGCTTCCCTCTGAATCTGATGCAATGTCCACTGTGCAGACATAGAGGTTGGTGACATGCGTTGACTGAAATTTGGGGTCCAAAGTGTATATTAGAGTTCGATCACCTTCCTCTATGATCTGTACATGAGTATTGACTGCCTGCACTGATTTGATTCTGTATTGTCCAGACTATCCGAGACAGATTGACGACAAACCTCGTTTTGTTAGCCACCATCAACGAACAACCCGTTTCTTAAAATTGAGGGTACCCTACCTAATAAAACTAGCTTTGCGTAAGCACAAGACCGCATTATAGTGGGACTAAATGTAGCCACCTACCTTCGATGTCTGTAGCCTTGCAAAACGTTCGACCGAACTACCACGAAGCGTAAGCATAGCCTTCGGGACAAAGGTCAGTCAATCTGGGTCACTGACACCATTTAAATATTAGATATGTCTTCACACACAGTTCGAGTTTCCGCTATGCATGGGCAGTCGATTCGGAACTCCTCAGCGTCTATCACCTACTGTCGTCCTATCTGTCAGTCTCACTGTGTCTCTGTCAGCCTTTATGCATTACATGGTTTACAGGTCTAAGTGTCTACATTTTACTTCAATTGATGTCCCTTGGTTTTTTTGTTGGACATCTCCTCACAAAATGCACCTTGCCCTAATTCTGATGAAAAATTTACCGACCTTCAAACCTGTTTATCCTGCTGCCATCATAAATTACGACCATAAACCTACTTCAGGGCGAACACAAAACTGCTTCAGTGGTACAGAATGTTTACCTGTATCATTTGCAGTCTCTCATATGATAAACAGCCCAGAGTGAAAATTAGGAAGTTTTAGACATTCATCACAATCTGTCTCCCTCAGCCAATTGATTGGAATTTAAATACGCTCAAAAGGTATAACAAGAATATTTGCCAAGTCCATGCACAAAAGCAGTCATTTCGAAGTTAAGGGCACTTTGAAATCCAATCTGCAGAATTTCAGACTTTGTCGTGTTATTGAATAATGAATTTCCTATACATACATACATACATACATACATACATACATACATACATACATACATACATACATACATACATACATACAAATATAAATGAAAGACTGACAAAGGGAAAATTAATTACGGTCGTTGCATATGTTAAACATAAGTTTATTCATGTCGTCTCCAACAAACCAGAAGAAACCAGAGCAAGCCAATGCAAAGCAAAGGAATATTTTTTGATTCGCCAGAAGTATGATCCCAGAGTCCATCACCCCGCAGTTTACGTCTATCTATCAAATGAAATGATAAACTTCTTCATCAGACTTTGTTATGCTATGAAAAATCAAAACAGCTTGGAATGATGTTTCCAAGCGGGTTCGAACTCATAACGCACGGTACCCAGTCAACTAGAGAATCAGAGAAGCCAAAGACAAAACCGCTTGGCCAAATCCCCACTCTAGAAAGAGTGGTTCCATAACCGAGCTAACATGTAACAATTTTTCTGACTTCGACCCCCACACGCTGTAGAGTTCGTGAAGCACTCACGCTCGTACGCTCACTATCACACATCGCACACAAACTTTATCGAAGCGAAGCAATGAATTAAATTGAGCGAAAGGGCCTCGGGACCAATTCTGTCCACCACCAGTCAACCAACTTTCTAAAACAGTAACGACTTATACTTTGTAGTGTTTTTTTTTTATTTTCAACCCTTTGAATATAATATTATCAGGAACATTAAATAATATTTAATTTCAGGGATCTGTCTCTCAAATGTGAGATTTAAAAGACTGTGAATCCGCCTTTTACTATTCTATCACAAATGAACTTGGTACCTTTTCTAGGTTGACTGTTCAATGATTTAGGCCAAATAATCCCTTGCCTTCTCTGTAGCGTTCATCATTGCACTAAACCAAGATTCAGGGTTGGCAAGCAGGGCAGATGGACTATCATACTCCACCACCTGCAGTGAGAGGATGAAAAGGATTTCATTTGCAGTTAGGTATTAAATGTGATCATTACACTTCATTCTTATCATACTCGGCGGCATTCAAGGCTGACTGATGACTCTCTTAACTCACAATACATATCATTATTTAACTTATTATATCATCATAAATGTCTTGCATCGTAATGGCGTAATTTGAACGGACATATTTTGATGTTGTATTTTCGGCTGCTTCAGCTGTGTTCCCTTAATAACACGAAAATGTATTGACTGTCTCGTAGCATTTCTACTGCTCAAATAACTTCATAAATTTCAACATAGTAGACGACATCTTGTCTAGGAGCAAATTGGGAACTATCGTGCATTTTTGTAGAACACTCGCCTACATGTAATGCCATTTTTGCAAGCTCCCGTATCTTGACATAGTACTGCAAACACCGAATGTCTCATAATTTCTCACCTTTCCAGTATCCATAACCAGTATTTTATCAAAATTCTGAACAGTGTGCAGCCTGTGGGCAATTATAAGCATTGTACAATTTCTAAATGCATCTCGCAGCGTCTGTTGTATGAGACTGTCTGTCTCTGTATCAATAGCCGCAGTTGCCTCGTCCAATATCAAAACCTGGAGAGAGAGAGAGAGAGAGAGAGAGAAGAGAGAGAGAGAGAGAGAGAGAGAGAGCAATTAAAGATGCTCCCTTAAGAGTCTTCGTCACCAAATACCAAATTTTAACATCTTCAGTGTCTGAAGTTTTATAAAGTCACTAACATATTGCCTGCAAACACAGCTCCTCATTTTTTAACAAGTAATGTTGATTACGGTAAGGTTAAAATCCCTCGATGTCTTTGACATGCACGATGAATATGGATCGGAATTTAGCCATTTACCATGTACCTTACAGCTCTCTTATCCCCCCTTTATACAATCGTCCTTTCGTCGACTCATTTTATTGTCTTCGATATAAACCAACATTCAGACTAATTCGCCATGTTACCTTACAGCTCTTTAGTAAAGCTCTCGCCATACAGATCAGTTGTCTTTGTCCAACTGAAAAGTTTTCACCATTTTCGATGACTGGGGCTTTAAGTTTTCCCGGCCCTCAAGGCCACAAACCTGAAAACAAAAATCAAAGTTTTTCAATTTCATGCTAAATTTTGGCACTGTTTACGATATGCAACTGAGGCAAATGCGAATGTCACCGTATTGGTCTTAGAAAGCATTATGATCAACATATGCAATATTCATGATGGCTTAATCAAAGGCAACCTTTTGAATATCAACATATGTTTCCAAGTCGTTTTCACAAAATATCACGTTATTCAATAGAAATGCTACTATTTTCCGATACTTTAAAGTAAATGATACCTTCAAATTAGCATTACGGCGGATATCGCCCTGATTGCATCATTAAGTTCAATTATTTGAAGTATTAGGAAGTGTTCAAGGGAATAAGCCATTCCTTCACAATCTAACATCCATTGCATCGTTTTCACATCAATAGAACGTGCAGCAGATCTTTTCTTACCGTGTCTTTCAAATGAGTTTTCTCCAAGGATTTCCAGGTTTCTTCATCGGAGTATTGATCAATAGGATCAAGGTTATATCTAAAAAATAACAAGTAAGATTCTATGGATGTGATATCGCAGCACAATTACAAAACGAGTCTTTTAGGCCAACTCAAAATATATTTTACAACGTAAGGTTATATTTTGCAAGATTGTCTTTAACTAATTTTTGGAATTTAGTCCGAGGTTTCTGTCAGAAAGTTGCGCGCATTAAGTGATATTTGACAGGCAAAGAACATACAAGAGTTCCGCGTGGAGTGAAGTTTACTAATAAAACCATAAGGAAAGATATTAGCATGTACCTGATTGTCCCAACGAACAACACTGGATCTTGTGGAATGACAGACAACCTTGACCGCAGATCTTGTAATCGTATGTCACTTATGTTGATTCCATCGATGTGGATTGTGCCAGATGTTGGTTCCACGAGACGGAATAAAGACACACCGAGGGATGACTTACCTGCACAGATAATGAAAATAAAGAACGTAAACACAGCTTTATGTCGACGAGGACATGCTGTCGTTTACCAAAACTAGGAGAAAACTTTTCAAAATAGTTGTTTACCGTAATAGCTTCCCACCTCGTCTTCTATAAGTTGAGCAATGGCATGCAAGCAGTCTTAACCGTTTAAATTAAAAACAGTAATGAAGTGTTATTACTAGGTTAGCATACCAAGAGGAGATTTTGCTTTGTGCTCGATTTGAAATTTCTCACATCAAATCAATTAAGTACAAAATTGATTAAAGTCAGCAAGTCAAATTTGAAACATTTCAGGTTACAGTTTCCTCAGTTGTAAACGATTTCGTAGTTCTTACAAGTATGAAAATACATGCCAAAATCCGTGGTCAGCATACCTGCGCCTGTTCTGCCGACAATTCCAACCTTTTCCATAGAGCCTACATTAAACGTGACACCTTTAAGGGCCAGTGGTAGGTTATCCCGGTATCTAATTGCCAAATTCTCTACATGAATTCTACCATGGGATGGCCAGTTATCAGGCGGACGATTGTTATGCGTTTCCAACGGTTCTTCTGTCGTCAAAGTCTTTGTTAATATAAAAGGAGTAAAAAAAATATTTGCTACTTATTTATTATGTCAAATTTCTCACAATGCTGTATAATAATTGTTTTCTTTTTCGTACGACTTTTTGAGTCTTGATTACATCAATATCGTCTCACAATGGAAAAAAATGTCAGATAAATTATTGTAACCAATTTCTCATTCCAGTATCTTAATTGTAAAATGTTTTCCCTGTAAAGGAATAGAATTGGATCCAAGCAATACGATATAAGTGGTACTACACGTACTTAAATAATACAGTGAAAGAACTATGACATGCAAAACCAGAATTTCACACAAAGGAATGAGGCAAATGAAAACACGGATTGCAGATATGTGGTTTCTAGATATCAATATAGTAACAAGCTAATGTCAATTTGATTCCATTCAGGGAAGTAATTCAGTCTTAACTTGCAAATGGGAATAAACACAGAGAGCAAAGACTAATACTAATTACTACTAATAATACTAAAAACCAACACTAAAAACTTAAAATTAATTGATTGTAAAAGATTGCGGGGTATTCTTGATCTTTATCAAGTGTAAAATGTTTCTAATAGAAAGTAGTAGCTCATCCTATTATTCAGCGTTTGATTAAGTGAAACAGAATTGACTAAGCCGAAGTTGAATTTTGGTAACAGAAGGACGAGATAAAAACTGACCTGGTGGGATATTTTGTATGTTGGAAAACAGAAAGAGACAATAACGGTTTTGCGTAGTAAGACAAAAGACCACGGATGAAAATAACTATATGATATTCAAACTGGGTGCAGCTTTTCAAGACATTTGCTCCCTTTGAGATTGGTTCACCTGGGCTTGTAGTTGACAAGAAGGTTATAATTCAAACTCACAAAACCTCAGTTTAATTCAGGTTTTTGAAGACAAGAGATGCATTCAAATATGTGCCATCCTTGATGGTCATAAACATATCACTATATCAACACTCTTAATGAGCATCGTCAAAATAAAAATAAAGGATGTCAATTGTTCAATAAAAAAAGGGCATGATGGCGATTGTTTTTCTCTGCATTGACTTGCTCGGACAGCTATTTGACAAAACCTATTGTTTCCGTAAATTTCGTTCATTGCTATTTTTACACGCAAAATTACACGAAACAGTACCTTCAGATAATGGTAAATTCTCTCGACCGATGTCATGCTTGATTCAGCATCACCCGCTAGGCGGATACCGAACTGAAACTGACCTGTAAACTAATTAAAACGTTAAAGTGTGAGTCAGAATTCTAAATACTTCTTATGCTGTTTGGATTAAGTTATTCATGAACATCTGAGGGATGGTAAATGCCCTCTGCGTTTACATGAAAATGATGCAGAAAAATTTAAATATTCAAAGATTTTCGATGGATTCTGAAATCTAAGAGGCTTTACATTTATACTGTCATATAATTTACTATTGTGATTCAAAGCCCTGTAATTTTATTTTATTTTTTTATTTTTTTTTATTTTTTTTTGCGGGGGGGAGTTAAAATTAACCGATTCATATTTTGCAGCGAAGTTGATATGATTGGATTGGATAATTAGTTTAACTGTATCAATGCTTTTCACCGTATGAACAATAAATAAAAGCTTTAAAACGAAATGAGCCGCAATAAAGTGAGCAGCATACCCCACTGCGGACGAGCATGAACGAAAATTTGACAAACTGCACGAGCACGTTCGCGAATGCTACATAGGACGAATTTTACAGACGTTAAGAGGTTACGGTTTAGGCACCCATTTAAGCAAATGTGTATTACTGTTTTATCATAGCCCTTGCTGACTGTAAATATCTTTAATTTACGTCATTGTGTAGGATACATTTCACCTCAGTGTTGTTATCTCTGAAGTTCACCCGTATTATATTCCACATTAGATGTTGTGACGAATTTTTCACATGTTTGACAATCGAAGACAGTTATATATAAGGTAGTGGTTACCTGTACTGAATAGGACAGTGCAACTCCAACAAGTGTTGGTGAGACCATGCCTCGACTGAGGACTGCCATCAGCCCCGTCAAAAAGGCTGTCATTATGGCGATACTGTCCGGTCGAACACCCGCCCAGCGGCCACAAAATGAAAACGAAGAGAAGGCTACTGTGTTCTCGTCCAGAAGTTTGGCGAACCTTAAGAGGAAACAGAAAGATTTCATCGTCATGGACCGTTATTAAGTGAGGATCGAAGTAGAAGGAGAACTTCATAAACTCCTAAAAGCAAGGTATGCAGCTACTTAAAACACCCAGAAATGACATTGGCAAGTTAATATTCTACATGAAGTGGAGTAAAACGATACCCTTCAACGTGAAGTAAGTATAAATAAAATTACTTAAATTACAAGTTAAGACCATTAAAGCATAAAATAAAACATTCAGAATCGGCTTTTTAAAGGTTTTTTTTGCAACGTAAGCGATCGTTTGCCACAAGTATAATCGAAGAAAGGAACCAATTGACTAGTATAATAAACAAAAGATTAGAGAGAAAAAAAGGCTATGGAAACCAATCTGACTTTATCTTAAAATCTTCTTCTCTTTGGTAGGCATGAATCGTTGGAAGGCCTTGCATTGTTGAAGTGACGTGAGAGAACCATGGTGATCGGGTGATGCTATCCAACCGTCTGCAATCACGCATTCCATGATGATAATACTTGAAGGTGAACATGATTATCACTGCGAATGGTATCAAGGCAATAAGGATCCATGGAAACACGATCAGTATCGATACACATGAGAAAAATGCGGTGGTCATATAGACGAGCATGTCTTCTATTGCTCGTGGCAATGAGACATCAACTGAAAAAGTACAAAGAACATCTGGTCAACCATGAAAGCTGTCACATTAAATCTCCCGCTTACAAGGAATGTGATGGAACGGGATTAACCTGTTCACTTACGGAAGTAAACAGCATATTATTGGCAGGACAAAACGTATAATCTGCAGTACTTCTTAACATCACAACTTTTGCGGATTTCGAACTAAAGGAGTTTGATTTACACGATTACTATACAACCAGCCGTAAATATGTTGCTGAATGCAGCACAGGGCAATGCGCGTAGATTAACTTGATGTTGATTCCATTCACAAAATTCAAACACAAATTGTTGACACGGATGATTTTGTCTTTTACGGGGGTTAACCTCTATAGAAGTGTGCATCATTATTGGTTGTTCTATGCCAGCTGAAAACACGCTTACATTACTGTACTCTGTTAAATCACTCATCTGTCAACGTGCAAAAGTCACAGCGAGGCAATTGCTCTACTAACATGTTGCAATGACTAGTGCTGTTGTAGCTCTCGCTCGTTATGTACATGTGTGACATATTTTAAACATTCAAACACCGAATTTCTTTATGTAAACAGGTCTGTATTTCCAAACTCAAAATATAGCTACCAAAAGACAAACTCCAAAACAAAGGAACCTGAAGTCGTTTACATGGACTGGAGCTTTATGGACAGTCACTTCCATTTGTAATACAACGTGGTTGTGTTAGATTTTTCGAATTGGAAGAGTCCGCCATATACAAAGGCCTTAGTCGTACTAGGAAGTGGTCTAATATAATTTCAGTCCACCTTCATCCTGGTCCTTTGAGAATCTCTTGATAATTCTGCCTGATGGAGTAGTTCATCGGACTTTGGAACACCTTCTTAAGCAGTTGATCATGTGGATTACTTGATGAATTGAAAGTCGCCTGTAACATAATTGCCAAGATCCAGTTCAATTGGTCATTCTCTTATTTTCACAGGCTATAAAATGCTCGTAATATATAACATTGCAAATGAAAGCATGAAACGTATATATGTATATTTACATGTGTTGTGTATATATATATATATATATATATATATATATATATATATATATATATATATGAAACATGGTTATTCACATGTTTCCTCTGCGAACTGTCACTGTAAAGCATTTAGCAACCAGGAAGAACATAATGTCATTGAATGTCATTGTGCCTTCTAACACAGGTGAATATACTGCTCGATGTCAGATGCAATATAATGACACTTTCCAGACTCCTAGCATTGAGGAAAGCACATCCAAACTTTGCAACTCTTAACCTGAAGTCGCCACACAGATAAGCAATGCTGTTGTAACGAAATACCATGAACAACTATAAAAGACTGTTAATGAAGTCGCTTTAATGCGACTAGTCACATCCCAATTTATCAAACTTGTTTTGATTTCATATATCGAAATGTCATGTTCATGGAAGGCCATTGGCACTTACTTTAACATAAGCCACACATCGGAGAACAGTAAATGGTATTAGCGCAGCCAGTATACCTAAGAACACATACACATAGAACATCATATCTCTATCATCTCGTTCAAAGGTAGTGCCATCTGCTGTCTCGGTACCATCGAATGTAGTGTTTGTTCCCTGTGAAATTAAGAATTCAAAAAGACGTTTCAGACTTTTTGTTTTTAAATCAGATCGATTTTGTTACCCGACTAATAAATTCGGTCCATATTACATAACCTCACCGTTTCCTGTTGCTGAATAATCCAGTATGCCAACCACCAGATGCAGCCTGCGGTACTGCCCATTGCGAGAACGAACAACAGCAAGACCAATAGAACAACTCCATATCCACCAGCCATCTTCACGTAGCAGTGGTAGGTCTTCCAACTAATGCTACCTTCTGTTTGTTCTTCCGCGGTCATCAGCTTGCCTATATCTTATGAACATATTTTCGTTATTATATTGTGAGCTTGTTCACCGACATCGTATGTTATTCGAAGCTTCAAGGTAAGAAATAATTCGTCCATAGCATTTCATCTATATGAAAGGAGTATTTGTCCTGTACGTACAAACGGAGATCTTTCCACAAGAAATAACATTTAATGTTCACGGATGAATTTTTCATTATGACGCCTTTTCAATAATTCGAATTGGTCAGACTTTATATGCCGAACCAAATGTTATCATTTCCAGACGAAAAACGTCATAACACTTATGATTTACACACACACATACACCTTTCCTTTTGCCGGTGTTTAAATAGAATACGTCATCGTTTTAAGAGTTGTTCTTTCTTCACATTTGGCATTGTGCTATATTTTTAATATCATATTCCATACATGGTACGCGTTTAACAAAGCTATGTCCTTCAAGTTCAAATTATACTATGCTAAGACAACCCAGTGATCATATTCACCGTATTACAATGGGAAATCATCGTTGCTATCCTGTGTATTGTAATTTACTGCAAAGGTACGGTGATCTACGGGAATAGTTACTAAGTCATCTTCTTTTTCTTCAGATCTATTTTCCAAAATGCGCTCACTCACCATTAGCTTTCTCTTCACTATCAGAAAACTTCATACTTCTTTCTGTCATCGCCATTGATTGATATCTATTTTGGTTGTCAAATCCTCCTGATTTCGTTAAGCTTCTCTTTTCAAATTCCTTGTAGTGTTCGTCCGTCACATGTTCACGTCTGTGTGACATAATCGTTCCTTGTGAACGTCTGCTTGGCTTGTAATATTTCCTAGGTTAATATCTTTATCGATATCTTTATGAAAGATGCCATCAGCAAAACCGTCTTTGTCTTTATCAGAGTGGAATGTCTTCAGTAACGCGAAGTATTGACCATTAGCTGCATTCAGTTGATGATGAGTTCCGGATTCCAGAACTTGCCCATCCCTCATGACGTAGATACTGTCACAACCACCGAGGTACTAATTCACAGGAATAATTCAAGAATTTAGATTTGTCAAACGCAGTGTGCCTATGTAGCATTTATTACGATTATCAATCTCAACAAATTATGTCCATATGTCTCGGCAAAGTTGTTCGCCCAGACATAAAAGTACATGCAACATTAGAACGATAAAATGTTACTATTTAACTGTTACTGTGTGTTACTGGCGTCGATTAGTGAAAGAAGGGAGGCTCAATCTTACTTTGGATAATTATATGTGCATTTAAGGTAAACACGCCTCGGGGACAGATATTCGGACTCTCAAACTTTTAAAATTCTTTTCTGCTGTACCAGTCGTAGTTGTTCATTTTGGTGTAAGAAAACTTTTCACCAGCTTAGTTTTTCGAAATTCGAAAATTTATTTTTCTCCACAGGAATATTACAGGGATGGTGGTCATTTTGAATTTTACATATCGGTAAATCTTGGGTTATTTGTTTCTCTAGTTCCAAAATTTGCACAGTGACCCCCGACTTTTATTCTTGATTTTGAAAGAGAATGGTTAATAGATTCCTGGTGGAACGTTTGAGCAAACGTTTATGTCTTTCTTTTTCGAGGTGCATACCACATGTACCTTAAGCTCAATATATTTAATAAGCATCTCCGTCATCTTACCAATATGGGTAATAGTCTGTATTTTACTAACAGTAAGTCTGCATAATTGCCTACCTGAAGCTGATGGGTAACGAAAATTATACTTTTTCCTTTCAGGGCGTCCTTGATGTAGTGATTGAAAATATGCTGTCCAACCTTAGCATCCACTGCACTCAATGGATCATCAAGAAGATAGATGTCACGATCAGCATAGAGAGCTCTTGCCAAACTGACCCTCTGTTTCTGACCACCACTTAAGTTTATACCTCTCTCCCCAATCTGTAATTTCATCAGCAAAATTTAAAAAGATAAAAGGATAACTAAAGCATATACTTATGGTTAAAGAGAATGTACAAACACTGATACACTGACTAACATTGCAATACTTTTTGCAGTTTTATTACGTGATCTAGTGCACTTTAACATATAATCGTACCTCTGTGAGATCTCCACTTTGCAGCATCTTTATGTCTTCCTGCAAAGCAGAGGCATACACAACAGCTTCATAGCGTTTCTTTTCATATGACTTTCCGAATAAAATATTTTCTCTCAGCGTATCATTGAATATCCATGCTTGTTGAGACACATAGGCCATGGTGCCGTCAATCTTCACTTCCCCGGATGTCAATGGCATCTGTGACAAAATGGCTGAAATAAGGGTCTAGTCGGAAGGTAGGGTTCCCATGCACCCCATGGATGTATTTTTTTAACCTACATTTTTGTAATCCTTAGGGTCTATATTTAATGAATTTGATGTTCCAAAATCAAATAGTGTCCCATGGGGTTCATTTGACGCCATCTTTGCCGCCATCTTGGCCGCCATCTTGGATTTCAACAATGGGTAGGGGTCACGTATTTACTGCTCGACTGAAACAGAAACAATACAATACTATAAATGTTACATTTTTAGAAAGCCAAGATTATGGCCTTTTCATTGATATATAACGTAATAGGGATAAATTAATATTCGAACGTCGATTAGACTTTATATCGGCCATTGACCACAAATCGTAAAATTTGCTAAATTTCACACCAAATAATTAAGTTCCCGTACCCCCAAACCATTTTTCATAAGGTATTTATCTATTTTTGAAAGAATCAGTGCAATAAACAAGAAAAACAACATTAAAAGTATGTGTCTTGAGATTCAGTGGGTGCATGAGCTTGTTTTCTTATTACACGGTATGCCATATATCCGTGTGTAACATAAGGGGTAGGGGTAATGTTTCCCTTTCTGTTTCGAATCATGATTGATAAAACCATAAAAATATAATATTTTTTGAAAGTGCTGCATCAGACCTTTCTAAAAATATATAGATTTATGGAGAAAAGTTGCATATGTAAAAGTTACAAAGCTTAAGCCTTTCAGTTTGTGTCAATTTTAAGTGATTTGATTGACAATATGAACAAAACAGTTAGTCAGTTAGCCAGGTATCGAAATTATCCCCTCTCAGACATTTTACCAACTATGATTTTCTGTTAGCTAGTATTCTCAGCTGTCATAATCTGCTTATTTTCCATTTAACTGATGGTGTGTAAGAGTGTAACGACTTGTTTGTGAAGGGCTGTCACGCCCTCAGTAGTAAAATAGGAATGGGTTAGGGGTAACATATTTACCGCTAGTCGGAAACAAAAAGAACCATAAACAATACATTCTTAGAAAGCCCAGATAATTCCCTTACCTTTGGTATACAACTAAATGGGGATAAATCAATATTCAAACATCGATTAGATTTTATATCGTCCATGAAATGTAAATTGTAAAATTTGCTTAATTTCAAACCCAATAATTAAGTTCATGTTCCTCCACACAATTTTACAAAGTATTTAGATATTGTTTTAAAAAACTTAATGCAATAAAGAAGAAAAACAATGTTGAAAGCGTGTATATCTTGGGATTTAGGAGCATGCAGAATATGTAGTATGTCACATACCTCTCTGTAATAGACTTACGGTTTGCTATGCGTTGAGGAAGAGAATCCTAACAAGAGTAAACCGTAGCTTCTAGCTAATTTTTGTGTCTTGTGCTTCGTGTGTTGTTTGTGGAGTCCCTGTGGACTTGTGTTTGAATTTATTTTTCTGAGTTTTTTCGTCGTATTATGTATCGGAGTCTCATTCTCAGTATGAATTCATTTGTGTCTTCTAGGAGATTGATTCTTTTTGGACCTTTTGATGTTGGAATTAATTTCAAGCCTTTGCAAAGAGCGTTCATTTCTATAATTGTTTGATTTGTGTGAAGAAAGATTCTTAGTAAATCCATTTTTTTGTTGGTCACTGTGTTTCGTTTATGTTTGGTATGTTGTAATATTGTGTTTGAGATATTTTGTTTGTCATTTTGTGCATTTATTTTTGTTTTTTTAATTTTATTACGCTTTCTGTTTCTGAGTGTTTATCACAGTTTCGTGTGTGATCATGTTTTGCCATTGTGTTTCGGTAGTGCTATTTAAACCGGTGTGTGGGGTATAAAAGGCCCCCAACTCATTGAAAATTCTTAATGACACTTGAGTGACACTGGCAATGGCCAGGTAGACCGGTCCCTTAAAATCAGCCTAAACGATTCTCAAACAAAATTATTAGCAAACACCTAGGCCATACAGGTATCCGCAAAGTTTCACAAAGTTTTTTAAAACTACGACGACTTGGGAGAAATCGCTTCTGAACAAAGATAAGGGCCCTCAAAAGGCAGTTGTTCCATGATTCAAACAATTGTCAATCATTCGGTGACGCGCAGAGGTGTAAACTGGTCAAACATTTGCTGTGCACGGCATACGAGAACAATTACGATGTAAACAAACCATAAGTATGCTTAGAGTTATACAGCGGGCAAAGGATGAAAACTTTGTGTAAACTGAAAGTGAACCATTTTCAGACGTGACTAAGCAAGAGGACTATACTGGTAGTACGATGTATTCTTGCGAAAAGCGCGTAAACTTTTTAAAACAAAACTGTAGGCAGAGTCTGTAGTTTGCACCGAGAATGACATTAAAACAACCTTCAAATCATGATGGTATCCTCCATGATCAATTTAATTATAGTCAGTCGAAGAGATCCACGTATTTAACAACTTCAAAATCTACAGTCGAACTTGACGGAACCTAACAGTTGGTTTGGATGTATATGGTGGCCACGAAACGGTCGTTTTTACACGTGGAAGTGACATGTCGTGTTCGGAAAGCTGGTAAGGTTTTGGCATACCAATTGCTACGAAAATAAACATAACTCGTGATGAGTAGTCGATGTCACCCGCCAAGAAACCGAGCAGCCGACCGTTATCGCTATTACAGGTATCGTGGTACACGAGATTCAAGGAAGTATCGACCCGTACGTAATGCTGTGAATTTCCTTTATTTTCTGATTTAATAGCGATCGGTCATGACGTCGCCGTTTACTTATTTCCTACCATTTCCTGACATGTTCCTCCTTCCATGCTCAGGTGGATACAGTTTAGTCAACATTCATCGGTAATTCACCATACGAAATTGCCAATTTCGGGTTATTTGTAATTTTTCTATAAGTTTTTACTTTTTTGATAATTATTCGACTTTTGACGGCGCCAATATTCCGTATGTACATGGCGGTCAGTAGCCGAATCATTCACATAATGAACGTTGATATGGCCTGAAACTTCGGTAAATTCATTCAAGCAAACTCTTGTTTGATTAAGTTGATAGTTTTCCTTTCTTTCTTATTTCGAGTATTTGCCATGGCGTAACTGGAACGAACCACGAAACGAAGGCTGTACGTATCTATATTAGTCCGAGCTTGAGCGTGATCTGAGAGCAAACAGTTCCGCAGATAATGCGAACGATCGCAACCGTTACCAACAGACTCATTATGCAGAGCCATGCCCCAAAACGCCCAACCATGCAAACTTGGCACTGATCATGATCCCAGTCCATTTCGAGCCGGGCTTTAAGGGAAGTGCGGTGGCCTTTGAAAGACCCTTTGGTTTGGTTTTGTACCGTAGTATAGGAAGCAAACCCGACCTATCGTCGTTGCTGTGAATGTTTGTGTTGTTTTTAGCCTCTTTTTTGCCTATTTGAAGAATCGTCTTTGCAGCCTTCCATCCTGCGTTCTGTGTAGCGAGTGTCTTCGATCGCTCTCTTAAGTTTGTGATGTACAACTGTCTTGAGTCCCGGTGCTTTATTGGGTGTAGAGGTAAATAGTTAGAGATCAGGGTAGTAAATTGGTTGCCGCAGTGTCTTTCCAGGTGTTGCCACTTTTGAAGGAATTCAACACTCTGTATTTTGGCCTGGTAAGTATTCTTTAAGGTGTACCTGTAGGCTACGTGGTGCTGAATAGGGGCCACTTAGGTTTCAACACATTCGATACTCTTGGCTTTCACTTATACCCCGTTGTATGAGTAACTGGGATCGGAAATGGGAAAGGCTTAATTAATATCCATCTTTGCTAATATTAATTCTCGTTTGGCTTACAGATGGCCACCTGTACTTGTTTCGGTGAAAATTTGACTTTCAATTGGACAAAAAATTGAGTATGACTTTCTTCTGTGTGTTATTTAGGCCTATGAAAAATATGAAAATTGCATAAATGCAGATGTCAAATATCTCAAATCTTAGATTGTAAGAGATAGGCTAAGGCTTCCCTGTAATCATACAAATAAGTTAAGTGGGAATTTATTGGAGTAGATTACAGTAATCGAAGAGAATGGTTGACACTATAGAAAGACATATCTCGGACTGCAGGGACCTAACTGCTGAAAGAACAGCACAGAATACTTGCCCAATGTGTGAACTGTTCATGTATAATACAGGCAGTACTGTATAACATGGAATGTAAAACATACAAATCAAAGAAGTGGCAAATTTTCTCAACTTTTCACAAAGTTTATATTCCATCATTAACTATTAAACCACTCTTTTTTGGGAGTGGAGATTTAGCCGACTGGTTCTGTCTCAGGCCTCTCAGCTAGGCGACTGATGCCTATGTTGTGGGTTCGAATCATTTGAAAACTATCCGTATTTTCTATCCTGGGTCGGTAACACTGCTGGTGGACAGAATTGTCCCCGAGGTTATCGTTCGCCCAGTTAAAGCGATGAAATTCGTTTCTTCGCTTCGATAAAGTGTGTATGTGCGATGTATGATAGTGAGCATGCGTGCGTGAGTGCTTCACGAACTCTACAACGTGTTGAAAGGTCTCAGTCAGAAAAATGTAACAACTTAGCCGGCTATTGAACCACTCTTTTTTGGGAGTGGAGATTTAGCCGACTGGTTCTGTCTCAGGCCTCTCAGCTAGGCGACTGATGCCGTATGTTGTGGTTTCGAATCCGATTGAAAACTATCCGTATTTACTATCAGGATTAGGATTTTCCCAATCTATAAATAAGCTTTTACTTGATTACACCTTGATTCAGCATGACTAATATGTTGCATTTGCCACGAAACCAGCCATGCCCGTCCCTTGGATCGCGAACAATGCCTTTAACGAAGCTTTTGAACGCTTTTTGTGAATTGTGTAAGAATTTCCTCTCTGTGGAGTATAATGTTTGAAGCCGTTGTCTAGCTCGCTTGACTCTGATGATTATGTTGACTTCTTTTTTCTCAGCTGCTGGTGGCTGATCTAACTCGAAAGTTAGATCAATCTAGTCTCTCTGATTCGATCATGCTGGTAGGAATGGTAACTTCAAGCATTGACCCTAAAACGTCCGTTTTTAGGTCTTTGCTGCAAAGACGTCAGGGTCTAACATTGGTTAAATGTCATCCATGCTAAAAAACTAATGATAGATTCACTCACAAGGCATTTTAAACATTGAGGTGTCAATGGGAATATGAGCCTTTTCAGTCATTTTCTGAGGTTTGTCTCGCCTTCTTATTGCTTGGTGTAGAGAGTGTTTGTTTGCCTTCTGTTTACTATTTATTTTGTTTTTATTTTCATCACAAGTTTCAATATACTGATATAATATAGCGATAAACAACCCCTATAAGTTGGGTACACCACTCGAGCTCGGTTTTGACCATTTCACTCCTTATACACACGAGTGAAGTTCGTGCGTATATGTTGTTTACCGGTCGAAACCGTGTGGTATCCTTTCCAAGTGGTGCTTTATTGCTTATATATCTCTCGCGATACAATTAAAGAAAAGGGATTGATTGTTGCTGCTGTCATATCAACTTAGCATGACGACTATGACATCCAATTTAGTGTTTGTGGGTTTGAAATATATAATTTTTGACATATTATAGCTGTTAACTTCTTCCCTAATTTGAGTTATTGAAATGAGGAAAACGTCTTTTATTTACCACCATTTTAACTTTTTAGTGCTATTTAATGCCCTATAGAGTATTTTTCTATGTTCCTTTTAACAAGTAAATGTCAGTAAAGTAACACAAACTTTTGAGTTTAGGTATTGTCACTGCATAATTTTTGAGTTTACCCCATCAAGCCATATCTTGTTGGAAAAACAACTGCGTTAGTGTTTCAGAGATATGATATTTATGTGGCTTCCTTATTCGCTGCGTTTGGTAGGAGAGGAAACATTACCCATACCCCTATCCCTTAAATGTATATTATAGAGGGATGTACGGCATACCATATATTAGGAAAACAATCGACGCACCCCATAAATCTCAAGATACACACTTTTAATGTTTTTTTACTTCTCTATTGCATTAGTTCTTTCAAATAATGATAAATACCTTGTAAAAAAATTGTTTAGAGGAACATGAACTTAATTATTGGGTTTGAAATTAAGCTAATTTTACAATTTACATTTCATGGACGATATAAAATCTAATCGATGTTTGAATATTGTTTTATCCCCATTTAGTTGTATACCAAAGGTAAGGGAATTATCTGGGCTTTCTGAGAATGTATTGTTTATGGTTCTTTTTTGTTTTTGGTTCCGACTAGCGGTAAATATGTTACCCCTAACCCATTCCTATTTTACTACTGAGGCGTGACAGCCCTTCACAAACAAGTCGTTACACTCTTACACACCATCAGTTAAATGGAAAATAAGCAGATTATGACAGCTGAGAATACTAGCTAACAGAAATCATAGTGGGTAAAATGCTTAGAGGGAATGATTTCGATACCTGGCCAACGGACTGATTGTTTTGTTCATATTGTTCAAACAATCACTTAAAATTGACACAAATTGAAAGGCTTAAGCTTTGTAACTTTCAAATATGCACATTTTCCCAATAAAACTATTCATGCTTGGAAAGGCCTATTCCAGAGCTTTCAAACAGTATAACATTTATATGGTTTCATAATTCATGGTTCAAGGCAGAACGGGAAACATTACCCCTACCCCTTATATTATAATTTTGTTTAAAAAAATAACTTAAAATTGACACAAACTGAAAGGCATAAGCTTTGTAACTTTCAAATATGCGACTTTTCCCAATAAAACTATACATGTTTGGAAAGGCCTATTTCAGAGCTTTCAAACAGTATAAAATTTATATGGTTTCATAATTCATGGTTTTAGGCAGAAAGGGAAACATTACCCCTACCCCAAATGCTGTAATTTCTTTCTTAAAAAATCACTCAAAATTGACACAACTGAAAGGTTTAAGCTTTGTAACTTTTACATATGCAACTTTCTCCCATAAATCTATATATTTTTAGAAAGGTCTGATGCAGCACTTTCAAAAAATGTATCATTTTTATGGTTTCATCATTCATGATTCGAAACAGAAAGGGAAACATTACCCCTACCCCTTATGTTACACACGGATATATGGCATACCGTGTAATAAGAAAACAAGCTCATGCACCCACTAAATCTCAAGACTCATACTTTTAATCTTGTTTTTCTTGTTAATTGCACTGAGTTCTTCCAAAAACTATATAAATACCTAATGAAAAATAGTTTGGAGGTACGGGAACTTAATTATTTGGTGTGAAATTTAGCAAATTTTACGATTTATGGTCAATGGCCGATATAAAGTCTAATCGACGTTCGAATATTAATTTATCCCTATTAAGTTATATATCAATGAAAGGCCAGATCTTGACTTTCTAAACATGTACATTTATAGTATTGTATTGTTTCTGTTTCAGTCGAGCAGTAAATACGTGACCCCTACCCCATTGTTGAAATCCAAGATGGCGGCCAAGATGGCGGCAAAGATGGCGCCAAATGAACCCCATGGGACACTATTTGATTTTTGGAACATCAAAATTCATTAAATATAGACCCTAAGGATTACAAAAATGTAGGTTAAAAAAATACATCCATGGGGTGCATGGGAACCCTACCTTCCGACCCGACTATAAGGGACGACTTTCCGCTCCCAACACTACCACAGACACCGATGAGCTGACCCTGTCAAGATAAAATTGCTGCATTTATCCTTTTCGTTGGTGTATTCATTTCCAAATGTGCTTTTACTACAACCTGTAGTAAATTTCGATGAAAAATGCTATAACATTTGTGCCCTCAAAAAGGATTTTTTAATGATAATGCTTTCCACGTGGTAAACATCGATATGACGGCAATATATTATAGAATAACAAGACATGGCAATAGTTCATAATAAGTTATTGTAGCCTTCATCAATAAGCTATATACTTGAATAATACCTTGTTCAAAGTTAGGTTAATATTAAACAATCCTTTGACACTGGTTGTAGAATTGCAATTATCGGCGCCATCAATATCAGCTTTTGTAGACAGTCGCTTTCCATCGTCGTCTAGTTTTACTCTTTCGTCCCAATTTTGTTCATTATTATCCCAGGCAAATGTCGCTTCAGCAATGTCTATGGCGACACGGTCATCAATTGGTCGGAACTTTTGCGATATTGGCTCAATTGTCTGCAGGAATATCTTTGGAGAAAAATGAAATGAAACCAATAAATTTCAATATTGTTATCCGATTGAAAACTTGACGCTGGAGTGGTTGCAGTGATTATTCACTACTGGATTATTTTATTCGATCCATTGGAATGATGAGCAAATTTACAGATAAGACACAAACTCAAAATATATGCGTCACACAGATCAGCTTTTTTAACATGTTCAAGTGCATGGAAAACAAATAGACTCATTACCTGCATCCTTTTAGCTGCAACATAGGCTTCACTTAACACCTTCATTGCTCTTGGAGCTGAAGTAAGTGCCGATCTCGTAAGGGCAAACATTGCCACTACAGCAAAGGCCTTTAAGTCGAGAAAAAACATTTGTTATCACAGCTTTTATCACGACATGCATTTTTAGCTCACGTGTGTAAACACGTGGCTAATGTCATAGCGATGTCTGTCTGTCTGTCCGTGTGTGGTGTGTGTGTGTGTTAGTGTGTGTGTGTGTCTGTCTGTCTGTCTGTCTGTTTACACGATAACTCAAAAACGCCTGAACTGATTCAAGTCAGATTTGGTACACAGGTACCATGGGGCACTTGCAAGAACTGATTAGATTTTGGTTAGTGTGGCTTGCATATAAATGAAGTTATGCAATATCAAATTTTTCCATACAATGGTTTCCCTATGGAGACGGTAATGACAGTGTAGACATATATCAAGAAATACTGCACAAAATTTCATGAAACTTTTCACAGGTGACAATCTAAGAACATTATGATGATACTGTGAGTGTCATGTCAATTATCTTCTCATTTGCATATTTAATGAACTTTTGTTATTAGTGAGATAACTCTGAAATTCCTGCACCAAACTTGATGATACTTGCAACAAATATTGATCTGATATATATCTAATTATACTTAGAAGCATAAGGCAGTGTCAAGTTAATAATTAGCTCATTTGCATATTTTATGAAGGTTTGTAATTAGACATATAACTCCTATAAAACTTCACCAAATGTGATGAAATTTGCTGCAGATACTGATCCGACTGATATCTAACTGTAGTGTAAAGCATTTAGTAGTGTAGAATTAATTAAGGGTTCATTTGCATATTTATGAACTTTGTAATAAGGTATATATCTCTGAAATTACAGCACCCAAGTCAGTGAAATTGGGCACAGATATTGTTTTGATAAATATCTAATTGTACTGAGAAGCATTTGGCAGTGTCAAGTTAACAAATAGGTCATTTGCATATTTTATGAAGTTTAGTAATTAGTGGTATAACTCCAAAATAACTGCACCAAATGTGCTGAAACCTGCTGCAGATACTGATCCGACAGATATCTAATTTTGGTGTAGAGCATTTAGTTGTGTGAAGTTAATTAAGGGTTCATTTGCATATTTAATGAACTTTGTAATTAGTGATTTTACTCCAAAATTAAAGCATTAAATTTGATGAAACTTGCTTCAGATGTTGATCTGATAAATATCCAATCGTACTGAGAAGCATTGAGCAGTGTCAAGTTAATAATTAGCTCATTTGCATATTCCATGAAGTCTTATAATTAGTCATATAACTCCGAAATAACTGCATCAAATGTGATGAACACTGCTGTACATACTGATACGACAGATATCTAACTGTGTTGTAAAGCATTTAGTAGTATAAAGTTAATAAAGGGTTCATTTGCATATTTAATAACTTTGTAATTAGGTACATAACTCTGAAATTTCGGCACTAAAATTTGGTGAAACGTGCTACAGATATTGACTTGATAAATATTTAATTGTGTTATGAATCATTGAACAGTGTCAAGTTAATGTAGGGTTTATTTGCGTATTTAATGAACTTTGTAATAAGTGATATTACTCTAAAATTACAGCATTAATTAAATCAAACGTGCTACAAATGTTGATCTGAAGGATATCTAATTGTCCCATAAAGCATTGAGCAGTGTCAAGTTAATTGACAGCTCATTCGCATATTAAATAAAGTTTTGTAATTACACTGCATGAAAAGCCAATAATACTTACTGTATTTGCATGGATTATTGCCTGTATTTTAGCTGAAGAGTGCATATACAGATGAATACAGTCAATAATCCATTGCTTGTATTCAGCAAGCCTGTATTCATGTGGATTCATGTGAATTCACGTGTATTATTCTATAATACAGTCAACTCATTAATGTGAATTTATCTGTATTACTGCGTTTTCATGCAGTGTTAGTGATTAAACTCTGAGAGTACTGTGCGAAGTTTAAAAAAATACCTGCTACATATAGTGATAACATATATCTCATTGTTCTGTGAAGCGTACTACTATTAATGAACCTGTTGTAAAACACGTGAGCATATTCAGTTCATATCTGGTTCTTGAATGTATCAGGCATTAACAAATTTAACAGCCACGATTACTCCTTACATTTTTATTGTAATCCGTTGAAAATTGTTTGGTTGAGATTTGGCCATCGCGTACATAACATTATTTTTTTGTAAGATACTTATATAACAACTTATTGTTGACAGAAATTAATGAAATTCCACATTGATGAAGCGGTACGGTGAAGAAGATAATATACATTATTTACTTAATGCAGGGGTTTTGGGACGGAGAACAGATGGTCATTTGTCGAACGGCAGGAATCTGCCGCATAGTCTTTCAAACATATGCATTCAACTAATGATGCTTATAGTATATTCGCAAAGGCGCCTAAAAGGGTAGGACATTCATCAAAAATAGCAATACCAATGTTATCCATTAATACATGATGTCGCATTGAATATTGAAAACAAAGGAGTGTTGTCACTGATAACTGCGATTGAAAGACGCGTAATGATTCACACTACATGTCGACAAGAGAGAGACGAAGACAAAAGCAACTCGCAACTCAAAAGACTTTTGGGGCCACTAGCCAAGAGCGATATCGACAGTAGAGCAGATAGCTTTCCACAACCAAAACCAATATTCAGCAACAGTGCCGACAGCACATAATCTACCAATTACAACAATGCAGAAAAGTTTGATACAATTTTTAAACTGGATGAAATAAGAGAAAATTGAACACAAAAGATCGGCGCTAAAATAGTTCCGGTATTTTGGTTTAATCGGGACTGAAAACCATGGAAAACAGGAAGCATAAGGTTAACAGGACCGATAAATTTCCCAGGTGTTACGGTCCAATCAAATGTATCGATTAGAGTCCAAATAGAAGCATTGAAGAATGCATAACAATGAGGGATAGACGAATGCAGTATCACATGTATATCTGTCACAGTCACGCTTTTACAACGGAGGACTCACGGAAAATAATAAACCCCTAAAAATGTCATAGATTGGACCTATCAGGTAGGGTAAAACTTACCGAAGCTGCATTTAGTTAATTTCCCATGGAAATGTGAATCACAAATGGCTTTCCATAGACAACTATTGCAGTACCTTGTATCACTGCATTCAAGGATGAACTAATGCTCTCCACAAATCCAGCGTGTTGAAGGATTTTCTTTTCCTTTTGTCTTATTCCTACATTTAAAATCAATATTAAACTCTCAGGAAAAGAATCGAAAAAGTAGAACACTGAATAGGAAAAAGGACGAGTTGGAGTGGTTTTACAATGGAATCATCACCCTTTTCGTCGGAAATTTGTCAATGTCACGAGGCCGTAGGCCGAGTGATGCTTACAAGCTTTCAACAAAAATTTAAGGTTTTTATTGTAAAACCACAACAACGAACGTCATTTCCAACATATACGACAAGTATTCTCAATTTAAATATCAAATTGATCTTTCTTACTAATGTCGGGTAAATGGCAACACGGTGAACAACGATCAATATTAATTCAAATATTGCATATGAATCAGTGCCGGCTAGAGAAGGAAACATGTGCATCATTAGGAATGCCTTTGTTCGGATTGATCCGTTAACAATCACACCTTGTTGTATTAATTATCTGTACACGTAAACAATTCCCAACTTAATTTAAGTCAAAACTCTCGTATAGGATAGACATGATATACTTCTCTGACATTTCGGAAAGTGAAGATAACAGTGTTAATGACATTGACCGGTATATTTTCCAAATTAACATTTTTCAAGTTTGATACTGTCTCCATAAAGCAAGATTTGCTGGAAGATTTTAAAACTTAAAAGTACAGGAACCGCTCAGTTTTTCCGAGCCAGTTAGCGTAGAGAAGATAACTGTGATGTGACATTCACGTGTACCAAGAAATATTAGGTATTACAGTATTATAGGATTCCTAGGATCGCAGCAGAATTTAACTTATGACTTGTTTGGCAGTGAACATCAGAGGATATCATATTTTGACACCAGCTGAAGCAAACA
This sequence comes from Ptychodera flava, assembly GCF_041260155.1. NCBI lineage: Eukaryota > Metazoa > Hemichordata > Enteropneusta > Ptychoderidae > Ptychodera > Ptychodera flava. The sequence continues at coordinate 20,459,359 of NC_091946.1, read as the reverse complement.
CTTCAAAAAAAATCAGAGTAACCCAACATAATAATAAGTTATATAATAAGATATATATATATATATATATATATATATATATATATATATATATATATATATATATATATATATATAGTTTATAATATTATAGTAAGTTTGTCCAGAGAATCGTAATAGTATGTTTGTTTAAAAAGAAATCAGGACCACAATCATTTTCATTTTATAGGTACTGATTGTTTTTGATAAAAAATTGCATGCACAATCGTTCTGCGGTATTGTGGACTGATGTGTTCGTTGCTGAGACGTTTATACAAATGTAACAATAATATCGACCCTACATATATTGGTAATAAAGAAACACATTCTGATCATTTCAGATTGCCTTAAATAACTACTCTACCTGCAATTTTCTTTGCAAATGGTTTCTCCCATGCATACATCTTGATAAGTTTAATACTCGTGGTCATTTCGTTTACCATAAGTATTCTGGTATCAGTGATTCTAACTGATTTCCAACGTATGGACCCAAGGAGTCGCGAAAACATGGCCTGCCAATGAAAGAGTGGACAAAGGTTCAGTTTTACTAACTACCGGGTGATTTTGATATGACGTTCCTGTTTCTATTTTACTGAAAATCCAATGCCCATATAAGGAAAAATATTTAATCGAAAATTTGTATCAATAATGTGACCTCCTTTCGTCGTAGTTCATTGAGATACACATTTCAGGCACCAAATTGACTGAATTTTCTTGTCGTTAATGTTAGTGCTTGGACATTCGTATATACAAACATGCCTTTAGGCTTAGTCACTCAGAAGATCTGCCTTTGCATTATGTGATTCCAGCTCGAAACACTAAAGAAACAAGGTCGATATGTTCTATTTGGCCGACATACACTTCGCCGATTTTGTATAATTTATCTTTTCGGATGTTACCATTAAGGGAACATAATGCGTGGAAGGATTTTTGTATCGTCGCATAATATGGTTCTTTGTACATGAAACGGAACGGAAGTGAGTGTAACGCAAAATAAGGCATTACCTGCAACGCCCATGTGAGAAAGAACAGAGAGCTTCCGCAAAGAGCCGATGGACCCAAGATGTACGTCGTGTACATCACAGTCAGAAGCAAAATGAAAGGTCCAGTGAAAGCATGTTGTACATTATTGCATGCGTCAACCAAGCGATCTCCGTCATTGGTAAATAAATGGTAATCTGTAAAGTACATAATGTTGTCACTAAAACAACCTTTGAATTATCACCTTTATTGACTTAAATGCCACAAATATGTAAAGCATATATTAAAATTCTACCAAAGGTCCCTGCGAACGACATTGCAAAACTTTAAATGATTATGTATATTGTCGCAAAACAAATAGTAGTTGCCCTCTTATCTATGAATGGAATACTGAATAACATAGATATAAACCAGGATAATTAGAGGTTATTACCCAATATCGCATGTTCCTGTGTCGTATAAGCATGAGTGTCATTTGTGCTGAGTCAGACACGAGACGAAGTCGAGTGTCCGACGCAGCACAAATGACACTCATGCTGATACGACACAAGGGACAGGCGATATTGGGTAATAACCGATTTATCATATACCCATGCCCATAATTTTATGGAATTTTACTTATAGAACGAAAAACCTTAAATTTTGAGGCTTTACTTTATTACGCCTTGCGCATAAATATCACAATGTTTATGTGAACAGGCTTCATTCATAAAGTATACGACGAAGATGTCAACATCACGCGCGACATCGCTGCAAGTCGTCCATATCTCAATGACACCCAAGAAGAAAGACACCGGGCAACAAAAATCGTCATAGAGAAGGAACATTTTTAGGTGCAATATGCTATTACAACTTTAACCGATCAAAAACTGCTCAGCTTTAAATCTATCCTGATTTCGATCGTCGTACGGCAGGGAGCTCGCGCGGAGAGGACGCCATTTGTTAGTTTACCCTTAGAGTTGCAATGTCAACAGTCGTCGCCCGCGCGACATCGCTGTCAAGCCACGCGCTCACTGCCTGTTCAGTGGAGACCGTGCACAGTGCCGGCGCCGTGCGAACGGCAGAATGTTTGCTAGAAGTTTACCAAAAAAAAAACATGGGAAAAAATTTCAAGACTCAACGTGACGCGTGACATTTCCGTATTCCGTTGCAACCAGAAATACCCGTGTTCCTCGAAGCCCTTCAAGTTTTTACGCCCGGCGGTGGCAGTCTCCGGATGGGTGGGTACCCACGCTCGTTAGCAGAGTTTGAAATGTACCCCTTTTCCCAGAATGTTTCTCTGAAAAACAACCTCTTTTGGGGAAAATCTCGGAGAAAATCACTGCGAAAACACCCCCTTTTTTTCCGATATCTGGGAGATTTTACCTAAATATTTGCCAAGACATTTGAATACCATAATTTACCAATTTCAAAGCAAGTGTGCTGACTCTTGGTGAAAAAGGAACACATAATACACTAGCTTAGCATGGGTTGACTTTGTGTTTGATGTGCACAGTAACAGACTGCCTTGTTCAATGTATGCTTAGTAACATAATGAAAACTTGAAATACAGTGATCGTTCAATGTTTTGTCTTCACCATATGTTCATCAGTCACACTCATGTCAATCACTTTTCTGATCCGTTTTGATCTTGTATTAGTTGATGGCTCTTGAGTTATTAGACATCGTCCGTCATCTGTAGCTGCAACAGATACATGCAGGGTACGCTTTTTCTTTGGTCTGATTCTCGGAGGGTGATCTGAAAAAGTACCCTTTTTCTCGATTTCACGGACCTGGATGTCTCCGTGATGTCCGACGAAAATCACCCCCTTTTCCGCGAGATTTCGAACGAGCGTGCGTACCCGGCTGCTCCAAGACTGCCACCACCGGGTTTTTACGTCGGCGACATCGCTTCGTAGGCGGAGAGCGGCAGCCATTTTGTTATTTAAGGTAGAACGCGCCTCGATTATTTTGGTGGTTTGCGCAGAGGTCTGCGCAAAAGTCAAAGGTCAAACTTCATTTCCGGTGTGATCGAAACAAAGTGGACGGTCGTCGTATCTCAGCAGTTATTTGGGGCAGTTTTTTTTCCGTACATACCGTTTATTTGTTTTCAAGTGTTGTACGACAGGTGAACTAGTGAGTCATGGCAGCGTTACGAGGTAAAAACGGCCGGTTCATGACGAGAGAAAAATTCATCCGCGAAGAAACTCGGCGAATTGCAGCAGAAGATGCACGTAAGAACATTGTTATTACTAGTACTAGCACTGACAGTGGTAGTGAAGTCGAAACGTGTAGAACAACTCAAGAATCAACGTCAAATGATGATCGTCTGTTTCTCCAAGAACACTTATACTGTGGTACAGAGGAGACACCCTCAAAATATTATGCAGAGCGATTAAAATCTGACTTGAACATGCCCTTCGAACCTCAACTGCATGTTGAAGTTACAACATCGGATGATCGGCATGATTTGAACACGGACGTATTTTCTGACGATGTTTTTGCTGAGCCCGAGTACGACGACTGGCGAGAGGGGAGACGAATAGTCGAACTGGATGTGTTAGCGAAAGGCCTTGAACACTGCTTTCACTGCAGTTTGCCGTTGTCGCTAAGCTCTTGTGTAGGAGACAAAAAATTCATGCTTGGCTGTATGTTGTATATTCAGTGTGACAATCCTGCCTGTGCTGCCATCAACTATGTCCCTCTTGGGAAACGTCATAAGGACCCAAATACCAAAGGTGTCGTATGGGATATCAACACAAAACTTGGTGCAGGTAGGAACATATTTTTTGCTATGCATCGTTGTTTTTTTGAAAAATTTTAAATGATATTACGTATCCAATATTTCTAAATAATTTCGCACTGGATTGTGCACTGACAATATTGTACGCTTGGATACTCAAAATATGTTTAAATGTCTGCCCGATTCTGACAGATTTTTACCCGTCAGACTAAATAAGCAGTTTTTGGAAATCGTTTACGAAAACATTCATGGAGATTTTTCAATGATCATTGTATCCAGAAATCATGACTGATAGCATTCTGACATATTTTTCTCACCAGAATAGATGTAAGCATTTTATATAGAAATGATCGGTGTACTGATGCGGTTAAGCATCATTTTTGTATTCATTTTTCCTGGAGTCTTGTATTATTTTAGTGTGGTTGTTTTGTACGTGTTATGTTCTGTCTTCTTTAATTGTACACATTTTTCTTCCAGCTCTGTAGACAAATACTTGATTATTGAGAAAAGTGAATGATTACTTTGTTTGAAGCTGCCACAGATTACATAGAATTTCATTTTCATATTTGTTACATCAATAGCGATGCTGCATGCTGGAATTGGTGAACGCCAAATTAACAAATTCCTGACTGTTTTGAACATGAAGGCCATCCACCATAAATCTCTTAAAAAGAGTGAAAGAGAAGTTGGGAAAGCAATTGAGAATGTTGCAAAGGAGAGTGTCAGACGTGCATTATTTGAAGAGAAGGAAGTCACATGGTAAGTTTCAGATTTTATTCACAAAGAAAAATTCAGGTTAATTTATTATTTATTATTACACTGAGTACCCAAAGCCATCATTTACCTAAAGCTGCAGTCCTAAATCCCCAGATCTACATGATGGATATCAACGGTCTAAGTAATTTTAGTTCTTGTTTTCCCTTGAAAATTGTGCAGTTAGTCACTTTCTTTAAAAACCGATATAAATTGTGCCCCTTTTTATCCAAAATTTTTGAATGACATGAGTAATGAGATAAGATTGTTCAAAATGTTGGTGTATTTTTACCAGATATATAACGAGGAATTATGTTAACTTTTTCAGTAAACAATCAAATGACACTAACGAGTTAATAACAGTATCTGTTGATGGAGGATGGCAGAAGCGAGGCAGTGGAAAATGCTACAATAGTTTGTCAGGTGGGTTGATATTTCTACATTCAGAAATATGCATACCATACGTACTGTAATGTTTGATTATAAACAGGCGAGAAAGTGAAGCGTGTGCAAATCATTTCTGATCCACAAGATACTTTGAAATACACATAATCTTGAAATACAAATGAGAGGCTTGCAGAAAATAATGCTGTAGTCATGACTAAATAACCTTGAAAAGATACTAATAAGTCTACAGGTAAATACAGTATTCTATTTTCTATCCCAGGACATGCCACTATGATAGGGCATCAAAACGGAAAGTGTATTGGCTTTAGTGTCAAGTGTAAAAATTGTAAAAAGTGCAAAGAGGCTTTGAGGAAAGATGTACCCATTAGTAACCATGACTGCAGGAAAAACTGGACAGGGTCATCCAAAGCCATGGAACCGGCTATGATAGTGGAAATGCTGAAAGAAGCCAAAGCAAACAGTGTCGAAATAGGAACTGTTGTAGGTGATGATGACACCACAACTATTCTACGCATCCGATCAGAAGTTAATAGTGAAATCAGAAAACTTAGTGATAAAAACCATGTCAAAAATGTTAGTAATGACCTGCATTCTATGAAGCAACATCATAAACAGCTTATCTGTACAGTCATTAACTACTTGGTGAAATGTTTCAGTTATGTGGTGGAACAGAATAAAGGTGACCCTGATGCCCTCAGTACAGCTTTAGGATGCATAACACCTCATGCCTTTGGTGAACATGATGGTTGTTCATCCAAATGGTGTGGTTTCCAGAGAAACCCAGTTAATTATAAGCACAAGACTTTGCCATTTGGTCAAGATCTCAAAGGTGATGCCCTAAGAGAAGCTCTTCAAACTCTGTTCCAGAAATATGCCAGCCAGTCCTTCAAATTGGCTAACTTAGGCAGCAGCCAGGCAAATGAAAGCATGAATAATAGTATAGCTTCAAAGGCACCAAAATGCCACCATTACAGTGAATCAGAAAGTTTAGCTTTCCGAGTTGCTGCATCCGTTGCCCAAAAAAACATCGGTCACTCCTACATATCAGATGTAAGTAGTTTGTAGTTAGTTACCATGTGTCCATTGTGTTACCGCGACATTACATTGTTTGCTGGGTAAACACTTTTGAGCGAATTTCTCATAATCATTATATCTCTATAGTGAAGCTGCTTGGAGACTCTTTGGCAATTTGATGAAGGAAAATTAATTCTGTATTTGAAGCATAGTATTACCATTTCATTTTTGTTGTTTGCATTAAGTCATATAAGCTGACAGTGGATATGTGATAATCCAAGCCTAAAATGCAGTGTAACTGACTTCAATTAGAGGTTAAATGCAACAATAATATACATAACAGTAACAGATCAACATGAAGGGGTTTACTGTTTTTCATTTTATCTAACTGTATTTACTTTCATAATATTAACTTACACAATTAACAAGAATCAAAATCAAAGAACATTTTTTCTTTCACATTCTTGAATTGAAAAATCTAGGTGCATCGTAGCGCTGACCTATCTCCTGGGGCTTTCACTGCATCATACGCCATCAAGCTTGATGAACAACAAAAACGTCAACATGAAATACAGAGTACTCGTCAGTTCAAGAGGAGAAGACTTGAATCAAAGGGAAAGAGAAACAGCAAAATGGCCAGTCAGGAAGTGAGAGAGGGGGAAACCTACAAGTCCAGTGTTGATTTAGCAGTGAGAGAAGAGCAGGACACTCTTGAAATACCACCACCAATCACCACTCCAACACTTGAATCAGTACCAGTTGAAAATTGAACATGTTGTATTGTTTGATGTAGAGACATCTGGTTTAGGTAAGAAATATTGAATGTGAATCGCAATTGCTCATATATTCTCAAACAGGTGACTGTTAATGGGTCTTACTACCAACTCACTGCGCATGTTGTTATTTCGATGTCATAGTCACTATTAAGAAAGGCAAATCCCATTTCCCACCTAGAATAAATATTTTCTTCATGTCATTGTCAGGTTGATTGGTCAAGCATTAATTCTTGTCTTCAAATTTACCTATTGATCTCTTGACCCCACAGAAAAAAAATGATATATAAAAAATTGATACATAAAAAATAGAGAAGAACATAGACTTACTCTAAAATAAATGTGTGTGCTGTGTTTTATGGACACATTACACTGAGAAGTCAGATGATACCTTTACAAAATAAATATTATGTATAAATCTGCACTAAAATACATTTACTTCCTTCTGTGTTTGTGTATGTAGTTTTGTTTTGCTGCAAAATGAATTCTTTATTTCACCTATTGGGATGTTTACTGCCTCAACCCTTTAACCCCATTTCGCTGCACAACATTTCCACAGGAAACAACAGCGTGATACAGACTATTTGAGATGACAGACTGAAAGCTGGCAATGGAAACTAGATTTAATATTAGTTTTTGAAAATATGGTTTGAAGTGAAATAGGTAACTTTAAGTAAACAACTCTTTTTTAAGAAATTAAAAAATATAGTTAGTAAATTTGTAAAGTATTTATTTCTCTGTTTCTGCCCAACATGTATTCATGCCAACATGTATTCATGTTATTGTTTTCTTGTTATTGTTTACAGGAGATGATGCTGAAATACTTCAGTTGTCTGCAAATACACTTAACAACAGCAAACATTTTGATTGCTATGTTTTGCCAGAGAACACATATGTTTCAAGACAGGCATCCCAGATAACAGGTCTATCTATCGTTGACAAAAATGGAGAATGTATATTACTTTATAATGGTAAACAAGTGGACACATTATCACAAAGAGATGCTATGTGTAACTTCTTAAGTTTTTTATGTGAGCTGAATGGACCATGTCTACTTGTAGGTCACAATGCTAAGGCCTTTGATGTTAAATATTTACTGAAGTTAATCACAAAGTTAGGCCTTGAGGCTAAATTTTCTGGTGTCATTGCTGGCTTTGGGGATACTCTTCCACTTTTCCGCTCCAAGTATCCTAATCTCCAATCCCATTCACACCCAACCTTTACAAACATTTTGTGAACAGTGAATATGCAGCCCACAATGCACTAGAGGATGTTATTGCTTTACAAACTCTGCTTGATGCAGCAGGTGTCAGTGTTAGTGATATATTGAATCACAGTGTTTCTTTGAAATCTATGATGAATTACCAGCACTTCCTTCAGAGAAAGAAAATAAGGCTCAATTCTTTGAAAATTGCTTTATGTAAATCTAGGGATAAGGTGATATCTTCTAGTATGGCTGACAAAATAGCCTGTTCAGGTCTGAATTACTCCCACTTGCAATTGGCATTTGAAAGGAATGGAAATGAAGGTATAACATCTCTCTTGAGTGAAGAGTTTCTCGGTAAACCACGAGTAACTAAAAACAAAAAAATAATACATGCCATATGTGTACACTTTTCAAAATGATAGTGTCAAAATATCTTCTTGTTGTATTTTTGAACATTTCTCATAAAAATACACCTTTATGCTTTTTATTAGAATGGACATATATACTTTTTGCCAATACAAGTTAACACACAGCAACAGCACCTGCTGAATAAACTGGCAAATACATACATGTATTGTTTACATTTGTATATATTCACATGTGTATATGAATGTAGATGTAAGTATGTTAGTGTACTTTACTGCATGTGCATGTTCCTTTGTGTATGTATGGATGAATTACTGTATGTATGAAGATTATGAGAGATGGCAATGTAATACTTGTGTACAAGTGTGCAGGGTATCCATGTTACCATGGTAACCATAAAGAGAATAAACTGTCCCTCTTCTTAAAAATGTTGATTCAAGTTGGCCTGTAAATTAATATATTTTCCATCCTTTATGGTTCACCATAATTTCTAGTTGCCATAGCAACCAACTGCCTTCCCTGTCCACCTCTGAACTGTTGAAAACATCATATGCCAAGTTTAACCTCCTCTATCTTGAAAGTTTCCATGGTGACCCCCCATTTTTTCCCCATAATTTTATTAAGTACATTAAAAATTAAAAAATTTCCAAATTCTAAAAAAAGTTTAAGTGTGGAAGTATTAAAAAATGACAAAAAAGTGTAATTTTTAGGCAATTTGTTTGGCCAATTGAACATTTAAATGGTTGTAAAATCATCATATTAATGAAGCATAATGTCAAATTTGGCATAGATGAAATATTATCAAGTCTAGATTCCAGAATAGTAAAGAAATGTGACTGTCCTCAGAAAGTTATTATTTTTCAAGCCGTTTTCCAAAATCGTATGAAAAATAGCAAAAACGCAGACCAGTCGTCAATAGAGGGCGCTTTTCCTCAAAACTTAGCTGGATGACCCCATTTTTTTTTCCAAAAAATTAGAAGCTTATGATACAAAGAGTCAATAGAATTATTTTCAAAGTGATTAGAGAAACTTTTTTTTCGAGGTGCATTCTACCTTAAGTTGTTTACAAACAAAGTGCAAATGCAGTTTGGGAAAACTCTAAAAGTGATGACGTTCATCGTGCATATCTCGACGTTTACCGTGAAATATCACGGCTGATATTTTACGGTGAACGTCACTAGGATGTAGCAATATGAGGGGGGGTATATGATAATGCATATTATTTACCCAGTATGTGATGTTATCCAAATATGTTATTATGCTTAATGCTGTGTGAAATACTGACCAATTATGTGGGAACACTTAACTCTATTAAGAAAACCTTATTAATGAAATGTTTTAATAATACGTGACATTGTATATTATGCCGGGATATTATGTTGAGCAATCTTACAAAGTTCGCTTGCCAAAACCAGATACCCCATTAAAATGAAAATCAAAGATTGCGCCTTCATTCGTGTATCGTCTGTTTTTATCGACAATATCAATGAACATTCGTTTCTGTCTCTAAATAAAGACATATTTGGTTTAAAAGGTTCCCAATATATAAGGTATTTTCTTTCGTGTCAACAGTTGAAAAGTACCGTCTCTTGGATTGTCTCTTTCAATTCATATTAACAATTTATGTGATCCTCTGCTTATTGGCGACAACATGTACGTATGCTTCGGTCCCATTTCGGATAGTTGAAAATTCATCTCTTACAAACAACTATATCTCGTGATCAACGTTTCAAAACATATGACACTTTTTCAAAATGTTCTGTTACCTTATACATGCCATGGATGGCTAATTAATAGGCTAATTACAATTTGTGAATGACGTATTCCATTTAATTGAATCTTAGGACCACAGTATTCGAATAAAATAATTGCCATGAGCTATGACATGTGAGTTTCTAGTGGTAGTTAGAAAATAATGTAACATACTTATAGATTACATGAACGGTTAGCATGGTTATCATATATATATATATATATATATATATATATATATATATATATATATATATATATATATATATATATATATATATATATATATATATATATATATATATACACAAAATGTATACAATGTGCCCTCCCGGTTATCACCATAATGGCTTTATGGCAACCTCTCAACTTGGGCACAGAGAGTACGGTTATATATATATATATATATATATATATATATATATATATATATATATATATATATATATATATATATATATATATATATATATATATATATATATATATATATATATATAGATAGATAGATAGATAGATAGATAGATAGATAGATAGATAGATAGATAGATAGATAGATAGATAAGATAGATATATAATGAAGTATGATTTGTTCCGAAAGTGCTCAGAAAACATACTTATAGATTACATCAACGATTAGCATGGTTAGCATATATATATATATATATATATATATATATATATATATATATATATATATATATATATATATATATATATATATATATATATATATATATATATATATATATATATAATGAAGTATGATTTGTTCCGAAAGTGCTCCGAAAACATTCAATTTGTGCTTCATGCTCTTCAAACTATTTTCAATCAGCGAATTGAATAGGCCAAATTGGGGACGCTTGATCAGTTGTGTTATAACAAATATGGTACAAGGTCCAGTGCCTCGAATGAATAAACTTACCGCTCCGATAGTTTTACCTTGTAGGTTCCGAAATTTCAGAACCTTATTATAGATAAGTGTCAAGATAGCACATCGCAGTTGTAGAGCAGTCCTGACTTGCATTACACAGGTAGCACTAAGTGCTACTGACTTCGTTAATTCTGACAATGCAAGTCCAAAGGTCAGTCGTAAGCCGTAAAGTAAATTTGACTCATTCCCCTGAACACAGGTGATCATATGGCGTAGTAACATCTAAAATTAAAACAAAAACAAAGTTGAAGCATGCAGAGCAGTGATTTAGCTGTTCCTTTTGATGTTTTTAATATCCTTCATACTAAGTATCCTGAATGTCCGTCTCATAAGAATGCATATAGATATAGATAGTTGGCTATGTTAAAATGAAAGTACTTCCAAAGTAATATTATATATATATATATATATATATATATATATATATATATATATATATATATATATATATATTATATATGTATAAGTTTGATTTATGACGATATTCATCACTACACAAGAGAATAATTGAGAGAATAACTGGTGAAAGATCTTGACAGTCACCTCTTATTTTTCTGAAAGTTATTCTTACCGTATTGAAGAATGATCCTAAACAGAAAAAGCCCATACAGCCTATAGAAGCGATAGCTCGCCGTCTAGTGAACTTCACAAACACTGTTGGTAGGGATGCTTTATCATTTTCTTTCCTGCGCACTTCATCCTCCCACAATTCGTTCAATCTACCGATAAAATTAGAAGAGGTTTAGTGATTTTGCGTAATCAGTTATATCGAAAACGAGCTTCACCGCCAGCATCGTAGAGACAACAGACAACATATTTTAGACAATAGTGGCAGAATCATTAGTCTCCATCAGAATCCGGTGTTTTTGAATTAAACATCATCTAAGAAGCTGAATTTAAGAAAGTATAATACATCAGCGGTAGGATCGATGCGGCGTATTAAGAAGATATGCATTCCTAACTATTTCTATCATAATATCTGCTCTCCCACCCGGACCCTGCAATCATTGACACTATATTTTATAGTAAACAACATAGATACACCATGCGACGTAGCTGTTCACATACCTTTGAGCATTGTATTCAGTCGAGTCAGACTCTGTGCATGGCCAAAGGTTACTCAACTTTAAGCCATGTCGGTATGCTTTCTTTATAAGAGGAGTCAACCACATTAGGTAAAGAAAGGGGAAAAGTCCAAACTCTTCCTCTGTTAAATGTTTCTTATCGCTATTAACAAGATAAGAAACATATAACTTTAAAACAGTCATCGTAATCCCAAAACGTGAGATATTTTTGCAACGTTTGCAAGATAGGGATCATCCTCTGTCTGCGAGAGGTTCAGAACCAAAATTGACTGAATAATTAAACACTTGGCCCGTGATACACTTCAACAATAGAATAAAGTGGTTGTGTGTTACCTGACTGTATGGCGACCTTGGACGAGCGTTGATTCCCAATATTAGGAGGGTATAGCCAAGTGTTCCTTAAAAAATTCTATTTTCTGTTATGCTAAGTCCTAAGAATGTCCAATTATAATTGTCATCGCAATTTCTCGTAATACTCTTTTGAAGCTTTTTATAGCACTATTCGGCGCACAATAAAAAAATAAAATTTACCACGGGAATTTGAAATGTGTTAAGGATAATGAGATCGGACTCAACACTTTCGAACACTAGCCGCCCCCCCCCCCACACGCACACACACACACATACACTTGGTAACCAACGATGTCATCAGAGGTTCATTCTTCAGTGTTACTGCTAAACAGAGTTCAATAGGATACACCAATATGCTAGTTAAATCAATCAATCAAGCATTCCATTGTAAGGTTTTGCTTCGTATGTCGAGAGTATTATGGCAAAATGCAGTCGTTTGATTTTATCATCAGACGTTTTAAGACGATTCAGAACTCGAATAATATGGCTATGAATGCTCTGATTTGATGCAACGTTTTAGCTCAAACATGAGTGAATTCTGGCATTGCAATATACTTAACTTTTCTTTCTCTTATGCATGTGTTTGTTCGATCATGAACACCCTGAAAGCCACTGCACTGACTATCTTGTTGTTATATTTATAAACATATCCTTTTTTATCAGACTGGCTGATGGCACCTTTACATCTACCAACTTCACCGGTTCCTGACTTGCTTCAACAACATGACTGCTCGATGCAATGATTTTACAGCAAAATCCTTACATTCTATCAAACTCTAAGTTGACGTACGTAACCACAATTTATCCGACATGGCAAAGCACATCATACCATGTACAAAATCCTAACTTTATCGTAAATGGGATTTGTTAACGGAAGTAGCATATGCTCGTTTGCATTTCTCCCTGTTGATGATGACCGTGTATACAGATGAGAAAGAATCAATACAAAATGGATATAGATATGGTGTACATACTGGCATCCGTCAAAGACAAATTTCATTAAATATAAGAGAGAGAGAGAGAGAGAGAGAGAGAGAGAGAGAGAGGTTTTTTGGAAACTCGACCGGATATCATTTCATGGTCTTTAAAATTCAATAGAGATTTAGAGATTCTCCAGTGGTAACTCTAAACGTAAGGGTGAAATATGATATGACTTCTTTGTTTGCCGTTTGCACGACTTTTGGTTTAATGAAACATTGAAATGGACTTGGGTGTTAAATCTTTGACAATATCAAAGGCTCATTGTGATAAATCGAATTTAGGGCATTGAAACTTTAAAAATTGCTAAGTTCTTACAAATCGTTGTTCTCCATTGGTTTTATCGTTAATTTCCTTCGCTGCGTGACATTATCAGCAGAATCAACACGTCTGTCCCTAAAACACTACTGCGGTAGATTGGTCAGCGTTCGTCGTCGTGTTTGAGTGACATCTCAACTCTGCATGACCTCTAAAAGTGAAATACATGAAATTTCGCAGTTTTAATAAATTGTGATTGATAAGCGTTTCGTTGACCATTGAAGTTATTTGACATATTAAAAACTAACAAGCCATGGAAACATCGTCATCGAATTATCTTGAACCGACGCAGGTTGCGAAAACGTGCAGTATTCAGGAATACGCATTATGCCAATCTTTGCATACTGAAGCTTTGAGGTGTACAAGTTACTGGGCATGATTCATCAGCCAACACTAATACAAAGAAGTTGCCGTCTGATAAGATATTTGCCTTGAAGTTTGAAAATAAATAAAATTGACTTGAACAGAATAACATTTGAAGTTCAACTTGAGCATCAAAGTGAGGTCACTATACTGTGTTTGTTTTCTGGCCACTCTCTGACTCTGTCTAAAGTGAGCTCATGATTGCTACAAAACAATTACTCCGTAGAATACAACCGGCAGCTGCAGGTCCGGGAGCATCAATAAGCATTCTTGTTTATAACCAATTTCATGGTGAATGGGTTTTTCTCAATGGACAACTAGGCCCACAAAGACGTACTTTATTTGTAGAACAGATCTGAGAATTGGGCTACGATGTAATTATTGTACTCTGTCGAAAGAACAAATACCAGAGGCATTGACCCCGTCTATCCACAAATTTTTGGAAATATGAAAGCTGTTTGAGCATTGTTTTTCTACTTAATTTACCAAAAGGGGAGTGTATTCGATTGATATACTCCGAATAAAGTTGTCAATTTGACATTTAATCCATTGGCTTTGTTACCCACCTGTCCACGGGGCAGCCATCTCCAAAGACTATGAACGCCATACATAATATAAAGAACGAAAGCAGCTTCAATTATGTTTACCGGCAAGACTAATCACCTTCAATTGCTTTGACTTTCGAGTAGAAGGGGACAGTAACTTGACATCTCATGTCACATTTTCACTATAAGATATCAACGTTCCTTGGAATTAAAAAAACAAATTGCCACATACCTGTGATGAGTGTCACAAAACGTTCTCATGTGAAAAACAGGAAATATATAACCTCACAGAAACGGAAATGAGGGAATGTTCAGTTTTAGCGTAGAGTTTCTTCTAAGTATAGCATGGCAGGCTATTAAAATCAGTCGATGCTCGTCAACAGCATGTCTGCCTTTCTGTATTGTCCTTATATCTCATCCATCTATTTTCTGTGTCAGTCTGTCTGCATTTTTCTATTTGTATACATACGTTTGTATGCATGTATGTTCCTGTGTCCACCTGAGTGTTTAAAGTGAAGAGGTATTGTGTGTCAAACGTACAATTTTGTACAAATGGGATCGCATTTAAAACAAATATGCAAATGGGCAAAACATGTAAAAATCATAAAAATTAAAAGCGTACTAAATCAGGTCAGATTAGTTTACTCTCTAGCTTGTAGGTACCTATGATGACGTTGAAGTTCTTCAGCTTAAAAGTGATCCAAATGCTGTTAGTTTTCGTAAATGTATTTGTTCTTTATCTTACTATGTGAAAAAGGCTAAATGAAAACAACCAGCCAAATGGCTTGGGGATCATAGATTTTTAGATAAATTCTCATTCATTATGCCTTAAATTAATCAACCGAATGGCATGTATATTTTTATATATTATTTGCCATTGCTTGGCTATACATATACATTTAATAGAATGCGCCTTGGGAAGAGATAGTCAGACTCAATTTCTACAATTCCTTTTTGATCTACCTCTTGTGGAGGCTCATTTTGAAGCACTTGGAGTGAGAAAAAAATCACCTATATTTCTGTATAGAGTTAACACGGAGAAGACGGCTATTTTGAATTTCAAATATCGGTGAAAGTAGTGTCATTTGTATATCAATTTCCAGCTTTTGCACTGTGACCCATGTTTTTTTTATTCTTGATTTGTTAAGAAAATGGTTGAAAGCTTCATTGAAGAAAACAAAAGCAAAAGTTGAAGACTTCAATGATGCGAGGCACATTCTACCTTAAAGGGACACAGTCGTTGGAAGGGCGCCTGTTCGAGTTTCTTGTTTAGCAACAATGTATTTTGTGAACATAACTAGATGCACCTCATCATTATAGCTGCAAAATTTAAATTATACGATGAAGATTGAAGACAATTTTTAACTTACATCAAACACCATAGTATGTTTGATAAATAAGTGTTTACATTTTTTACGCATATGACATTTGCCAGACTAATGCCATCTAAAATACAGGTGAGGAAAAAGATCACGCCAATGAAGAATATCAAAAACTATTTTATTTGATGCACTAAACATGATTTTAATGTTCATCACTTTGCAGTTTACATCTATAAAATACAATGGTACACTTCTCCTACAGATTTTGGTAACAGTATGAAAAATCAAAGCACCTTGCAGCTTTCTGGAACAGTCACGACTTATCTTGTTCTGTGTCTTTTCTCGATAGTTATCCCTTCAAACAGATCTTTTAGGACGTCTAATCATATTTCACTGCACTGTTCTCTGTCGGTAAGGCAACGCACCTATCCCATAAATGTGCTATGTGAGAAACTGTCAATCCGGTGCTATTCCTATTCCCTCTACTATCGTACCACAAATGAATTGGATACCATCTCCTCAGTTGATAACATTCAAAGATTTAGGTCAAATAATCCACTACTTTCTCTGTGGCACTCATCATGCCACTAAACCAAGAATCAGGGTTGGCCAGAAGGGCAGATGGATTATCATACTCCACCACCTGCAGCGAGAGGATAAAATTGTTTTAATTTGCTGCTGCGTAATATGGTAACCATGTTGCATTCTTGTCCAACTTAACATTATTTCAAAATTGTCTGATGACACTCTTAACATACAATACACATAATTGGAGGTTACATTTTAGGCTGTCATAACTTCATAAATGTTGTTGCGTTATACTTCCGGAGGAATAATAATAATAATAATGGTGATCTGGCATATCAGGAGGCGAGTGTATCTTTAATTTAGCATGTGACATTCTATGACATTTCGAAAGCTTCATGTTTTTATTTCAAATATATAAAAATTAGGAGACTGTAATGTATTATTGCTACTGCTTAAATGCCTCTGTAGTTTTCAAAATAGCGTACAAACTTTTATTTCAGAGCAAATTGTAATTTGTCTACATTTTGACTTAATGTTATTTCGCAAGCCTTCTCACAAGACAGAAGGTCAAAGGGCAGGCTAAAATGTTCCAAACATCAAATGGATCATACTTTCTCACCTTTCCACTATCCATAACCAGTATTTTATCACAATTCAGAACAGTGTTAAGCCTATGGGCAATTATAAGCATTGTACAATTTTTAAATGCATCTCGCAGCGTCTGTTGTATTAGACTGTCTGTCTCAGTATCAATGGCCGCTGTTGCCTCGTCCAACATCAAAACCTAGAGAGAGAGAGAGAGTGTATACTATCGATGAAATATGCTACTTTAAGATTCTGCGTCTATCTTATCTCAGTTTGCAATTCCCTAGTGTCTGGAGTTTAGAAGTCACCTAAATACTGATTATAGACACTGTCCCTCGTTTTGTAATCACTTTTTGCAATCACGCCTACGTTCAGTTCTTTGTTTTCGACAAGCACAAATCGACACGGAACGAAATTTCATTCTTACTTACTTACTTACTTACTTACTTACTTACTTACTTACTTACTTACTTACTTACTTACTTACTTACTTACTTACTTAACGTGTGCCGGGAAACTCCCCTGTCCTTTTATGAACAAATACTTTTTCTATCATTTTGATTGTCTTCTATTTACACCATGGGAAGTAGAGAAAATGTTCGCAACTCATTCGTCATTTACCTTACACCTCCTCAGCAATGCTCTTGCCATACAGATCAACTGTCTCTCTCCAACTGAAAAATTTTCACCATTTTCAACGACTGGGGCTTCAAGTTTTCCCTCCAGGGCAAAGACCTGAACATAGCAATCAAAGATTTTTAACTTTCACGTTAAATTTGTGCATTTATAACAAAATTTGACTGCAGAGAACGTCAATATCACCGTGTTGGGTTTTAAGAAGCATCGTGGTCAACATATTCAATATTTGCAATGGCTCAATCAAACACAACAATTCAAATAGTATGTTTCGAATTCGTTTTCGCAAATATTCATGTACTAGAATTGCTATTATTTTCCGTTAAGTAAACAAACTTATATATCCCATGAGCATGAGGACGGATATCGATTTCATCACATCATGATATTAAAGTATGACAGATGATAGGAATCATTTATTGGCCTTTTATACATTCTTTAACATCCCCGTTGCATTGTTTTCATGTCAACAGTGCGTCCAGCAGTACCTTATCCTTACCGTGTCTTTCAGGTGAGTTTTTTCTAAGGATTTCCAGATTTCTTCATCGGAATATTGATCAAAAGGATCAAGGTTATATCTAAAAATAACAAGGGAGATTCTATTGACATGATATTGCAGTACAATAACGAAATGAGTCTTTTACTTAAATATAAATTACAACCAAGGATTATACTTTGCAAGATCGTCCCTAGCCTATCATTGAGATTTTGACCGACCTCTTGGCCAGAAAGCTGAGAGCAATTCTGTAGTAATATTGAACAGGCAAAACAACAGGCAGAATTTCATCATGGGGTTGAATTTAAAATTCAAATCATTCTGCTGGATTATGTACCTAATTGTTCCAACGAACAAGACGGGGTCTTGTGGAATGACAGACAACCTTGATCGCAGATCTTGTAATGGCATGTCAATTATGTTGATTCCATCGATGTGGATTGTGCCAGTTGTTGGTTCCTCAAGACGAAATCAAGACACACCAAGGGATGACTTGCCTGCACTGATGGTGAAAATAAAGAACGTTGCATAGCTTCATGCCGGCGTGGATGTGATTTTGTTTAAAATAACTAGCACGAAACATTTCAACATGTCTGTTACTGTAACTGTTTCCCACCTTGGCTTTTGTATGTGACGTAATCACATACTTGGAGTATTACATTACAAACAGTCATGAAACTTTAACAAATTTTGATAAGCATTATGACAATACATGACAATATGTATTGGTGCTATTAGCAAAACTTAAATTTTTTCTCATCAAGTGAATGTCGAAAGCACATTGACTAGGGTCAAACAAGTCCATATGGAAACATTTCTTTTAACATTTCCTGGAGTAGACAATATTTGATGTAAAATATTTCGTACACTTTTTCGTACTGGTACTAAAATCAAAGGTCAGCATACCTGCGCCTGTCCTGCCGACGATGCCAACCTTTTCCATAGAGTCTACATTAAACGTGATACCTTTAAGGGCCAGTGGAAGGTTATCCCGATAACGTATTGCCAAATTCTCTACATGAAGTTTACCATGTGAAGGCCAATTATCAGGTGGGCGATGTTTTGGCGTTTCCGATGGTTCTTCTGGCGTTAGGGTCTTTGTCATGCAAATGAGTAGGTAAGAAGTTTTTAATTTATGTTGTCAAATTATTTAGACTGCTACTGTTATAATACAATATCTGTCTCTCTAATTCAATGGTGCACCTCATCACTTACATAAATACAGTATACAACATAAATACAGTTTCACAAGAATATAAAAGTCAGATAAAGTGTTGTCAACATTAAAGGCTGGCCCAATAATGAAAATACTGTCCATCTGCAGAGCAAACTATTAAAACATAAATAAGTAGTGTGGTATTATATGCATCATACAATGAAAGACTGATACCACGCAGAGCCAGAATGTCACATAAATGCTTGAATAAGTGAAAAAACTGATGTTAGAAATATGATTGTGTGCCAGAAATAACTTGTGTTGAACAAATGTAAACCTTGCTCCAGTAAGGACAGTACATGAGTCTCGAATGCAACCGGAAATAAGCATGGAGGGCATAGACTAAAGTAAACAAAAGTCAAAACGCATGGAGGGCATAGACTAAAGCAAACAAAAGCCGGAGAGGAGAAATAGTTATAACCATAATGACTGTATTACTGGCCATAAATTAAATCCCAATATAATATCCAAACGGACTGCAACCGTTCAAGACATAAGTCAAATTTAGATCGACTCACTTGGAGGAGCAGCAGAATTGCAGGTAATAATTTTGTGTTCCTTTTTGACAATTTATGAATTATATTTACATGACAAAAATTCAATGCCCGTTATAAAACAAAAAATATGATCCAATGTGCATGATCGTCGATGACCATTATAAACCTATCACTATAACATCGTCGTTCAACGAAATAACAGGATTGTCTGCATTGACGTGCTCTGAAAACTATTTTGTATTTCCACACGCAAAATACACGATACAAATACCTTCAGGTAGTGGTAAATTCTTTCCACAGACGTCATCCTTGATTCAGCATCACCCGCTAGGCGAATACCAAACTGAAACTGACCTGCGAACTAATTAACAAGTTTAATGGTTGGGATTAATGTATTGACTAGACAAATAAGTAAATGTCTGCTAAATGTACATGTAAATGATAAACCAAAAACTATGTTTTTTTGTGTTTTTCAACGTTTTACAAAAATTCATTTGGAATCTAAGAGGCTTTTCATTGACATAGCTCATGGTTATTCGATGTGCCGACTGCAACACATCAAAAGCCCTGTAAATTTTTAAAATGATGAAATTAACTCATCCATAATTGGTGGACATGACTTGGATAGGATAATTCGTTTCAATCGTATGGTTTTTTTCACTGAAGAAGAAATAAATAAAAGAATCGATATGAAAATGACTCAAAACGAAATTAAAATTAATTAGAAACCCCCGTAAAAGATGGGTTAAACGAGATTTTAGCAAAATACCCGACCTAAAAAGCACAAGACCCGTTCACTGGTACGCATCCGTACCAGTGAGCCTCATGAAGCCAGCTGCGTGAACTAACATCTAATGTTCCTCTGTTTAGTGTGAATGTCTTTAATCTACCTGAATGTGTAAGATACTTTTCATGTCGGTGTCTTCTTTAAAATTCAACATATTTGGTTCCTCGCAAGATATTGTGACGAAATTCCGCACGTTTGAAAACAGAAGAACCTTAAGGTAGCATTTACCTGTACTGAATAGGACAGCGCAACTCCGATAAGTGTTGGTGAGACCATGCCTCGAGTAAGGACTGCCATCAGCCCCGTCAGTAAGGCTGTCATTATGGCGACAGTGTCTATTCGTACACCTGACCAGTGGCCACAAAGTAAAAATGAAGAGAAGGCCACTGTGTTCTTGTCCAGGTGTTTGGCGAACCTTAGTGTAAGAGGAAACAGAAATATGCCAAAATCTTGCACTGTTCTCATAATACATTTAGTGTGATGAACGAAGTAGTAAGAGAACTTCTTAAACTGCTGAAAGCCAATTACGCAGCTACTGCGTTTGCGGTTTAGTAATTGACATGGAAAAAGAAAAACGTGAAAGAAGTAAAAATAAAAATAACTTAAAGTACAAGGCCGTTGAAGTAAAAAGCTAAAGATTTAAAATCAGCTCTTTCGCAGGGTATCTTTGCAACGTTAGTGATCATTTACCAGGTGTATTAATAGGTTATAGATAATAGGTTATGGAAACTAAACTCACTTTGTTTTAAAATCATATTCTTTTTCGTAAGCATGAATCGTTGGAAGACCTTGCATTGTCGAAGTTACGTGACAGAACCATGGTGATCGAGTGAGGCTATCCAACCGTTTGCAATCACGCATTCCATGGTGATAATATTTGAATGTGAAAATGATTATCAAGGCGAAAGGTATCAAGGCTATCATCATCCATGGAAACACGATCAGTATCGACAGACATGAGAAAACGGCTGTGCTCATATAGACAAGCATGTTCTCTATTTCCCTTGACAATGAAACATCAACTGAAAGAGTACGAAGAACAACTGGTTAACACTGAAAATTGTCACTTTTACCCTCTTTCTCACATTCGTCCTGCTTGAGTTGAAAAACCACGTACAGGGCACATTATTGTAAGGGCAATAATACCTAAGTTGCAGTTATTCGCAACATCACAACCTTTAGGGAATTTTGAACATCAGGAGCTTTACTTTTAATTGAAAACAGCCTACTATAAATATACACGATTGACTCAGATCCAGTCTGTTAATAGAGAATTTACATTTAATCAGTGTGACACAAAATGTAACTTATACCATACTCCTCGCAATTTCACTCTAACGAGGCTATTTAACTTCAAAGTAACCACCTTCCCTCTGTTGTTTCAGTAGTATCCTTAATTTGACTTGATGTTAATTTCATTGGCAAAATACGAATGGAAATTGTAGACTCTCACTGGTTCAGTTTTTACGTGTGTTCAACTTTGTAGAAGTCTGCACCTTTATTGACTGTTCATTTCTAACTAACAACATGCGTGGTTACAACACGTTGTTCAGTCGGTCAAAAGTCAATCCCTTTTTCATACGAATTACCTTACACAAAATCATAACGTTCCGCTTGGTACATTTGTAATCATATATACTCACATACGTTTGGTACCCACATATTCACTGTGATTTCAACATAGAAGGTTAACATTCTCTTGACAATCACATCTACCGACATTACAACACAGTCGGCGACATTCTGTAGTTCACAAAATTAGTCAGGTGTTGAAGCAAAACTTACACATTAAAGCGAAACTATATGGGTAGTTTTGACTGCCAGAGAACCAAATTTATGCTTTTCGCTGCAATGATGTGTTGCTATTGTAGCTCCTGTTCGTTGTGTACAAGTATGTGTATGTCATATTAGTTAACATAGCCATTACAAATCTTAATGTCTTTGTCATGGCCCAGGTCTATATTTCCCTGTACAAATAATTACTCACAAATTGACAAAGTACAAAATGAAAGGCACTATAGTCCTTTCCATAGACGAAACTTTAGGATTTATGCACTCCCGGTTGTCAGACAAACAGGTTATGATTGGTTTCTCGAATGTAGCAGAGTGCGTAATATACGAAGCCGTTCTTTCTGTTAGGAAGTTGTCAAATATAATTTAAGTTCACCTTCATCCTGGTCCTTTGAGAATCTGTTGATAATTCTGCCTGATGGAGTAGTATCAAAGAAACTCATCGGACTTTGGAAGACCTTCTTAAGCAGTTGATCATGTAAATTACTTGATGAATGGAAGGTCGCCTGTAAAGAAATGTAAATTTGTTTGATGGTGACTAATGAAAGGTAATTTTTTCTAAGCCATGTCTCACATTCAAATCCGGTAATATCAGTCATACTTCTATTTTCTCATGGTTGCCAATTATCATATCCAGGAAGACGTCAAACAAAGTTAAAATAAACGATAGAAAAATTTAATAACAGTTCTCTCAGGTAATTTAAAAACAGAAGGGGCTCACCAATAATTCTCTAGCATGACTATTGTTGGATCTCAAAAGCAATATTACGAGCTTTTCCACATTTCTTGCATTCAGTAAAATGCATGATAAGCTTTATTCTCATCTGCTAAAGTCGCCCAAAGACAAACACTTGAATTATAACGATATTATGATTAGATCACATCAGCAATGTTATTAAAGCGGTGTATCCTGAACAACTCTACAAGATTAGAAATAAGGTCATAGTCAGGTCACAGTTTTGCAACAATATAGTCGCCACCGTGGATATTGACAACCGCAAACACTGAGAACATAATACGGTAGACAATTTTTCAGCC
This sequence comes from Ptychodera flava, assembly GCF_041260155.1. Classification (NCBI taxonomy): domain Eukaryota; kingdom Metazoa; phylum Hemichordata; class Enteropneusta; family Ptychoderidae; genus Ptychodera; species Ptychodera flava. The sequence continues at coordinate 20,435,895 of NC_091946.1, read as the reverse complement.
ATGGTCAAATTTAGCAAGGTGTGATTATGACTTCGAATTTGATTGCTTTGCAATGTTGCAATATTTGTGTCACTTTGCTACAATTTTAACGAGTGTAACATGCTAGCAGGGTACGCTTAGCCATATTGGGGACACCTGGTACCGCCACTTCTCAGCAACTGTTCAGGATGACACTTTTAATATAGTTTTCCTTTTGTTTGTGGACTGGCAAATTATCTACCATGAATGATACTGATTATTAGACCTGTTTTGATTTCATTCTTTGAAATATCATTTATAGGCACTAGAAGGCCACTGACACTTACTTTAACATATGCCACACATCGGAGGACAGTAAATAGTATTAGCGCAGCCAGTATACCCAAGAATACATAAACATAGAACATCATATCTCTATCTTCTCGTTCATAGGTAATGCCATCTGCTGTCTCGGTACCATTTATTGCCGTATTGGTACCCTGTAAAAACAAGAATTCAAAAACATGGTTTGACATTTTTTGTTGTTAAACGTGATTGCTTTTATTACGTGACGTACAAGTCCGGTCTGTGTTACATAACCTCACCCTTTCCGTTTGCTGAATAATCCAGTATGCCAACCACCAGGTGCAACCTGCGTTACTGCCCACTGCAAGAAGAAACAACAGCAACACCAATAGAACAACTCCATATCCACCAGCCATCTTCACGTAGCAGTGGTAGGTCTTCCAACTAATGCTGCCTTCTGTTTTTTCTTCCGCGGTCATCAGCTTGCCTATATGTTAATGGATATATTTTTATTTTGCTAGTTTTAAAAGCTGGATGTTATTATAGGTGATTTACTAAAAATATATCGAGAGCTGTGAAATACTATCGCGCGCCTTTCACGTCGTAAGTTATAATCCTCCCCTAGTATTTCAACAATAAAATGGAGTCTTTATAGTGTATCTAGTGAGACGCGAATGCAAAAACAATGTCATTTGTAAAGATGAATTTTCGGTTGTGCTGCCTATTAAAAATTTATGATTTCTATGGATCAGATACTACATATCGAAGCAAATGTCATCATTACTAAATGAAAGAGCTCATAATACTTAAAACTCATTTACCTCTATGACAGTGTTTGAATATAATGTGTCCATTTTTAAAGCGTTGCTCTTTCAGCACATGTAGCATTTTGCTATTTTTTTAATATAATATTCCATGCATCTATTTGCGTTAATTGTTTAAAACAAAGCTGTGTCCGACAAGTTCACATAGTACCATGTTATGACCACTTGCAGGCAAAGGTCATGTTTACTGAATCCTAATAATCGGAAATTATCATTACTGACTCGTTTATCGACATTTACTATTACTTTACGGTGAACTTTGACAAATATACATTGCAGCGTCTAAATGCACTGAACTCACCATCAACTTTCTCATTACTATCAGAAAACTTCGTACTTCGTTCTGTCATCCCCATTGATTCGTATTTCGTTTGCTTATGAAGTCCTCCTGAATTCCTTAACCTTCGCCCATCAAAATCCGGGTTGTGTTCATCCGTCGAATGTTCACGCCTGTGAGACGTAACCTTTCCTTGTGAACTTTTACTAGATTTGTGAATAATTTCTTGGTTACTGTCAGCGTTACCATTATGTTGAGTGTCATCAACAATGCCGTTTTTATCTTCATCAGAGTGGAATGTCTTGAGTAACGCAGAGTATTGACCATCAGCTGCTACAAGTTGAAGATGAGTTCCAGATTCCAGAACTCGACAGTCCTTCATGACGTAGATGTTGTCACAACCACTGAGATACTAATTTACAGGGGATGACAAGAAACCACATTTTCAAACCTCGCTATGCCTACACAACATTTGCTATGATTACTCTTAAGAACAGACTATGGTATATCTGACCAAACAAAATCTGTTTAATAATCGCCCATATTCTTCTGAGGAGACACATTAAGATTAAATTATAATACAAGCTGTGTTGCTACTGTTGATGATGAGTGAACAAATATAGGATCAATCTTAGTTTCAGTTCAATAAGCATCAACAAACAACTGATTAAACACTGTGATGTTCCTTTGTCGTCTTCTTACCACTGTGGATAAAAAATGTGTCTTTTACTTAAGGAAAGTCTGCATAGTTACCTACCTGAAGCTGATGGGTTACAAAAATCACACTTTTTCCTTTTAGGGCTCCCCTTATGTAGTAATTGAAAATATGCTGTCCAACCTTAGCATCGACTGCACTTAATGGATCATCAAGAAGATAGATGTCACGATCAGCATACAGAGCTCTTGCCAAACTGACCCTCTGTTTCTGACCACCACTCAAGTTTGTACCTCTCTCCCCAATCTGTAATTTCACCAGCATTTTTTTTAAATATAAGGAGATACTAAAACATGTATTTATGGCTAAAGAGAATGTACAAATACTAATACATTGATTAACATTTCAATACTTTTATCAGTTTTGTTTCATGATCTTGTGCAATTTAACATCTAATCATACCTCTGTAAGATCTCCGTTTGGTAGTTGTTTTATATCTTCTTCCAGAGCCGAAGCAAACACTGCAGCTTTATACCGTTCCTGTTCATAGCGCTCGCCAAATAAGATATTTTCTCTGAGAGTATCATTAAATATCCATGCTTGCTGAGACACATAGGCTATGGTGCCGTCAATCTTCACTTCCCCGGATGTTAATGGCATCTGTGACAAAATGGCTGAAATAAGGGATGACTTTCCACTCCCAACACTACCACAGACACCGATGATTCGACCCTGTCAAAGCAAAATAGATACATGTAGCAGTTATCCATTTCAAGTGCATACTTTTACTGCAAACTCTTGTAAATTTCGACGGAAACGGCATATAACGTTTGTGATTTCCCTTCAATAGAGAAATTTTGATTCTTATGTATGTCATGGAGCAAATATTGCCATAACGCCGCCAATAGTTGTAAAAAAGAAAAGATGGCAATAGTTCAGAATAACTTATTGCAGCCTTTATCAATTAAATAGATACTTGAACAATACCTTGTTTAAAGTTAGGTCAATATTAAACAACCCGTTTATGCTAGTCGCAGAACTGTGATTTTCAACGTTACTGATATCAGCGCTTGTAGACAACAACTTTTCTTCCCTGTCTGGTTTTGCTCCTTCGTCACCATTTTGTTCATTTTTGTCCCAGGCGAATGTTCCTTTGCTAATGTGTATAGCGACATGGTCATCGTCGGGTTTGAGTGTGTGCGATTGAGGTTCTGCTGTCTGCAGGAATATCTTGGGGGAATAAAATAAAACAGATAAATTTCAATCTCTTTGAAAACTTTTGACTGATTTATTTGAAGTGATTTAACAGATTAATATTAAATTATTTTATTATACTTCCTGAACGCATATGGATGAGACCCAAATATTAAAATCAGTTAGACACAGATAAGTCTGTACTGATCTGTTCAAATGCATGGAAAATAATTATAATCTTTACCTGCATCCTTTTAGCAGCAACATAGGCTTCACTTAACACTTTCATTGCTTTTGGAGCTGCAATTAGTGCCGATCTCGTAAGGGCAAACATTGCCACTACAGCGAAGGCCTTTAGGTTGAACAAAAACGAAAATCAGTTGTTATTACGACATGCATCTTTTGGTGATTGTAGAGCCATGAATGTTTTATTTGACACGACCACTTCTAATTTTAACTATAAGCCATGTAAATTTTAATTATAATTCGTTTTGACTAATGGCAAACATGCGTACCAAATATAAAATTGACAGTGATGTGATGTGAAATATACTGATATTGACATTCATGAAGCAGATAATATACATTATATGCTGAATACAAGAATTTGGGGACCGAAAGTAGATGATTTTTGTTCAACGTCAGGAGTCAAATTATGCACATTGCGGCCTGTTCAGACTGTGTGTTAGAGTAAGAGTTAATGCTTACATCGGCTCAGGTCTGGCCGACAAAACCGTCTCAAAACTGAAACGTTTCAGGACCACTAAGAACTGTTCACATGTCATGTGTATGCCAGTATTTGATGTGAGATTTTCAGAAGTGTTTCAATGGACCCTGTGTGAACACGATATTATGACGGGTAAACAAATCCGGAGACTATTCCCTCTCAGGTACAGTGAAACTTACCGAAGCTGCTGTAAGATCATTTCCCAAGGCAATGTGAATCACAAAGGTAACAGCTATTGCAATACCCTGTACCATTGCATTTGAAGCCCAACTCATACTCTCCACAAAGCCAGCGATTTGAAGGATTTTCTTTTCCTTTTGTCTTATTTCTAGATATATAAAACATATATTTTATTCTTCCTAGGAAGTGAATCTGAAGGATAGTCCTCGCTTTGAATTATTGAACTATGTTTCACAATATTTGGTTTTTTGACACCAGTATATATCATGTTGGTTGCTATGAGGCGAGCAAAGTAAATCAGGTAAAAATGTGTGCTCGATTCGGGAAAATGCTGAAATTCGATAGAGTACATGTGACTGAAACAAACATACTTCGTTCAGAAAAACAACCACCAACGCGATATCAAAGGATGCATATTATGACATGAGCTGAAGCAAACACCGAAATGGTACGTAAAAGCATACGCAACGAAGTGTCAAGTTTTCGCAAATGTAGTGTATGCTTAAAAGTTTAAACAGGCCGATATCAATGCATTTCAGACGTAATGATCATTTAAGAGAAAATTTGCATGATTGTGCAATCTTTCTGCAGCATTGTGGACTGACCTGTAGAGTAATGGTTGATAACGCGATTATGCAAGAATTACAATACAATCTTGACCCTCACACACATTGGCCATGAAGAAAAACGCTCTCAGACTGATCACATCAGACTCACCCAAATAACTACTTACCTGCAATTTTCTTTGTAAAGGGTTCCTCCCATGCATACATCTTGATAAGTTTGATACAATTGGTCATTTCGCTTACCATACGTACTCTGGTATCGGTGATTCTGACTGCTTTCCACCGAAAAGAACCAAGAAGTCGTGATAGCATGGCCTGCCAATGAGAAAGGGAGTCACAAATACGATTTGAGCTAATAAACTTTGATTTCTACTGATTGGCAAAGTTTAAGATCTAGAAACATAATATTTACCTGAGAAAATTGTGTGGAAGAGTTCATGTCACGCGAAATATTTATTGTCTTAACGTACAATACTACTTTAGAGGACAAAAGTACTGCAATCGCCTTGCTTTGAAGGTTGGGAATTTAGCCCAGCGGTTTCGAATGCCTGCGACTTTACTAGGTGAATCGGTGCAATACGTTGTGAGTTAATAATTTACTGAAATTAAGTGCTTAGGCGCATGCAGGTGAGTGAAAGCAACTCATGAACAGCTCTTTGTATGGTGAGACTCGACCTTTGACATAGAGGGAAAATGGGCGACTTCCTTTAGATGCTCGGCCAAAAACTTCGACATGAATATCCAATGTTTAACGGGGACATTGCGATTTAATAAATTCATTGCATTGATTAAACTTTTGTCTTTACATCGTTGTTTATAAGCGTTTCACAGAAGGAAATGAAAGTAATGTTGTAATAAGACTTGGTAGTGTTTATTGCCTGCATGTCCTTACAAGGCAAACTATAGTATGGAAATGGTGTGCCCACACTCTGACAACTTATTGTAATGGTATATATGTTTATATGTCGTGCCGTACATTTGTGAAGTGTTCGTGTCATTCATAATCATTCTTGTACAGACCTACGAGGAACACGCATTTAAGAAATCTTGAACGTTTTCCTTTCATATAACTTGCATCATATTGGGAAGATTGACTTCTTCTGTGTGAATGGCGGACAACTTCGCCATCGCATGTTAATCATCAGTTGTTCGTAGGACTTCACCATAAACGAAACATACTAACTTTTTGAAATATTTGTGCTCGGTCGTATTGCATAGTTTCTTTACAAACTTCCGGGAAAGGAAATGAGAATGATCAAAAACAAGACAAGGTAGCGCTCATTACCTGCAATGCCCATGTGAGGAAAAACAGAGAGCTCCCACATAGAGCCGCTGGACCCAATACATACGTCGTATATATCACAGTCAGAAGCAAAATTAGTGGTCCATTGAAAACAAAATGCACTTGATTACAAGCGTCGACCAAGCGATCTCCGTCATTAGTGAATAGATTTATAATCTGCAGCAAAAGTATACGGAATATTGTTGTCAAAAACAGCCTTTGAATTGTGACCTTCATGGACTGAAATGCGACTAATTTATTCAGCATATATTGAATGACATGCATGAACAATAGAACAGTTCTGCCAATGATCCCTGCCGGCGATATTACACACTTTAAAATGATTATACATATTGTCAATTACCGTTTTGATCTGTTTTATATGACCCTCTGATTGTTGAATACAAATCACACACAAATGCTTTCCCTGTTTCGGGATGATTATAAATACATCTTATGCAAACAATTGATGTCTCGTGGTCTACTGACCAAACGATACAAAATATTGAAAATATCTAGAAGCTGTCATTTAAAAGGAATCTTAAAATATTGTGCTATTTTGTTCATGACACTTGTCTCCATTTATTTACAATGTGTAAATGGCAATAAATTCCTTTCAACTGAACATTAAGGCGACCATATTGGAGGAGAAATGATCACTATGATTTATGGGACGTCAGTAATTAATTGTATTCAAAACTACATTGGCATATTTCGTGGTTAAATATCTCAAAAACTGTTAATTTGATCAGAGATGCCTTATGTTCGGCGCAAACAACCACTTTGGAGACTTCATTACAACTATTGTCAACAATCATTCAAAAAAGCTTAATTAATGTATGTGTAGTTCACTACACATCGGAGTACATAGTGCATCAACAAATATTGCATGATTTGATATTTATTTTCTATAAGTTAATCCCTTGTGTAATAAAACGTTCTTAATGTAAAGCTTATTATATGTCAGGCAATCCAGCAATGTAGTACATAGTATATGCATGTTTTGTGCAGTTTATTATTTCTGTTAAAAGACAAGTCTACTGGTTATGTTTGTGCGAAAGTGTATGATTTAATTTGCAGGTCAATTTATGAGATGTATGTAATAGAGAACAAAACCATGAACCCGTAGTCAGTCATCAAATTGCAATGTAGTCATGTTGTGACCTTATCTTACATATATCACCACTTCATTTTAAATCGTGTCTTAACAAAGATAGCGTCCTTGAAAATCGAGCAGCTTACCTCTCCGATAGTTTTACCTTGTAAGTTCCGGAATCTCAGTACCTTATTGTAGATAAGTGTCAAGATAGCACATCGTAGTTGTAGAGCAGTCCTGACTTGTATTTGGTTGGAAGAATTCAGTGCTACTGACTTCATTGTTTCTGACAAGGCAAGTCCAAAGGCCAGCCGTAAGCCGTAAAGTAAATTTGACTCATTGCTCTGAGCATAGGCGATCATTTGACGTAACAACATCTGAAATCAAAACGAAAACGAACTTACCACTGCGTAAATGGAATAACCAGAGAGAGAGAGAGAGAGAGAGAGAGAGAGAGAGAGAGAGAGAGAGAGAGGAGAGAGAGAGACAGGGGGGAGAGAGAGCTCCTAAAACCTAAAAGTGCACTTAGTTTTACTGCCTTTATTCTTACCGCATTGAAGAATGATCCCAAAGAGAAGAAGCAAATACAACCTATAGCAATGCTACATCGCCGTCTAGTGAACTTGACAAACACTAATGGTAGAGATGCTTTATCAATTCCTTTTCTGTGCACTTCATCCTTCCACAGTTCTTCCAATCTATCGATAAATGAGAAAGGGATAAAAGGCGCAGCAGCAGTAATGATCAAAGTGGACTGCTTTCAATAATGATGTTTTTCAACTTCACAAACTATTCCTTCTTGCAATTTCACAGCCCTCTCCTTAGGAATTACGGCTTTACAGATTCGTTTAATTGTTGAATACTGTTAATATTACATTGAAATGTAGATGGTTTGTATTACAGTACTTTACCATTACTAAAGTGTTACCTTTAAACAAGTGCTTGATTATCTTTCTTCCTTTAGTGTAAATATATCTTTGAAGAGTAATTTCAATTTTAGATTTTAATTGGTTTCCATTCGATTTTTTTCGAAATTTGAATTGGCTCAAGATGCATCAAGTAAATAAGAAAGAGGCATGCTGAATGCAACATAGAGTCCTCGAAATTGAGCTTTTAAAATTGGGATTTTAATGGAAGATAAGAAGACTATATGAAGAAGATGTGTCCACATACCTTCTGGCATTGTATTCGGCAGAGTCAGCCTCTGTGCATACCCAAAGGTCGCTCAACTTTAAGCCATGTCGGTATGCTTTCTTTATAAGAGGAGTCAACCACGTTAGGTAAAGAAAGGGGAAAAGTCCAAACCTTTCCTCTGTTAAATATTTCTTATCGCTGTTGACACAAGAAAATTCTCACTTTAAAGTGGTCATAGTAACTAAAAAACTTGAGATTTGTGCTTAAACGTCTTTAGGGCGACGTCAAAAGATCGATGTTTGAAAGAAAACTTAATTGCTTAAGTTTGAGGTGGGGGTTTTTGGCCAAATTAATTTCTGTGCAGTCAAAAACAATTTAACGTCTTTATGGCAAATTTTATGATTTCAAGTCTGTTTTTTGTACGCTAAAACCGATCCAGTCACCTGCATTTTTGTTACTTTATAATGGTTTTCAATTTTTATTTAATTCAATGGTACATTGGTACGTCGTTTGAAAGAAATGTACAGGGTATGAGTCCGCAATGTTTTTCAATTTTAGGTCAGTTAAGTTAGAAGGGGGGATGGGGGGGTCTGAGGCCAAACTTAAGCAATTAAGTTAGATTTATTATATTGAACTTTTGGTGTTGTCCCTTATACAATAAGGATTACCCTCTATCGGCGAAAGGTACAGAATCAACATTTGGAAGACTCAATGTCCATGCTAAGTGGCAGCACATTATAAGATTATTTATAGCACAAGTCAGATTACTTGATATACGATAATATGCACATATACACTAATCAAATACTTAAAGTATACATTAAGTATACAAATAAAATACACAATTGCAGTGTACTTTTGCTCCGCAAAGATCTGCGTTATGCATACTCGTACTGCATAACTGTACGTTACGTTTATCAACACATTGATATGTTCCATATACCACCACTAATGTTGTGTTGCATATACGTCCACATACGTTAATATGCTGAACGTATATCAAGCATTTTACCAAGTGTGAGTGGCTATGTGTTCCCTGACAGGCTATTTCGGGACCAGCCCTGTGATTTAAATGAATACTCGGACTTCACTTTGCTGTTTAATATTTAACAGTCTGTGTTCCGTTGTAGTCTGCAGGTGACAAATCGAAATTTTGCACTGTTAACAATTGAGCAAGGCCTTACAAATCGGCGTCCTTTATCGGTTGAGTGGTTAATTTCCACCGCTTCTTTTTATTATCATCGGCTTCAATAAGTCTGTCTCTGCTGCTGTAGATAGGAGAGCGTTCATCATGATTGATTGACATCTCGGCTCTTCAATTATCTGAAACTTTAACACAGAAAATATAGCAGTTTACTTAGATAAAATCACTAAATGACTCATAATCAGTTTACTGGTCGTCGTGTTCATTGTACATACAAGCGAATGTTATCCCATAGTAAAGCACGCCACATGCTCATTTGCTCATTGCATGTCCCAATTTGCCATAATACGCCACGAGAAAATATATACGACTTGTCCCTACTGTTTGAAAGAAGTGACGTCAGATGGCATTATTTCCGAAAACTATTTCCCTAGGGAAATGGTTTTCGAAAATTGCCCGGTCACGTGAACATAGCTTGGTGTCGTCTGTCTGTCGCTTTGAAAAAATGGCGTGTGATAAGGGCATGATGAGCGCCCGGGATGAGCAACGAGCATCTGTGTGTAAAACAGCAAGATTTTCTATTTCAACCGGACATGAACTTAAAGAGCTTATTGACAACAACGATTCAAGTTCAACCACGAATGTTATACGGTATGCTAAAGACATTGGGCTTTGTTGTGAAGAAATTGGCACCACTATGAACACTGTTGAGAATCGCCTTGTAAACTTCTCATAATGTATTCATCAAATATTTAAAACAACATAGAAGAGCGTGAGCATGGGGTGTATTACAAAACACCTATAACTTGGTCTTTATTCAGGCTATAGCACCCGTATAGTCCCCTCGTGGTCTTTCGTTACCAGAAATACATCGCTATACCCTATACGGCCTCGGGGAATAGCGATGTGTGTTTCTGGTAACGCATGGCCCCTAGGGGGAATAAACGGGCGCTATAGCGCTCAAGACCAGGTAATAGGTGTTTAATATGACATGAAACACAGTCGCTTAATTGTACTTAAACGGGTCCAAGTTGAGTAAATTCACAGTATTCAGAAAACTGCATCTTTGAGACCTTCGCCAATTGAGACAAAGAAACGTACTTACATGATACTGCCCATACTGTGGAAGTTGACTCGATCGGATTTAACTTCACGAAAATGTCTACAATAAAGACTGGAGATTTAAAAGCCCTTCAAGCCCAAACTATTCTGCTCCCTTACCTGCTGGAAGTATACCTTCTTGCACGAAAAATGCAGAAATTTAGCGACGGTAAATGTGAACATGGATTGAATACAGCTGATGTTTGTTGAGTGTGTTCAAACCTCGTCAGAACCTGCATGATGAAACATTTTTGTGTGTCAACAGATAACGTCTTTAAATTAGGTCATAGGTATATCTTTGATGCGCACGTTGTTTTTACATTTTAAGCGTAGGCTTTCACACACGTGAGTTATCGTGGTATCGATGGACGATTGTCTGTCTGTCTGTCTGTTTGTCTGTGTCTGTCTGTCTGTGTGTCTGCCTGCGGATGCGATATCTCAAAAACCGATGATCAGATTTGAATTAATTCTGGTACTTAGATTCTGTTTGGAAATGAGAATACTAGATTAAGTTCTGCTCGGTGTGGTTAAAATAGTGAGATATTAATATAATGAAGATGTGGGGTACGATATGATTGGTTTACTATGTTGAAAGAATACATATCTGTGGCAGGTACCACATTACATTTCAAACATTTAGAAGTAGTGTAGGAGTAGCTGTATGAAATATCTCATTTGCCAATTTGTCCGAAAGATTTCGGTAAAAACAGGGACGTTAATTTTCCACAGCATCAATTGCGAAGGTGTACTCCTGTAACGCGTTTCGGCAAAAGTGCCTTATTTTACATTTCATTTAAAAGCTTTTGTGGCACGTTACACCTATCCGCGGACATCTACTGTAAAGCCTGTGACTGAAAGCAATTAAAATTGTGTGTGTACCGGCAACGCTAATCACATATTTTGCTTTGTCTGTACGAGAATATACATGACATGAATATGACATATGTTGTCACATTTAACCGTTAAGGAAGAAACAAAATGCCACATACCTCCTATGCTTGGAAATTGCAATTGTGTGTAGCATAAAAAACGTTCTAGAATATTCTCATGCTATAAACTGGTAAAGTATAACCTAACCAAAAGCGAAAATGATGTAATGTTCAGTTTTAGCACCTATTCTCCGTAAATAGCACGGTAGTTTATTGAAATGAGTCGAATTCCGTCATCGACATGCCTACCTTTCTGTGTGCCTTTATATATTTCATTCCGACTCTTTCTCTGTCTGTCTGTCTCAATTTGTATGTATGTATGTATGTATGTATGTATGTATGTATGTATGTATGTATGTATGTATGTATGTATGTATGTATGTATGTATGTATGTATGTATGTATGTATGTATGTATGTATGTATGTATGTATGTATGTATGTATGTATGTATGTATGTATGTATGTATGGACGGACGGACGGACGGGCGGACGGGCATCTGTCAGTCCGTACGCACGCATGCGTGCATTCATGCATGTATGTATGTATGTGGGTAGGTACGTTCACGTCGCTGTTTTTATATAAAAAGTTATGACTTGTTCAATGAGCGATTTTGTGACAGTAAACGTCATTCTATTGAATCATGAAAATGAGCTTAAAGAGTGAAAATCGTGCTACTAAAGCCGCAGGGATCTAGTAAATTTAGTATAACGTCTTATTTTTTGGACATTCGTACATATGATGACGACGACATTCGTCGGGTTACGTTTTAGTAATATCTGAATGTTGCTATTTTTATAAAATGTTTTGTCATATTTCTGTATGAGTTTATTACAGATTCCATGATAAAAAGATCAAATGGCCAAGAAATTGGATTTACAAGATTCCAAACATATTTCCATCTTAATAGGTTCATCAAGAATTAATGGACGTTGTATTTTAGAGATATTTGTTAAAATTGTTTGGCTAAAAATAGCTTTCACTGAATAAAAATATGTGTGATACGATGGGCCAAATTATGTATCTCTCTCTACATTCTGATAGGAATTAAAATGAACAGAGTATCAAGGACGCCGAAGTTGTTATGATAGGACGAGAGTTCAAGCCGGTAACTAGTAATATATCATGCCTAAAAACAGGCCCCTCGACATGGATAGAAGGTAAACGCTAAAAGGTGTTTACAAATACTACAATTCGGCGTTAGATAATTAAATGAGCCAAAAAGCAACGTAAACGTTATGAAATATTGCTTTAGAGCTATAGGAAATTGAAATGGTGCTTCGTCAAACTAGCGTTTCAACTGTTTATATTCGGCCCTTTTCCACTGTTACTGTCAAGTACGCATTCTTGGAATCCCTCTCGTTAACGCCGAATTTCCGTTCGATATTGGACACTCAATTTGAAAATCTGCTTTCTCTTTTTTTAATGCTTAAAGCAACGTTAAAACGACAAATAAACACCTAAAATACAAATGTTGATGTAATGTAAGATGACAGTGTTGCGCTCGTAGTTAGGGAAATGCGAGTTTTGGTACCAGTCTAGATCGTAATACTTTCAGTTACTCAATCTGGCACACCAAGATGGTGATCGTAGCACCACTTTAAATCTTTATTTCAAGATGGCAACTTGACACTCCACGTCTAAAATGGTAAGTCGTCAGAGTACATTCACTAGAAATTATATACTTTTCTAAACTTATATAACTACAAAATTATGCAATGGTCATTAGGGCATATTTTCCGCCAGTCTTTGATTGTTTCTTAACATTAAAGTGGCACTCCCACTTGGTAACATTTTTAAAACACATTTTTAATGCCAACGGTCGATATTTGACGTGGCGACTGCGCGCGGATCGCGAGATATCGATAAAAACATGTCATTTCCCGAGCGTATTTTTCACATCCCGAAGTTTTACGATCGTTTCTGATTATGACCCGAATTCCCCCGAAGGTTTGTTGTTGTGCTGATTGACGATATTCTAGGGAGTCCATAATAAGTTCGAACGATGCAATTAATTTACCTCCCACTGCGAAGACTTTATATACAGCATTATGCCTTTACCTCAGGTAAGTTTTTTTAAAACTTCTCCTTAGTTTTTGTTGTTTTCATTATTCTCAATCAGTTGTATTATATTTTAACCAATACCACATAAATATCAGTTTTTACGTGTAAAATATTAGCCGCCTCTGATGACTACATTTTGTCGTCTGCCACACAGTTACGTGTGGTTCGCCGTGTGGATGCATCTATGCATACCAGGCGGCGGCCGCTACGTATCAAGCGCACGTAACTGTGCTAGTCACCTAGCGAATTCTGGTGGAATCAGCAAACATTGTTTTTCATTCTTTTGCTAAGTCAGTAAAACTCAGCTTCTCCCAGGGGGCAGGACCGATCACCGACGCGAGAGGTACTGTGGCTTACAGCAGCGTCAGCGTAGACTCGTACTCCATAGTTTAGTTGACAATGGCCCCAGTGCCGAACGTTCGATGTTCGGGCGGAAGCTGAATTTAAGTGGGCCAAAAAGATTATTTAAACTTTTACTTTTTTGAGGACATGGTTTTATCAATATCTCACGATCCGAGCGCAGTCGCCACGTCAGATATTGTCCGTTGGCATTAAAAATATGTGTTTTAAAAGTGTGACCAAGCGGGAGTGCCACCTTAAACATGATCACACCATGGAATATCCCGTACTCGATTGTTCTCATTCAAGTTTTACTATGACGCTATCTCCTGTCTCCTTCTCGAATGATCTTGAACCAACCTTCACACGCCTTGGCCATGTGACAGACGCTTCGTGATAACATCTCCACAAGAGAGGGCGTTACAACGGATTTTATCCAGTGCGGGTTTAGATCTCGATAAATATAGCACACGTTTAGTGGCTCGCGCTGTATGTCACGCAATGTCCCAAACCTCAGGTATATCACCAGCGGCGGAGGGTTTCAGGGGTTTATTGCTCAACTTAGCGGGTCACATTAAGCACTCGATATATGCTTCTTGGCCTTTCGGCTATAGCTCCGCTTAACGAGAAGTTATTAAACCAGCTACAACAAGTATTATTATACACCTACTGCCGTAACCTATGGGAGTTTGACCGTCCAATAACTTTCCGTATTTTGTATAGTACGCGGAGTCCCGAATACGGGAGACGCGCGACGCGCCTGTTTGACCTTTATCCTAGCGATTATCGGATGTAAACAAACTATTTTACGGTGAGTTATAGACATAATAACAACTTCCACAAAATGTATTCGTAACATAAGGTTTAAAACACGCTAAACACAAAACTGGGTCTAAATGCAATTGATTTTTATTTTTAAAAATAATTAAATTGAAAACATTCAGAGAAGTTTGCTTGTACTGCACTGAAAATTACATTGGCTTCGTGCCAACCAAAGGGACTTGTATGTAGATCGCGCGCGTTCCACTCATATCGCGCGTGCCGCATCCTCAAAATTTACCATAGAATTAGTTTATACGGACGATTAATGGAGGGAGGTGTATAATAATAGGGTTATACACAAAATACGGCCCTGTATGGACTCGGGCTCAGTGATTGACGTATTGGACTCGCCTTCGGCTCGTCCAATACGTCACTCACTGAGCCCTCGTCCATACAGGGCTGTATTTTGTGAATAACCCTATTGTATTCGGACATTTTACACCATACATCGTTGTATACCCTACGGGCATCCTTTGCCTTTCGTAGCACAAGACAGCTCTTTAGGATATTTTATCACAGGAATCTACACAAACATGTTTAAATAATGCGTATTTGAAGCGATACATGCAATTTTACTCATTACCTATTTGCATTCCCGATGTTAGGCAAAATAAAAAGTGTCATAAGGCTGTTGTCACAATTAGATGGTTATCAAAAAGAGTTAAAACCTTTATCATTTTCATAACAACTAACACCGATGTCAACTATTCTTTAGTATATGATGGTAGCTTCAAAAGTTGAGCTATTGATCGACCTCCCCATGACAAAAGAGCATCGAGTTACTTCCAACATTTTGACATAGCCACTGCAGTGAAAGACCAGTAATAACACCGGCGTAAAAATGCTTGAATCATATACCACGTCAATAAAACATTTCGATGGATTCAAAACGCAGTAAAATAGAAATCTGCATTTACATAGTAATGATGGTCCTAATCATTAGTCTTTGCTTGTAAAGAGATAATCAATCGCCCGAAAGAAAATAGTAACACCATTAGACCATTCATGTAATCTATTTTTTCTGATATGTTGTAGAAGAGTTGCGTCTCATTTTCGTCCACTGAAAGGGATACAGTCCTCGGAACTGAGCCCAAGGTCGTATCGGATCCATACGATCAATATAAACACTGTATCCAAGGTATGATGGTGATTGATGAAAGTTAAACATGTCTGTCATAATCTACATTATATAATTGAAATGTTGCAGCTGGAATGATGAGACGTATCTAAATATCGTGCACGAAAATCATTGTTTGTGAACAAGAAACTCGCACAGACGCAGTTCCTCGACGGTTTCCTTTTAATTGTCACTGTAATGGTGCGACATTGCCGTCAACCCAAATTAACGACGTCGAAAACTCTGCATCCAGGTTTATGGTTTGTCTGTCCGCTAATAAATCAAGTACCATCTCCTCAATGGATATTGTTCAACGGTTCAGGCCAAATAAGCCCTTGCCTTCTCTGTGGCGCTCATCATACCACTAAACCAAGACTCGGGGTTGGCCAGAAGGGTTGATGGACTATCGTACTCAACTACCTGCAGTGAAGCGACCAAAAAAGCTTTAGAATACCTTTTGAAAATCGCACTGTTCAATGCATAACCTTAGCAACATTTCAACGCTGCTTATGGAACTCTTTCACGGTATAGAATTAAACATGATTATTTAAATTACGACTTCTATTTTGATTTAGTTTTGTGTAGTATGGACTTATAATAGTTTGATGCCTATGTATTTCGCGATAACGATACCGAAATACTGGTTAGTGTCAGTATATTGTTGTAACCTTTTATATTATTGATCGGCATATTGTACTTAGATATTTTTCTTTAATGTCAATTTTTATGATTTTGTTATCTCTGTACGATTTCAGACCTTGTCAATGATACCATGTTTCTGGGGAGATCCATGATAGTATAAAATTTCAATGAAACTTCAAAAGAAAGCAAACAATATAAAATCTCACCTTTCCTCTGTCCATTACGAGTATTTTATCACAATTGAGAACAGTGTTAAGCCTATGGGCAATTATGAGCATCGTGCAATTTGTAAATGCATCTCGCAGCGTCTGTTGTATGAGACTGTCTGTCTCTGTATCAATGGCCGCTGTTGCCTCGTCCAAAAGCAAAATCTGGAGAGAGAGAGAGAGAGAGAGAGAGAGAGAGAGAGAGAGAGAGAGAGAGAGAGAGAGGAGGGAGGGAGGGAGGGGTGGGGAATTAAACGTCAACCTCAGATGTGACCCTCAAAGTCTTTGTTACTCTAATACCAAAAGTTTCGATATACTGAAGTTTCGTAACATGAACATATATCACTTTACTAATATAATCCATCTTCCGCCTACAATTGCAGCACATCTTGTAGATTTAGTGCTTGAAATTGCTTTGAACTGAAAAGAATTATCTTTGCATAAATTATGACGCATTTACCTTGCATCTCCTAAGCAATGCTCTTGCCATACAGATCAGTTGTCTCTCTCCCACTGAAAAATTTCCACCATTTTCAATGACTGGAGCTTCTAGTTTTCCTTCCAGATCACGAACCTGAGATGAATAATCAAGCGGCTTTCATGTTTTAAGATTGGTACTCATTTTACGATTGATTGACTAGAATGAATTGTATAGATATCTGGATGGTTTCTCGGGCCTCCGAAAAGTATTTTGAGTCACCGAGGACTTGGTTCCCCGTCGTGTTTGTTCCCAAAACCGATTTTGTAATCAGTCATAAGGTACAGCTTGAGAGCAAGGAAGGTCGCCACAACACGAAGCTATGCCAGATCTTCTAAACCCATTGATCAGACAGTGCCGGCAACATCTTACATCTATTAACGTAACATGGGCATCCACAATCACACAAAGAAGATATATTTCTCACCATATGTTTCAAATTAGCTTTTTCCAAGGATTGCCAAATTTCGTCATCGGAATATTCATCAAATGGATCCAGATTATATCTGCAGGACGATTTACATACGAGAATAAATGAAGCAATATAAGTTAATCAACTGCAAGACAAACTGTAACAGCTTCTCCTGTTAAACTTTCACACCTTTTACCAAGGTCTTGAGTTTGCCTAGATAACCATTGACTGTAGCTGTCCGACAATTATGAACGAAACAGTTCTGCAAACGGTATGCATTTCGTGGAAATTATGATATTGTATAACAGTGTACACTATTTTTGTCTAACAAGATATTCAATTACTTTCCATCTTCATTTGATATTGAGATCATAATCGTATTGTTCAAAAAGACTGTGAAAGTAACCAGCTGACCGAAATATAAACCTGCACCACAGGGTCCTGAAAAATAGGTTATAGATAAAAAAAACAAACACAGAGCGGAAATCTCCTTGTGAAGACATCTTGAAGGGAGCTAAAGCACATCATAGGGGACAGTAGTTTGATATCAAACAACGTTTCCTATTAGTGCAAGATGCGAGGTATAATGATATTCAAATATGCAGATTACATTAATGAGCATTGTTTCGGTATTAAAATCTATGCTAATGACCCTTAATCAATGTAGAATATTCATGTACCTCGATCTTGCATTGTATAAACGTTTCACTTTGTGGATTTCACTGATATGTTCCCATTGATTTCGTGTATGATCATTATTTTAGTTACCGTACGAGACATTGTAGCAAATTTACATCTGCCGAACTCTTAAAATTTCATCGATGTAATTCCTTGATGAACGGTCTATCGAAGGATATATAATCAACTGAGCAGTACTTGGTAGGCTCTACAAAGAAGTATGACTATGCATTGTATGAAAGTGATCCAAGTAGGGGGGTCGTCGATCACAGTTAAACTGACTAATAGTTTTCATTTCCCTTTCGTCAAAATAGCGATAGGTATAACATAATATCTCAGTAAATCAATTAGAAGCCACAAATTTCCTTTGAAATGGGGACAACACCAAATGAATTACTCTATGTGGGGAGAGGGTACTTATGATTAACGGCATTTAAATAGCAAGACGCATCGTGGCGTTTACCTGATTGTTCCAACGAACAAGACGGGGTCTTGCGGAATGACAGACAACCTTGACCGCAGATCGTGTAATCTTATGTCACTTATATTGATTCCATCGATGTGGATTGTGCCAGATGTTGGTTCCACAAGACGGAATAAAGACACACCAAGGGATGACTTGCCTGATCGGATGACGAAAATTGGTAAGGTGACAAATAAGGCTTGAAATGTGTCCTCAATTTGCAACGAGAGCGAACGGACAGACTTATTTAATAGTTTGTTAGTTTAATGATGGCAACCATTACGGGCACCGCTTTCGAGGAGAAATTATTTTTTAAGAAAGATTTTGAATGATATACGTGGGCAATTAAATTTCTAACTGTCCAACAAACGAACGATAATTTTACATGGCTTTGTCAAATCATTAACATGTTAATAATGTGGAGATAGTAGACTCAACTTGATACTGCTTTTAAATTCACTATATATCTGCCTATCAAACGAGTAATGTATGAAATAAAGACTTAAAGTGAAACAAAGTCGTTGCAAGTTACCTCAACACAATAACAAACCTAAAATAAAAAATACTTTGAAGTCTCAGGAAAATTTATCAAACAACAAATTTAATAAACAACAAGAAATACATTTGGGGTATACCTGCACCAGTTCTGCCAACAATTCCAACCTTTTCCATCGATGCCACATTGAATGTGACACCTTTCAAGGCTAGTGGTAGATTATCCCGGTATCGCATTTTCAAATTCTCGATTTGAAGTCTGCCGTCTGAGGGCCACTTATCAGGGGGTCTAACTTTACTTGCTTTTGTTGCTTCCTCTGCCGTCAATGTCTTGTGTGTGCAAGGGAAAAACAGTATTTTAATATGAATCCGGACTGGTTTCTACTTTGCAACACCAGACATGTTTCATCATTCAATACATATAATGTAAAAAACCACTAACAAATACCAAGTTATGAGTCAAATCGTTCAAAGCGAGCTTATATGTAATTGCTCAGGTAGTTAATTGGGTTCATCTCAAATTGGAAAGATTTTGAGCGAATAAAACTTTCAAATGGAAAGAAAAGAGTTGAAATTAATACTTCTATCGGTGCTGATGCTTTAAACAGGAAAAAGGATTTAGGTTTTAAGTCATTCATCTTTCCTATTTCTGATCATTTTCCAGTCTAATCGCTTACGGTGTCAACAAAACCTTTTTTGGTTACTCGTAATTCTACGCCAACAACAGCCTGACAATTTACCTTAAGGTAGAAGTTTATTCTCTCAACCGACGTCATTCTCGCCTCAACCTCCGCTGCCAGCCGCACACTTAGCTGAAACAGACCTGTAAACTAATAATAAGAACAAGGTTTGCACGAAATATTTCTAATTGCCGTTCAGATAATTGTATTAATCAGATCTAAACAAAGAGCTATACATAGGGAATGGAAGGTTCACCTAGGAATAGTTTGTTTCATCGGTATGTATAAACATAGATATGACAACACGACAATCAACTTCAAATGTTTGTTCCAGGTTAAATTTAGATTTAACAATGTTAGTGTGACAATATCTTTGCAAATGGTTTCTAACTTTGTCTTGTTTCATAGCTTTTTTGAAACGAACGGCTGCATATTTTGTTTTACTACTTCTTTTTATTTCTATAAAAATTCCAACCGTACAGCGTTGCGCCGTTAAAGGAAGGGTTACCGACAACTCGTTTTTGTACGTTTATGAGGGTAGAAGGTGCCTCTGAGACAAATATTTTGACTTTAAACTTCACAATACTTTTTTGGTCTACCACTTTTGGTGACATTTTAAAGCTACTGGAATAAATAATGTTTTCACTGGCTTGTTTTTGTTAAAACAGAAAATTTACTTTTTACCCGTAGAGTTAATGCAGGGAAACAAGGGAAAAGTGTTAACATTGCGTTTACAGCCATCTTGAATTTCAAATGTCGATAAAAAATTGGATGTAATTTATTTCTATTGTATCAAAGTTAGCACAATGATCCCTGATTTCTATTCTTGATTTCGAAAGCCAATGGTTTAAAGTTTTCTTATTGAAAGTTCTGCCAAAAGTTTAATTCTTTTAGTCTTGTTCAAGCTGTCCACACGGAAACTTTAGACCATTGTCTTCCAAAGTCAAAAATAGAAAACGGGGATCACCGTGCAAATTTTGGTATTGCAGTAATATTGAACATTATTCCCAAATATTTGATATCCACGCTGTTAACTCTATGATAAAAAATACGTTTTCGAATTTTCACAAAATTAGGAGGGTGAAAACTGTACTTACTACAAGTGGTTGATCAGAAAACGTATTGTGAACATTCGAGTGGTCGATCAAGAGGCGCATTCTACCTTCCCGAAGATTTCCAAAAATAGCAATTACCTGTAGTGTGTACGACAATGCAAGTCCACACAGAGCGGGTGAAATAGCACCATGACTAAGTACCGTCATCAAGGCCGTCAAAAATGATGTGGCTACGGTGATAGTGTCCAGACGAATACCAGCCCAGCGGCCACAAAATGTGAACGACATGAAGGCCACTGTGTTCTTATCCAAGAGTTGAGTAAACCTAGGAGTGGGGAAGTAGCGAGAGCTATTTTGACAAATGCCAATGGACGTCATGTATACATTATTTGACTGGATAAGAAAATATATGCAGGGAAACCCTATTTTAAAACACAGGGAATATCACAGTTTGTTACCTTGGTTAGACATTGCGCCTTTTAAGTTAAAGCTCAATTACGTAACAAGTTAAAATGAAATACACAAGTTGTTAGTTAATTAATGTACAAGCTGAAAAACAATAAATTTGGTATGACTTGTCATTCATTTGTGAAGACTTTTAAGTGATCAGCTGCCCGGGTTGTACCATGAAAGGAAGACAAGTTTTCGAGGAACATACATGTAGTAGGACATGAGAAATTGAAACTTACTTTCTCATGAAATCACCTTGCTTTTGGTAAGCACGTATCGTTTGAAGACCTTGAATTGTTGCAGTCACGTGAGAGAACCATGGCGATCGGCTTATGTTTCCGAGGCGTTTGCAATCTCGCATTCCGTGATGGTAGTATTTGTAGGTGAACATGACAATAAGCACAAATGGTATGAAAGCCAGCAATAACCAAGGAAAAACAATCAAAATCGAGACACACGAAAAACAGATCACGCTGAAAAAGGTAAGCATTTCCTCCAAGGAATTCGGCAACCAAACATCAACTGAAACAAAAAAGAAAATACACTGTTGAAAGAGAAAAACGTTGCATGAAGACTCTCTTCAATACGGAGTAACAATACTATAGTGTTCTCCAAGAAATGTAATACGCAGACGATTGGGTCGGCAATTGTGTTTTTCTTTCTCGGTTGTTCAAATGTGTTTTCACCAAAACATCACATTAGGATTTATGTACGGAGTTCAACATGCTCTAGGGTCAAGGAGTCAAGGTGATATCCTTATAACATATGTACCAATTATTCCACAGACATTACAGTCATTTAGCAGTTGAGGTAAGGTAGTTAGATCCGGTTAACTACAACGGAATTGAATGGTTCTCTGCATGTCAGATGTACCTTACATATTTTTCAAGCAACAACTTGAATGCTTTCTTTGAGAGTTCCTCGGCTATTATACAGACATGCAGCAAATTACATCAAACATTGAAGAGCTAGTGAGAATAAAGTTACTGTATTGCTTTAGTTCCAGAATATTTTCGCTATTCTGTATCTATGCAAGTTACGATGAAAGTTGGCTTTAGTGTTACAATCATTTGACATTACGGAGCAAAAGTCTTGTACATTGCATAGAACTGCCCGTGGTTACACGCCATTGTCTAGAGTTAGCCAAATTTTGTTCCATTGTCATTTTTCTTCTACTTTATGAATCTACATACGAAATAAGGCAGCATACTCATCGAACATCGTAACAAATAGTTAAATCTAGGTCATGAATCTACATATTCCAAAGTTGACATAATTACAGAACGCAATATAAAAATCCTTTCAATGAAATAACGGTTCACGGACTTCCCAATAAAACGAGGATAGGTGCATCTTTGTCTCGTGTTGCTTTCCCCATATGTTTTAAGCCATTAGTCGAAAGTGTTCACTTTCTATAATCTTACCTTCATCCTGGTCCTTTGAGAATCTGTTGATAATTCTGCCTGATGGAGTTGTATCAAAGAAATTCATCGGACTTTGGAAGACCTTCTTAAGCAGCTGATCGTGTATTTTACTTGACGCGTTGAGGGTCGCCTGCAAGGTATTTGTTGGGCATAGTTGCTGGTTTTGTTCATGATCAATATAAACGCGACCGGATATCCGACAATCAATTAATAAGCAGATTTAATTGACAATGACTATATATGTTGGGGTTCGCTAATCATCACAGTCAAAACTTTATCAAGGAAGGGGACACTACGCAATATTGTCATCCATCTACATATACATCCGTGCATATTCATCTGTCCCCTGACAGAGATAAACATATCATAAAAACATCACTTGAGATTTTCACAATATATGACTGGCAAACCAAATAAATAGATGAGCAGGTATTTATATTGCTTTTAGACTTAATCGAATAATCAAAGCCATTTAGTCATATAATCGATATTTGGAGGTCGGACTCGCACCATTCGACTCAACAGTAAGAACTGAAAACGGAATGTATTGACCTTAGCTACTCAACACTTACAGTGACATGCGCGAAACATCGTAGAATAGTAAATGTGATCACGGCAGCTAGTATACCAAGGAATACATATATGTAGGATGTCATTTCTGTATCTTCTGGCTCATAGGTGTTGATATACGCTTCTTCAGTAGAGTTTTCGTTAGTAGCGTTAATGCTTACGTATGTTCCCTGTAATAGATTCGCATAAGCATTCTTATATATTGCTGTTCATTATCACGGTATAGTCACACCAAAATTACGATTAAAATCAAGTGTAGGAGAAAAACATTTAATTCGACAAGTTGACAATGTCTATTTTAATATAAGACATATTTCATACTTTGAGTTGCTGCCTTAGTAGTACACATACCAAACTGGGTACAACATCGGCAGACCTACCGATTTTTCAGCTTTTGCATTTCGACAAGAGACCAGAAAACTTGACAGTCTTCGTCTCGCCTTCCTGTCCAACCACAACAAACGAATCTGTTGTGAAAGGCAAGAATAGCAAAGGCCAAAATATTTCGAAAATGTCTGATGAACAATGCATTTAATATTATGAAGTTTCACATCATTTGATCTCACCATTTCACTTCGCTGGATAATCCAATATGCTAACCACCAGCTGCAGGCTGCAACACTACCCATTTCTAAAAGAAAGAGCAGTAAAACCACAAGAGCTGCTCCGTACCCACCGGCCATCTTTATATAGCAGTGATAGGTCCTCCAGCTAATACTGCCTTCGGTTTGTTCTTCTTTAGTCAATAGTTTGCCTATGAAAATATTTTAATCGCATTAATATTCCCGATGTTATTTTCCCAAGGTTGAATCAGAAGAATTTGACCCTTTTCAAGATTTTTATTTCCCATTTTCAGAAATTAAAGGAAATTTTAATTGCCAAAATATGTCGAAAATCGATGAACTATACACATTTTACGGGGCATGCACGATTTATGAACTGAGAGAGAGAGAGAGAGAGAGAGAGAGAGAGAGAGAGAGAGAGAGAGAGAGAGAGAGAGAGAGAGAGAGAGAGAGAACAATTTTCATAACGTTTTGCAGCAGCTTTTATGTAAAGCATGATACATTATTTGCAAACACCTGTCATAAGGCAGGTTAATGTCTGGTAAAGTGTCTATGTGGCAGTACAAAATGAATATCACCACACACACACGTGTTGATTGCCAAAATTTGTAGTCAAAATTAATAGCTTTACACGCCATGAGAGAAAATCACTTTCGTTTTGACTTTTGAAGTTCGGCCGAAGATAAAAGAATTTCGGCGTCTTTATGCATACTTACGAGAGAAGAAGGTCCGCAACTTGAAATTCATTATCAGAAACGGATGTTTCAACCGACATATATTTCACAATGCTACCATGAATCAACAGGTAGGCTGGGATTGATGCCAAATAAAATAACATTGAATTTCGAGATATGGCAATTGGCTTATTTTGACATGTGCTATGTCGATATGGCAGACCATATTATAAATTACCATAGGAAAATTTGATGCACAGATCGACCACTATTGATTTGCAATGTGTTATTACAGGTATGACGTATGGGTGTCATATGAATTAGTCTTGAGACTTTATAATACATTGATCAACCAACAACATTTTAACTCTATCATAGGCAACTCGAAAAGAAAACAGTGGAGCAGATTAGTGTCATGTCATTTAAAATGACGATGCAAGCATGAGAATTGGCATGTAAGTTCCTTTGAGTTGACTGTTTAAGAAAAAAAAAGTTAGCCACGCAAAAATCCGATTTGGCGGCCACAGTCCAAGATGACCACCCATTAGCTTCCAGTGAAATTGATTTTTTTCATAATTAAACAATATGTGCACAAATTCAAACAATCGTGGTAGTTAAATATATGATTTGACTATGATAATTCTGATCCCATTTATTTAGGTACTTTTGCCATTAATTGGACCATTTAGTAAATGTACGGTTCTGCTGTATGTGACCCGCAACCAATCTGTTTACTGATTAAAACTCATGCAGTAGACTTACCATCAGCTTTCTGTCCACTACCAATAACCATTTTACTTCTTTCTGTGATTCCTATTGGCTTATTACCCAGTTTATCGTCAAGTGTGACTGACTTTCTTGAGCCCCGTCTTTCAAAATTTGCATTCTCTTCAGATGTTGTGCTTCCATTTCTTTGTGATGATACTCTTGTATGCAAGCCTTTACTTATTTTTCCCTTACTTCTGCGGGTACTTTCCAGTATGTTATCATGCAGTGTGTAGGAAACACCTGATTCATTGTCAGTGCTGTTGTTTTTATCATCTGAGTGAAAGGTCCTGATCAATGCGGCGTACTGACCATCAGCTTCCACCAGTTGATCATGATTTCCATATTCAAAGACTCGTCCATCCTTCAAGACGTAGATGTCGTCACACCCGCTCAGGTACTGCCACGTGAAGACAAAAGTAAAGTGTGATTCAACTTGAAATGCATCATTCTGAATATCAATGTTTTTATGTCTTGCAATATTTGCAGAAGTAAACATTAGGAAAGTTCAGTCTCGCAAAAGCTGGTTCAACACCTTTTTATCCATGGCATTTAATATACCCTTTCAATGGTGATGGTAACTTAAACGTTGCTTGAAATAATGAAGACATAATCAATCAACAATATTCATTTTTGCTTTACTAACTGTTATTCGTAAATGTTGCTCGGTTTTCGGTAACAAATTCCAAACTTGAATGATATATTTGCCTATCACAGAACTCCCATGATGAAATTGCATCATCGTGGGGAAATGGTACACGACCTATACTTGATGAACATGCGAATGTGATAGGTAATAAAGAAGGTGATTTTCATCACAATTACCGACCTGAAGCTGGTGGGTTACTAAAATCACACTTTTCCCTTTCAGGGCGTCCTTGATGTAGTGATTGAAAATATGCTGTCCGACCTTAGCATCCACTGCACTCAATGGATCATCAAGAAGATAGATGTCACGATCAGCATAGAGAGCTCTTGCCAAACTGACCCTCTGTTTCTGACCACCACTTAAGTTTATCCCTCTCTCCCCAATCTGTAATTGACAATTGGGATATTGATATTGGGTACAGAGATACAAGAAAATATCGTTTCTTTTTTCAAGACAATGCTAACTTTATATATTTTTGTGCCTAATACCATATACACCCATTGAAACTAGCACTATCGTTTGTAATGTTAGGTTCAACATGTGACAGGCTCTTTCATTTTGCCATACCTCTGTAAGGTCTCCGTTTGGTAACTGTTTTATATCTTCGTCCAGAGCTGAAGCAAACACTGCAGCTTTATACCGTTCCTGTTCATAGCGCTCGCCAAATACGATGTTTTCTCTCAGGGTATCATTAAATATCCAAGCTTGCTGGGACACATAGGCCATGGTGCCGTCAATCTTTACTTCCCCGGATGTAAACTGCATCTGGGACAATATGGCGGACAGAAGAGATGATTTCCCGCTCCCAACACTACCACAGACACCGATGATCTGACCCTGTCAAAATAAATGCATTTTTAACATTCTGTTAGATAATCGCTGTCAATAACATACTGATACTGCATTCTCGAACTCCTGCAGCAAGAGCAAAGAAATGAACCTCCTCTTTACATCGCAAAAGTATAAAATATCTGAGAACTATATTCTACATTATAGACTCAATAAGGGACTTTGTGCCCAAGGGCAGCTGACCGTTTGCCCGATGTAAGGAGGTCAAACGGTTTCCTGTGTCGAGGGCACCTTTGTTGGAGTCTATAATTTTTTATTATCTGCCTCACCCATACAATTTCTATATAGAATGTTTGATTTGTAAATGAAAATTATGTGCTTGATTAGGATGATAGAGGAAATATCGCTTTAAGATAAACCGATTTTGTCATTGAACGATGAATTAATATATTTGAATCACTATTTCGGGGTTAATTAAATTTACTTGTTTATTTTTGTAAGCACTGGATTCCCCATATGCATCATGGAGGATTACATTATGCAATAGCCATATTTCATGCCAAATTGTTGAATTAGATAATTTTTATTATAAATACTGACGTTTTTGTCTAGCAAAAATTAATTTCGGCCTCTGTCAAGTGATGACTATGTAGTCTACAACGTTTTCGACAAGTTAACATGTTCTTGTGACGCATGACGGTCTGTGTATGAGATGTGTAATAATACGTCAGTATTCAATATTCATTTCAATGGTTGATGTATTAATACCTTTCTTAAGGTCAGATCAATATCAAACAACGCTTTAACGTCACTGTCACAACTGCTATCGACACCGTCATCGATAGCCTTTTCTTTGGACTCGTCTTCTTCCGGTTTTCCTTTCTTGCCAGCAGTTAGTTCCTTTCGATCCCAAGCAAAAGTGCCCATCGTAATGTCTATGGCGACGGTACCGTCATCGGGTTTGCATGAGTACGAATGTGACTCGGTCGCCTGAAGGAATATCTTAAGGGAAAGACAAAACGCAAAGTGAAATGAATGTCACCACATTACATAATATCAGTTGTTGCTATCTCCATGCATTTTTGAAACTCTGTCTCGTCGGGCAGATTGTGAAACTTCCATTTTTATCGGTTTATAGTACCCCTGTCTAGTCTTTAAGACGAATTATTAGATAAGAAAAATCTTTTTATGCCTGCTTGATTATTGTACACAAGAAGGAAAGGTCGCATTTGTTATTTCTTACCACCATGTCTGCTAATGAACGCAATAAAACTTTTGACCTAAGGATCAACTCGAATGCCTCTGCTTTCCTTTGAAGGTGAATACTACCCTACAATCGTAATATGGGCACGTGTATTATGAAATTTAAGTTAGAAGTACTACGCTTACCTGCATTCTTTTAGCTGCAATAAATCCTTCGGTTAACGCCTTCACTGATTTCGGAGTTGTGAGGACACCCGTCCTTGTTAGGGCAAACATGGCTACCACAGAAAAGGCCTTTCAAGTGAAAAAAGACACTAAGATACCATTATTTCTGCTGCCTACTTGCAATCCATTAATTGCTCATGCTTGTTGATGAATGAACAACCAGGTTACACATAAATGCTCTTCAACACTCTTGGTGTTCATTCATGCCTTTGCATTGATAGAATCACCAAAAACAACATCCAAATTTATTTCATAAAATAAACTTACCTTGGAAGCTGTTAGGTCATTGCCAGTGACAATATGAATCACAAACGTTGACACAATGGCAGCGCCCTGTACTACTGGATTCCATGAGACATTCAAACTATGTAAAAATCCGGCAAATCGAAGAATTTTCATCTCCTGTCGTCTGATTCCTGGTGAAATGTTCATTCAATGTTTTATTAGGAATATCTTTCATTTACGTGCATATTGGTCATTTCATAATGCTCTACCTCTGAAGATTAATGTGCTTAAATTTAGAGAGAGACAGAGACAGAGACAGAGACAGAGAGACAGAGAGAGAGAGAGAGAGAGAGAGAGAGAGAGAGAGTTAGAGAGGGAGAGAGAGAAGAGAGAAGAGGAGAGAGAGACAGACAGAGACAGATAGAGCAAGCGCGCGCCTTTGAAAGGAAAATAAAATTGACTACACTTCGTCTGATTAGCATTCGTGGTGGTTGCTTCTCAATAATGAGATACACTAAAATAAGGAGTAGTCTTGAAGGTATGTTATAAACATGATGGCTATTTACTACAGACTGGAAAATTGTGCAGTTCATTTAAGTGGCAGTTGACTCCAAGGTGTCATGTTTGGCGCGTAGAAAATGAATAATCGTGAATACAGCCGCTACAATAACCCCACATTGGCTAGTTGCGTTTTTATCGATAAGATGAGTTGAAATCAAATGCAATGTATGTAAAAATGCTTAGCGAAATTTGACCAGAGAACGCTTTCAAAACTAGCGACAAACTTACAACTTGGCTTTTAACCACTAAATAAAAAGTTATACATAGTCGCATGTGGAAGTTAAAAAAATACACATGGAAGTGCTCAAATGTACTCGAGGAAATCCATTGCCAAGAATTCAAATGGTCACATTTTCGAAGATAATATCCAAAATTTCCCTCCGAAGATTGGATGGTATTTTTTTTAATACAGTGGCTTAAATCTGAATGCCTAAAACATAAGTCAGGAATAAAAATACCCTTATGAAATTCCTACCTGCTATCATCTGTCTATTCATTCATTCATTCATTCATTCATTCATTCATTCATTCATTCATTTATCTATCCATCCATCTCGGATACGCGCATACTACACATACAGACAGACAGATAACAATGACACTTAGAGACATATCATAAAAACGCTAAAATAACATTACCTACTATCTTCGTGGCAAATAGTTTCTGCCATGCATACATTTTGATAAGTTTAACATAGATAATCATTTCATTCATCATACGTAATCTGGTGTCGGTGATTTTAACAGCTTTCAAACGTAAAGAGCCAAGCATTCGTGAACATATAACCTATTAAAGAAAAAAATAAATGTGCAACGTGATTCAATTCGCTCTTTTCCGTTCACGGTTTAAGAGTCTTTGTCTTTTCCTATCAACTTTTCAAACTTTGAGTGCGCTTCTGAGGGTATGAAGCACGATTCGTCTATGGGTATCTCTATATTGTGCTTTGTCGAGCTTAATCGTTAGTTTCTCATGTTGTGCAGGCCGAGAAACGTTATATTGTTATATTGTTCTGTGCACACTGTGTGTAAAATGGTCCATACCATGACATAAACAATATGGATTGCAATATGCACTCTGGCTGATGAATCACTTTGTAATTGCATACCGAGCATTCTGTGTTCGGGTAATTGTTTGTTGTCAATCTGTGCTGTGCGGTTTGTATTTGTCATATCGAATTTGTCAGTCAGAAACTTACGACGTAGATATGATTATGGATTGGTACTAGAACCAATTGCATTTCAGTGTATCGCAAAACTGATAATAACAACAGTAAAAAAGACATAAATGTGAAATAAAAGCTTGTATGCTTTTTCAATGTGAAACATGTACGTGAAACATTTTCCCACGTGCGAAAAACATTAAAATATTCTGTGTCTTAGAAAGTGAAACGCGTCAAGTGGAGGCCTGGTTTGTTAATTAATGTGCAGCCCGGTATTTTTTCATGGGCGTGCGGATCAGAGAGGTGCTTGTGGGTTTGTCAGAAACGGCATCATAATACGAAATTGATTTCGCATAAAAACTTTCGTTTTGAGGGAGATGGGAGGGGGTTTCAAGTAAAACGAAGGAATTACGTTTCTTGTGCGTCAGCTTTTATTATCGGCGGCCCCTAATATGATAGTCTTTCCTCATAAAATGTAAGTAAAATATCGTTGACCACATCGATTTTACTGTTGTTCTTATCAGTTTTTCGACACATTAAAATGCAATTGGTTGTATTGTTCTGATACTCATAAGACATTGTGATCAACGGAAAATGGAAGATCGACTGAGTCGTCATATCAAGGAACTGAGGTTAAATTCGAAGTGATGTATGATTGTTGTTGTTACCTGCAATGGCCATATCAGGATAAACAGAGCACTGCCGCATAGACCCGTCGGCCCTAATATGTACGTTGTGTAGATCACTGTCAGAAGCATCATGAAAGGTCCATTGGCACCCATATAAAATCGAAAACATGCTTCGAAAATGCGATGTCCGTCGTTGGTAAATAAATTGATAATATGAAACACAAGAACACTGTACACTGTTGAGAAGTGAGATTTCTCGAATGACGACATGCACCTAACAGAAACCGAACGATATTATGTTTGAAGTACATCTTAAAATTTGTTAATAACTAAGATTGCCTACATAATGGCATACACTATGTATATTACGTCCTGCGTCACATTTGTTCAAGGTCTTGCATATATTAGAAATCTAACATAAGTGGAATGTTGCATACCTTAGAAAACAAACATAAGTGGAATTTTTACATTATAGACTCATGTGTCGTTGCCTTGAGAACTTAACAATGAATGTCTAACACGATATCAGAAAGCAAGGTGCATAATCGTTTTTCTTGAGCATCAGAGGTTAAGATGTAACGCTTATATTTTATCCGTTACAATGATCTTTTTGTGTTTCAGAATAGCTAAGCATTTTACGAACTGTTTATGAACATCTCAATCAAGAGTGTACAGTCCCATAATACTTTAGAGTTTTCAGGTGTTTTTTCCAGATTCTTGATTGTTCTCTAAATGTCCTTAGATTCGTGTGACCTACTTCATATAGGTTTGCATTTCTTTCAAACGTACCAAAGCCAACGTTTTATTAAACGCAATTTCATCTACTACATCTCAAAAGGTTCTGGCAAGATTTAGCTCTTGAATCAATATGACATTAAACTGGTCCAATAATCACTTTCATTCAAGGTAATACAAGCATCTTACCTCTCCGATTGCTTTTCCTTGGAGATTTTGAAATTTCAGTAGCTTCTGATAGACCAGTGTCACAATTGCACACCGTAGTCTCATGGCCGTCCTAATTTGAGTTAGAGTTGCAGCACCGAACAACGTGCACTTTATCGCCTCCGACAGGGCAAGGGCGAAGGCCAAGGAAAGACCATAAAGCACACTGGCTTCGTTATCCTGGATGTAGGTGAGCAATTGCTGTAATAACACCTACGTGAAAATGTAAACGTCATTACTACTAGAATTGAAGTGAGAGACCATGGATATTTCAAGTGTTAGGCAATATGTACTCTATCTTTTCATAAGATGTGACATCACTTCCTTTTATTTAAACCTTTATTCACAACATCTTTATTAGTTGCGGCATTTGTCTAATGCAGTGTATGACATGTCACTTGTCATTTTACAGTCTCTTGCACAAAGGTTTGCTTGATATCTATACATGCCTAAGCAGGACAAACGAACGCCCTATTGTTATTATTAACATTATTACCACTACTACTATTTATTTTTGTTTATCTTTTATTTCCTTTGGTTCCTGAGGATGTAATAACATCCCTTTATATTTTTAGCATGTATGGACATCTGTGAAACAAAGATGTTTGAACTACTACTACTACTACTACTACTACTACTACTACTACTACTACTACTACTACAACTACTACTACTACTACTATTGAACTGGACGTCTATGGAAACAATTTCAATCAAATCATCATCATTTTTTCTTTTTTTTATAAGCACACATGTATGGTCGCCTTTAATATTTAATAAACTAAATCTTGGTAGTTATCCGTTTAAAAATATTAAACAAAAAATAAAAAAGATTATTTTAAACTTTAAAAAAAGCATTTAATGGAACGATTTAAGATACTGAACACAAACAAAAAAGACATCGAGGTAAATTAGTGAACATCGAAGACGATATGTTAAGTTCAAACATCTTAATTGAAGGAACTTAAGCAGCTAATATTGAACTTAATCCTGCTTATGTTCAAGACATTCATGCTTACTATGTTAAATAAGGATCCAACAGATACGCCCCACACAAAGAAGACAGATAGAATGACTCGATGTTTTGTAAACTTTGCAAGTACAGATGGCAGAGATGCTTTATCGTTCCCTTTTCTTCGCACTTCATCCTTCCACATTTCGTCCAACCTAATGAGTAATAATGAAGAAATGATTTCGGCATTTGTCAAAGATGTACCTTTCTGTGCTCCAGCGTCCTGCTGTTACAGCAAGTATCGTCTTTTTTATCGACGGCCGAAGCATTATCGTTCATATCAGTCTCACAGTCCAAAGTGAAGAAAATGTACACTCAACTCTGGAACTATACATGGCGGTATCAAGTATCAGACTACTTTTACAAAAGTGCACACTTCTTTCTTTCATAAACGTGAGTGTGTCTCTTTGGTTTACATTCTGTTCACAATTTTTGCCGTCATTCATTGAGATCGTAGATCATGGATTTGTATTGTTTAGATTTGTGTTCAATGTTAACGGGAAAAAAACTATATTCATGAGAAACCGACATAGTTTGCAATATATTCAGACACGATATATAGCTCTAATCAGAAAACTACAAGAACTGTTGTAGTATTTTGGCATTGTCAGAAAAAATGTAACGCCCGTTTTCAAAGTATTTCTGTCACTCTATTCCACGGTGAAAGTAATATTACCGCTAACAAAACACAAAACATGCTGAAGAAGAAATCGACAAAGCAAAATCAAACCGGACTTATAGAGAGAAAAGTTAAAGACAACAGTGGCATAATGTCTTTGTAACAACAGAAACTTCATGTTATTCAGCTAACTGCATCATCAGATTGGCATACGATGTAGATTTATTCGTAATTTGATAATGTATTAGATATACATATTAAGCTTTTATTTATTTCCATAAGACACATACATTTGAGCATTATGATCCGCCGAATCGGTCTCTCCACACTGCCAAAGATCATCCATTTTTAAGCCATGGCGGTACGCTTTCTTTATAAGCGGGGTCAGCCATGTCACGTAAAGAAAAGAAAGAAGCCCTAACTCTTCTGCCGGTAAATGATTCTTATTGCTGTTGAGAGAAAAACAAGGAATCTCCACTGAAAACAAAACCGACACTACCTTATGAATCAATGTGGGTATGTGTGTATGGATGGATCGAAGGATGGATGGATGGATGGATGGATGGATGATAGATGGGCGGACGTGTTTGTCTGTCTGTTTGACTATCTGTCTGTCTGACTGTCTGTATGTCTGTCTGTCTGTCTGTCTGTCTGTCTGTCTGTCTGTCTGTCTGTCTGTCTGTCTGTCTGTCTGTCTGTATGTATGTATGTATGTATGTATGTATGTATGTATGTATGTATGTATGTATGTATGTATGTATACA
This sequence comes from Ptychodera flava, assembly GCF_041260155.1. Classification (NCBI taxonomy): domain Eukaryota; kingdom Metazoa; phylum Hemichordata; class Enteropneusta; family Ptychoderidae; genus Ptychodera; species Ptychodera flava. Next base: position 20,401,847 of record NC_091946.1, on the reverse strand, counting down.
GGTAGGTCTGTATGTGTACATCCATTCATCTATTTATGCATGCATGCATAGCGGCTGCTGTTCTCGGACAAGCCTTAAGTCATCGATAATAACCATTCATAATTTCCAGTAAGTTTCATACTTTTCAGTATTTAAAGTAAATTTTTAAAATTTTTCAGGCGTCTAACGGCAAATTTCGATAATTCTGCAGTTAAGACTGTTGATATCACCATGCCTTTTTCGCAAAAACGTATCTACATATAAGACTGGCAAATGCCGTAGAATGGATACGAATTATAACCATGTTTTTTTCAGAGGCTACAGTTCGAGGCGAGTGCCGAACGTCGCGATTTATTTGTAAAGTACAGTATGTCAAAATGGTAGGCCTTCACATATTATTTATACCGCTGACTCCGTTTAATGGTTCTATGTCAGCCTATAAAAATTTTAGCGCAGGGGTGAATGATAGAAGGCAAACAAGGTCACGATTTCGCTGACAATATAGCGAAAGGTGACAAGTGATTTGAATTCAGCTGTTCCTCAACAAAGATTCAACGGATTCATGCGCAATAGCCTCTATTTCAAAGTAAAATCAACACTACGTGAAAGTGTATTTCGAAAATACATTTTAAAATATTCTCCAATTCACCAATGCGACACTTTTTCTCTGGCCCTAAAGTCGTGAATCGGGTTCGTACAAGGCTTCACACAGTGCGTGTATCTTACCAGGGGGAGCGGTAGCCGGCCTGCCTGAGTACAAGTACACTTTCTTGGTTACCCAGACTTCTCTGCGGGGTTCTCTTCCGGCCGCCCCGGAAGAGAGCCCCGCAGAGCAGTCTTGGTAACCGAGACTACTGCCGGCGAAGTTCTTTTGGGATTAACGGCCCAATCCGGGTCAATAAACACTGGGAGTCGTGTATTACAGCTCTCTACCATTTGGCTTAGATTCTTTAATGATGAAATACAGAAAATAGTCTTAGAAAATAGTCTTAGAGTGAAAATACATTGCAATGAAAACAATAATTTTCTTCCTATTATTATTATTGTTAGTAGTAGTAGTACTAGTAGTAGTAGTAGTAGTAGTAGTAGTAGTAGTAGTAGTAGTACATGTATTGTTGTTGTTGTTGTTGTTGTTGTTTTTAATATTATTTAGGAGACAATAGGACATGCCTTGCAAAACATACCTCTTTTTCCTGCGTATTGGTTTCATTTGCTTCCAAGCCTTGTGTTTTGAATGCAGTTTTGGCTTTGACTTCAGCTTTTCACGGCCATTCTTCGACAGACTATGTTGACTGTGAGCATACGATGACAAATCAAAATCGTGGCACTGGAGCGCCTCGGCAAATGAGTAGGTCCTGACGAACTGATTTTCTCCATCTGGTAAGTCCGCCGCCGACGTGAGTTGCTTTAGCCCTTCGTCATTGCGATAGGCTCCAACAGGTTTATCACTATTGCCATCAGTGCGGTCTTCGACAGGGTCAGTCATATCTGATTTGAATGTCGCCTTTTTGGCATTCTGAAAGCAAAATGTTTCGAGTATCGCCGTTTACTCAGTTCAGACTGATAATTAGTTTGCTCAAGATAGAGATCAGTCGACTCTTTGGTACCAACAGCACTAAAGCCGTACAATTGCTATATTTTTCCGAAATGAAACAGCGAAATGATGAACAGTTGATCACCAAATACAATGCGGTGTACTAGATAATCATATAGCTTTTACGATTCTTTCAGTAGTAGCCTAGGGCCATTAACGTTCAAATTGCTCCTTGGTTCTGCTTTTGTCTTGGTATTTGATAATATATCCTACGTAACGTAAAGTGTAGAGTGTTTTTACAGCAGCTGTGATAGTGGATAGCTTGTGGTTCTTGTTTATATGGTATGTTTGATTTTGATCAACACTGATAAAACTACTTGAAAAACAAGACAGATATGAAAACAAACTGCCATTATCAATTAATGGCAGTTAGATATGAAAACAAACTGCCATTACCAAATAATGCCGATCGATTGAGCGGTACTTTACGGGTGACTTTGTGTATCTGCCGTAACCTCTTCTGTTTTTCTCCATTTCGGTATACGCCGATAATACTCTAGGATCACAAAGATCGACCGGGCAATAAAGTCATATGGCTGAACACCCCCGTGTCACATGATCGCGGGGAGAGAGCGTTCCCTCGACACTCATGCTTAAGGTCGAATTGAGCAGTAAACCGGGAGTGTGGTCTCGGTCGAAAGGAGACATTCAATACAAAGGATGAATAAATCGCGAAGGAAACTATCATAAGTTGAACTTGAGTACCATGGAGCACCACTTCGTCCTCTCGATTGTGGATATCACAAGTATACATTTTGTAAATAATTATAAAATCAATGGCAAACGCGAGGGTAAAAGACCCCGTGATTTGTCAACAATTAGGCTAGCTATCGCCCGATGTCGTGTTCACCTTGTTCTTGGCTCATTCACCTAAGGTACTCGCAATGGCTTGAAGTCCTGGGTTCAAAGTGATCGTCTGGCCACGCTTATGTATACGCTTTGAGCATTAATTATTTCCGCGGTTTTTCACTGTCCTGAAAAGATCATTCAATACAACTAACTGTAGTAATCATTTTGTAACCGCGGCGGCCGGTCGACCGCTTTAGTTCTAATTTACTGGCAATAGCACGAACATTCAATCCATATATAGTCATCGAAATAGGACAAATGAAAATTGTTTCTTACCTTCTTCAGGTGTTGCTGAAATATGCTCTCACTTGATAACAGACTCCAGTGAAACAATGCAAGGTCACCCTACTGACGTCATCGACACGCCATGACTTGACCTACTTACAACCATTCTATTTATTGTGTTTATATCAAATACGTTGACCTAAAGACCTGTAATGGCTACAGATACCAACACATACATACATACATACATACATACATACATACATACATACATACATACAGACATACACAGTTACTCAAGGTCTCCACATTTCAACTTTGTTACTTTGCATCAAAACATAATATAAACATTTTCATAATGCATACATTCCATACGATAGGTAAAGTTCTTCATCGACTCTGCACTGTACGGTTAGGTCATCTTCTCGATGAATGCGTCTGCTTCAATCGGAATTATTTCACGTTATTTCATGTTCGACCAAGCGAAGATAAGTAGAGGAAAACTACTCGTATCACAGCATCAAGTTCAAAATCAATGTAGGTATGTCTTTTTGAATAAATAATTTGGCATTGTGAATTGTGTTTTTCCTCCGATTAATCGCCATTAAGGAAGAATGTGCCTGGGAGGCAGATATTTGAACTCTCTTTTACAACACGTTTGAGGGCTCATTTTAAAGCTCTTGGTGTGAGAAAAGAGTTCACCGTTTTAGTTTTTCGAAAATAGAATTTTTTTCTGCATAGAGTAAACACAGGGTAGTTTTCTGATACAAAAAATTCTATCGCTTGCTTATGTTAGCATAACTCGATGCTTTGTCAATACTCCCAGGTCAAAGGTGTCGTTCACAAGGCCAATGTATCAACAGGGGACAGCAAGGAGAAGGTTTATATCGGCCTCACTGATAACACCTTCAAGACACGCTTCTCTTATCACATGCAATCGCTCTGGAACAAGAAATATGGGAACAGCACAGAGTTGTAAAAGTTTATTTGGTCTTTGATATTACCAGAACCAGGTATCTGACGTCCAGTGGTCAATTATTGACAACGCATCGACTGTAACATAATCAAGCGCTGTAATCTTTATATATCAGATAAGCTACACATTATCAAATGACAAATCTACGCTCTTAAATACAGAACACTTGTAACAGAATACTTGTAACAACTTAGCGTGGTTATTGAACCTCACTTTTTAAGTGTGGGGATTTTGCCGAGCGGTTTTGATTGTCATGTCTACGTCAGGTGACTGGGTGCCGTACCTTGTGTACCAGGCGCCAAATGTAAAATAATTATTTTACACATTAGAAGAACATATTCATACGAAAAGGGTGTATTTGCATGCATTTATCAATAAAAATAAACTACTATAGCATAAGTATAAATAAATAAATACAGACATAACTAAATACATATATGAGTGAAAAAACATACATATATGTGAACCAATTCACACAAGACATGAAGACAGACACATACATACATACGTGCATACGTACGTGCATACATACATACATACGTACGTGCATACATACATACATACATACATGCACTCACGCACGCACATACATACGTGCATACGTACGTGCATACGTGCATACGTACGTGCATACATACATACATACATACATACATACATACATACATACATACATACATACATACATACATACATACAACATACATACATACATACATACATACATACATACATACATACATGCATGCATGCACTCACGCACGCACGCACGCACATACATACATACATACATACATACATACATACATACATACATACATACATACATACATACATACATACATACATACATATACACACATACAGGATCGAAAAGTTTACATGAGGGGAACGAAGTACGCATGCGTATATCCAGTCGCACACACACACTCACACACACACACACACTGCTACTCGGAAAAGTTTACATGAGGGGGAACGAAATACGCATGCGTATATCTACTCGCACACACCCACTACTCTGAAAAGTTTACATGAGGGGGAACGAAGTACGCATGCGTATATCCACTCGCACACACACACTTACACACACACACACAACAAACACAACACACACATTGCTACTCTCTCTGAGATACACACACTGACGCGACGATCTGCAGGCCCGGAAGTGCCACACCGGGGAGCTCACACTTCTTACTCGGACTCTACGTACCTCGCGGCGTCGAAGGCTAGTGACGATGACAAAGATGTGCGACACTTTTTCTCTTTCTTGCCTTTGTGTCGTGAGTCGGGTTCGTACAGGGCTTTACACAGTGGTAAAGTGGTAGCCGGCCTGAGTAATACTACACTGCTTAGAGGCCCCGTAAGGGTTTCTGACTTATTATGGTACCTGCCATGCCGGTGTAGTTCTGCTGGGGTTAACGGCCCAACCCAGGCCAATAAAACACTGGGAGTCGTGTATTACAGCTCTCTGCCATTCGGCTTATATTCTTTAATGGTTAAATACAGCATTCAACAGGAACTACAGCAACAGCTTACTGGAACTAAAGCAACAGCTTTACTGCTAAACTCTCTGCTCTCTAAACTCTCTGCTTACTTTACTCAGGATCGTACGTAGCTCCACTCAGCAGGGAATGAATGTCTGGGATATGCCAAGTATGCCCACTGGGACTAGACAGCAACGGAGTATGGAGAACTGGAATTTTCAAACTAATATTAAGAGCCACTGTGTATTTTCTAATAAACTCATTTTCACGCCTACGACATTTTAGTGCCTGATGTACAAGGCAGTGGTATTTTTTTACGAATTTTCATTAGTTCTACGCGTGAATTTTTTGATCGAAAAATTGATGCTTTGTAAAGTTTGGTCAAACATCAAATGTATTCACTTTTCCCTGGACGTTTTTTGATGAAAGTCATATGGTCAACCCGGTCAATGTAGTATCATTCGACTCTTAATGGTACGAAATGTGTCAAACTGTCATCCGACCCCTATCGACCCCTAGCGTTTTCACGTAATGGGGGCTTTCTTTCTGCCTACTTTTAGTGATTTTCTAAAATGTGGACGCCTTATGTAAACATAGCCAGGCCGTCAGGCCTGCAGTTGAGGACCGGGGCAGCAGGTCACCTCGACCCCTGTCCGTTTCGACCCAAGTAATTCACACCCTCTTGTCGTTGATTGTGGTCAAATCAATCCCGGTGCCTTAGTCACTTCGACCTCAGTCAGTTTTCATGTTACATGTACCTGACAACGTTTTACTGAGTACATTATGCAACTTGTTTCTGTGAGAAAAACTGCTGGCTTCGCTACAACAATCCACGGGGTAGCTGTGATATCGCAGCGGTACTTGTGGCGTGTCGAACGCGCTCGGGTCATTGTTTGGGGTCATCGCCACAGTCCCTGTGGCGATGACCCCAATGACTCGATCGCGTTCGCCACGAGTACCGCTGCGATATCACAGCTATCCACGGGGCTGTGTTGCTTGAAACCCCGGGGGGGTACCTGCTCTGAGAAGTGGTAGGGGTGTGCGGCCGCACGTAAAACACCCAGGGCCCATTTTAGATCTAAAATCTCGTTATTTTAGGACCACATTTTAGACCTTATGACCTTTGACCCAGGTCAAAAGTCATAGTGTCAAAATTTGCAAAAACGTAATCGGGTAAAAAGCAAGCATTTGCGCGACCGAGCTACCGGCAGAGCTTACCACTATATTGCATTTACGGCTTTGTTGTGCTGGCCAAGCCATGATTTCCGAATAATTTTTTTGGAAATACTATAAAAAAATTGAGTGAAAGAAACTATCTTTCACCCTCACCAAAGTTTTGTCCAGCTTCTGAAATTATCAGTTATCTGCAGTTACTGTCTGACTGGTGGTTTTTAAAATTCCAAACTAAAAGAAGCCTCGCCATTCGTCAATAAGGCACTGCTAGCTTTCCCATGGTCGACCTGTTATGATAGTAGTAGTAGAGCCACTTTGTTTCGATATTTTCTATTGGGCAAAATTCTTCCATATATGGAGTTCTGACCAATTAGTGACAGTGTTTTAAAACAAAGTCTGTATTTATTTTGGCTTAAGCCAGGGGGTCTCTTTAATGGTTCCCCTGCCACACAAAAAGATATCGATGCTTGTTGAGCGCAGCTCAAAACCCTGTGCTAGGAAGACGGGAACTGACAGTTGGAATTTGTTCTTGTGTGGCACTCAAAAATCGACCCCATTTTAGACCCTGGTTTACTGTGAATTGATACCCCCATTTTAGACCAAGTTGCTGAAATACCCACCCCATTGGGCGGCACGTATACATATTGGCAAGTAATGGAAGTACCCCCCCCCCCCGGCTGTGAACACTCTGATACTTGTGGGAGGCCTGGGGTACCCCGGCCCCATTGTCATTTACTGACTGGGGAACGTGTCTCACTGAAGTACGGATGGATAAAGCATGTCATTTACTGATTTTTGGAAATAAAGCATTCGTCATTATCGCCATATGCGGCAAGATTGGATGAGCGAGGCCGGTCCGCTCGCCTTGGTGTCTTGACGCCAAATGAGCCTATTTCCGGTTTAGGCGTTGGGCTTACAGCAATGCATTATAGGATATCTTCCAGGGCGGCGTGGATCAGTGTGTGTGTGTGTGTGTGCGAGTAGATATACGCATGCGTATTTCGTTCCCCCTCATGTAAACTTTTCCGAGTAGCAGTGTGTGTGTGTGCGAGTGGATATACGCAAGCGTACTTCGTTCCCCTCATGTAAACTTTTCGATCCTGTATGTGTGTATATGTATGTATGTATATATGTATGTATGTATGTATATGTATGTATGTATGTATGTATGTATGTATGTATGTATTTATGTATATGAGTGTGTGGGTTTGTGTGTATGTGCGTGCGTGCGTGCATGAGTGCATATGGGCTATGTATGTATGTATGTATGTATGTGCGTGCGTGCGTGCATGAGTGCATATGGGCTTGTGTATGTATGTATGTATGTATGTATGTATGTATGTATGTATGTATGTATGTATGTATGTATGTATGTATGTATGTATGTATGTATGTATGTGCGTGCGTGCGTGAGTGCATGTATGTATGTATGTATGAATGTATGTATGTATGCATGTATGTATGTATGTATGTATGTATGTATGTATGTATGTATGTATGTATGTATGCACGTACGTATGTATGTATGTATGCACGTACGTATGCACGTATGTATGTATGTGTCTGTCTTCATGTCTTGTGTGAATTGGTTCACATATATGTATGTTTTTTCACTCATATATGTATTTAGTTATGTCTGTATTGATTTATTTATACTTATGCTATAGTAGTTTATTTTTATTGATAAATGCATGCAAATACACCCTTTTCGTATGAATATGTTCTTCTAATGTGTAAAATAATTATTTTACATTTGGCGCCTGGTACCTTGTGACTTTGAATTTGATCGAACACTTACTGGAAGAATACTCGGTTTGTTGGTCATCGAGGTTATTTTACATACTGGCGACTGACAAATACCATGGAAACATTGTCATCGAATTATCTTGAACCAACACAGGTTAAGAAAAGGCGCAGTTTTCAGGAAACCGCATTATGTCAATCTTTTCCTGTCTATGCACTGGAACGTACTAGATACTATGCAGGATTCCTAAGCCTACACTAATACTCGGAAGCTACCGCCCGATAAGATATTAACCTTAAATTTTGAAAATCAATAAAACTGAGTTCAACAGATTAACATTTTGAAGTTCAACATTAGCTTCAAAGTAAGATTACTTTTTGGTCATGACGAAAATACCCCAAAGGATGCACGAGGACATTGGCGCAGCGTATCGCCCGACGAGAAGCGTCAAGTTGATCGATTTTCGGTCCGATATATCGATCCCTTAGTCGCTATATCTGCCTCTGCAACTTAATTAGGTTGCAGTGGCGGGCATATCGACTAAGGGATCGATATATCGACCCGAAAATCGATCTACTTGGCAGACTACCAAGCTGAGGAACGCCAGTGGATGCGCGGCGCCAATGTCCGAGTGCATCCTTTGCGGTATTTTTATGATAACCTTATTATAATACATTTTACATTCGTGACCAAGGCATTAAATTGTCAGAGTAGTTACCGTTTTCGTGCAATTTCAACAATTTTTCTTCCGATTTATAGCGGAAGTGAGGAACGCTATGTCGGACGCCCTTCTGCAAGTTCTGAGTTTATGCACAAGAGGGCGCGCGAGACATGTTCTGGCATTCGTCCAATGAGTCCCTTGAAACCTTTCAGCAGTGAACGCGCAGATACAGCCGCAGGTGGATTACGGCTTTTTTAGCGCACGCAAAATTCCATTGTTCACGATGGTATGGTAGATGTATAATAATATAGTATGTGTTATCTGGCTACTTACATTCTGTCAAGAGTGAGCATACGATTGCTACAAAACTATTTAGTCTGTAGGGTACACCTAGCGCTGTAGCAGATCCAAGAGCATTAGTACGCATGCTCGTTTATGAACAATTTTACGGTGAATGGGTCTTTTTCGTTGGGCACCTAGGCCTACGAACACTTAACTTATTGGTAGATCAGATCGTGGGTTAGGGTGTGATGTAATTGTTGTATTTTACGGAAACAATAAATACCAGAGGCAACTAGTAAAATTTGTATTTTTTCATTGAAATATGGTATTGTAACACCGTGAAATAACTATACCCTGCGCGTAATACTATGAAACAATTCATCTATCGTCACATTTTTTGAAATAACAGGGGTTCTTAGGTACTGAATTTCTAGCAGATTCACCAAAAGGGAAGCGTCTTCAACCAATATGCTCCGGACCCACTTTGAAGTTTAATTGGCAAGCTCTTTACCTAGCCTATCCACGGGCAGCCATCGCCAATTACTTTACTTTATTAAAGTACAACGCGCCTCGCGACAGATATTCTGACCCTCATCTTTTTCCTCCGAATATTTCGTTTCTAACCTTCCTGATCTACAGCTTGTGCAGGTTCAATTTAAAGCTCTTGGAGTAAGAAAATATATTACCTATTTTCTTCATAGAGTTAATAAAAACAGGGATGGCGGCCATTTTGAATTTTATATATCGGTGAAAGCCATGGTATTTAATTCTCTAGTTCCAACTTTTGCACGGTTATCTAGAATTTTTATTCTTGATTTGGTATGAGTGAAACCGTGAAAGTTTCATCCAAGTAAACTTGAGCAAAACTTGAAGTCTTTCGCTTTCGAGGCGCATGCTACTTTAATCAAATACCACACTCATGCTGCCGACATTATTCCTAAATTTTAATAGAAAAATATATTATATCAGTATGTCAAGTACGTCAATCGTGCGTTATTCTGATTGGACGGAAACTCATGACGGCTATGGCCTTCGCAAAATATTAATATACAGTGATAAAAAACTTCCCAAACTAGTATAGAATGTGAATACCTGAAGAAAGATTCTTCTGAAAAATAAATATACATAAATTTTGCTTTTAGATTAATCAAATTATGATAAAATACAAGGAACTAACTCAAAGAACCGTGTAAACGTTTTAAATTGAATCTTTTGGTATTGTCCTATTGAACATTATGCTCATAATTTGCAGTACCAGCGTTGTCACATTTTATCGTCTGCCTCACTTCTAATATCGTAGCCAAGCTTGCATGCTTCCTATTATTCTCACTAATAATGCTTGGTCCCGGGCCCCTAATTTTTGATTGACGACAGTCGCTCAGTTTTTTAATCTAATTGCTGATACTATAGGCTAAACTACATAATAATACTTCCTAGAGAAACAAAACAACTGTTGATTTATAATATACCCCTTCCACACTTAGGTATAGACTCAATTTGGATACATTTTGTCGTATATAGCATTCGCCAGACAAATGCCAGAAAGAGCAAGTCAATAAAGACTCAAGAACACTTTTTGTGGATTCACCATAAACAATTTTAATATTCATAACTAAGTCTTATACATCTATAAAACGCAATGATACACTTCTACAGCAGATATTGTTTATACTGTTAAAACCTAAAACACCATGCAAATTTCTGGAACAGTCACGACTTATCCTGTTGTCTGTGTGTTTCATCCCTTCAAATATACCTTTCAGATCATTGAATCATCTTTCATTGCACTAAATTTTCTAGGTACAAGGCAACACGCTTATTTAAGAAACTGAATCCGGAACTACTATTCTCCCCTCTACTAGCATACCAACAATGAATTTGGTACCATCTCTTCAGTTCATATTCTTCAACAGTTCAGGCCAAATAATCCCTTGCCTTCTCTGTGGCGCTCATCATTGCACTAAACCAAGATTCAGGATTGGCAAGAAGGGCAGATGGACTATCGTACTCCACCACCTGAAGCGAGAGGATAAAGTTCTTTAATTTGCTGCTATGGGTAATAGGGTCACTATATTGCATTCTTATCCCACTTAACAGTATTTCAAAACCGTCTGATGACCCTCTTAACATACAATACATATCTTGAAAGTTATATTTTAGGCTGTCATAACTTCATCAATGTCAAGCATCATTATGGTGTTATACTTCTTGAGGGACCGTGACCTGGTATATTAGGAGGCGAGTAAATCTTTATCAAGCATAAGAAAACCTGTGAAAGTTCAACGGCCTCACGCTTTTTCAAAAACACGAAAATGAGGAGACTTTCATGTATCATTTGTAATGCTGACATACCTTTATAATTTTCAATATAATGTACGAAATTTTACTTCAGAGCAAATCGGAAACACGTTGGCTTAATATCATTTTGCAAGCCTTCTCATAGGGACATACATGATACCAAATATTGTAGATGTCGAATGTTATGACAAAACCCCATGGCCGGTGAGTGCACGCGCGCCGTACTAGTGGTATTTGCACGAGTGCTGCGGTGTATTCGGCGGCAGTCCTTTCACGAGCGAAGCGAGTGAAAGGACAGCCGAATACACCGCAGCACGAGAGCAAATATGCAAATACCGCTAGTACGGCGCGCGTGCACTCACGGGCCATGGGGTTCTGTTATATGTTCTGTCTTTTATTTGCATCATTTATCGAGAGAATCGACGATTAGTCGTGCGTACTACTTGTCTGTCAAGGCTTCAGGGCGACCCTGCGGAGTTATATAACATTTACATCACTGTAATGAGGCATCGAATCAGCTTTAACGTTTCATTGGTCAACGCCGCCACACCCTCTATTTTGATTGGCTAAACTATTGTTTACTTGTTTATCAAGGATGACGTAAGAGGAACGTCGAAGGGCTTGAACTCTGCTTGCGATCGCTCACACGTACACATACGTAGCAACATGCCATAGATAGCCAAACGAAGAGAACTTTGAACATGGAACGCTTTTAATTTTTTTGATGTTGAGCTCGAAATTCTTCTAAATGATCGATACAAATAACAGTTTGAAGATTTTTACGGAAAATTTAAGAGTAAGATACGGTAAATGTAACTTGTCGAACGATCAAATTTCAGTGTTTACCGTGGCACATGCACACAAGCGCTCACTGTTTATATGCAAAAGTGACATTCTATCTAACAGGGAATGTCCGGTGAGAAAACTACTGGCAAAAACGTCTCCGCTGCGCCCGCAGTCCACTGTACGTGTGTTTCGATGTACGGCGGCCGCCGTGCATTCATGGAGCCAGAAACGGACGTCGACCGTTGTCAGTGTTTTTGCTTCGCTGACAAACAAACTGCTCTTCCGGATACTAAAATCATCCTCACCTATAATAAGTACATGCTGTTTTCTTTGTCGTAGATTTTAATCTGTAATGTCAAGCATTTACTATAACGAGCATCGAACAAAAGTGAAATGAAATCTTGCAGACGGCATTTTTTGTGTTTACAAACAAAAATAGTTCCGGGTCAAAATTGGTAAATACTCATTAACATAAAGGAATGGCATAATGTTTTTGGTATTGCACTGCAGTGCAAATACCGGTAGTACGCGCGCGCTTCGATGCAAGTAAACTGTGGTACATAAACAATACACAATCTCTTACCTTTCCACTATCCATAACGAGTATTTTATCACAATTCAGAACAGTGTTAAGCCTGTGGGCAATTATAAGCATTGTACAATTTGTAAATGCATCTCGCAGCGTCTGTTGTATGAGATTGTCTGTCTCAGTATCAATGGCCGCTGTTGCCTCGTCCAACATCAAAACCTGGAGAAAGAGAGGGGTGGTTGTGTGTACTATAAATGAAATGTGCTACCTCGAGAGTCTTCGTCACTCTTACCTCATATTTGCTATTCCCTAATATATTAAGTTTTAAAGTCATGTACATACAGCCAATAAACACTGCTCCTCGTTTGTAAACAATGTTTGCAATCTTGCTTACGTTCATTTTTTTGTCTCGAGAAGCACCATGGGACGAAATTTAACAATTGATTTGGTGTCTACCGGACAACTCCCTTGTCCATTTTGTGAACAAATCCCTCTTCCATCAACTCTGTTATTGTCTTCAATTTGCACCAAGGGATGTGGAGGAAATGTTCGCAATGTATTCACCATTTACCTTACAGCTCCTCAGCAATGCTCTCGCCATACAGATCAACTGCCTCTCTCCAACTGAAAAATTTTCACCATTTTCAACGACCGGGGCTTCAAGTTTTCCCTCGAGGCCAACGACCTGAACATTGTAATCAAAGGTTTTGACATTCGTGTTAAACTTGTGCATTTATAACAATATTTAACAGCAGAAAACGTCAATATCACCACATTGGTCCTAAGAAGCATTATGATCATTGACCATATGCAATATTTGCAATGGTTTAATCAAACACAACATTTTGAATATTAATATACGCTTCCGAATCGTTTCCACCAATTGTCATTTTATTCAATAGAATTGCTATTATTTTTGTTATGGAAATGAAGACTATACATCTAAATGAGCATGGGGGCTAAAATGGACCTGGTATCAACCTTACCACATCATTAATTTAACATTTAACATTAATTTAACATCCCTTGCATCGTTTTCACATCAACAGGACATGTACGTCCAGGAGGACTTTTCCTTACCTTGTCTTTCAGGTGAGTTTTTTCCAAGGATTTCCATATTTCGTCATCGGAATATTGATCAAAAGGGTCAAGGTTATATCTTAAAAATAACAAGTGAAATGTTATGGATATTATATTGCAGAAAAATAACGAAATCAGTCTTTTACTCAAACATAAATTACAACCTAGGATTACACGTTGCAAGATCGTCCTCAGCCTGTAATGGAGATTTAGTCCGATTTAGTCTCTGCCAGAAAGCTGAGCGCAATTCAGTAGTAATATTACACATGCAAACAACAGGCACGATCATTTTTGTAAGACCATGTACCTGATTGTTCCAACGAACAAGACGGGGTCTTGTGGAATGACAGACAACCTTGACCGAAGGTCGTGTAATCGTATGTCACTTATGTTGATTCCATCGATGTGGATTGTGCCAGATGTTGGTTCGACAAGACGGAATAAAGACACACCAAGGGATGACTTGCCTGCAAAGATAGTTAAAATAAAGAATGTAATCACAGCTTCATGTCTCGTGGACATCCTTTTGCTTACCAGAACTAGGAGAAAACATTTCAACATGTCTGGTTCACCGTAATAGTTTCCCACCTTGCCTTTTGTATGTGACTTTATCACTTGCTTGGAGAAGATACTATCTTAGATTACAAAAAGTCATGAAACTTAAACAGATTGTGATAACTGCCATGACAATATTGCCAGTTTGAAAGGACACGTATTGTTGCTATTCGCTACACTTGACATTTTTCTTATCAAGTGAATTTCAAAAACACGTTGATTAAAGTCACACAAGTCCAAACTGAAACGTTTCTTGTAAAATTCCTGTAGTAGAAAACATTCCATGTAAAATATTTCGTACTCCTTCTAAGAAGGAAAAATTCCAAATCCGTGGTCAGCATACCTGCGCCTGTTCTGCCGACGATGCCAATCTTGTCCATGGAGTGTACATTAAACGTGATACCTTTCAGGGCCAGTGGCAGGTTATTCCGGTATCGTATTGCCAAATTTTCTACTTGAAGTTTACCATGTGAAGGCCAGTTATCAGGTGGGCGATGTTTGGAAGTTTCCGATGGTTCTTCTGGTGTTAGAGTCTTTGTTATGTAAATAGTAAGCAAGAAGATGTTTTATTTATTTTGTAGAATATAATAAAATGTACGTTTCTCTAATACAACAGTACACCTCTATATTGATATAAAGACAGTCTCACAATATAAAATCGTTATCAACTTTACATGCTTGCACAATAATGAAAATGGTACATTTTAATCAAAGTGATAAAACATAAATAAGAAATTCAACAAGAATTTCACATAGAAGGTTGAAAGAGTGAAAATTGGTAAGTCAGAAATACAATTGGGTGCCTGAAATAGCTTGTATCGAATTCATCTTGGAATAAATAGCATATACTCAAACGAACAAAAATCAAAATTGATTGTTAATAACAGATTTCAGGACATGCTTAAACCGTGTTCGGTGTGATGTTTCGAAAAGATGGTATCACCCTAATTTATAAATCGGCGCCTCTGTAACTGAAAGACACTTAATAAAGTTGCAATTTGGTAACGGAAGAGATGAGCTAGAAACTGATCTGGCAGTATACTAAATGTAAGCCAGAAAGAAATAAATAAAAACTATAAACGTTATGGCTGTATCACTGGTCAAAAATGAAAAGCCAAATCTGATATTCAAACGGAATGTTACCATTTGAGACATTCATGCCCATTTAGATCAGTTAACTTGGAGTAGTAGAAGAATCGAAGGTAATCATTCTAACTTTTTTCATATATTTATGGACGGTATTTACATCATCAAAATTCAATTCCCGTTTATAAAGAAAAAAATATGACCACTATTACGTTATCACTATCACAGCATCGTTAAACAAATATTGATCAAAATTTCTTTTTGGGTAAATTTCGTTCAATTGTATTTCCACACACAAAAGCGCATGATACAATACCTTCAGGTAGTGGTAAATTCTTTCCACGGACGTCATCCTTGATTCAGCGTCACCCGCTAGGCGAATACCTTGCTGAAACTGACCTGCGAACTAAGTAACATGTTCAATGGTGAGCCAGAATGCTGACACTGCTAGAAGTCAATGCACTTGAAATTACCATGACAGGTATATGTTTCATCCCAAACATAGGACGCATTTTAATTTATTTACAGATTCTAAAGTTATTCTAGTACCTTCGTAACTTAACGTATTGATTACTTGGTTATTATCATAATATTGAAACCAGGACCGTGACGTGAATGACGCACTCACAAGCATTGTGGGATTGCAATGGCGACGACCATGCGGTCAAGAACTTTATTCTCACGGTACTGCAGCAACGCATTCGTATCATTGAGCCACATACTACCGCCTTGGGGCGACCGGTTGAGTGAGCAAACATATAGTTTCCACCTGTTCAGTGTGAGTATCTTGGATATGTAGGAGCATTTCATCCCAGTGTCGTTTTCTTTAAAATTCACCAGTATTTGACTCCATGTAAATATTGTGACGAAATTCTGTTTGATAACCGAAGAAAGTTAAGGTAGTAATTACCTGTAATGAATAGGACAGTGCAAGTCCAATAAGTGTTGGTGAGACCATGCCTCGACTAAACGTTGCCATCAGCCCCGTCAAAAAGGCTGTCATTATGGCGACAGTGTCTAGTCGAACACCTGCCCAGCGGCCACAAAGTAAAAATGAAGAAAAGGATACTGTATTCTTGTCCATGTGGTTGGCGAACCTAAGTTAATGAGGAAACAGAAATATATTATCGTCATGCGCCGTTATCATATTACACTCAGGTAGCCGTCATTACTTACAACCTGAGGGTTGGAGGACTGTGAGGGGCTAGCTCCAAAATGGTACAATTGTATGAAAACATTACCAACATACCTCCTTTACTTAATTAGTACTTTTTGCCCACATTTAGTAAATCTATATAGACTAAAGACAGCTTCTCTTGTAAGTCATTGGCATCGGTCTGTCTGTCTGTCTGTCTGTCTGTCTGTCTGTCTGTCTGTATGTATGTATGTATGTATGTATGTATGTATGTATGTATCTATGTATCTATATATCTATGTATCTATCAATGTAAACTATGTATGTATCTATGTATGTATCTATGTAGATATGTATCTATGTTGGGGTCAGTCAATATTTCTGTGTTAGACAGGGGGTAACTCAAATTCATCAAGTGTGGCAGGGTTACTCCAAATTTCGGAGTTCAAATTTAATTCCTTTGACCCACCACCAGGCTGTAAAGAATAACGGCTCCCTTAGTGTGAGGTTCAAAGTAGAAAAAGAACTTCTGAAACTCCTGAAAGCAGACGAAAACCCAATATGTGAAGGCTTTTCACCATCCGATTTCATAAATCCGCAAACTTTGAGCGAGTGCGATGATAAAAACTGGTCATCGGTCAGATGGGTTGTATAAACAATCGATCTACAGGCTTCTTTTGCCTAATTGATATCATATATACCCTATGCTACTGGCAAGAAATCGTGCTGAAATTAACTGGGCACACCAGCCATTTTTAATTAAGCTTCATGCAATGTACGCGCATGCGCACGCAACCTTTGCAAATGACGTAAATTCAGTAGCCCTTCTCTGACTGGGCACGTACATTGCATGTAGCTTAAGGCCCCAATAGCTGCGAATTATTATGTTATATTATAAGTTTTATCTCGGACTTAAAAGTCCATATACATTTTGTGAAAGGTTATTACAGACTCTTTGAAAAATGTTCTCTGCATATTGGTTGAAAAGAAAGACAAACATTCAAACAAAAAGAAGCTTATTCAAAACCTTAACTACATCAGATTTAAAGTACAGCAAGTCACATATACGTGCAATTGTATTACTACTGTTCAAAAGTCGCTGTCTCAAACCATAAATCTGCTTACGCATTTGAGCGTCAAACATACTGATACTATTGGTTACAAACATATCCATATACATTTTGTGAAAGCTTATTACAGACTCTTTGAAAGATGTTCTCTGCATATTGGTTGAAAAGAAAGACAAACATTCAAACAAAAAGAAGCTTATTCAAAACCTTAACTACATCAGATTTAAAGTACAGCAAGTCACATATACGTGCAATTGTATTACTACTGTTCAAAAGTCGCTGTCTCAAACCATAAATCTGCTTACGCATTTGAGCGTCAAACATACTGATACTATTGGTTACAAACATTGAACTTGCACTACCCCGTTTTTAATAATTCAATGAGAGTCGTGCAGCATTGTTGTATGCAACTTTCAATTTATGCGTAAAAGCCAAAATTACTCCAGAGTGGTCCCCCATATAGCTGGTAACAAATTTGCTGAGATGTAAAAATACCTCGTCTGTCGCTCGATGTCATCATCATCTCTAAAGCGATCAGAAAAGACAATGGTATTTTTATCTTAGAAACAACATCTAATTTAACACCGTTGAGATACACAGAAGGAATTTTATAAATCCTACCGTAATTTGGAAAAATACACATGCAGTTAGTCTTTTTGCTATTGAAAATGATGTCATGTATACCACCATAGCAGGTGCAAACATCTATCAATTTCTGTGTACCTTTTGCAGAAGGACTAATTAAGCAAATATCATCTGCATACATTAAGTGACTTACAAAAACACTACCGATATTGCAGCCTGTATTCGAATTTGTTAAGAGTACACTAAAGTCGTCCATATAAATATTAAAAAGCTTAGCCGACAGAATACCACCTTCCTTGACACCATTTGTTATAGCAAAACCATTCGATGTTCGAGCACCCCAACGAATAGCAATTAATTGAGTTCTTTACCAACAAAGGAGGAATCTACGTTGAATTAAATTTTTGAAAAGTGTCCAATGGTCAACTCTGTCAAAAGCCTTAGAATCATCCATTAAGGTAATAAATACATTACTGCCATAACTTCTGTAATAGTGGATTTCCTTCAAAATAAAAACACACGTATTAGTGGAGTGGCCTGATTTGAAACCAAACTGGTGATCTATCGTCCCTAGATATGATTCAATATGACGCAATATTACTAACTCGAGAATTTTAGAAGCAACAGTACAAAGAACAATAGGACGATAGTTGTTCTTGTCAGTTATGTAACCATTTCTATCTTTGGTGATAGGAATTAGAATAGTGTTCGAAAGTCTTTCGGGGCAAACTACATTAACAAACATGGACGTGAAGCATTTACTGAGCAAAGTGCAAACTTTACTGCTGGCATACATAATTTTATGCATTGTTTTCATGATTAAATTTTCAAACCAAAGTTGGTTGAGTAAATGTGCTAACTAAAGGACATGGATAGAAGTATCACTGCTCGCTGATTTGGACCATGCCTGCGTGTTTTAAGAGGTTAAATAATAAACGAGTGCTGCACCCATAAGATGGCGCCCCCCCCCCCCACACACACACACAGAAAAGTACAGAAAAGCAGTATTTCCTTCGCATCGGGATCATAAAAGAACAAGCATGATTCCATTAACTTGAATGTACAGCACACGATGGCCAACATTTTGTGGTTGTAATCTTTATTTTCTGTGTCACATGATTAGTTTTTGAAAATGGTGGGAAATCTAAAATGATGTCAAAACGTTTGAATTTACATGCCAGTTTCGACATTTATGACAGTGTTATACACTTATTCAGTTTTTTAATGCGTCTTGTGTAAAGAGAACTCTTGGAAAACTGGGATATTGTGAGATCAGTTTATCGCATAATTGCAGCTATGGGTGGCTATTACCGCAATGCACTGTGGGCAAATTATGCAATCGAGCGTGAGACCCCCTAGGGATGAAGTCAAAATTCCGACTAAATATATATCCAAAGAACTCCAGCAAAAACGATGGTTCGAGGGAACCCTTCCAGGCCCTCCGGAACCAATAAGGTTGGCTACATTTGCATTATACCATAGACCCTAGAGAAGTTTTTCTCTTGGGTCCATGATTTTACATGACAAGTACTAAAACAACACCACATCTTATCGTGAAGTAAGTGTAAATAAAATTAACTTAAATTCTAAGACCATTGAAGTACAATTAAAAAATTCAAAATCATTATTTTTAGAAGTGTTTTTGCAACCCGAGCGATCCTTTGTCAGGAGTATAATCAAGAAAGAAACAAATTGACGAGTGTTTTCATAAACGGGAGACAAAGGATGGAAAACAAACTCACCTTGCTTTAAAGTCATCTTCTTTTTCGTAGGCATGGATCGTTGGAAGGCCTTGCATTGTAGAAGTGACGTGACAGAACCATGGTGATCGGGTCATGCTATCCAACCGTTTGCAATCACGCAGTCCATGATGATAATATTTGAAGGTGAATATGATTATCAAGGCGAAAGGTATCAAGGCTATCATCATCCATGGAAACACGATCAGTATCGACAGACATGAGAAAACGGCGGTGCTCATAGTGGTCAGCATGTCCTCCGTTTCCCTTGACAACGAAACATCAACTGAAAGAGTACAAAGAATAACTTGTCAACACTGAAAATTGTCACATTAAATCTCTTGCTTGCACTCGTCATGCTGGAGAAGAAAAAATAGTCAACACTTGAAGAGCACATTATTGTAAGAGCCATAACATCTAAGTTGCGGACATTTGAACATCAGGAGTTTACTGTTGATTGTAAACAGCCTAGATACCTAGCATTCACTAAAATATAGTCTGTTGATAGACAAGACTAATTTCAACGTAGCCACCTTCCCAATGTTGTTCCAGTCTCACCATTAATTTGACTGGATGTTGATTTCATTGACAAAAATCTAGTAAAAATTGTTGACTCTCGTTGGTTTAGTTTGTACGTGTTTTAAACTTTGTAGAAGTCTGCAGCTTTATTGGTTGTTCAATGCTAACTGAAAATAAGTGTTGATCAGACAGCCACACTGTCAACGTGTGAAGGTCACACTTTTAATGCAAATTACCACACACCAGCTCATAACGCTACCCCTTGCTAAGTATTCTGATATTCAGATACTCATTGGGTGTCATATCTACATTTGCTACACACATATTCACTATGGTTTCAACATACAGGGCTAACTTTCTCTTGACAATCACATCAAACGATAGTTCAAAATTGTGTATGCCATACGTTTCAGCAAAACTTACGAAATTAAAGCAAAACTGTATAGATAGTTTTGACTACCAGAGGAAACAAATTTACAAAGGCAGCGGCATGGAGGCATAACAATTATGCTTTTCGGTGAAATGATGTATTGCTATCGAAGCTCTTGTCTGTTTAGTACCGATATCTGTATGTCACATAAGTTACCAAAGCAACTCAAATCTTAATGTCGTTGTCATGGTCAAGGTCTTAATTTCCCTTGACGAAATACGAAGCCAAAAAAAGATTGCGTCTGGTCACCGCGCGCCTCATTTCAGAACCTGCGTGTCATGACTTTTTTCTGGGGGGGTACATACTCATCAGTACAGCTATCCTTGATATCCCTGTTTACATGTCCAAAAATGTTGAAAACAAAACGGAAGTATTATGCAGTGATAAAAGACACAATAACTGTTGCATCCATAGTACCAAACCAGCATTGTTAGGAATAAATTTAAAAAAGAAAGGAAAAATACAAAAAGAAAACTGTGTCGCCGCATCACTTTTGCTGAATGTTAAGGACAAGAAACATTGTTTTATTTTGGCCCTACTCACAAAAATGACAAAGTCTATGGCAAAAGGCACTATCGTATTTTCCACAGACGAAACTTTAAGATGCACGGACTCCCGGTTGTCAAACAAACAGGTTATGATTGTTTTCTCGAAGGTAGCAGAATGTGTCATATACAAAGCCCTTCTTTATAATAGGAGGTAGTCAAATTTAATTTAAGTTCACCTTCATCCTGGTCCTTGGAGAATCTGTTGATAATTCTGCCTGATGGAGTTGTATCAAAGAAACTCATTGGACTTTGGAAGACCTTTTTAAGCAGTTGATCATGTAAATTACTTGATGAATGGAAGGTTGCCTGTAAAGTAATTTAAATGTGTTCGATGGTGACCAATAAAACGTAAGCAAATAATAATGCTATCCGGTAATATCAGTCATGCCTCTTTTTTCTCATGATTGTCATATGCTTTGCAATGCAAAACTTGTCATAACCAGAAAGAACATAATTTCATTGTGACGTCAAACAAAGCTGAGCAAAACGATCGAACCATTTAATAGAAGCATGTCTGTAAGATAAAAACAGACTCTATTAACTCATGAAGAGCAGTGACTCACCAATGCTTCCCTAGGATGACAAATGTTTGATGTAAAAAGCAATAAAAAATGAGATTTTCAAGAATTTTCGAATTGAGAAAAATGCACGAAGCCGCCAAAAGGCGAAAACTAGAATTACCAAAATATTATGTTCTGATCGTTCATACAAGCAGTCTCATTGTAGCGACGTATCCTGAACAATTATACAAGATTACTTACAAGGTCAAACTCATACGACTAGTCAGGTCTTAGTTATTGACAAGCGCAAACACTGAGTACATAATACATTAGACAATTATTCAGCCGTGGTCAAGTGTAGCAAGGTGTGACCGTGAATGATACTGATAATTAGACCTGCTTTGACTTCATATTTCGGAATATCATGTATATAAAAGACCACTGACACTTACTTTAACATATGCCAGACATCGGAGGACAGTAAATAGTATTAGGGCAGCCAGTATACCTAAGAATACATACACATAGAACATCATATCTCTATCATCCTGTTCATTAATAGTGACATCAGCTTCCTCGGTACCATTTATTGCCGTATTCGTACCCTGTAAAAACAAGATTTTTTAAGAAGAAGGTTTGACACTTTTTGTTTTTAAACGGGTTTTATTTTATCACTTGATATAAAAATTCGTTCTATAGAACATAATCTAACCTTTTCCTTTAGCTGAATAATCCAGTATGCCAACCACCAGGTGCAGCCTGCGGTACTGCCCGTTGCAAGAAGAAACAACAGCAAAAGCAAAAGAGCAACTCCATATCCACCAGCCATCTTCACGTAGCAGTGGTAGGTCTTCCAACTAACGCTGCCCTCTGTTTGTTCTTCCGCGGTCATCAGCTTGCCTATATGTTGATAAATATATTTTCGTTTCAAAAGCTTGATGTAAGTATGAGTGATTTTAATAAAAATATATCAAGAGTTTGTGAACCTCCATAGAGCTTCATGGAAAGATGTAATTCGCCCATAGTATTTCATCAATAAGAAAGGATCCTTAGTCCTGTATCTAGTGAGACGCGCATGGGTAAACAATTCAATGTTCCAGGATGAATTTTTCAGTATACGGCCTTTCCAAACTACATGATTTCTATAGATCAGGTACTACATATTACTCTGAGACAAGGCTATTACTCATATAAATTTACATTTACCCTTATGAAAGTGTCTGAATATAATACGTCAATTTTTAAAGAGTTCGCTTTGTTATTTTGGCCCATGAGGTATTTTGCTAAATTTTGAATATCATGTTCAATGCATATTCTTGCATTACTCTTTTTGAAACAAAGCCGAGTCCAACAAGTTCAAAGCTTAACATGTTATGACAATTTACAGGCAGCGATCATGTTAGCCTAATTACGATAATCTGAAAGTATCATTGCTTCTTAATTTATCGTCATTTATAGTAAAGTCACGGTGACCTTGCACAAATGTTGCTATTCATTGTAGCGTCTAATGCGCTTAACTCACCAACTTTGTCTTCACCATCAGAAAACTTAATACTTCTTTCTGTTATTCCCATTGATTCATATTTTGTTTGATTATGAAGTCCTGATTTTCTTAAGCCTCGCTCTTCAAAATTCCCGTACTGTTCTTCGGTCTGATGCTCACGCCTGTGTGACGTAGTCTTTCCTTCTGAACTTTTGCTGGATTTGTGAATAATTCCGGGGTTACTGTCATCGATATCGTTATGCAGGGTGTCATCAACAGCGCCGTTTTTATCTTCATCAGAGTGGAATGTCTTGAGTAACGCAGAGTATTGACCATCAGCTGCTACAAGTTGAAGGTGAGTTCCAGATTCCAGAACTCGACCGTCCTTCATGACGTAAATGCTGTCACAACCACTGAGATACTAATTCACATTGGACAATAAGAAATTACATTTTCAAAAAGCTATGCCTACATAACATTTGCTATGATAACCTTACCATAAATTTTGGCTCTATATGACCCAAAAAATCTACGTAATAATTGCCAATTCTCGTCTGATTCAATGCTACTGCAAACTGTGTTGCTATTATGATGAGTTACAATATGTAGCATCAATCTTATTTTGAATAACTGATAACATCAATGCATTTCAGTTCAGTAAGCACTAACTAACAACTGATTTGAATACTGTGCTGTTCCTTTGTCGTCATCATAACATTGTGGATAAAAAATTTGTCTTTTACTTAAGAAAAGTCTGCATAGTTACCTACCTGAAGCTGATGGGTAACGAAAATCACACTTTTTCCTTTCAGGGCTTCCTTGATGTAGTGATTGAAAATATGCTGTCCGACCTTAGCATCCACTGCACTCAATGGATCATCAAGAAGATAGATGTCACGATCAGCATAGAGAGCTCTTGCCAAACTAACCCTTTGTTTCTGACCACCACTCAAGTTTATACCTCTCTCCCCAATCTGTAATTTCACCAGTAATTGTTTTAAACATAAAGAGATACTAAAACATACATGTATACTTATGGTCGAACAGAATGTTCAAATACTAATACACTTACTAACATTTCAATACGGTTTTTGCAGTTTTGCTTCACGAAATCTTAACATCTAATCATACCTCTGTGAGATCTCCACTTTGCAGCTCCTTCATGTCTTCTCCCAAAGCCGAAGCAAACACTACAGCTTCATAGCGTGTCTTTTCATAGGACTTTCCGAATAAAATATTTTCTCTGAGCGTGTCATTAAATATCCATGCTTGCTGAGACACATAGGCCATGGTGCCGTCGATCTTCACGTCCCCGGATATTAATGGCATCTGTGACAATATGGCTGAAATAAGGGATGACTTTCCGCTCCCAACACTACCACAGACGCCGATGATTTGACCCTGCCAAATAAAATGGATGCATTTATCGTTTTGCAATAATGTTTGTGACTTTCCTTCAATGGAGAAATTTTGGTGATTATGTGCTCCATAGAGCAACATCGCCATGATACCGATAGTTGTAAAATAGAAAAGGTGGAAATAGTTCAGACTAACTTATTGTAGCCTTTATCAATAAAATAGATACTTGAACAATACCTTGTTTAAAGTTAGGTCAATATTAAATAATCCGTTTACACTTGTTGTAGAACTGTAATTGTCAACGTCACGAATATCGGCGGCGTCGTCTGGTTTTTCCATTTTGTCGCCATTTTGTTCATTTTGATCCCAGGCGAATGTTCCTTTGGTAATATCTATGGCGACATGGTCATCGTCGGGTTTGAGTTTATGCGATTGTGGCTCTGTTGTCTGCAGGAATACCTTGGGAGGAAATAAATGAAACCAAAACAGTTCAACATTTTCCTATGTTTGAAAAATGACATTATATTATTTGCAGTTCTTTCAAAGATTAATATTTTGAAGTATTGTGTTATATCCTCTTGACGCATATGGATAAACTCAAAAACTCAAAATTTATTACACTCAAATCATTATGTTCTGAACTTTTCAAGTGCACGGATAATAATTATAATCTGTACCTGCATCCTTTTAGCCGCAACATAGGCTTCACTTAATAACTTCATCGCTCTTGGCGCTGCAATCAGTGCCGATCTTGTAAGAGCAAACATTGCCACGACAGCGAAGGCCTTTAGGTTGAGCAAAATCGAAAAAGTTGTTATCAAGTCTGTTATCAAAATATGCATCTTTTCCTTAATCGTGTCTTTCATTTTAAAGACACGGTTGTTTAATTATCGTGATCCAACTGGGTAAAATTTACAAGACAGAGGGTTAATAATTTGAGTCTGTGTGTGTCCACAAAAACAAAGTTTAGGTCCTTGTTTTTATGTTTTCGCCGAGCAAGCTTAATGCGCCATCTCCAGTTGAAAATATTATACGACCAAGCGTATAGCATTGCAAGATGGTGGTCGTGAACGATATCGTGTTGGCTTGTCTTTGGTTTTGAGTCTGTTCTTCCAAGCAGGGCATCGAGATTCTCCTTATGCAACTTTGTCTGCCGCTGTCTACAAGTTCCTTACACACTGCCCCTTTGCAGAAACTATATTACAGTTATTTTCCATCAATATGGCTGTATCTGCATGTTTGGTTCAGCATTCATTGTGTGTTTTCGACTGAGTACACTGAAATCAGTAATATGACCTGTTCATCGGACCAGTATAGTTCGTGCAGCCGCCAAAACGAAAGCAAGTCGGATGGAATAAGTTACAAATACCTGTCGCGTGAGGGCATTCAGAACATTTCTCGAGAGGCTAGGTCAATTCAGACTTCTTGTTGCGGATAAAGTTAATCCGTACAATCAGGTCAGTGTCAAATCTGAGACGTTTCTAGACCACAAAGGACCGTCCAAATATAATTTTTATACCAGTATTTGACCTTAGACTTTTCAGAAGGTTTCAATGGACTGTGCATGAACACGATATTATGACGGGTATACAAATCCGGAGAATATCAGGAAGAGTGAAACTTACCGAAGCTGCGTTTAGATCATTTCCCAGGGCCATGTGAATCACAAATGTGACAACAATTGCAGCACCCTGTATCATTGCATTTGAAGCCGAATTCATGCTCCCCACGAATCCAGCATATTCCAGGATTTTCTTTTCCTTTTGTCTTATTCCTACATATATAAACCAACATCTTAGACTTCGTGGGTAGTGAATCTGAAGGACAGTGCTCGCTTCGAATGATTGAACAATGTTATGCTGCTTTATTTTCTGATACCAACATAAATCATGCTACTTGGAATAAGACAAGCAAAGTAATTTCGTAAAAATATAATGTGTTCAATTCCAGAAAAATGCTGAAAGTTTGATATTGTACAAATGACTGAAACAAAAATCTTCCTTTTTACAAAAACAGCCACCAACGCAATATCAAAGGATGTCATATTATCACATGATATGAAGCAAACACCAAAAAGTTATGTATTGTATTGTATTGTATTCTTAAAAGCTTAGAGAGGCCGAGAGCAATTCATTTCAAAGGCAATAATCATTTTTGATAAAATTTGCATATGCACTATTTCTGCAGCATTGTGGACCGACCTGTGGAGTAATGGTTGATTATGGCGTTTATACAAGTACTACAATATAATATTTACCCTCACATACAACGGTCATGAACAGATAGATTCACCCAAATAGCTACGTTACCTGCAATTTTCTTTGTAAATGGTTCCTCCCATGCATACATCTTGATAAGTTTGATACAATTGGTCATTTCGCTTACCATACGTATTCTGGTATCAGTGATTCTGACTGCTTTCCAACGAAAAGAGCCAAGAAGTCGTGAAAACATAGCCTGCAAATGAAAAAGGGGTCACAAACGCTATTTGATGTAATAAAATTTGATGTCATCTGATCTGCCCAGTTGAACATCTAGAAACATAAGCTTAGTATTTACCTTACAACAGATTCTCAGTATGCATAGGTGGCGTTCATGTCATGCGACAGGAATAGTCTTCAACGTAAACTATCACAGCGGAGGACAAAATATTTGAGATAGTAAAGTTGATTAAGGCCCTTTTATATATGATGAGACTCGATCTTTCACAAATGGAAAAAAGGGGACTTGTTTTATATGCTGAGCAACCTTCAGCATTTATATGCAATTTTTCGTGAGCGCATTGCAATATGATTTACACATTGCATTGATTAAACATTTGTCGTACTCCATCGTTGTTTACAGGCGTTTCACAGAAAGGAAATGAGAAAATCTTTAATAATTAGGCACTGCAGTGTTCATTGCCCGTATGTCCATATATGGCAAACTATTATACGGACCTTGTGTATCTGTACTGTAACAACTTCACTTACTGGGTTATGGGTATATATGTCGTGCTTTACATTGTCGAAATATTTTGTCATTCGTAATTGTTCTTGCACAGACTTATGACCAACACGCCTTTAAGACATCTTGCACGTTTTCCTAATTTGATGTAACTCGCATCATTTATAGGACTTCACCATTAACGGAGCATACTGAATTTTTGATATTATCATGTTTTGCCGTTTTACATAGATTACTTTCAAACACTCAAGGAAAGGAAATAACGAGACAGTGATCATTACCTGCGATGCCCATGTGAGGAAAAACAGAGAATTCCCACATAGAGCCGCTGGACCCAATACATACGTCGTATATATCACAGTCAGAAGCATAATGAATGGTCCATTGAAAGCAAACTGTACATAAATACAAGCGTCGACCAAGCGATCTCCGTCATTGGTAAATACATTTATAATCTGTAGCAAAAGTATACAGAACATTGTTGTAACTAAAACAATGTTTGAATTATGACCTTCATTGACTGATATGCGACAAATATGTAAATCATATATTGAATATCATGCATCAACATTAGAACAGTTCTGCCAAGGGTCTCTGCCAGCGATTGTACAGAAATTAGAATGATTAAGCATGTTGTCACATTACTGTTCTGATCTATTATATATGACCCTCTGATTTTTTGAATACAATACACACATATGCTACCCTGTTTCGGATCATTAGAAATACATTTTATGCAAACATTTGATGTCTCTTGGTCAGCTAACCAAACGATACCAAATGTTGAAAACATTTGGAGCCGTCAGCTGAAAGGAATTTCGAGTTATTGTTCACGACACTTCTGTTCATGTATTTACAATTTGTGAATGGCATTACATTACCTTTAACTGAACCTTAAGACGGCCTTATTGGAGTGGAAATGATCAGAATGACCTATGGCACATGAGTAATTAATTATACCCTATAAGTGATACTGGCATATTTAGTGATTGAACCACTCAGAATATGTTAATTTAATCCCAGATGTCTTATGTCTAGCACAAACAACCACAAGACAACGCTAATAATCTCTCGGTAAAAGTTCAACACATGTATTGTAGAAACTTCAATACAGCTATTCTTGACAATTATGCAATAAAAGCTTAATTAATGTTTGCGTAATTCGTTACGCATCGGAACGTAAATACTGCATCAACAAAAATGAAACTAACTTCGCATACTGCATGATTTGATATTTACTATGTATAAGTTAATCCCTTGTGTAATAAAATATTCTAGTGAAGAGCTTATTATAAGTCAGTACTTCCAGATGTGCTTTATGAGGTTAATACATGTTTTGTGCAATTTACTACTCTAAGAAATATATATAGCGGCCAGATTATGTATGTGCGAAAGAGTATGATTTACAGGTAACTTTATGAAATATAATAATAATATAATATTGGGTTCTTATATAGCGCGCATATCCACAAGTACATGTGATCAAGGCGCTTTACAATTATTATTACCCCTGTTCACTGGACCTAATATGATACCACTCAACTCCCTGGGGAGCAAAAAACAGCTCACATGTGCAGCCAATAAGCGCAGCAGAGCTAAACGCACACATAACAACCTCTGTCCTACCAGGTACCCATCACTCCTGGGTGGGGAGAAACAATAAGGAATAAAGTGCCTTGCTCAAGGACACAACACCACAGCCATGCCGGGGCTCGAACTCGCCATCCTTTGATCGTGAGTCCACTGCTCTAGCCACTGGCCCATGATGCCTCCTCTAATATAGGTAATTGATTCAAAACAATGCAGTTATGCTGTCACCTTATCTCACGTATATCACAACTTCACTTCGACAGTGCGCACCGCATTCTAGTTTATTTTCGGTTTCGTCGTTATGAAGTATGATTTGTGCAGAAAATGCCCAGAAAACAGTTATTTCGTGAATTCTTGTCCACATGCTCCTTAAGCTATTTTCGAATCAACGAACAAGTAAACTGTTTTGGGAACGCTCGATCAAACGTGCTTTTGGCAAACCCTTGAAATCGATTAACTTACCTCTCCAATAGTTTTACCCTGAAGGTTCCGAAATTTCAGTACCTTATTATAGATAAGTGTCAAGATAGCACATCGTAATTGTAGACCAGTCCTGACTTGAATAAGTTGGGAAGAATTCAGTGCTATTGACTTCATTAATTCTGACAAGGCAAGTCCAAAGGCCAGCCGTAAGCCGTAACGTACATTTGACTCACTGCTCTGAGCATAGGCGATCATTTTACGTAACAACATCTGAAAGCAAAACGAAAACATACTCATCACCTTTGCAACGGAATAACGGGAGAGAGAGAGACACGCAGAGAGACAGAGAGAGACAGAGACAGAGACAGAGAGACAGAGAGACAGAGAGACTGACTTCCCAACGACTGATAGTGTCAACACTTAGATTTTACTGCCTTTATTCTTACCGTATTGAAGAATGATCCCAAAGAGAAGAAGCAAATACAACCTATAGCAATGGTACATCGCCGTCTTGTGAACTTGACAAACACTAATGGTAGAGATGCTCTATGAATTCCTTTTCTGTGCACTTCATCCTTCCAGAGTTCTTCCAATCTATCGGTAAATGAGAATGGGATATAAAAGGCGTATCTGTTTAAGCAGCAGCAATGAACCCTGATGGACTCCTTTCTTCAATGTTGATTATTAATTTCAATTGCTGAAGACTATTATTATCATCACATTGAAATGAGGCTAGTTTGTAACAGTACATTATCATTACTACAGTATTACCTTCACACAAGCGCTTGTCTATCTTCCCTTCAATAAGTTAAATGTGTCTTTGAAGAGTTATTTATTTTTTTGCTATTGATTTGCATTCGAAATTCATTCGAAGCGTCAACTCGCTCAACACGCATTCACTAAACAAGAAACTGACATGCCTATATGCCATATGTACCTCCGAAATTGAGCTTTTAATGGTAACCTTCAAGAGCTTACATTGATTACATGTTAGCTGGTATAATACGTGAAGATGACTGTTTGATGCACCCGTTATTGTTTTATGTGATAAACAGTTATTACAGGAAGTACGTATTTTGACTTGTCAAAATGCGAACACATCACGAGAATACGACTTTATATCGACCAGACCTCGTGTAATAACCCCTTTATCTTACATGCATACTTTGGTTATGACTGTCTTTCCCAGCGAAGTTCCGAAATTAGCGATGAAATCGACAGAAGTCAACCTTGCTTGCTCCTCGCTGTACTCATAAAAAGTTGGTTGCTAAAGATTGATGGCAACCGTATCACTTATTGATATTATTCCGCTGTTGGGCCATTCGATTTTAAGGGAGGGGTTTCGGTAAATTTTCAGAGCGAACAATTTAACGTTAAGATGTCGACACAGATTTTCAGAATTTAAAGGACATTTGTATTTGTTCAGTACAACTGTGGATATAAAACATACGCTGGAGCGCGTAAAATGAATGATATTTCGGGTTGTGAAAAATAACATCAGTCCTTCGTGAAAGTTATTAGGGCCGCCAAAAATCGGGTTAAAGTAAAGTAGCGCCGCGCAAGCATTCAAGACAGTGCTAGCCCGATCGAGTGGCCGCGAAGCGAACAAAGTGAGCAACTCTACATCAGGTATGATTGCAATGTAGATAAAGTAGCCGTACCCGTCAGTTCATCTCAAATCATTATGCATGTCCTTGGACGTCCTACATGCCGAATTTACCATCTCTTTAAAAAGGAATTTGTGAGCGTATTAGGGAAAACTTGAAGTGAGTACAGCGTCGAGCGCCGTAAATCGTTCATTATAATGTGTGTATGATGTACGACTTGTTGTAGAACGAATATAACATTACATTACAAAGGTATTTACATCGTCTGCTCGAACATTTTGTCACTTGCTTTCAAAAATAGAACTACACTTATTTGAATGACATACACGAAAGTTTGACTATCTCGGGAATATCCTGTACTTTGCATTCCAAACTTATGTAACGCCCTTTGTTGTAGAGATTTCATCTCGAAGCGACCCTCACGTGGCCAAGGCGTGTGAAGGTTCCTTCAAGTTGGTAAGAGAAGGAGATATAACGTCACACTTTTAATTAATTTTTGGTGAAGATTTCATTGAGAACAATCGAGAACGATATATTCCATGATGAGATCTTGTTTAATCTTAAAAAGTAATCACGTGATGAACATTTCATATTGACGACAACTTTTTTGGTTACTAAAGTTTAGAAATGTATATAACTTGAAGAGAATGTAAGCTACGGACAGATACAAGATCAGACTTTGAGACCGGAAACGCCACATTGCCATCTTCTATTAGTATGTAAAGTGGTGATACAATCAACATCTTGGCGTGTCAGCTTCAGTTGCTGAAAGCATCACGGTCCAGACTGGTACCTCAACTTGTATTCTCCTTACTACGAGCGCAACAAATTGATGGAGAATCCGGGTATCGACCCAGTATGTAATTTATGCGCATGTTTTATTTCAAGAAAACTGCAATTGTCAGCTATCTCCGTGCTCTGTCATTTGCTTTGACCAGTGAGGACGCTGGTTATTAAAAGGGTGAGAGAGTGTAACGCCCCATATTTGTTGAGATTTATCTCGAAGCGTCCCTCACTAGGCCAAGGCCTGATATTGTTGGTTCAAAAATATGATTCGTGTTTTAACATGTTGAAATACGGGTTTACACCGGTACTCTCTAAACAATAGTAGAATGGCAATACAGACATAGCATGTATGGTAATCAGCTATATCGGAAATTAACTTCACTTTTAGAATGTCAAAAGAAAGTATACTTTCAATCTCTAAACATACAGGCAAAGGACAATAACGGCAGAATTACTGGTCTCCATCACAGCCTTGTTATTCAGCTGAAAGATATCTGAAAACTAAAACGGGGCTTTTATTTCACTCTGAAGTAGAATAATTGACTTTTAGAAAGTATTAGGCAATATGTCACCAGTTAGAATTACAAGGCATGATAACTTCATCACAAGATAAAATATGCATTCCTAGCAATTTCTGTCATTATAATTGCCTCTCCCAAAAAGGCCGTGAACGTTCACGTTATCTTAGAAAGCCAATGCATCATAAGAAGACTATACGAAGAATTCGAAGCTATGAAGAAGCTGTTCACATACCTTCTGGCATTGTATTCGGCCGAGTCAGCCTCTGTGCATACCCAAAGGTCGCTCAACTTCAAGCCATGTCTGTATGCTTTCTTTATAAGAGGAGTTAGCCATGTTAGGTAAAGGTAAGAGAAAAGTCCAAAATCTTCCTCTGAGAACTGTTTCTTATTGCTGTTGACAGAGGAAAAATTCGCACTTGAAAGCTGTCATCGTAACCAAAAAACTTGAGATATGTTCTGGAACGTGATTGTACAGCAAGCATTACCCTCTATCGGCTAAAGGTACGGAATCAAAATTTGAAAGACTGAATGCCCGAGCTAAGCTGTAGTACATTTCAAGATTACATATGACACTAGGCAGAATGCTTGATAAACGGTAATATACACATATATTGATTCTGTTTATTTCTCAAATATGTTAAGTATACACTAAGTATACGAATAAAATGCATAAGTACATTATACACTTGGTCCACAAAGATATGCGCTTCGGATACTCTTGTTCTACAAAGATATACATTACGTATATTAAAGTATTGATATTTTCCATGAACAAATATATACAATAGGTATACAACTAATGTTGTGTTCCTTATATGTCCTTATACGAAAAAATACTGAACTTATAAAAACATTTTGCCTAGTGTTAGTGGTGATGTGTTGCCTCACATGCGCTTTCGGACCAGTCCTTTTTCAATGAAGACTTGGACTTCGCTTTGCAGTTCAATATTTTAGGGTAAGTTTTTTGTTGTGGGCTGAAGATAACAAATCGAAATTTTGCACTGTTAACAATTGAGCAAGGCCTTACAAATCGGCGTCCTTTATTGGTTGAGTGGTTAATTTCCTTCGCTTCTCTTTATTATCATCAGCTTCAATAAGTCTGTTTCTGCTGCTGTAGATAGGAGAGCGTTCATCATGATTGATTGACATCTCGGCTCTTCAATTATCTGAAAGTTAAAAACAGCAAATATCGCCATTTACTTATGTAAGACCACTCGATCACTGATAAAAATGCCACATACGTGGTAAACCACTCGATTACTGATAAAAATGCCACATACCTGATAAACTGCAATTGTGTGCACGAGCAAGACCAATTGAAACGTTCCAGAACTTTCTCATGCTATACACTGGTAAAGTATGACCTTAACCAAAAACGAGCATGATGTAGCGTTCGGATTTAGCATCTACTTTCTATGAATAGCGCTGTAGTTTATTGAAATGAGTCGACGTCCGTCATCGGCATGCCTACCTTTCTGCGTGTCTTTATATCTTTTACTCCGACTCTTTCTATTTCTGTCTGTAGCCATTTGTATGACGAAAGACATGTATGTATGTATGTATGTATGTATGTATGTATGTATGTATGTATGTATGTATGTATGTATGTATGTATGTATGTATGTATGTATGTATGTATGTATGTATGTATGTATGTATGTATGTATGTATGTGTGTATGTATGTATGTATGTATGTATGTATGTATGTATGTGTATGTATGTATGTATGTATGTATGTATGTATGTATGTATGTATGTATGTGTGTATGTGTGTATGTATGTATGTATGTATGTATGTATGTATGTATGTATGTATGTATGTATGTATGTATGTATGTATGTATGTATGTATGTATGTATGTATGTATGTATGTATGTATGTATGTGTGTGTGTATGTGTGGGTAGGTAGGTTCACATCGGTGTTTTATGTACAGGTAAGACTTGTTCAATGTGCGATTTTATGGCAGTATTAACGTCATTCTATAGAATTATGAAAATGAGCTTGAAGTGTGAAATTCGTGAAACGAAAACTGCAAGATCTAGTCAAAATAGTATGACGTCTTATATGTGGAACGTTGGTACAAATGATGACAATGGTATTCGTGAGGTCACGTCTGAGTGATATCTGAATATTGCTATTTTTTACATATTCTGTCATATTTCTGTACGAGTTAAATACAGATTCCGTGACAAAAAAGATCAAATTGCTAACACAGTAGATTTTTTTGGAAGATTTCAAAGATATTTCCATTTAAATGGTCATATTAAGAATAATGGACGACATTGTATTTTTAAAAATATTTGTATTGTTTGGCTAAAATTATCTTTCATTCAACAAAAATACAGGTGATAGTATGGGTCAAATTCTCTCTCTCTCTCTCTCTCTCTCTCTCTCTCTCTCTCTCTCTCTCTCTCTCTCTCTCTCTCTCAATTCTAATAGGAATAAAGTACATCAGAGTATCAAGGCAGCCAAAACGTTTTTCTGATTTGACAAGAGTTCACACTGGGAAAATAGTCATATATCACGGCTAAATCAGGCCCCTCAACTAGCATGGAACTCAATAAGTAAATGCAGAAGTGTTTACAAATATGAAATTTCGACATCAGAAATATTATATTAGAAATATATATATCCATAAAGCAACGTAAACGTTTTGAAATCTTGTTTTAGAGCTCTAGACCTTATAATGACGCTCGGTCAAACCTTCATTTCAACTATTTATCACCGGCCCTCTTCTAATGTTACAGTTCTGTAACAAAGCTTGGTCCCGGGCTCCGATTGTCAGTTCGAGAATGGTCGTTCAATTTAAAAATCTTTTTTCCCTTTTTTCAATGCTTAAACCAAGGTGTAAACCACAAATATACATCGGAGACGCAAATTTTGATATTATGATAAGTTATATAACAGATTTTAACCAATGCGGGCATAGACTCCGTCTGCGTACAATTCGATCTATATAGCACTTGCTTAGCGGCTCGCGATGTACATCTACGTCACGCATTGTACCAAATTCCATGTACATCACCTGCAGACAGGTTATTGCTCAACTTACAGGATCACGTTAAGCACTCGATATCTACCTGTCGGCTTTTCAACCATCGTTTCATTTAAACGAGAGAAAATTAAACCAATAAGTTCATTACAAGTAGACTTTGGAAATTTAACATCGTACATCAATGTTTGCCGTAGCTACACACTTGACGTTTTGTAGCACGTGGCAGATTTTATCGCAGGAATCTGCACAAACATGTTTTACAACCAGGTGATTCGTGTAATTTAACCGATTAGCTATTTGCGTACCCAATTTTAGGCACAATGAAAACGTGTCGAAGCTGTTTCACAGTAAGGTGGTTATCAAAGAGTAAAACATATCATTTTTAATCCAGGGGCAACGAAAATAAATGTCAACTGTTCTTTAGTACCAGCTTCAAAATTGTACGACCTGAGCTAGTAGGGAGGGGGTACTTATGATCGACGGTACTCAAATAGCAAGACGCATCGTAGCGTTTACCTGATTGTTCCAACGAACAACACTGGTTCTTGTGGAATGACAGACAACCGTGATCGCAGGTCTTGTAATCGTATGTCACTTATGTTGATTCCATCGATGTGGATTGTGCCAGATGTTGGTTCCACAAGACGGAATAAAGACACACCAAGGGATGACTTGCCTGTTCGGATGACGAAAATTGGTCATTTGACAAATGCGGCTTCAAATGTGTCCTCAATTTGCAACGACAGGGGACAAACAGACACTGCTTTCGAGGAGATTCTGATTTGTTTTAAGAAAGATTTTGAATGATATACGTGGACAAAAGAATTTCTGACGGTCAAAACAAATGAACGATAATTTTACATGGCTTTGTCATATCATTATCATGTGGACATAGTAGACTCAACTTGATATTGCTTTGAAATTCGTCAAATGAATGAATAATGTATGAAATAAAGACTTCAAATAAAGCAAAGTCGTCGCAAGTTACCTAAATATAGGGAATAGAAAGTTCGGTTAGGAATAGTGTGTGTCATCGGTATGTCTAAAAATATTTATGACCAGATTAAAATCAACTTCAAACGTGCGTTCGACGTTTAATTTAGATATAACAATGTCAGTGTGACGTTATCTTTATAAATTGTCTCTTGCTTTGTCTTGCTTTAACGTTGTTTTTAAACGAGCTACTGATCTAGTTGTTTATTTGCCTACAAATTCAACCGTACAGTACACTATTGTGTTTTAGTGACCGAAATTGCGTGATAGGTTACCAACAACTCGTTTTTAGTAAGTCTATGAAGGTGGAAGGGTTCTCAGAGACTGATATTTGATCTCTGAAACTTTACAATGCTTTTTCGGTCTACCACATATATAGCTATGGTCATTTTGAAG
This sequence comes from Ptychodera flava, assembly GCF_041260155.1. NCBI lineage: Eukaryota > Metazoa > Hemichordata > Enteropneusta > Ptychoderidae > Ptychodera > Ptychodera flava. The sequence goes on along the minus strand of NC_091946.1, from coordinate 20,364,912 downwards.
CTATTGGAATTAAAAAAACTTTTTCAGCTGCTCGTCTTTTAGAAAGTCAAAAATTTACTTTTTTATCATAGAGTTGACACTGGAAAACACATTATTGTCACTCTTTGATTTCAAATATTGATAAAATTGGGTAATTATATGATTACTTTGTATTTAAAGCAATTTGTGTAATTATTATCTGTAACGCTCTGTTTTTAGCATCGAGCACTGCAATTTCCCACGAGGACATTTGTATACTTTGAGATATATATATATATATATATATATATATATATATATATATATATATATATATATATATATATATATATATATATATAAATAATAAATATTAGAACACATCAAGTATGTTTGGTACCTATTACTCGAGTTTCACGCATACACGCGATCGTCAGATAGGTATATTTTATTGTAAAATCTACAGTGGTAACTCTAAGGGAAAAAATTTTACGGTTTTTCAGAAAACAAAATCTTAAAAATTGTATTTACTCCTCATGTTTTTAAACGATTTAAGGTAAAGGGCGCCGAATTCGGACGCGCACACGCTTTAGAACGTTTCTGCGCAGATTTAACTCCAGCCTGCCGCAAATGGGTTATTTGTAGAGCATGTATTTAATATCACCTGTCATTGTTGAAATTGCGCTTTACCTAATTTTTTGACCCAGTCTCTTAGAAATACATGTTACCTTTAACCTTGTCATATTTTGACCCCCTAGGAAGCTGGTTTTTATTCAATATGAGCGCAAAATTAACATTTCTCTCCCATTTACATGGCGCATATACCCATTCACCTGGAGATATTGTAAAAAGTAGCGTGGTGACACCCTTTTATTAAAGTGTAAACTAAATGGTATTATGTCAGGATTTTATTCGCCAAGTTTCGTCAAAATGACACCATTCAAAGCAACAGGAAGAAAGTTCGAAAATTATGTAGTGATATAATTTCCATATCGTTATTTTGTAATCGATACTTATGTTCAAATTTCTTTACAAACATCATGAAAACTATACATTCGATAGATATGGATCTTAATCCTTGGTATTTATTTAAAATTAACTCATTTGCTAAGCGTTTTATAATTGCTTTCTTTAGTTTAAGTGAATTATATCATAATTTATTTATTTCTAACGACGCCATTTTAACGTCCGTTTCCATGGAAACGAGCTTGGTGACCCCCACTTTTTATTTCATTTTTGCACTTGCACAACTTCCAAGAATATTTGTGCAAAGTTTCAAGAAAATGACACCACAACCTAATTTTGACGTAATTCGTAGTACTTCACCTTAATACAAGAGGAACGACGTAGCATTATTTAAAACAACTTCCAGATTCTGAACTTCATTTACATGGAGAATCCTCCCCTGAATCGGGGGTGGGGTGGAGCTACACTTGCTCCAAGTCTGTGGGCATACAAATATTAAAACAGAATAAATTGAAGGAATAAACTTCAGCAGACTGTCGGTTGGTGATTGGCTGTTGCGTAGACCGTGGAGTAACATTTACACATGCCAATATTTTTTGTTTACTAAAGTCATCGATAGTAAAAGAATGGTTAGACACATATATTTTGACGTTTTTCCTTCCATGACATCATGGATCGATGGACTCCAGACTTTTGCTACTATTATAAAAGGGTGCAGTGACGTTAGCCTTAAATTTGTAAATCTCGTCACCTTGATAGCTATTTCTTTTTTTTCACAAGTAGCGGAAAAATCACTGGCTGAATCATCAAGCAGTATCTTCTCTCGATCTAGGAGGCCTGTCAAAATTGTCTGCATTATTCCGGCCTTTGTCCTTTTACGTTGTCTGTTTGTGTCAACATTGATATTTGAAATTGTCTTTTCAAAGGTGGATAACATATTCTTCCAGGCAAAGGGGTGATGAGGACATAGCATTTGCGCAGTCCTATTGTGTGTAACTGCGCATGCGGATTTCAATAACTCGGAAACTTACGTCACACTTCGTTTGTGTGACGTTTGTGTGACGTATACACTGATCATCGCTCATACCGCTTTTCTTGGGGAAACTGTCTACGATTGTGACGTTCCCTATACACGGGCCCAATTACAGATGGCCACTATTAGAATTCCAAATTCTTTAAGAAAAAGTCACACAGTAAGAAAAATCAATCAAGAGCAGGGAATTTTACTGACAATATGGTGTTCTAACAACGTCTTGAAAATCTTGCACATCCGTAAATCACTTAGCTATATCTAAATGATCTAGATCTCTGACATTGAGGGCGCTTCAAAATTTTAACTTTGGATCTCTGTCTTCTGCGTTTCTTTGATCCTGAAACTCGCTCAGGATGCCAGCGGATCATTGGAATCGCCCAGCGGAGGCAGTTGGATAGATTTCCCCTTCAGGTATTCCTTAGGCGGGGCCGGACTGCTGACCCCGAAGTTGATGAAGTGGAGCTTCTGGGCGGCCATGTAGTCCTGAATGAAGGTAACGCCAGACATGTAAGCTTAATGAAACAGCTGTGCGTCTTAACTCAATGAAACCTCGAAGAGAAACACGAATGTGAGCATAAAAATAGTCAAGTGAGCAGAGGAATATAAGGAAATCGGGTGAACACAGATATGAAATGTTGTGAGGGACGTGAAAGTGCGAGTTTCTGCTTTATAATCGGGAACCAGGACTTGGGTCCGGTAACCGATGAAATTCCACCGCAGCGTTAATGTGGGGCGATTCGGCGAAATTGGCCATTTTCACCAAAATTTTCACGTTTTAGAGAGATTGGTATCCTACGGAGATCAATTATTAATGTGGGAGCTTGTTGGGGACGTCTTTGGGTTGCTTTCGATGACAACCACGGCTTTGATGAAAAAGATGCGTGGTAGGACAACCTAAGTATGGTTTGCAGCGGTAATATTTACTTGAAGCTAGTCCACACATTGCTTCGACGGTATGTACAAACAAAACAAACAAGCAAATACTCACATCAAATTGTAAAATTTGCTTCTGAAGCTGATCTACTGTTGGCTCTTCGGTGTCCGTAATTCCAGCTCTGCTATGCAGCTTTCTCTGTTTTCCCATCAGCTTCTTATGTGATAGTGGGGCTGGACGAAATCGTCTCTTCGAGGAGTCATCTATTGCAATTTGAAAAAAATCAAATTCTAAGTTCAACTGGTGAAAATAATCCAATTCAGCCTCTTTTTGCGTGTAGAAATGCTAAGCTTATTCTTTGACATCCCAACACACAAACACACACACTCTCTCCCTCCATCCATACCCTCCTCTCTCTCTCTCTCTCTCTCTCTCTCTCTCTCTCTCTCTCTCTCTCTCTCTCTCTCTCTCTCTCTCTCTCTCTCTCTCTCTCTCTCTCTCTCTCTCTCTCTCTCTCAGTGCACACTTGAAATGACATATTGATTATCGACAATCAGATCTGCTTAATTTGCATTAATATTATTCGTTACAACAGTCACCTTCCTCGCTATCTTCTGTGAGACCTTCGGCGTGCAATTTGATCATTCCCTTCCGAGGTACGGTTGTCTTCATGATTTTGAGCTCGTCCCGATTGCTTATCTTCTGCCCGTCGTGAACCAGTAGTGGAGGCAGGTATCGCAATTCCTGTCAGTCATGAAAAACGCAAAAAAAATTGCTAGAAGGTACCCAATGTGATAAAGAGTGAAATATCGCTGTTCAGGTCGATCAACAATAAGTAAAATTGACAGTGTATTGGTGTGATCACATGACATCTCTACTCCAATAGCTGCACTGGCTTCTAGTCAATTACAGAATCGAATTTAAATCATGTTGATCACTTATAAAGCGCTACTTGGTATGACTCCACACATACATTTCTGACCTAGTCACAGAGAGTAATACTAACTGGCTTCTTTGTTCCAGTTCAGTGTACCTAAGACCAGACTTAAATCATAAGGCAACCAATCATTCTCACATCCATCTCCTTCACCGTGGAATCATCCTCCAAATGACATCCGTAAGGCACCAAAATGTGGATAGCTTTAGATTCAGACTCAATGCTCATGTATGTTAACGAGTAGTCTGGTCCCCTGCTCTATTCTACCGCCGCTTCGTTGCTCACCTATTTTCGTGAGCAGCGCAGGACAGGAGACCAGACTATGTCAACGAGTAGTTTTGTGAGCTGTGAGGGATAGTTGGGCATCTTCATGACTGTTATTATGCGCTTTATAAACGTTTAAACTGTCTTGTAAACTGAGTATCACCAGAAGGGTCGCACTTTGGACCTGTCAATCCGTTGTCAGAGCATGTGTCAGTGTGTATTGATTTTTTTTTAATTTCTTACACACATCCTTCTCGGAACCTGTGTCGGTATATATCGGCTGTAAAGTCTTGTTTCGTTGGGTTTTTTTACGAAAAGGTTTAATAATTTATTTTCGGGGATCTTTGGTTATTAAAAACATTTTATGTGTGGCAGATCAACAAACATGGATAAACGTATATAAATCATGAGGTCTTAGCACTCACTTCTGAAATATCTGATTCTGTTCTGTCCAATGATCTTGACGTCTGCAAACTCGGTTCAACAGCCGGGCTGGCGTGTGTGGCCGATTTCGTCACGCCTGGTGCTTCAGTTGGAGCCATGGAGGGGCCCTGAGAAATGTAAGTGATAGCACACACATGCACACCATATCAAAACAGTGACTTCTGCTTAGGAAAGAGGCACACCATGTGTAACGGTTGTCCTGTTCTACGCTTTCAAGGTAGTATATATATGCAGCTCGAAATTGAAAGACTTAAACATTTGCACACATTTTTCTGAAGGAACGTTCAAAAACATTCTCTTACTAACCAAATTGTGAATAATATTAGTGATCAACGTGAAAATTTTGGTACTGTGCAAAAAAATTACCGTAATTTACCAATACTTCAAAATTCAAAATGGCCGCCATGATGATACCTGTTATTCTCAAAGGGAAAAAAATTAAATTTTCGATTTTCACAAAAATAAATAAAGTAATAGGATTACATTTTATGCGGTAGATCAGAAATTATTAGTTCAAAATGAAGACTCCGAATATATGTCCCCGAGACGCATTTAATCATTTAGAAATACGCGTATCTAGTTCTGAACTGCAATAATTTAAGCTCCTTTTCCACGTTTTTGGTTTGCATACGATAAAACAATAATATCAGATCAATTTTACTGTGTTAGATGTGAGAAAGCGTTCGAACTATTTGAAAGGTCAACAATTATGTCCATCAGGCTTTTGAGTTGTGTACAGATAAAAGGTGATGTCTTACGGTATCAGATTCCGCTGCTCTTTTGGTTTCTTGTCTTTTTACGGCATTATGTAGCACAGTGTACTCGTGTTCCTGAAATAAATAAACAAATAAACAAATAATGCTTAAGATAAATGTATCTGTGGTAAGCCTCACTGTTATTTCTCTTGTCTCACATTCGCCTCTCTCGTGGCAACTTGCCTTTATCTCGAGAGGCATTAGACTGGAAGATTCAGCCGTGTGCGGGCGCTGCGTGACCTCTGACCCTATGCTAGTAAGCGCCCGCACACGGCTGAATCTTTCAATCTGTGCAAAGGCTTGTCTCGCTCGCGGTATTCTCTGTATGGTGACCAGCTGGATAACCTGCTGGTCTGAGTTGCTTGCCTCGCTTTTGAAGGGAAAAAAATTGCTGCGCCTGAAATCACATCTGATTATGTTGTAAATTGCGCAGGTATAACGCTGATTGTGTGTTAGAATGCGATTCTCAGTTAATTCTGCACGGGAACATGAATTTCGCTCCTATATTGTCAGTCGGGTGCTAATCCAGATGAAAACCGAGAAGAATTCGATTGAAATATTAGGAATCAGTTAAAAGGATAAATGAGCTGCCATTTTCTGATGGCGTGTTGCTTTCATGTGAATTGCTTTTGGCACGTACGCCATACCCTGGGGGTACTCCTATAGCTAGATGGGGTAAGACGCCAAAGTTGAACACATCTACCCATGGGTAATTTAAAAAAATTAAAATTACTCATCGTTAGGGAACTTCCTGACAAATTTTGGGAATTCTTACCATTATTCTAGTGCATATGAAAATTTTCTTGACAAGCATGCGGACATTCCTATGTTATCGACCCATTATAATTTAGATTTTTCGGATGAATAGTCGACCAATGTTTAGGGATTTTTCGTGAAAAAGTAAACCATTCGGGGCGCGACATTTCTGAACACCTTTCTATGGAAGTAACCCAACCCCGGAATATGTCGCAACAAGTAGAGTTTAGTTGACAAGCTGAAAGAATAAGTACAAACAAACGACTCATTTGTAGACTCATAAAAACGTCACGCTCGTCCGTAGATTTATTTCCAACTTGTCATCAACTGATAAGATAAGATTGACCGCAACTGACCTGCTGTCTGAGGTTTTCTGTCAGCATATTCACTGTGTCGGTCAGCATTCTGACGAGCTGCTGACCGCTAATCGTCAACTGCGCGTGCGGTGACCTCTGCTGCCAGTCGAAACGAGATCTCGCGTAACCTCTAGAGCTGTCAAAATCTGTCGTTGCTGAGGGCATGAGAAGCGGAGTAAAACAAAATAAAGTAAGACGGACAAACCCTTGTCAGCAAGAAATTATAGAAGTGAAAATAAAAAGCAGAGAAAAGCGTAATGAACAGATCGATAGGGAACCGGCATGAAAAGATCTTCGTGAAAGTGAAGCCGCGTGATGGAAAAAAAATGTGTAATTTCGCAATTCATAAACCGGAATGAATTGGATCAACACAGAGTCAAGCGTAGGGTGACTGATAGACCAACAAGAATTTGTTTAACCCTTTCGCCACAATGGTTTGGTCCAAACCCATTGTTATCAATAGTGAGTGGACCTGTTCAGTAGGAATTTGGAGTGAAAAGGTTAATAGAACCAGTGTCCGTATAGCTCACCTGCTCTGCCAAAATCTACGCCCATCATTATACCTGGTGCTGTCGTCTGGTTTCTGCGAAAGAAAATCGTATTGCCTCATATTAGGTAAGTGATGATGGCGGTATAACACGACATTGCTTGATCTGTAGGAATTCTTGAACTTCAGCATCACTACATGTTGGAATGATTTTTACGCCCATTTACCTCTAAGTGTAAAAGTCAAACTATTCTACAAAAAACAATAGGATGGTATGGAAATGTTGTTGTGAAAGGGAGGACATTGAAGGCAATTTGCTTCTATGTCGATGAAGTCCTGCAAACGCCATGCTTAACTTGTTCAAAAAGTCCTGCATCTCCGAATCTTTCGTATATATGTCACTATGTTTGCTTTAAAAACTGATATATCATCGAAGAAGGTTTAAAGGGACAAAGTCGGGCCATTTTTCATGAATTTTGTGTGATACGAGATACTACTATATTGTTTGACATGTTGAAAGATAATGAATGGGCGACCATGCATATATTCGACCCCGGTTTTAAACACGATACTTGAAACCATCGCGAAAAAGCATAAATGGTCATGACCATTAATTCATTTTCGCGATGGTTTCCAATTAATTTGTATAAAACCGGGGTCGAATATATGCATGGTCACCCATTTATTCAGTATCTTTCAACATGTCTAACATCAACATGTCAAACAAAATAAGTAGTATCCTGCATCAAACAAAATGCATGAAAAATGGCCGACTTTGTCCCTTTAATAAAAGCCCAGTTTCATCACAGAGATACCACACAGACGTGGTTTCATATAGCTTTTAATACACTGTCCAGTATTTTTGTTTTGACCAGAAATGCCGTTTCTTCTTCTAAAACCAAACCAAGCCTATGTCCTATGCTGTTCATCTTGTCAATGTAGCCTGTGTGTGCGCATGCGCTTCTGAATCTCATTTGTTATTGTTGACAATTGAATTTTAGTCCTAACTAGAATGATCTGTCCACAGTACAACGTATTGTACACCATGCAGTAAATTGACAAGGCAAGAAGATTAAGAAAAGGTGCTTATTCTGACGAACAAAATTATAAGAATATTATCAAAAGTTACAGGTGGTGTCCCTTGAAGTTAACCTTGGAAATTAAACTTAAAGTCACCTTGGGGACAATTATTTCCTGTGGCAGCAGCACTTGGCCTTCAATGTCCAAATAATAGCTACCAATAAAACATAACTTTAAACCTGTCTGTTGTAATATGAGGGTGTGGCGTTGAACAGACCTTCGGTATATTCACAAGAATACAGTTGAAGGCAAAGTGTATCGATTCAATGTAACGAAAACTGTTACTCTCGACAGACCTTTGTTCCAGCGTTAGGAAGACATCCTTTTCGGCGTATTTGGAAGCTTTGCCCGATTTAGCGAGAGCAAAGTTACCTCTGGCAGACGCGGAAGGCGGAGTTCTATCATCGCCAGTCGCATCACCGTCGTTCTGTGCCGGAGTTTGGCGCCTCTTCTCATATTTGCTCTGAAAATGAAAAATCTCTGAATCAGTTTCTCATTCGCCTGTGCTCTTTTAATGTATACGTAACACTTTGGCTTTGTTCGTTTGTCCATTTTTTTATTTTTTTTTTTTTTTTTTGTCCTCACTTAGTTTCTTCTTTCATTTCGTTCTTTTATATAGTATGTTTCGGAGCGTACAGAGGTGAAGCCCTTAACAAGGTCAACCGAGCACGAAATTAATTCATTAAAATATAATAATAGTATTAATATTAAAATATCTTTATAGCCGCAAACCTGAACTATGTGTATTTCTAGCCTCCCCATAGTATCAGCGTATAGCATTTCAAAGAAACCCTCCATATCTGTCACATTGAGATTGCCGGCTCTAATACCCTCCATTAGTTATTGTACTGATCACCAACGTCAGGATTGATCGCCTTGACTTTACAGAAAAGCTGCTGACGGACTAGAGCCCCATTAATAAATCATTGCGGTGCTCACTACACCCTGTGGGCCTAAAAACCCGAAGTGATCCTAACAAGGATTATCAGCACATAAACGACCAGATATGAACTGAAAATGCTCACGTGTTTCATTATATATTGCTTTATGTGCAAGTTTGAACCTTTGCTACATGCTTTGCTACATTTAAAGTGTTATGATCAACACAATGAATTTCACCACAGATCAATTCTAAAGGTCATTAGTATTCAAATATGTAATTAGCTGAAATAAAAATAATTAATTTCTTTGAGTACTGTCATTGTATCACAATATAGCATGTGTAATTACCTTTGGTCAAGTCCTTCAAGCTCTAATATGCCAAACCGTGAAAGCTTGTTAGCTATTTATGCAAATTATGAATTAGCTGACATGAAAATGCAAAATGACTTTCAATACTGTTATAACCTAGTATAATGATCAATGTACACAGCATGTTTCGCCAAATTTTATCAAGTAAATGCCAGTATATATCCCTAATTTGGAAGGTTCATTAAATATGCATATTGGGAATTGGCTGAAAAAAATGTCAAATGACTTTCAATAATCTTGTATCATAGTACCTTTAATGTACATAGCAAGTTTTGCCAACTTTGGTCAAGTCAAAACAGATAAATATTCGCTAATAAATGCGGGATATCGGACCGCAGGCGGGCGAAGATTGCATTATAAGCGCGCCAACCCAAACTCACTGCATGGACATCACATTTACGAAATCGAAGTCCAAAGTCAACTACGTCATTGTTAGAATAAGAGAGGTTTTCCATCACACGGGAGCATACCACCACAAATTTTGCACAGATGGCGTTGCACTGGCATTGAAAAAGGGTGCATGGGAGCATGGGAACGCGGGCAGTTTCCCTCGCTATGGGTAGGAAATGCATTGAGCAAGACACACTTCCGGGTTCGCAAAAAAACGAGGATCCCATTTACGGGGCGCTCAAATATAACTATTTGCTGTGATACATAGCAGAGGCGTATATGTTTGTGATGCTGAGAATAACATCAGTAAATAAATGACGGGTTTTAAAAGTTGACGTTTTTTGCGATGAAACAGACTTCTGAAGGTAGCTCGCTTGGGGAACACGTCATCCCGGCCGCTGTCCGCTTTGACCCCAGTAATTCACACTGGTTTTGGTCGGCCCCAGGTACCCAAGTCACTTCGACCCCGTCACACTTTTGCCTACATGTCCACGGAGACGATTCAACATGTTCCACAACAAGCCAAGACAAAAATTGAAAATATCAATAAAATGGCTTCACAAAGGCTGAAATACACGATACTCGATGAAGTATGAAGTTTATGAAATGAAATCAAAATTGACAACACAAGTGTTTGTCTCGGGTAATACCACTTGAAGTTGAATCTTCATCAGAATTGAACACATCATGATTGTACACGAGTATCAACCGTGAATGCACGTTGAGCTCGGCAGTTACACAAGCATGGTACGCTACATGCATAGCCCTACGAGTATGGCGACAGTGTCCGGCTTTGGCTACGCCGCCTACCGGAGGTGGGAGGCGGCGTAGCCAAGCCGGACACTCTCGTCATACTCGTAGGGCTAGCTACATGCACTGCCGCGATGCCGATCGTATGCATTCCAAGGCCTATCCCAGAATTTGTTTCACAAACAACCTCAAAGGAGAGCAACATACTTCTATGGACAATGACGAACACGTTTCTTGGCGAAGCAAAATCAAAACAGTGCAGAAGTACATGAAGTAGGTCATGGCCTTGGACTCTGTGCACGAACCTGATTGGACACTTCAATACCTTTGACCCAAAGTTATTATTCATCAGCACTTCCATGCCATGAGGCTAGGTAGAGAACGTATGTACTCATTTCTGGCGATCGAGCAGCGAGGGAAACAATCAATTACCAAGGATAAAGCTAATTTGCTAAACGATATTTTATCTTGAATAGTGAGTTGAAGAGTAATAAAATATCATCCGTATTTTAATGTTCAATACGAGGTTGAAACACGGAGGGACCGTGGTTGAAACCAGAGCTATCCAGCTGTAGCCAACCTGGACAAGCACATTTCACAGCGCCCTCAAACAGTCGATTGTTTTTACTTGTCATACGCGGCGTAACAGAAAAATTAAAACTTTCATAACTTCATTAATATCCAAGCCACGCCCACCAAAACCTTTTCAGTTCTAGCCATTTGAATTCTGAAGATGTCTACCAAATTTGACTGAAATACGTTCAGCCGTTTTTGAGAAAATGGACCAACAGACAGACAGACAGACACACAGACAGACAGACATCGCTGCGACATATGCTCACGTGTTCACACGTGAGCAAAAAATGTAAAATAGACCAGATATGAACTGAATTGCCTCGCGTGCACATTTTGTAAAGTACTTCTTGGGGTATTGGCTTTTATGACATTACATTGTTTTTATTCCCGAAATTAATCCAATCTATCTAAATTTGACATTATCCCCACTGTATTACGCAATGAAAAAAAAGAAAAGAAACCATTTGAAAAATTATGATCCAACAATATCTGTCGATGCAAGTGCAAATGGCTGAGCAGGCTCTTAACTGGCAGAGGTCGCGTTTGCGTATAAATTCTGCATATTTCACATATAATTGCCATGTAGAACGAGTTGACCTACTTCACAGTATCTCAATGCGCCCAAAAACGATACAATCATCTGTGCCGCGCCGTGTAGCAGCAAAATGAGTTCGTGACCTTTGAAGTATGCGTTTTCAAAAAATAAATACCCATGGAACCTGCTCACCACGCCACGCAACTCATGTACAGCTGACTATGGTGCACTTGTCAGGCGATGGTCGATGATTCTGGTTATTGCCTATATTGTCAAGTTCAATGCCTAATTTACGGAAACACGAACTCTGTCTAGTGTATTCGAAGCTCTGCGTACAGGTTGTGCACACGGCCTCTACCACGTGCTGTCCTGTGGACAGTGTGGTACAAGCCGTCGGCCTACCACCGTACCGCCGGGAAACGCAGACCTATTGTACGCAGGAGCATGGCAGGAGCTAGCCTACTGCTCCTGATTTAACATCAATGCAACATGGAAATCTCATGAAAAATTTGTCATTGTTGGTTCTGTAGCTAATACAATCTTGAAAAGCAACTTAAAAGACACAGACTGTTATTTTCTCGATCCGCTATCTGCGGACTACGTGCTGAAGTACATTGACTGTTCATGTCAACGATCGTTTCTCCCTCTGCAGAGTTTCTGTATCCCGTTCAACAACGCTGTACCTCGATCACACGATAGTGACGCTATGTAGCTGTGCAGTATTGAAACTTATCATAAAATGGCCACCTCGTCTAACAGTAACACGTATTGTCAGGATTATCGTACGGAAAAAAACTGCAAAACTAAGACTTATGAATCTTCATCAGAATTGAACACATCATGATTGTACACGAGTATCAACCGTGAATGCACGTTGAGCTCGGCAGTTACACAAGCATGGTACGCTACATGCATAGCCCTACGAGTATGGCGACAGTGTCCGGCTTTGGCTACGCCGGGGGCTACGCCGCCTACCGGAGGTGGGAGGCGGCGTAGCCAAAGCCGGACACTCTCGCCATACTCGTACGGCTAGCTACATGCACTGCCGCGATGCCGATCGTATGCATTCCAAGGCCTATCCCGGAATTTGTTTCACAAACAACCTCAAAGGAGAGCAAACATACTTCTATGGACAATGACGAATACGTTTCTTGGCGAAGCAAAATCAAAACAGTGCAGCAGTACATGAAGTAGGTCATGCCTTGGACTCTGTGCACGAACCTGATTGGACACTTCAATACCTTTGACCCAAAGTTATTATTCATCAGCACTTCCATGCCATGAGGCTAGGTAGAGAACGTATTACGTAGGCAGTGTACGCTGTGTGTTAGGAACGCACACAGGGAATGCACAGCGTACACTGCGTACGTACGCAGGGCTAGCGAGAGAGTTGCCGACATCGACGGTTATTTACGAAAAAAGAATAAAAGACTGGCATTTTTGGAAGCGATCGAGTAGCTGCGGTAGGCAGGGATACGACTTGGGCCCAAGAACGCTGAATTTCGGCAGTAATTTGGCTTTTTACGTCAAGTCCAAAATGGATTTGAAGTCACCAACTCTACGTACGGGTCTTTGCAGGGCTGTGGTGAGCGGGGCTATTAATAGCTGTAGCGGAACACACAGCATCGTACGCAGGGCTAAGAACGTATGTACTCATTTCTGGCGATCGAGCAGCGAGGGAAACAATCAATTACCAAGGATGAAGCTAATTTGCTAAACGATATTTTATCTTGAATAGTGAGTTGAATGAGTAATAAAATATCATATTTTTAATGTTCAATACGAGGTTGAAACACGGAGGGACCGTGGTTGAAACCAGAGCTATCCAGCTGTAGCCAACCTGGACAAGCACATTTCACAGCGCCCTCAAACAGTCGATTGTTTTCACTTGTCATACGCGGCGTAACAGAAAAATTAAAACTTTCATAACTTCATTAATATCCAAGCCACGCCCACCAAAACCTTTTCAGTTCTAGCCATTTGAATTCTGAAGATGTCTACCAAATTTGACTGAAATACGTTCAGCCGTTTTTGAGAAAATGGACCAACAGACAGACAGACAGACACACAGACAGACATCGCTGCGACATAACCTCGCTGCGCGCATGCGCACGCGAGGTAAAATGTGAAAATGTGATAGTTTGCGTTTTGCATGGTAAAAGTCGTACAGTTTCGGTCTTTACGTCACTTCCGGTTACCAGACTCATCCACTGCAACTAAATTGGTAGAATTTAGGCTTCATAATTCGCGAGTCACGTACTAATAATCAAAGAACAGTCCGGGTCAGCTCCAAAATTGGAGACTCATTATGATAATGTATTCCGGCATTCAGCCAATCATCGACCAGATTACATCATTAATAAAGTACAGGTCACGCTGGGTCACAAATTACCCACCAAGTGTGATCGGCAGTTTTGGGCCGCTTATTAAGCCCCTGTCTTGTGAATTTCGACGAATTTCGACAGTCAACATAATCCACGTGTTCTGCAGAAGGTCATGTCCAACAAGGAGTCCGATTAGTGAACAAATATTCGAAATATTGACGATTCATTTCTACCCCCAGTTTATCGATTTCGCTCAAGTACCGAGAATCATTTTGTGGATGTTCGTCATCTCTATTAGAAATACTGTTATAAAGCTTATTTGTGTAGGTACGCGTATAACATTTTGCAAGGAAGAAGAGCAATGTCAGAGCTTTAAAACGATACCTGTTTTGTAGTTGTCAAACGCAGACTAAAAATGGTACGCGATTTTGAAAATGTGTTTGACAGAGTGGCCACACAACTGTTCCCCATACGGTAGAATTTGTATCGCTGCCATCTCCGATACAAATGGGGTATTCTGAACGATCTGTGTAGGTACACGATTTATATTTCGCAGGACTTCAAGCCAGAGTCTAGGAATCACAGCGATATATGGGGTTTGGTTGTCTTAGCCAGAATAAAACTGGTACGCGATTTTGAAATTGTGTTTTGACAGAGTGGCCACACAACTGTTCGACATTATGACAGAATACGGCGCGGGAGTTCGACACAGTATGGCGTACGTAACGAAGGACGCATGTGGAGGTTGCCAGGAAATACAATTTTTACCGATGGCGCGCTGGCCGCTGATTGGCTAATGAGAGGGGGAAATATTATGGTATAGCGTCTCCAATTTTGGAGCTGACCCGGACTGAAGAACGGGCAAGTTTCACCAAAGTTTCCTTACCGCCACTGCTACATCCCTCAAGATACTGCCTGATAGTTTTGATCGCAGCTTTTCGTTGGCCTCACTCATCTTCCTGCCTTCCTGGACCATCAAAGTACCGGTGTACTCCATAAATCCGATAATGTCATTGGTCATTCGTTCGAGCTGACAATATGAAGGAAAACGGAAACTTTCAAGATTCAAGACAATGTCAAGTTCTAACCAGAGGCTAGAGCAATATATATATTTAAAAACTATCTACTGTTGATTGACCAATCAGAGTGCTCAATTCAGGGTGTTTTATTTACTCATAAAGCCTTGGTCACCAGATTCCGGAAACGAATGACAGCGCCATAGTAAAGTACTGTCCAATCAAAAGTGAACATGTCATATTCTGTAGACATCTGGTACGTTTTAATATTCAAATTTGGTAACACAGCGGAAACCAGCTGCAACACAAAATCTGCTGTGCCCAAGGGCATTTATATAATGTGCCCTAGGGCATTTATAGAATGTTCCATTACATTGGAAGGCTTTTTCACAAATAAAAGTTTTAATTCATATCCTAAACATGTTACATTGACAAAGGGGACGGTTGACGTAAACACATTGAAAACGAAAATATATCAGTTAGGGGCGATAGTTTTTAAGTCGGATAAAACCCTCGTACTCGGGCTCTTCTGGTATATAAAGTCCAACCCTACGATAAAATGTCTCGGCCTGCGGCCTCGACATTTTATCGTTGGGTTGGACTTTATATACCAGAAGAGCCCTCGTACTTGGGCTTTATCCTATACATATATATATATATATATATATATATATATATATATATATATATATATATATATATATATATATATATATATATATATATATATATATATATATATATATAATATATTTGAGTGTTCTCTTATCAAACTTGAATACTGGCTGTAATATTGGTGGCATTTTTGTTAATCACTTAATGTACGCGGATGATATCTGCTTGATTAGTCCTTCACTCAAAGGTACACAAAAGTTAATAGATCTCTGTACTCGTTATAGTGATATTCACGACATCATTTTCAACAGTAAAAAGACTAACTGTATGTGCGTTTTTGCGAATCACAGCAGGATTCGTCGCATTCCATGTGTGTATCTGAACGGGGTTAAATTAACCTTTGTTATTAAGAAAAAACATCTAGGGTTCGTGTTAACTGACAATTTCAGAGATGATGATGACATTGAGCGGCAGACGAGATATTTTTACGTAGTAGCGAATATGCTAATGAGAAAATTCCACATGTGTACTTTTCATGTTAAATGCATTCTATTTAAAGCGTATTGTTATCAGTTGTATGGGGGACCAATATGGAATAGCTATTATGCAAATGTCTTGAGAAAATTGAAAGTTGCTTACAATAATGCTGCACGACTGTTATTGGGTTATGAGAAACGGAGCAGCGCAAGTCTAATGTTTGTATCTAATAGAATAAGCAACTTTGATGCTCTTCTGAGAAATCAGATAAACAGCCTGAGACAAAGACTTTTGAAAAGTAGCAATGCAATTGTACGGAATGTATGTAAATCATTGTATTTCAACTCAGAGATGGTAAAACACTGGAATAAGTTACTCTATTTTTAAATGTCTGTTTAAAAAGAAACCATTGGATTATGTATGTAGATATAATCAATTTTTCTATCTTTTCAACCATAATTTAATTTTGTAACTGAATTTTCATACTATTGTCTTATTTTACTATTATATGGACGCTCAAGTCCGAAATAAAGATATAATAATAATAATATATATATATATATATATATATATATATATATATATATATATATATATATATATATATATATATATATATATATACAGTAGCAATATTCGGAGAAGATATTCAGTTCCTCTAGTGGCTATTGTGTGCATTCATACATTTTATTTGCCGGCCTATGTTTCTGTTTTATTCGTACTTTGATCGATTAATGAGAGTAATACACTTCAAAATCATAATTAATCAGGCGATGATAATTAATAAAGCGAGATCGTTTTCAGCGATAGAATTATGTGATATATCCAAACTGGTTTTATAATTGAAGGAGTATATTTTAAACGGTCAAGATTTATGCAAAGATCTACGGTCGATTTACCCACCTCTCGTTCGACAAGAGCTGATGTGCAGGTTGCGGTATCTCTGACTTTTTCTGGTTGCACGCCCTCAATCATTGCCATGGCGATGGAATATTTGCGTTCTCGCTGTAGTCTTGCTATCCATTCACAGGGCTCTGCCACGCCTCTAGAGCCAGGGCCTCTTGCACCTCCGTCGTCAGACTTTGGAGAGGAAAATTAAAAACCCTTTATTCATACCCCTTTGTGCTCGGTTTGCACGATGGTTCGACCCCGACTTATTGTTTTCAATGGTAAAGCGGACCCCTTCACTGGACGGGGGGGGGAGGGATTGGTTAAGAACGTGTAAAACGATACTGCAATCCTGTACGAATGAGGGTATATACTATTATTTCAAAATAATTGAAAGATAAATTATTTGTAATATTGTGCTCGAAACGAACGAGGGAAACCGTGTGAATGATACTTGATGGATAGTTCTCATAGTTCAAAGTTCAAAGATGCCATTTGAAAACAAATTGATAAACGTCGTACACTAAAAGCACACAACACTGTAGTAAAAATGTATACGGAAAAAGTTGCGAAATTAAGAAGTAATGTGCTAAGAAATATTATGATATTATTGTATTAATTTTCTGGTTATCTACTGTGATACAAGATCTTGAAGTCCGGGGTAGTACGTTTTCATCGCATTTAAGATAGATCGCACCTCGGGGACAGCTATTCGGACTCTCAAACTTTTACAATTCTATTCTGATTTTTCACTTGTAGGGGTTCATTTTAAAGCTCTTGGAGAAAGAAATATTTTCACCGTCTTAGTTTTACGAAAATCAAAAATTTATTTTTTTCCCATAGAGTTAACACAGGGATGGCGGCCATTTTGAATTTCAAAAATCGCATTTGTAAATTAACGTCGTCAACTCATAAATGGCAATAAAACATTAATTAATTAATTATTAATTAATTAATCAATTATTAAATAATCAATTAATTTAATGATTTATTCATTGATGAATTATTTATTTATTATTTATTTATTTATTTATTTACTAATTTATTTATTTATTAAAGAACGAAGGTTTCCTTCGGTAAGTGACACTTTCTTCGGAACGAAAAATTACCGTTCGTTAATACGAGATCATTGGACTACATGAGTACTTAAACTCCCATTATAAATATACAGCACTTCACAGCTTGAATTTAATTCAAACACGTTTACAACCTTTCACATTATATTACGAGTTAGGAGACGTCGATTTAGTGAAGTCAAATTTCAAGAAGATTATATAAACATTTTTAAGAGCAAACATCGTCTTGTTGGTAATGGTGTGTGGTTACCGTTGTCATGATATGTTAGGATTCAAGTCCGAGCCAAAATTGAAATCTTTTCACTTACCCCTGTAATTGAGTCCGACAGTGGATCTGTCTGAGATCCCTGAGAGAGAGAGAGAGAGAGAGAGAGAGAGAGAGAGAGAGAGAGAGAGAGAGAGAGAGAGACAGAGACAGAGAGAGAGAGACAGAGAGACAGAGAGAGAGAGAGAGACAGAGAGAGAGAGAGAGAGGAGACAGACAGAGACAGAGACAGACAGACAGACAGACAGACAGACAGACAGAGACAGAGACAGAGAGACAGAGAAAGACAGACAGAGACAGAGACAGAGAGACAGAGACAGAGAAAGACAGAGACAGACAGAAAGATAGACAGACAAAGACAGACAAACAGACAGACATACGGACAGACAGAAGTTAGAGTGCTTAGTGGTCAGTTAGTATCATAAAACCATTCTTTGAAAACTGAAAAAACATGAAAACTACAAGAAGAAAGTAGACAAAATATCATGTGGCAATTAATTAGCTTTCATTGGTTATTAATATGATAAAGGTCTCTATTTCATTCTCATCTGCATTCAATAACTTGTAAAACGTCAAAAACTGAACACACCCGATGGATGACATAAATATCTTCTATCATCGCCATCAGTTGTTTAGATTTTGGCATCCTAGCTCCGCAAACTCGCTTCATTGGGATCAGTTCGCCTTCTGGAGTCACCTTACTTTTGCCAAAGACAACTGCCATCGCTTCAACCTGGTCATCGTACTTCTGTTGACCGCCTTCCTTGTCGTAGGGGTCGCTGTAAGCATTGCCGCCCTCAATCTGCTTGGTCACTTCGTCCATTTCCTCCATTGCGCTTTGCAGTGAGCCTTTGGTCGCCCTCTACGACAACAAGATGGAAAGATTTGTCAGCTTCGAGGACAAGGGGCATTTAATCATCATCTTGTGATTTTTTATTCTACATTTTTAAGTCCAGAACATTTGTTTTGCCATCCCTGCTATGAAATTGTGGGTGTTTTCTTTGTTTTTGTTTTTTTGTTTGTTTGTTTGTTTGTTTGTTTGTTTGAATGTGTGTGTTTTGTTACAAGTCAGAAATAATTATGTCCATTCAATTCAAGGTGGTTTCAATCATCGAGAGAATTTGCTCTGCACGTCACTATAAAATGGAAACTACGTCAAAAGATAACTTTCTTCCTCGTGATTTTCTGTCTGTCGTTAGTCGCATGTAATTTTAATTGCTGCGGAGTAAGCTTTAGGATTGATATGGCTCAAGTTCAAGTAAATACGGCTCGTTATTAGTCTTTCGATGAATACCCTCCTCTTTTGCCTTTGACTTTGGGCGATTAGTGATCTGGCTTTATATGAGGCAGTGAGTGGACTATATATAAGTAAATACGGAAGGGTGCGTGTGCGCATGTGTAACTTCTAATATTGTTAAGTTGTTACTATTTACAACATCAGAACATTGAAACCGAGGTTCATGTAGTGAAATGGCAGAGCAACCTCGTATACCAAAGACACTTTGATATTACTACCCTATGACCAAAGGTAAATGGTTTTGATTTTGAAAAAAATCATCTGGGCAAAATATTTCAAAGAAACTCTTCTTAAATAAATCAACTTTTCGCTCCTTCAATGCTCTCTTTGTATCTCTAATATCTGACTGTCTGACTGTCTGTTTGTTTGTCTGTGGGTAGTTATCGTTTGCTGGCTCTTTTGTGTATTTATTCGATCAGTTAACAGTTTAGATTTTCTGTACACAAATTCAAGGGTATGGCAAACATTTGTCAATTCTTTCACGATGCGAAGAATTAAATAGTTTGAGCCAGTTTCAGGTAATGCGTGCCTCGTAACTGGGCTTTTAAACTTTTGCTCATACTTTGCTCCAAGAAACTTTGAAATATTTTCTTCGTGACTTAAAAAAAATTAGGGATCACCATGTAAAGTTTAAGGTCCCAAAAATAAATTACCAAAAATTCACTGACAGTTGACCTCCAAAATGGCTACTAAACCGGTGTGTAACTGTATGGGGAAAATAACTTCGATGTTCACAAGAACAAGAAAAATCAAATACTTCAGTCTTCAAACATGTACTACGTGCATGCAAGCAGCAGACAGTAAAATATTGTAAATCTTTGAGAGTCCGAACACACGTCCTTGAGGTACATGCTACCTTAGATTGGGGATGAAGAGACAATTATTAACCTTAGATTTCTTGCCCACGTTGCGGGCGTCCTTCTGCTGCTTCTTCTGTTGTGCCATTCGCGCGCTCACGGTTCCCATCCTGGTCAGCCGACCAGCTTGCTTGACAGCGGTTTCGGCCTTGTCGAGCCTGCCAATCAGAATGTCGTTCTCTTCCCGTAGGGAGTCGATCTCTTTGTACGCCTTGTTGAGATTGGCTTCTGTCAACTCTAGGTCCCTGGTCAGCATTTCACACTGATCTATAAATCTCAGTACTTCGTTGTCTTGGTCGACCGTGTCGTCTGCTTTGGTTTCTGGTTCTTGCCCTTTGCTTGCTCTTATTACCTCCACTTTTCTCTGCAAGTAACAAAGGCGATACCCACGGTCGCTTGTGGTTCGATACACAGCGAGGGCCGCTGCATCTACCTCTGTAATGCATACAGCGGCCCTCGTCGTGTATCGAACCACAAGTGACTGTGTTTTCACCTTCTAAATCCTAAATTCCTCATTTAGGTCACCCTCACAGAAAACAACACAAGACGCCTACCAACGTCTGGTAATGGAACAGTTGATGTAAGTATGGTTCCCTTGAACTCAGAGGCTGGTAGTAATTTGTCATGCGAAAATCATGACTGGCGAATCGAGACTCGACTCCTTAAATGGACAAAGTGCTCACTGGCACAACAATCTGAAAATTATTGAAAAAGCATCTTTTCGCTTGACAATGTAAAAATATGCATGGCTGATACTGCAATTGGTGAAGATACATCCACGAGTCAAAAAAAAACAGCCACTTGGCAAGGTAGAATCACAGGTGCTTGCAGCGTTGCTTGGATAGTCTATCTAAGGCACGGGAGAGGAGGCCACAGTTGGAGTAGAAGGCCGAACCTTGGTACTAGAATAATTCTATTTTCTTACTACTACCGAAGTCAAATTTTATTTTTCCCAATAGAGTTAACACCGGGATGGCGGCTATTTTGGATTTCAAGTGTCAGTAAATTTTGGATAATTTGTTTCTCTACCTGCAGCACCAAATTTTGCCCGATGAACGCCCTCAATTTCCCCCGACCTGGTGATTTTTTATTTTTTTTTATACAGAAAAGGAATGGTTTAAAGTGTCCAAACGAAAAGTTTGAGCAATAGTCTTTCAATATCGAGGCGCGTACAACCCTCAAGTTGTTGATAAATATCCTGATGGTGTCCATTTACGGGTGATCATTACCCAAATGGACCACCTATGTGAATGGCAATTGACAACTACTTCATACTTGGTCCACCGGTTCGTCATGCCTGACAAAACCATTGCCTTTCTACCTTTTTAGCGGCTCTCTGCGTATGGAGAACGCCATCTATAAGTTTGGCCCAATTGGTGGATGTAACGCTTCTGTAATGAAGCCGGCACTTGCAATGTGGGCAGAAGTGATCGGGTTTCCCTCCTGGTTCCTTCGGCCTGGGAAAAAAATGTATTTATAAGAACATGATTTTTATGACGGTCAGATTCTCGAAGTCAACAAGTTTGAGGGACGAAAGCATCATATGACATGAAACATAACATGGCTTATCGGAAATTCCTTCACAGCATAAGCACAATCGCAAACAGTGCAGTACAAACTGCTCCATTCTGTTATTGTTGTGATAAGGACCTGCCAGAGTATGCGACTTAGATCACCACACATAATGCAACAAATTTTAAAAACCTCATAGGTAGATGGTCATGAAAATTATATGCCAGTAGTGTCGAATGACGCAAAATTTATAGAAACGTTCTCGAAAACATCTGCAATTTGACGTCGCCACCGCTAAGTTCAACAAAAGTCACATGCTCATAAAAATAAACAAAGTATGGCAAAGAAACTAAAGGAGAGATCAAACAAGGTAAGGGATTTCCTATTTGAGGAATTGGGTAGGTAACAAAACATGGTATGTTTTGGTGTAGTGTGGTGTGTTGTTGTATGATGATAATAGTATAATGTGGTGTGGTACATTATGGTGTGGTTTTGTACAGTGTAGTATGATGTCGTATGTATAGTGTCATGTAGGTATCGCGGTGAAGAGTAGCGTGGTATGGTGTAGTATAGTATGGTGTAGTGTAGTGTAGTGCACTGTATTGCCGTATAATGTAGCGTGGTAGGGTGTGGTGTAGTGTAGTGTAGTGTAGTGTAGTGCACTGTATTGCCGTATAATGTAGCGTGGTGTAGTGGGGTGTAGTAGTGTTGTGTAGTGTAGTGTAGTGTAGTGTAGTGTAGTGTAGTGAGTGTAGTGTAGTGCACTGTATTGCCGTATAATGTAGCGTGGTGTAGTGTAGTGTAGTAGTGTTGTGTAGTGTAGTGCAGTGTAGTGTAGTGTAGTGTAGTGTAGTGTAGTGTAGTGTAGTGTAGTGACTGTAGTGTAGTGCACTGTATTGCCGTATAATGTAGCGTGGTGGGGTGTAGTGTGGTGTAGTGTAGTGTTGTGTAGTGTAGTGCAGAGTAGCGTGGTATGGTGTAGTATAGTATGGTTTAGTGTAGTGTAGTGAGTGTAGTGTAGTACACTGTATTGCCGTATAATGTAGCGTGGTGTAGTGCAGTGTAGTAGTGTAGTGTAGTGTAGTGTAGTGTAGTGTAGTGTAGTGTAGTGTAGTGTAGTGTAGTGTAGTGTGATATAATGTGATGTGGTGTGGTGTGGTGTGGTGTAGTGTAATGTAGATAGAGAAGTGCACTGTATTGCAGTGTAATGTATTGTGGTGTGGTCTGGTGCCGTGTAGTGTAGTGAGATGTGATGTGATGTGGTATAATGTGGTATAGTGGGGTGTTGTGGTGTGAAGTGGTGTGTTCTAACGTGGTATGATTTGGTGTGGTGTAGTGAAGTGTGGGTGGTGTAGTGTAGGTGGTGAGACCGACATTAAAACATTCGTCGAACACCTACCGTGGGCGTCCATTTTTCTCGGCATCAACTTGGGCCTCCAGTTTCTTGACTTTGCGTTCCAGTTTCCTGCATTCGTCCTTCGTCTCATCAAGCTGTAGTTCTAAGGCACAGATGGCGGATTCCTTTTAAAATAAAAGAATTTATAAGACTTTCGCCTTTGATATGTAAACCAGTGTATAAAATTTCATACACTACTTGCGTCAAAATTTTTAGAGGCTTGACCTTTCCACACAAACCCGGTCACTGATAAAAGAAATCAAGTAACAGAATTGAACAAAAGGATGGTCGAGACACTGCATTCGCCACCAAAATTTTATCATTCTTTTTCTGTGAAATTTAGATTAATAATTGAGATTTTACAACGTGCCAAAAACACAAATATAATCAGATTTGTTAAGTGGCTGGATGAAAAATTGAAATGCTTCCGCTTTTCAGGTCAAGAAGACGGGAATTCTACACATTCCATAGAACGTGACCGTACAATTGTCAATTTAAAATTCAGTTCTCTGACGGTTTTGAAGATTTTACTTACCTTTAGGTCATGATCAACAAAATGGAAAGCTTTCTTTGAAATATTATCACGAAAATTTGAATTGTCACGATGTAAGTCCTCTCCACTGACAATTGACATTTACGCTGAAATCTCCGATTCCATCGATAAATTACGTCGTCAAATATATCACAATTTCCACAATTTCTTGAATTTCACATATTTTATGGCTGGAATGTTGACCCTCATACATCTCGAATTAAAATACGGGGGTCCCAAGCCATAATACCCCACTAACGATATATCTATCAACTTCAAACCAGAATAATGTAATTTTTGTAAAAAACGAGCTTTCTTCGTGTAATTCTGTCGATTTAAAATTAACTCTCTGAGAAAACACCAGGACTGTAAAATTTGTTCTGTCGCTGTGTGTGTTTACTTGCAAACAGCTCTGGCAGCATTTGTTGACGTATTTCAATCAAATTCAAGGTTTCTCTCACAGAGATACCACAGCCAAGTTACAATGGACGCGCGCTTCGTAGAAAGCGTTCCATTGCTTTCATGCTCCGTGACGTAGCTAATGACTCGATCTGCATTAGTGACAAGCAAAACTAGCATGTTATTTTTTCTGACAAACATACAGGAAAGTCACGGACGAACATACAAACAGAAAGCTAGACAGTAAGACAAATAGATGGATAGACACACAGACGAACCTTCTCTTCCATGTCTTGTTCAAATTCTTTGAGTTTCGTTTTTAATTCATCGTTTTCCCTTTCGAAATTATCAGCTCTCTTCTTAGAGTCTCGAAGTTGAGCTTTCAAAATGAAAGAGTCACCCGAAGGAACTCCATATCCACTCTGAAAAGAAACATGTACTTATCTCTCTCTCTCTCTCTCTCTCTCTCTCTCTCTCTCTCTCTCTCTCTCTCTCTCTGCATATTCACTTACATAATGATGCAAAAGCAAATACGACTCACTGCAGCATAAGTGTGAGTAAAGGCCCACTAACTGAAACTTTGACAATTGTTTTTCAGAATTTGTGTTTCATGAGTCAGCAAGAGTTTCTGTAGGTATACTTTCACATAGTGTTTAAATACCCAATATTCAGCATGTCAACATCGACTGCATAGACTGTATATGTGTGTCCTAAATTATTAGTATTGATTGCCAAAGTCAGGTTCGGACTTGCGTTCCATTGTCAACAATAACAACGAACGTCACACAATGACATGCTGCATTGGAGAACCAAATACTGGGTATTTCAAAGTGCTGTATGAAAGAAGAGATCAAGGACTCCCTAAATGTTCAAAAGTTAAAGGTTCTGTAGAACAAAGAAAAAAATACTGTTTTAAAATCTGTTCTAGCCATGCCGTGCTGGGGTCATGAAAGTTTTATAATCTGGATGAGTTTATCAATTCTGTTTTAATGTTATTCATTAAATTTTGCTTGTTCTTTCGTTTGTTTGTTTGTTTGGGTTTTTGTTCGAGTTAATGTTTGGGTTTCACTAATACGACGGAGGTGCAGGTAGAATTTGCCAGCCTAACGCCAGCCACAAATACTTATAACGCTTCCTGCAGGAGTTACTAAAATGTTGCTATGATTAATTGATAAGGTCATTGTACCCGGTTACCATACGCACTAAATTGATAGCGACACTAAATTGTGTTTATTCGTCTTTCTTATTCTTTTTTAACACTTTTCAGAATGATGATTGTAAAAGATGGAATTAAAATTGTCCAAAACTATTGTACCTGACGAGGTAGAAACTTACGTAAGATTGGCCAAATGTACGTTTTCTGATTGGTCCAGTCGTTTCCTCTTCGTCAAATTCCTGACTCCAAGCTTCGACGACGCCCTCATCTGATTGTAATTGTCGCAGTTTCTGTAAACGCGATATAAAAGCGAAATGAGGCCCTCTGATGATCCGATAGGCGACTTATGTCTTGAAATAATCAACCACGGGTCGAAACGACATGAAAGGTATCCCTATGTTACATTGTCTGGTTGGAACGTTGATTGATTGTACGAAGACAAACTTCCATGATGGTTACAACTCTTTGGAATATCTATTTAAATTGTAAAATAGTCATTTTCCCACAACGTTACCCTGTAAGTTTTGCAGCGTGACGTGTAACCTGCTTGTGTCTTTTTAATTTTTTTTTGTTGTTTGTTCATGTGTTTGTTTTTTTTTTTTTTGGGTGTTTTTTTGTTTCACTTTCTGTACAACGAAGGTTTCAAACATGTCCGCGTACATTTGCAGCAATCATCAAGATCTACGTGATTTAAGTATTAGGTGTCGGGAATAACTTCGATTCTCAACCTTACGCTTTGTGCAAACTACTCCACAGTAAGTCGGCTTATGTGGCCATTGCAGTAAAAAGAAAGGCCAAAAGGCTGAAAGGAGTCGATCGCTGTTTGCGTTTGATCAAAGCTGACATTTGGTGTAGGAATGAAATTTTAAAGATGGCCGTCCCTGAATACTGAACGTTTCTCACGATCACAGTAGCTGCCGAACGTTTCGGTACAATTTTCTCGCAACAGCGTCCAAAATTCAACAGATTCGAGGTTACTGAAATACAATCCTAATACTAAGTCCAATCTCAATACATCATTCTGTAGTTCTTGGCTCCGCCATGCTAAATTGTGCTTTCGCACTATTTTCACTGAAAAATGTATTTAACAATGGGGATTGTACAAGCACTTCTGACACGATTAGTTGCCTCGTGAAAAACTTCCACATCCACTTATCCTGATCAGATTGTCTGAACAACTGCCATGATCTTGTATTTACCTTTTTCAATTTGACAATTCTGTCACGATACCGTTCAAGTTCTTCTTTCAGAAAGGCGGCTTCGTTGGTCGTTTTGGTATTTTCCTCGGCCCACTTCGCTGACACCTATCGATGCAAATATACGATATGCATATACAGAGTGAGGATCTAGTTATTTTGGTACTTTAACCCTCTCGCAATAATGGTTTGGCCAAAACCCTTTCTCATCAATTGTGATTGTGGACCCGTTCACTGGGAGTAGGGGTAAACAGATTGAGCACGGTCGTGTTACATTTTCAAGATTAGTATTAACATTATTATCGTATATTTTACAATTTAAATGATAGAGACATATAGCTCGACTGCTTTTTCTCAAATATGGTTCCTCCACGCTTGTCGCACAATGACATAAAAGACATTGTACACCGATATTTCAAAATAGGGTTTGTACTCCTTCCGTTCTGATTTTTAAGTAACAGTAACTCCATTCACTAACCTTTTTCTGTTCTCTAAGTTGAACTTGCAATCTTAGGAGAAAAAGAAATTCGTCGTGGTCATTGTTACTATCCCTATTAGAATACAAACACGATTTTAGGACCGACTTGCAGCGATTTGGAAGCTGTTATCCAAGTGGTTGGCAGAATCTTACCGTTACCCTAAGTTGCTGTGAATTGTGACAATCAACCAATCAGATATAACCTTGCAAACATACTGCAAGTCAGCCTCGATTTTATGCCATTTGTTGATCAGAGATGAGACAGGAAATCACAGTGCTGGACTTGGTTAGGGGTGTCCCTGTACGGTGGATTTCACGGTATTAGCTGGACACCAGCAACAAATAAAGCACCGCGAGTCCTTTTGCATTTCGCTCACTCAAAAGAGATGTTTTTGATTCCCGTTGTTTATTACTGTATTTTAAAATGTCACTATTTGAACCCTTCGCGATGGATTTGGCGATGGTTGAGTGCTCGTTCTTGCACAGGGGGCTCAGGCTTCTTGTTTGTTAATTTTTTGTGCGTGCTTGCGTACGTGTTTGTTTATTTTTTACGTATGATTATTTCCATATACAATAAAGAACCAATAAAGAGTTGCATTTGTGTTCATATTTGTCAATAAAGAACGATGTTTGTTTGTTTGTTTGTTTACAAATATAGTCAATAAATGATACTTTAAAAAGTCTCTAATACAATCCCACATATGAAATAAAGTATACCCCTCCTATGCCATGAGGAGTAAGCACTTATGTGTGTCCACCACTCCCTCTGAATACTCACCTTTCTAATGACTCATTAATAATTAATGAACGGATGGACGGATGAATGGATGAATAGATGGATGGATGGATGTGTAAAAGTATGATATGCATTTTATGTTGCTCACCTTGCAGTTTCTTCACTCTGCTTCTCAAGAATAGCCAATATGTCTTGAAGCTTTTCTTCGAGTTTCTTGATATCTGAAAGAAGACAAATATGATGTGAAATATGATGATAATTGCAATAAAAAAACAAAGGTAATAATAATGAAATGATAGTAATAACAATATTTGTATCATCATCATAATTATTGTATATGCAAGTACGTGTCAGATTGCTTGTTTATTTATTTGTTTATTTATTTATCTCAGTGTCTCTATGATTCTGCATCTCTCATACACTATCCATGTTATTATTCAGTTAAGTCCGCTCGGAAAATCGCATTGCTAGCTTGGTAGGTTGTTTGTGTATTTATTTATTTGTTTGTTTGTTTGTGCGTTGCAAAATTTGTTTAATATGACGACTGGCTAGGCTACCTGCAAGACCTTCTCCTCGGATAGTCCTCAGCAGACCTACAACCTCGTTGGCGGCATACTTCCAGTGGGCACGCTGGTTTTCCGTCAATATGTTTTTGGACTTGCGTGCTGTGAATTGAGGTAGATCATGTTACGGATAAAATGCGGTATGAATGACGAAGTCGTGGTGCGTATTGACACGTCCTCCTCTTTACGCTCTTAGATGTTCAGAAAATGCTTTTAAAAATATTAAATTCAATACGTACTGTTTTTCACGAAATCGTTGACTACATTGCACTGTAGCGATACTGATATTGCACAACAAACTTTCCGCATAACTTTATCACTGACTTCACGGCCTGTGCCGATACTAACCCAGTCTCAGCGCTTTAAATCGACCAATAACATTCTTCTCCAGCAAGGCTTTCTCTCTGTGGAAAGGGAAAGAAGTATTTCATAGACGTCGGTTCGCACAGGTGATTGCGCATGTGCATGCAGCCGTGCCGTGGTCGACAGTGTTCATATCAGATACTTGGCAGAAAGGGCAGACCTCAAGTGGCATACACATTCATTATGTATTCATATGTCGACTTTGGAAACGTACAAGGTTGTTTAATGAACCTATTTTTCCCTGTCGTATTTCGAGTCAATGTAGAAAGAAAGCTCGCAAAATGACATTATGTGACCAGTTTTGAGTTATTTTGTTTGTTTGTTTGCTAAGCCAGTAATCTTACTTTGTTAGATGCGAAGTCGTCTGCCCTCGGTTTGACATTCTGATGATTTCTTGATTGAGGTTTTTAAGTTTCTCAAATCCTACTCTTGCGTTAGCGAGGCCATCTCTGTGAAGTCAAAAGACGGTATACATTGTAGGTAGATCATACCTGTGAAACTGTGGAAATTTATAGAAAGTTTTACTTGCCAAGTTCGACGAGGCAAAGAATAAACTAGCTGTGGAAACGCAGCTATCTGTTGGCGGGGTAGCGTGCGTAGCTAGGCGGGTCAAAGGTCAACTAAAGGTCAAAGGTCAGGATGTGCGTTGCCTATGGAATTCCTCACTGCAGGTGTAGAAATTGGGAAATTGGTTTAAAGAGTGACGAGATTTACCTCACAGGCTCGCGCTAAACGTGATTTCACGATCTCGTCCTGCAATCTGGCTTGACGAGATTGAGATAGATTCCCCGAGGAACTATAGGTGTCTTCAAAGGCATCCTGTTTGTGTTCAAGTTCTATGTTACTCTGGTAAAGCGAGAAAGCCAGGGCGTAGGTCTCTATATAAACCCTAACCTAGCACCTGTGCGTCAACTTCAAACTTCAGTAGTGAGTTCAAAACGGACGAGTTCAAGGGGGGACTGTTGTACAAGGCTATGTGGATGGATCCTATGGGAGAACTTTGACACATCTTGCATTTTTATATTTCACTATAACGCACGTAAGTGAGAACATAATCATTTAAGCTCTTTCATCGGACATTTGTGGTTCACCGACGTCAGATTTCCGGCTTTGGGGACGATTTCATGGAAATCTCTTTCTTGGACGAGGCATCGACGACTGTCGGCAGTCTACGAAAGTGAGCTATAAATAACCTAATTTACCTAACATTTTCATCCATCATTTCCTGGTCTTTTTCTTCGAAAGATAATCCCAACTGCTGTAGAAAAAAGTGGTAAAATGACAAAACATAAATGAGATTGATTATTTAATATAAAACCGTCATGACAGTATAACGATGACGTTCTGACATTTTCCTCTGTTTATCGTCTTTCTTTTTTGTTCGGTAAAACAATTTTGTCGCTAATTCTACAGCTACTGCACTAGGGGTGGACATCAACAAAGAGCTTTGTGAATTTTCATCACTGGTAACAGCTGATTAAGATGAAGAAGACTTCCTGATTGCTTTCCCTGCTGGAAGTCCTTCCGTAACAGCCTGAGCATGTCGTTGAGGGCGCTGTAACAAAGCAACCAGTGCACTCACCTCTCCAGAAAACATCTGCAAAAGAAACATTGTAAAATCATTGGTCGAGTCATCACACTTTTCTTTTGTAATAGACGCATTTGATCGTAATTTGTATAAAATTTGCTGAGCTAAGCAAAAGAATAAAAATTTTCCGTCCCGCTGAGGCAAAAAAAAACACGCAAGATCACCCGCAGGTAAAGAAACACCTGGCTAACCCTGTTATTCCTCATGAACCTCGACAGCCTGCCAGGTGACTGTGAAGTCATATAATAATCCAAGATGGCTACCTCTGACAACTTTGGCACTCGTCTTCTCGGTATAGGGGGACGGGAAATGTCAGTTCTCAAAACCACACAGCACAATGCCATGTAATTCCATGAAATGAGATCATTTACATGTCTCTTACGTACAGTTACAGGAAACTCGTCAGCAGCCGCTGCAGACCAAATGTTGACTCAGACAGACACATAACCTAACACCGACCGGGCGATGAAAGGCGAATCAGAATTTGTCATAAATTTGACGTCATTACAAGTCGAGAGCACGTCTCCAATCCTTGCGCATGTGTGCACTTGAAGAAAATTGGTGTGGGTGACCGCGATTGGCGATTTCCATGAACTCGTCGTTCATCTCACTGAGGATGGACTGACTATTAAAGAGATTGCAGGCTACCTGTCAAAATTTGGTCTGCACCGAGGACGCAGAGTCTAACTATTTGTTATGTACGCCCTTTACTAATTTTCAAAACGGTACAAAATCGTAGAGAATGTGACTACAATATTGGTGACAACATTATTACACTTGAACGGTTTCTGTCTTCCGAAAATGTAGTATTTAATTAAATTTTCAACGGAAACAATCTCTGCGAACGGAAATCTCAAAATGAGTTTGGTACTTACCTCCGCCAGAGATAATAAAATCTGAAACAAGGCAAAATCAAACGCTAGTGAGAACGTTGTTAGGATGTTTTAAGCGGAGTTGTACACTTTTATTATAATGCGATTAACAAAAACTGAAATGTCCACAATCAAAATACACAATTTTCTTGAATATATAATGACCTCCAGAATTTCACCGTCTACAACGGAAAGATAATTATTTGCATAAATATGAATAAATTTATGTGACAGTTACCTCGTCCTTGTCATCAGCAGCCTCTTTCAACTGATGATCCAAGTGTTTGTACCTGTCGAGGAATTTCTTCATCTGATATTTTAACTTCGGAAGGCAGAGAGGAGAAAAGTATGTGAGTGTTCAAAATGAGATGTGGGGTTAAAGAGACTGTTCATCGCAAAATGTGGTCACCATGGTGATGGTTACTGTAATGTTTACGATGGTCATGAGGACCGTGATCACCATGGCGATGATAACGACGACTACGATGATGATGATGATGATGATGATGATGATGATGATATTGATGATGATGACGTCGATGATGACGATGACGTCGGCGGTGGTAGCAGTGGTAGGGTGTATCCATTCAAATTCAGCGATGTCACAGTACATGTATACGTCATTTTAAGTTTCTATAAAGCTCTTATCTCAGTTGTTGTTTCGAGAGTCACATTTCTCCTCCGAAGATGGTGGCTAAAGGCTAAAAAACTAAGCGGTAAAATCCCCAGCTTGTCTGAATCGGCGGATATCGGCGTTTCTCGCTAGTATTTGATGGATGTACGGGGGTTTCTGTCACGCACGTGGATGACATAGAACACATACAGTAGAACATCACAATTCTGCCGTGAGCCATGCAACATAACAACCAACAAACTCACCTCTCCTCTTTCCAGAGCATTGACGTTTGCAGACAGATCCATTAATGCCTTGTCCTTGAAAATGGAAACGTAAAAAAATTATGAAATTGGTCGAGAGATATGCAAGGACGTCTCTTCTGTAG
Source organism: Ptychodera flava (assembly GCF_041260155.1). Taxonomy (NCBI): domain Eukaryota; kingdom Metazoa; phylum Hemichordata; class Enteropneusta; family Ptychoderidae; genus Ptychodera; species Ptychodera flava. The sequence goes on along the minus strand of NC_091946.1, from coordinate 20,332,893 downwards.
AGGGTAGCAACTTAAAGGTTTGGAAACACGAGGCAATGTTTAGATATCGTTGTTAATTTTGTCCCCTTTATAAAATTTAACCATGTCATTTTTTCAGATTTTTGACAAAATTTTGACAAAAAACAGTAGGCAATGGAATGTTATATTCATTTGTTTGGTCATTAGAATTGGTAAAATGTCGCACAAAAAAGTCGATTGGAAAAATTACAGCATTCTAAGAGTTAAAAGAAGGCGTAACATTGTGGGTTAACTGACTGAAATAAACGTCTTCGCTGACACGTGCCAAGAGTCCCTAACGTTTGGAAGTCAGCTCTATGAAAATTCGACACTTTATTTCAAAACTTTGCACGTTTCGTCCAAGACCAGAATCCCTTAGCGCAATATTTGAGAGTAATGACGTCATCATGGTGCATCACTGTTAATGACGTACCATGATGCACCGGTTTCAATGACTTTCCATAATGGATAAATGACAGAAAGTATTCTGGACCGTAAAAAATTGACAAGGCAAGTTGGAAGAAGCGAGAGTCTCAGAAATACTATTGATTATGCAACTTACGTCATCGCCCTCATAGATTTCTTCAAACTCATCCACAGCCTGCAGAAGAAAATTGTTGTTTCGGTGATTTGAATTTTTATCCGATTATTTTCTCTTTCCGCACGTTTATGTAAAACGAGTGAATACATAGTTGCACAATGCGTCATTAAATCTTGTTCGGACGTGTTACATCATAGGGGCCTCGATCTCCGATGATGATGATGGTGATGATGATGATGATGATGATTGAATATTTAAAAAATGAAGAAAAATAAAATATATTTGGACTCAGTAAATTTGTTGTTGTTGTTGTTGTTATTGTTTTATTATTATTGTTGTTGTTATTGTTGTTGATAGTATTTGTAGAAAAGAACAAAGTATGTGCTGCAAAATTCAATACAGCCTAATTATAAACATGTGCTTCAAAATTCAATACAGCCTAACTATACTTACGCTGCAAAATTCAATGTGTATATATAGTTAGGCTGTATTGAATTTTTCAGCGCATACTTTGTTCTTTTCTGCAAATACTATCAACAACATCAACAATAACAATAACAATAATGATGATGATAACAACAACAAATTTACTGAGTCCAAATATATTTTTATTTTTCTTCATTTTTTAAATATTTAATCATCATCATCATCACCACCATCGTCAGTGAGATGATTGTTTTTTTCGACAGCACCATCATAGCGTTATTAGGTCCAGGAATTACGAGAGCGTTATTTTTGAAGCAGAGAGGCAGATCTGACGGTCAACAAGTCTAGAATATGAATAAACAGACCCCCACATACATAAGTATTATAAGTATTTCAATATATGTGAAGCCTTTCCGAGTAGTATCATCACATACGATGGGAGATTGCACAGTCGCTTGTGGTTCGATACGCGGCGAGGGCCCTTCGCGGGTAAGCCTAATTCAAGAGCCATGTGCCGCGTGCCCACTTGCCTTCGTGCCCAAATTTCCGGACGACCCTCTCCCTTTGAGGTGGAGTGCTACTTGTAAGTCGTGTTGTGTCAGCCAGTTTCATCGGCTTGCATGTAGGCCTAACGCAGGCAAAAGTCCAATGTAAGCAACCATTTGAAAACTGTATTCAAAAATAGCGTCGTGTTAGACTTCAAGATTAAATTGGCAAGAATTTCTCTTTTGGAACAGAAGAAAAACTGGGGGATACCGACTCAGTTGTTTTCTCAACACGGGGTAAACATATTATTGTGCGCAGTGATCGGTTGGTTAGCAACCTACTTGTGTCTTCCGACATTTGAAAGTTATCTGTAAAAGAACGTTTGAGAAACCTACAGCGATGGGAAATAACAAACTCCTATTCTTATTGGCCCCTGCAGTCTGTCAGGGATTTGCCATGAGGCAATACGAGCTGTATGAAATCAAGACGTGTATGTGTTTCTCGGTGTGAATCTTAACAAGTAAGTTGGCCTTAACGAGTAAGCCGGACGATTTCGCGTCATAGAAATATAAATTAAAATACTGTACAGTTCTCCACCTGAACAAAACGAGGAAAAAGGTATGAATCTACTACACAGCGGCTTGACGTCAGTGGCGCCCTCGCTTCGCAAAGGGTCTCTGATAGAAATTCGTTCGATTTTTCAATATGTAAGAAACATAATAAAGGGAATAAAAACCATCTCTATGCCAGGACAACACTGGCCAGTGAACGTTGTCCGGCCAGTGGTCCGAGTAAATACCGTCGTTGTTGAAGAGTCACAACATAATAGTAATATTTCGAAATGACCGGGTCACGTATCATTACTCGACTTACACATTGACGATTTGCGACGATAATAATGCTTTGGGATAGCACACTTCCTGACATAATCTGATGCCATGGTTTTCCAGGGTTGCGTCACAGCGATATCTCACGATTTGTACCCGTAAATCAAAACACGACTTTCGATTTATTTGTCATAGATACTATAGTAAGAACAAGTCGTTTCGCCAACTGCGAATTCTATATGAGTTGCATCCACTATTTTCACGGAATGTTTTGGTGTAACTTGAGTGTAGAATTAAGGACTTTCCGCAAAATGAAGCCCTGTAACAGTGGGCATCCATACCTTGGTGAGCCGCGTTGTTATATCTCCTAAATCTACCTCCATTCTAGACTTGTTTTCTGATTCGTTGATAGCAGATAGAGCTTCATACGCACTGCCGAAGTCATCGGTTCCTGAGCTCGAAGGTGTAAATTCTACGATTGGTTCGGACGGGATGGTTGGTGCAACCATTTTCGGAACCGCAGCGACGCTAAAACCTGGTCCTGTCTCGGGAGCGCGACCAGCCCTCCAGCGATCTGAGGAGGGCGGCTGCCGCCCAGAACGTTTTTTCATCCTACCACTCATCAACTCTCTAGAAAATTGATTTCATTCGTTTTCAGTTATTTTCACTTCGAAGAAGTCGTTTTCACGAACACAAGTGGTACAGAGAGACCCGGCAACTTAAGTTTTATCACTGTACAATGGCTTTCAACAATTCACAAAACATGCAGACGTATTGTCCTCAAAGAATGCTGGGAAATGTTTAGCGTCCAATCACGAGGGGTCAGACGTCATTGTAATCGCGCGTATGGAAGTTGCCTGGAAACGGCGAATTCCAAGATCGCGACGCCCTCGATCGTGCACATATGTGTACTGGCGTGCAGTGGAATGTGTTGGGCAGGGCATAGGCGCTCTGGTTGTGCATTCTCAGGGTCTTAACGCCCACGAAGTCATCATTAAAGCTAATATCTTGATATTGATAAATTTATGTATATGAAAATTCCTGATAAGTATTTCTGTCATCGTAGTGTACTTATATAATACTTAACCGCACTAAAATCTAAAATGATGTTCGCAATCTATGCCAAACGCTGTTGTAGTAGGCCTATAGCCTGATTGAACGAAGAGTTAGAGTTTGTGCTTTGTAGTTTGGACTGTGGGTCTTCAACTGTACCAAATGCGGCTCCCTAGTTCCTATCTTATTTTTCAAAAAATTGGCCTACTAGACTTTTACGACGTTGAAAAACAAGGTCAGTTTTCATCTTTCATCTTTCAGCACTTATGATTAACTTTTTGTCTTCATATAACTGATGATTATTTTTGTAGAGTCATTTCGAAATCCCTGTTGATAGAAAATAAGCCATGATCAGCTTCTGCTTCGTTAGGGGCTAACATTTTTAAAGCAGAAATAGCAATCTAGGAATTCAAAGGGTAGGATGCAACCCCAGGCAACGTTTCTCAAACGGTGTAGAGGGGATCATTTTTCTCGTCTGCTCACATTTAATTTACCGACAACTATTGCAGTTTCAAGATTTCTGAGCCTCGAGTAGCTAAATGAAAGGGAATTTCCAATGACATGAATACCGTACACATTTGACGTGGGAGGAGGGATTCAGTGTAAGTATTGAGTCAGTTTGCAACTCAACCGTCACAACAACAGCCAGATATGAAACGAATCCACGCTCCACGGTCATTTATATAAATCTGATTAAAATCCGATTTAGAGATAGGTCGGTCTTTTACGCTATCGTATTACAGTCTTCATTCTTCTGCCATGCCGGAAAATGCCGAGAGAGTTTGACCGGTTAAGACGGGCTTGACTACGCAGTTTCTGCGTAGTGAAGCTTCATTACGTATTTATGGTGACCCCTGGCCAGCTGTCAATAACTTTGGGGGCTTTTGTCTTTTGGCCTGCTTTGCATATGCGTCGTTGGACACGACCTGCCAATCACCCAGGTAGTCAATTAAACTATTAGTTGACTGTTTACCGACCCAATTAAGGTAATATGCACCTCGAAAGTGAAAGACTTAAACTTTTGCTCAAACTTTCCTCAGTGAAACTTTCAACCATTCTCTTACCAAAGCAAGAATAAAAATCAGGGGTCACCGTGCAAACTTTGGTAATAGAGAGACAAATAACTTGTGATTTCTCGATATTTGAAATCCAAAATGGCCGCCATCCCTGTGTTAACTCTATGAGAAAAAATAAAATTTTCGATTTTCGAAAAACTAAGACGGTAAAAACTTTTCTTTCGCCAAGAGCTTCAAAATGAGCCCCCACAAGTGGTAGGTCAGAAGAAAAGTGATAAAATTTGAAGGCCTGAATTTCTGTCCCCGAGGTGCGTTCTACCTTAACACTATCCAGCAGTATCAGTCATATTTTAATCGCATGGCCCGGGTGGGCACAACGTAGGAACGCGTGTATTTCTATGTGTACGTTTCACTTGTGGTGTTGTTTGTACCATGGAGGTAGGAATGTTTGTACCATCGTGCGTTTGAAGTAAGCTTACTTGTTTCACCTACAGCATTACCTTCAAGGTGACAGGCTAACTATTAATGTTCAGTATCATTGCACCGAGTTCTGCCCACGGTGAAAACCACCTGTTTTGCCACGGTCCCTCTGTGGAGGGACCGTGGTTTTGCCTACTAATTACTGCCCGTCGCTGCCCGTCCTGAATGTAGCCTATCTATAGCTACAGTAATCAGTCAATATATAATACCCCGCGCCTTATAATTTTTATATAAACCACAGTCTCTCTATCCACGAGGGACTGTGTATAAACTTATAAAATCATAGTCCGTGCCGTAAAATTGTTGACTTTCGATGCGATATAGAGGTTGATCGTTGAATCGCACCGGCGCATCCATATTTACTTGCCCCATAAGCTTACTACTCTGTAAAGGGTGGGTAGATGGAATTCCTGGGCCAAAAATGAACACCGGGGCGAAACTTTTTGTGAACCCATGTGAAAACATAAATCATTTATCAGTTTTGATATATACTCCTAAATTGTAAGTTTGATCATGGAGGTACCTCCATGGTTTGATCAAAATCGAGACCACATTCAAGGGCTATGCAGACTGTCCATGTACGCACACACAGTGACAAGAAGGCGGCAAACACCTACTTACCAAGCACATCGAATCGGCGAAAAGAAGCATAAAAAAGCTATAGGCTCATCGCCAAAACAAACGCGCCAAGCGCTAACAAAAACCCATACCAAGCGGCCCTTTTCAGGGCCACCAAACACTCCAAAAAGAGAACTACCAAAAAAAAAACAACAACATAAAATGACATAGAACACACAAACACTTAAAAGAAATAACAAAAATCGTACACATAAAAATGACAGAAAAAATGGCCGTGGAAATAAATCAGCTATTTCCAAAGAAAAGCCGACAACAACATGAAATTCAACAACAACCTATCATCGCTCAAACTATGAAACTCCGAAAAATAGTACTAGGCAAAGGCCTTAAAATTAATTCGGACGCCAACAAAACCAAACAGAATAAAACCACCTCAGGATTTCAACAAATAAAGTCGTAAAATGTGACTACGCTACATCGTGAGACACAAACAATCGCAACAACACAAATTCAAAGAAAAGTCAAATTGGGCTCCACAAACAACAAACACCAAAAATTGAAAGCTATCTGAAGCTGCTAAACTCGCACTTCTAGAGATACCCTTTCAAACAAGGAAACAAAACATGTCGCAAGCTAAAAGAATCGCGATAAACCAGCTTGCAAACAATAGACAAATTTCGGGAAAAAAACCCTCGACAAGGGTCGGGTTTTCGTCATTGTCAACACAAACGATTACGTACTCGAATGCGAAAGGCAATTACGCAACACTCAGTATTATACACAACAAGCCAGAACAAACAGTAAACAAAGTAAACGAACTATGAATCAAAATGTACGAGAACAAGCACATCAACCAGGATACTTGTGAGTATCTTGATCCAATAAACATAAAATCCGTACCCCCAGTGGTACTTATTGCCTAAAAATTCACAAACCTCCGCAAAAATCTAAAAGACACACCAGTCAAAACAAAATTTACCGAAGTAAAGAAACATAGAACAAACAAACCGAACCACCAAACGGACTCACAACGTGACCAAAAATTAATATACTTGCCTCGCTAATCGAAAAGCAAGACCACTAAAATGCATTAAAATAAATTTTCACAAACACAAACTAAGGAAAGAATCTACACCGCGACTGATGAGAAACCACAACCGGGTTTCGAAACGCAAGCGTCAAAGGGCGACTCTATCAACTTTTGTAACAACATAGGTCCGGCTGCGTCTCGCCATAAGCTTTCCCCACACAAACAAAACATTACCGTACACACTAATCCAAACTTCTCTACAAATATCCAAAGCGAAACAAACATTTTTATTAACACACACAATCGGATAAGAATGTAGGAACACATTTTCGAAACGAATCAAACACAAACTCGACACAAAAACATTTAGGATAGTTAGATGGGGAGCCTCTTTCACATTTTTTTACATCTCGCTATACTGTCTATGATTCTAAAAATAAAGTCATCTGCCACTTTTCTGTATACGCGGTTTGGCAAAACCCATCTCTTCAATCGAAAGTCGGGCGATTTCATGGTTCTTTGGGGTACGTCGAGCTTAAGGAATGTGGTTATATTCGCGATGTTTTATTCGAAATTATTTATTTCTTCTAGGGCAAATGCACGTAATTCATGCTGTTGGAAATACTGGCCGCTCATAAACAAGACAACAAACTCGATATCTATATCTGTGCATCTTTACTTTTATTGTCAAAGTACCATCGACACCCAAAAAAAAACCAAATGGTTCAGTTCACGCGTGGGTTCAGTCCAGGTATTTGCAACGCCAGTCACCTAGGCGACGGTAATCCGCACCACTTAACACCATCGGGAAGGTACTCCTCCCCTATACCACTGGCGATCCCACCCTCAAGGCACTGCGTCATTCGACCAAGCATTGTTATTGTAATTTCCTGCATAAAATTAACAGCGAGGTCAACCGGTCAAACTCTCTCGGCATTTTCTCTCATTGCAGTCCTCCCTTCACAAGATCTTAACTGCGCCATAGGAAATCTCAGCTTTTTTTCAAAGTTAAGTACTCAACCAATCCGAGAGCGGCTTTATACTGCCAGCGGTAGAAATGGGCCAGGGAAACAGACTAGGCCTAATATCAAGCCTTATTCTGTTTAAAAAAGGAGAAATTTTGCATTAGGGAGTCTTCTTTCATGTACTACACAATAATGGATATGAAACATTGAATTTTGAACGCTAATATTTGCATTAAAGAAAGTCAAAGTTAAATAGCTTAGCCCCTGCTCCCAGAAAAGCGTTCAACCACTCAGTCGTTTAACAGCGATAAGAAATGTACAGGATGTGTGGCGGTGACAAATTAAAACTCAAAATTTATACAAAAATAAAAACAATGGTAATATCCTATGAGTGATATAAACAAATCTTTATTTTTACAAAAAAAATGATTGTTTTATCACAAAGTTAGATTTAAAGGTAAAGGAATCGACCTCACTCGTGCCAATCAGCATTGCTTCCATCTTCAGCTACACGAAGTTCCTCCGCTAATTGCGTATCCGCTGATATTGTTGAGTAACATCAGTTCATTATCCAGTGTATTATTATCAAAGCACTCAGAACACACTGAAATGTTTCAATTCTGCCCAGTTACCATGGCTCCAAATATTGGAGAGAGATGTCACCCCAAAAAGCACACAGTCAATGGCTATACCTGCATCAGTCATCGTTACAGAACATGAGGGCGGGAAAGCATCTGTCTGTTGACGCCATTTTAGCGGTAAGACCATAAAAAGAGGCCCTTCTACTGCCTGTGGGAAGACCAAAGATTTTCCTGCGAGCTGATAACGACATTGTAATAAGGCTATCTCGTTTCGTGGAGGAGCTGCACCTCTTGTCTTCCATGACACCGTTGAAATGATAAGATCGCGTAGACTGGCCGCTTGGTGCTTGTTTCCCAACATGGCGAGAACCGCCAGCACTACATTGGTGTTTGGTTGGAATTGAGCCCATCTCGATCGAAGATTTCTCAAAAATCAACTGGTCAATATCAGATGATATCTATAAATCTGAAAGAGATAATGGAAATGCGATAAATTTAGTCCGTTTGCGTTTCACTAGCATTTATGAATAGACAGAAGAGAACGAGTAAACAATTAAATTTCAGTGAAAAGCTAGGACCAAAGTAAATGTAATTTGTAATGTAATGAGGATGGTGGTCAATTTGAATTTCAAATATCGGTAAGTTGAAGGTACTTTGTGTCTCTCACAATAAACTTGCATAGTACATGGTGACCCTGATTTTTGTCATTGATTTTGAAACAGAATGGTTGAAAATTTCCTGGAGGAAAGTTTGAGTAAAAGTTTAAGTGTGTGTTTTTCGAAACGCACACTACGTTAAATAGCAATTGCTAGAGACATACCTTTTCAAACTGTTTCTGTTTCTGTGAGTTGATGTGAAATCTCCAGTCGACGACTGTGTCTCAGTGATAATGGTAAGTTGACGGGAATGACAGATAAACAATCACTAGTGTATATATATATGACGCAAGAGAAATGCATTGTGGTTACCATCAACGAATTTCCATACTACAGCCACGCCTATAGCTGCGTACACGGTTGTCATAGAGAATATTTGAAACCTTTACGACCTGATTGGCAAAGAATTTATTCCTCTCGCTTTTATGACGTTGTCTCCGTCTTTCTTACGTGCATGGGCCGCAGCGGTGACGTCAAAGTGCATTTCTAAGAGAGTTCTTCATCTTGAACGTGTCTGTTACCGTAGAAACGCCACTAGCAAGGTATGGCTTTCTTAGAAACTAGACAAACGCGTACAGCGCTGCGTCAAGCATGGTGAACTTTTCACTTGAAGTCAAGGTCAATTGAAAGACTTAAACTTTTGCTCAAATATTTCTTTAACCATTTTTTTTCGAAAACAAGAATAAAATTAAGGACTCACAGTGCACAATTTGGCACTAGAGAAACAAATTACCCGATATTTACCGACACTTGAAATTCAAAATGGCCGCCATCCACACGTTAACTCCATGGGAAGAACAAAATTTAATATTTTCACAAAAGTAAGCCGGTGAAACTTTGGTTACTCCATGAGCTTCAAAATGAGCCCCCCACAAGTGGTAAACCAAAAATATTTTTTTAAATGTTTTTCAGTCCGAATATCTGTTCCCGAAGTGCAGTCTATCTTTATTTTCTTAAGAAAGTTGCGAGTTCCTCCATTGTAGTTTTCAAGTGATCATTAGCTTTGATGATTTGTTTCTTTGTGACTTGTGTTCGTCTTTTGTTTTATCTTCATTGTCGTTGTTGTTGTTTTTGTTGTTGTTTTGTCTTGTTTGTTCTTGTGTGTGTTTGTTTCCGGGCAAACGAATTCCTTTCAACGGCCCAATAGCAATGACTTATCAAGTGAAGAATGGCAACCGCAACCACAGTATATTGCATTTTCTGAAAGCTGATATTACTTGACTCGAGAGTAACAGCAAACGTGAATTTGTGAGACCGAGAACACGAATAAATTGTATTTCAATAATTGAAGGAGTGGTTTGCTTGCAACATTAAAAACATGGCGAAATATATATTTAAATAAAAGACCCGTCGTCCGCTCCGCCGCACGGGTCCGTTACTTCGACTACAGTCTCCAACTAACAAGCTGCCTGGACATGAGACCTTGGCAAGCGAAGATGAAAAGACCCTTGACGTTTTTTCGGTTGCGGACGTAGCGTGTCGTAGATCCGATGTGATTTGAGACAGCAGCCCATTGTCGTAAACCACATGCCCCTTTACGGCAACAGCTTGGCGTTTTAATTTTGCGTAGGTCCGCGGAGCGGGTATTATGCTCTGGCTCGCGAGAAAGCAGCAGCCTGGGTCTAAGACATCTACTTTTAGTTCTCTGAGCTTCGATATCAGAAAAATAACGTGCTGGACAACAACAAGAACTCGAAGAGTATTCATTATTCATAGTTTTTGTCTTTTAACAAAGCCTTGATTTGGCAAAATTTGCTGCTTTGCTTCCTCGTATAAAATGGCTCATTTGTTTGTATGTTTGTTTGTTTAATGTCAGGCTGAGCGAAGTTGCAATTTTGTTTGACGTCAGCGCGTTCCTAGGTTTAGCTGGAAAATTCTCAAAAACTAATAATTATGTAAATGACGTCAAAGTGCGTCATATGACGTCACATGTCTGTTTGTCTACTCGTCTTCTGTGACGGTATGGTACGTGCAGTTCAACCTAGTAAACAAACCAGGATGTGTTGTCTATAGAATCATTTTTTGTGTCTGTGGGTAAAATATTCAAAATATGGTAGGGGAGGTTTGCAAACAATCATTTATTATGATTGATGATGCAATGGCAATGCCAAGAACTTGCAAAAGCGATGTGTAATTTTTAAATCTGAACAGCTTGTGTTAAGTCTTTGCCCAAAGTGAAAGGATCGGGGCTGTTTCCCAGTACGTATAATTGCATTCAAATTTATATTTTATTGCATTTGCATGTATTTGATTGTATAATTTGTTCTGCAAACCGCTTCCACGCCTAGGTTTGTTGAATCTAAAGGTGACGTCAAACCGCAAAATTCCAACTTTGAGCAGCCTGACCAAGAGAGACTAGATTGCACGCTAGGACTTCCATCATCTAAGGTTCGAAATCTTAAATCAACTATGCAAAGTGAAGTATGAGCACTTTTTGAGCGCGCAAGTAAATCAAAAGGGGTCACTATTGGTGGAAACTTATAATTTGTGTAAATCATCAGGTTGTCTAAGGCATTATCTGGCAGTCTGCTGCTGTCTCGCGAGGTTGCCTGTAAATTGTCTGCGTTTTGATATTTCATCTTTAACGCTCCTCGGGAACAGATATTCAGATTCTCAAACTTTTAAAAACTCTTTTCTGATCTACCACTTGTGGGGGCTCATTTTAAAACTCTTGGTATAAGCAAAAATTGTCAGTTTTTCGAAAATCGAAAATTTTATTTTTCGCTGTAGAGTTAACACAGGGATGGCAGCCATTTTGAATTCCAAGTATTGGTAAATCTTGGGTTATTCATTTCTCTAGTACCAACATATTTATTTTGAAAGAGAATGCTGGAAAGAGTGTAATTGAGAAAAGTTTGAGCAAAAGTTTAAGTCTTTCACAACCTAAAGTCTGTCTATGGTTTTTGTTCAGCAGGTGCTTAAATCCTATCTCTGAATGAATGCTTATGTCTTCCGATGACCTACATACTGTTGCTGGATGCGCGTGTAATTACGTGACACGTCAGCGAAGATTTCTTAACTCGGTAAACAGAAAAGTGGAAAGTCACATTGCTTTACTGGCAGTTGTTGTTGTTGTTGTTGTTGTTTCTTTATTCCTCCTCAACACATGAGAAGAGTTACATCAACCACATTAAATTACAGTTTAACGTCACTCCTTTGATGTAACCTAACCTTTCCAGATGCCTCTATACAAGTGCATGTGTTCTCATGAACAGTTAGACTTGGTTCAAGTTGGTGAATTTCTAAAAAACTCATTTGCAGTAGTTTCTCATGTGTCTCTCCTTTTTCATACAAACCAATTTTGAATTTGGCAGCCCAGGCCAGGTTTTCCTAGCGATTGAACGCGTTACCTTTGAGTCTGCGCAGTAGTGAGTTAGTTTCCACCGGATTCCGGAAGAAACTCCCCTGTATAGCGTTCACCCCACTCATCGCATTCACCCCACTCACGGTTTTCACATGAAAACAACACAAATCATTGCGTTTACCCCACTTAAAATTCACAAAATCACAGACTTGAACCAAGTCTAACGAACAGTGTGTGCAGTGACTTTCTCAGCTATGGCTTGACCCTTTGAGCGCCAGCGTCAATTTTTCTCACCTTTATAAAATATATCACAGTCAATTTTTCTCAGATTTTTGCCAAAATTTTGATAAAAAACTGTAGCCGATAAAACATTATGTCCATTTGGTCTAAAATTATCAAAAAATTCAGAATAATTCCTAAAAATTGGTAAAATATGGAAGTAAAATTTTAGTGGGAAAACTTACAGCACTCAGGGTTACGCTTTGCGCTGGCGCAATTAGTGGCCCACTCATCGATAAGGTCCGACATGGACGATATTCCTATAAGGGTATTTGACGTGTTAGATCACATTTTGTGAACGACAATCTGACAGAAATACCAAACGTTCAAGCAATGACAAGAAAAACTTTTAGCGAAATGTCACATGTGTATACTAATAGAAATGGGCGGTCAACATGAATGGCTCAGTGATTTATTTCTCTTCGCCGCTATTTGCGATTCATGACATAGTCATTAGATTTATACCTAAAAATTGCCGCTGCATGTCAATGCAACAAGTCTTCTTGGAACAATTTTTAACAAGCAAGTCTTCTTGGAAAATGTTTAACAACCTACAATTAGGGACACATGCGATACAGAACTTTACTATTTCGTCGCTATCATGGGGTCATATTTTTGTAAGCTGACGGGGACAATCGAGCCATGATCAAAGAGAGAAAAGGCAGATATTGTTTCCCGAACGCTTCCGTATCAAAGGAGCCTCCTTTAATTAATGAAACAGGTGACACCTCTAAGGGGTGGCCCATTTGATTTCGGGGGGGGCTGGAGGATTTTTGAGAAAAAAAAATTGTAGCTGGCCATTAATAGGAGGAACAATTCTGTCCAGTGGGCAGGGAATAACTCTTACTTCAAGGAAGGCTGTAAAACAATTTGTTGACATGTACCCCAAGACAGCAGATTGTGTCTTCAGTGGTCTCTGGAGCTACTACTTACGGTGGTTAATCACGGCCCAGCTTTCATAGATTATTTGACAATTAATCTGCAGCATAGGATATATGGTGTGAATAGGTTGGTGTAAATATCGTACAAGCAGAGACCTGAGCATGCATGGATGTGTATTTGTATTATTTATATTCAGGCTGATTACAAATGCATTACTGTTTATTAGATAGGCCTCAGATAACGTATTGCCAATGCTTGTCAAATATCAGTTTGATACGTATATGAATGTTAAAGTTTAACATTTTCTCTTGAACGGATTTTTATTGCAAAAGAAATTACTAGCAATACAAATGACATATATGTTTTATGTCATTTGATAAACTATTTACTGAAGAAAATCAAACTTTTCCAGCTGCAACACTCAAATCTCAGTGAACAATTTTGTTTTGTGATATTCATTGCACATGTTATTACATTAACTCCAGTCTTCTGTCACACATGTTGACATGAAATTATTTTTAAGCAGTGATGGAAATTGTAAAATATTTGACATGTTAGCATTTTCAACACCCCTACAGGTTAAAAATAAACAGCATATATGACTCTGCAACAAGGTATACTGTCACCTGTTCCTATTTTGCTACAGTTACCATGGAAAGAGAAAATCTAATCAATCACAGATTTTAAGCGGGTGGCCGCTTTGTAAAAACTGCGCCCCCACATGGGCATTTTGAATACAAGGAACACCCATTTGACCATATATGGGCATATTTAGATTACAGGTGACTGTATACCTCTTAATACAGCTAATATTGTGCGTTGTAAAACACTGGTGAAAACATCCAAGGCAATGAAAGAACAATATGCATAAATCCTTACTATTAACCATAAAGTAGAACTTTATATGAAATCTTTGCTGAGAACTCAAAAATATTTTTAAAAAATTTTGGGAATAAATATGCGAAGAATACATACACACTATATAAAACTTTGTTGAACTCTAAATAACTTTACAAACTTTTTTAAAACTAAAAAGGCTGACTGTACTCCAGGAACAAGGTAAAAGGCTACTTTTTCCCTAAAAAAACTCCTGTCTAACAATTTTCTATACAGGTTTTACAAAATGGCAAATTTCTTGGAATGCTTGGTATCTTTAAACCAAAGTTCAAACTTCAAGCAAGCAGAAAAGCATTTTCTGCCGATTGTTTTTATATCTGTAGAGGTAAGCTTTCTTAAATCAACGCGGCTGATTTTGTCACAAGTTATAAGTTTTAGTATCTGCATGTTAACATCTGTAGGAACCAACAAAGTGAATTTTAAAAGAATTACACAGGCTGTTTACAGGATGATTTATGACTACAAATTAAAAAAATTAGGAAATTGCAGATAGGTAGGTAACATTTTTCATGATTTGTATGTACTGAACAATCACGAAGTGTCACAATCTGGTAAGGCCCGCATGGTGCAATTACATGCTAAACACAAGTCCTGGTCATTTCCAAATTAAGTGATGCTACACAGTAATTGAGATATCCCATGATTCATTATGATTGTAAAATGGGAGATTCCTCGGGGAAGTCTACAATGTCTCCCACGTGTAGACAAATTCATTGACTAGTCTGAAAAATTCTGAAAACATACATTTTAAGTACAGCATTCTCTCTATTCATTTTTGATGATGTGCAAAATTATGCACGATGGAGAGTGGAGATAGTATCTTTGTAAAATTCTCCACAGATTGTGTCCACAGCAATACAGAATAATGTAATGGAAAGTACGGAGCCAAGTTGCCTCTCTCTCTCTCTCTCTCTCTCTCTCTCTCTCTCTCTCTCTCTCTCTCTCTCTCTCTCTCTCTCTCTCTCAGGGATCTCAGACAGTTCCACTGTCGGACTCCTCTGCAGGATTAAGCGAAAATATTTCTAGTTGTTTTCATTTTTGCCCCCCCCCCCCCCCCCCCCCCCCCCCCCCCCGCGTAGCCGCTCACAATTTGTTCGAGGAAACTTTAAACATCATCTTTCAAAACCAAGAATAGAGAAGGTTGTCGTTTAGAGAAGCAACTAACCTTAACTTTACCAATATCTGAAATTCGAAATGTCTGCCCTTGTGAATTCATTCCGTGGGAAAAATTAATCATCAACATTTGAAGAAAAACTAGACACTAAAAGCGTAAATGTCTTTAGCTAGTACTCATTCTAAATTTACGAGCACTCAAGCTCGGCGTTGATGATGCCAAGCAAGATATTCATTGGTTTGACAATTGATCCTGAGAAACATTCTATCGTGCGTTAAAGATTCTCGAAATTTACCATTTGTCAGTGGTTTTCAGTCTCTTTCGTACCTCAGTCGGTACCTGACTGAGGAGCGTGTTCTGTGAATCCCCCTTGCCTTTCGCAGCTCCGCGCAGTGTCACGTGAGTTTACAACCGTTTTAGTCTTCGGTCTGTCATTGTCCGCTATTGCCTATACGGTCATATAATGCAGGGGTTATTATATTGGCTCCTTAGTATTACTTTATTGCTCTAAAGGCCATCGCTTCATATTGCAAATAAAAACTGCGTGGAACAGTAATGAATGACAGGATGGCGTCGCTAATGAGGTCTGGAGACTCGTTTTCAAGCACCGGGGGGTTTGATCGTCTTTGTCGCATCTCCCAAGACGGTAAAAATAGACTCTTAGCGGGGAGGTTATCGTTTCTCTGAAGGCGATCGTCACTTCGTGCACTTGACTTTGGCGTTGTGAGTTTGTGATTGAGCGTAAATGTCTGCAACAATAATGATTGTTCCACAAAGACAGCAAAGAAAATATCAAAGGTGTCGCAGCAATAGAGCGCATGCTCTCATCGAGACACGCATCATAAGTGAAATCGCGTGTTACCCTTTTATCTTATTTTGATACCTTTCACTTCTTCGCCCCGACACATCTTGACATTTTGCCTAAATTTTTGATTGAAAAATCGCTGATGGTTTCGCGCAGGGAGGGCTCGTTAAGTATGTTGGTTGTAAATGGCAGCACAACCTCGCTAGAGTAGGGCAAGTGCCAGCTTCCCACACTAAATAAAAAGGTGTCGATAAAAAAGCGCGAGGCGTCATCAGTTTCGAGAAGATAGAACGGCAGCGTCGCTCGGGCACATCGCAACATTCATCGGTAAGTAAGAGATGGTGCTCTTTGTTTCAAATTTTGCACTCTGACGACAGAGCGTCTGACCTTAGTCGTCGATTGCCATTCTGGAGCTAAAGTCGTATTTTTTTTTTTTTTTTTTTTTATTTTTTTTTTAAATTAGTCCATCCAACGGGCGGTAGCCCAATTACAGGATGAGGTATGCACTTCAGCTGGGACAAATATTGAAAATTGATTTAAATTGTTGATTCCTCTTAAAATCTTAGAACCTTACATCAATACGATGGCAATCGGTGATGTATTCGATAAAGGTATTTGGACTTGATAGCAGAGATGAATTATGCAAATCTCTGTACAGTACAGCATACTCGGCTTAGAATGTACAATAAAAATTAATGTACCTGATGTAGGCATGGCCGACGTCCAAATACAATAAACTTTTATCGACATGCACGTGTGACGCGCGAATTTTGAATTGTTTTAACAAAAATGCAAATCAGGTATGTAACCGCTCAAATGTGACTTCGCCGAAAATGGCCGAAACGACGCATCATTTCTCAATGGCCCAGGCTTAACATGTCGCAGGCACAGCCGAGGGTATTGAACAAGGTCATAGATGTGAAAAACATCCATGGCCCGATGTAGTAGAGATTTGGGAAATCAAGAAGCAGCAGTGAGTTATTTGAAGGTCTGTCCACTGCTTGGATTGTCAGAGTCAGCCTTCTTCCTACTATTTACTGTTCAGAGAGTCTAGCCGAGGCAGTATACTGTGAGCGCGCATCAAGTTATTAAGTGACTGTGCAATGTTACAGCTGTTTTGACTGTATTTCTTAGGGTCTGTGCTACAACTGCGTGAATTTGGTGTAATATTGACCATTCAGATTTCGAGTGCAGTTGAGTACTGTTGTAAGTAAACAACAATAACAAAAGTATTACATTTATCAACATTATTCATAATCATAAATCTATCAATAAAATCTTTTTTATATTTTATAGTTATGACTAATAATGCCTTATAACACTGTGAGTGTTAGCAAAGGTTTACTTAAGTTTGTGCCGTTCACACACAGGCCATTAAAACGCCTCAGAAACGGCTCTGGTCCAATACTGGCATAAAAAGTTACGTGTGGATGCTCCCAAGTGGTTCTGAGACGTTAGAAATTTGAGATGGTTTAGCCGGCCAGACCTGAGCCGGTGTAGGGATTAGGCCCTAACCCTATCCGCAACTGACTGGTTGAACGGAGTGATGAGCTGCTTCAGAGCCGTCTTAAACGCCCTCAAGCGACAGGTATTTGTAACAAACAACAAACAACATTCAATTTCCTTTCGTCATTGCTGCTGAACAGAGCACTACATCTCATGGCAATAGTTGGCGTGACGATGAGATCATTCTGTTCATCTCAGTCTGGGCGGACGAAAGAATACAGAGAAGCGGACTCAAACTATTAATCCCCTGTGTTTGCAAATCACAAATAGCGTACATGTCAAAGAAACGTTTCCAATATTCTCCAGTCTGAACGCTCTATAGCTATGTAGACTTGCCGTTGTTTACTCTTCATGAGATCAATTAACGATAACTTAGTTAATTACCCTATCATGTTTACAACCGATCTGTTGTGTCACAGCTATTACATAATTATGTAATGAGAGGCAATTCTCTATTTCATTAGCATCATCTTCCCTATAAAACAGGGAAGTTGTGAGACCCTACAGCCATCGGGGAAAATCGGGATAAATACGAGTGTTGCAGTCCCTCGCTGGCTGCACCAGCTCACACACAGACCACCGGCAGATCGTGTGACAATATACGTGCCACTCCTAACAATAGAACTAGTCGACGGTTCGATTTGTAAGCTTATTGTTCCGAAACAAAAACTCAACAAATGCCAAAACTAACAATTTGAAGGCTGATTAATTAGTGGGATTAGTATCCCATCTTTTTATTCACCAAATCTATTTTTAGAAGCGGAGGGACACGTGCTTTATGGCTACATGTAAATGTATCCCCCTCCGGCGAGAATTTTGTCGAACCATAGGCAGAAATGAAAAGTGTCTTTGCTACAGAAGATAGCCCACCCCCCACATGTTGTAAGGCATTTTGTGACGTTGGGGCCAAGAAACGGCAATGTAAATCTATGTCCGACGATTCCCTAACATGTCATTTCTACATATTCCAAGCATGGTCAAAATTCGTATGGAACAACTGGGAGGTATGTACTGTACGCGTTGTGGAAAGAAAATGAAAGTATCTGTAAGTGATGTAAAATTTATATTTACGAAAACGACAGGTTTCTGCAGAGAATTTCACTTTCACAACTGATTGTTGAAGCTTTTCAAAATCCAGTCTATATTGAAGAGGAAATCTCGATTTTGTTTCTCTTATCCAATCCCCCGCTGTATACAGGTATGGGCCGTACAAAAACAACTCTGAGTAAAGTATCCCAGGCCCTGTCTGTAAAGATACATATTTGGTTTCCCGCTTTATTTCAACTCCATATTGTCGCTGAAGTTGTAAATTGGCTGTCATGTTATAGGAGTGTATTTCTGAGATAGAATTTGTTCACTCGAATTGAATGATGCATTTCTCTTTTAAGTACAATAACAGGCGAGTGTACATCTCGTGGTGAGCACAATAACGAGAGAATTCCTTTCAAAACCGGAAATAGTTTTGAAAATACTCAGCGACTCAGGCCTTGACCGGAATGGCTTAAGGTAGTCCCTGCCTCGAAACTGAAAGTCTTAAACATTTACCCAACGTTTCCTCGATTAAACTTTAAACTATTTCCTTTCGAAATTATGAATAAAAATCATGGGTCACCATGCAAAATTTGCCAATAGAGAAAAAAATTACCAAATATTTACCGACACCTGAAATTCAAAATGGCGCCATCCCTGTCACGGTGTTAACTCTATTTTGAAAAAAATAATTTTCGATTTCACAAAAATAAGCCGGTGAAAATTTTATTTACTCTATCAGTTTCAAAATGAGCCCCCACAAGACCCAAAAGGCTTGTAAAAGTTTGAAAGTCCGAATATCTGGCCCCGGGGGACATTCTACCTTAAGCACGTATTTTCAAAAGCTCCAGAAAATGATGAAAAATCAGTCCCTGGATCCAGCCCTTCCATCTTTGCCTATTTGATTTTGTAGAAGCGCTAAAATCGATCCGAGACACTCCCACTCTGAAATTTCTTCGTAATACGGAGTCGGTAATTGTGCCACTGTTATTTCATAATACGATGAATGACATTTGCTACAAACTTTTCGGACATCATGGACTCATAGTCTATGCCCAGTGACAGTACTAACGTCGTGACGATACTTTACTGTCAAAAAATTGCTCAGAAATTTACTGGTGTGTTCAATAATATGTCAAAACATTTTGCTTGCGACATCTGCTGTCTTGCCAAGGCAGGCTCAGAGAAACAATATGATTGGGTGCCTCTCTGAGTGGCTTCACGCGTAGATTGGATAACAATATTTTCAATGTCAGAAATAATCTGAGGAGCCACTGTTTTTAAAAGAAGTTGTAAATATGATCTAAAGCCCCGGGAGGCAGGGAACTTCAGAAAAAAATCACGGTGTTCTTTCCCAAATAAGGATACAGATGATATCTGCATATCTGCAATATCATCGTCAGCAGCTCAGCAGCACTGCATACCTCACATTCTGTTCCGGAAACATCCTGTTACGTTGTCTGTGGTTGATCCCGCAAAACTTGCGACTCGTTGTTGTCGCTTCTGGAAAAAAATGTGAACATTTGCGCAATGGGGAGAAAGGGAATAATCGAAAAAATTTGTCTGATGAGCTTTGTCTTTGAAATTGTTTGTTAGATGGTAGATATGGAGATATATATTGTAGGCAAGCACGACACTTCTGTTTATATATATAATTTCCATAGTTGACAATTTTGACCTAATACTGACGGGTATGGAATGCATGCAAGCAGGGTACACTTGCCAGCAGAGTACATTTGCCAATTGTGGACACTGTTTCATTAATAAAAGTATTTTTGATCGATGCTGGTGTCGTATCAATATAAACTTGCACCAAAATTTTGCACAGGTGAAAAGTCCGTCTAGCATCGACCACGAAGGACAAGAATTCAGTCAATAACTCTTTATTGGTATAGGCTGTAAAATGTATTCATATCTTCCTGGAACTTAAAACGATTTGGAATTTTCGCATCGCTACCGGATATGAAAATGCATACAGTAAATGGGATGACCTTGCCGGTACTTTGTGTTGCTTCGGTCTCAGCGGGTCTCGGCGGAAACAAACGGATCACAGAGGACACCACCTCCCGGATTGGTCGTAGAAAAGCCAATTGGCTTTGTATTCGACATAGTTGTCACTATGACCGTTAAATATATTCGTTAGGCAATAAAAGCGCTGAAAGAAAACCACACCAACGAATCGAAAACAAAAGAAGGGTCACAAGGGAATGAAAAATGCACATTACTGCTCAGACGGTAAAAAGCGTAGGCATGTTCACAAATGGTGTAAAAAAAGTTCACGTGTTGCACCATTTACTCAAGGAGCCATTTTACTGTGTCCGGTTTTCAAGGTATAGTCCGTTTACAAATGGTATTCATTTACGGTTATGGTCATGACTTTCATTCCTTTCTATACTTCCTGTAGTCCAGGTTCAAGGTCTGTTTCGTATCGATTGTAACAACGAGATGACTCGTGCAATGTGTTGTATAGGGGACGTATGAGGCGCTCGCGAAAAAGACGATCGCACAATTAATATTTTTATCGCGTCCGTTCATCCACAGACCCTTAACAATATATTTTAGGATATACGGTCAAACGTCGTTTACACACAGTAAAACAGTGTAAAAATTTGCTTTTGAGCCACAATGGCGGAAAAAAATTGATCGATGACGTCATTCATTCATTTTTCTTTGAAATGCCGCGACAAGTCATATTGCCAACTTTTCTGATGGCGTGGCATGAAATCAGCCCACACGTACTTTTGTTGAGCGGAGACACCAAAGTGAGCAGACGTTATTGTTTTGTTATCGTTGGCTTTTGTCTCTAACCGATGACTCATCGGCCACAACGACGCCGCTGTGACTTTTTACGGCGCTATTTCCCAGACGCAACAAAGGACAGCCGTCTGATTAGGTTCTCACGCACCGACCTACAGCTCCTATTGGCCAGAGAAGAACTTCACTACCGCTATTTAAACCGATTTCTCGGTACGGAAAACGGAAAGTGACGATACTGCCGAGCCACGGAGCAGAATTGAATCTTTTTTTAGGGTGAGTCTCCAGCACTTCAAGAATCCTTTTTCACATGCGCCAAAGATCTACTTAATTATCGCTTTCATTGGAAGAATTTCTCCATACATCTGAATGTTATAACTCAAATTTTGAGCTTCCATTTATTTTTTCACACTTCATTAATCCCTCCCTGTATCTGCAAACTTAACGGTGCTAAGATAGGGAAGACATTTCTGTGTAAGTCGCTCTGCATAGAACCAGTTTCACCGTGGCTTGATTATCGTGCCATACGAAAATTGAGGAAAATATCAGTCCGGCTCACAGCATTACTTTTTCGTGTGGAGACACCAAAGTGAATGGACGTTTTGTTTTTGTCATTGTTGGCTTATGTACGACATCTGTATAAATGCAAGAGTCAATAACTTCAAGAGATGTTAAAATATCGCGACATAGTATGCTTTGAAACATGTCCGATAATTAAAATCCACCTACCTGCTGTTTTCAACTTTCAGTATTAGAAGCGCTCAGTACAATTGCTTCAATTCATGACGAGATACAAGAGTGTATTACAACATGTTGGCCAATTTTTTCGATGCAACCATCCAAACTTTGAATGAAGGTCCGAATGTGAGTGAAAATTGCCTCTATCGCCAGATTTCAACCGATACCTGATGACCAGATGTACTCGTTTCCGCTGACCTTAATTAGCGCTCATTAGATGAATAATAGCGAAGTGAGGGTGGGGAGGGGGTGTGACTGTCGTTAAATGGCGCCCGATCGGTGGCCAATCAAGAAGTATCTGAAGTATAGGTGGAAGGGGAGGTGTGCACTTAGATAAGACATTCGCCCCCCCCCCTCCTCTAGTGTTGCCGAAGTAACTTTTCACGGGGGGTCTCGAACACCTTCGTGAACATCCAGTGGGTCAGTAAAATTAGTGACGAAGTTTTCGAGCGCTTTCATCATGTTTACGAACATGCACTCCAATCTTAAGCACCCATTACATAACTCAAGATCACTTCACAACAAAGTGTGCATAGCTGAAGTAAACCGCTGATTGCACAAGGATGTAGCCTTTTTGTTCCAACCACAGTGGATAGAGGGACTGTGTTCCAACCATATTCCCTCTGCTCTAACATTCTCCAGGGTTTATCGTGCTATCATTGGTTCGCTACAGTTATGTAATGCGTACTTCTTTATGCAATATTATGACGACGGTCGGGTACAGTTATGTCATGGAGGTTAATCTCCATGGTTATGTCAATGCTGGAATAATAGGATTGCGTGTTACTGAGTACGCCTGGCTATATATGTCGCAAGTCCACGGGTGGCCGCAGTCAAGCACTTGTGACATACACGTAGGGCTTCTTCGGGGGTTTCCTTATTATTGAAAAAACCTCTTCTGAGAACAAAACACGGGTTTGAAAGCGCGGGTAAAGTTTTTTTTTGTCAGTCGGATTACGTAATTGTATGTATGTATGTATGTATGTATGTATGTATGTATGTATGTATGTATGTATGTATGTATGTATTTATGTATGTATGTATGTATCTATGTATCTATGTATCGATCTATCTACCTATCTATCTATCGATCTATCGATCTATCTAGTTGGTAGGTAGGTAGATAGGTAGTCCGGGGTGCACTTCCATTATTTACCCATACGTATACGTGCCGCACTTTTGGAAGGATTTTTCAGTGACATGGTCTAAAATGGGGATGTTAAAGTTCAAGTGTATGTAGCTAGGATCTAAAATTGGGTATGATTTTAACCCAGCAATTATAGTTGAAGTCAAGCCTGTTCTTTCATCAAATTTCTTGGTTTTTTTGATAAATGTTTTCGGTAAATTATGGCTCGATGGATTTATGATAGGCCTAGCTCGGGCTTTGCTTCGACTCCCCTGTGCTAGATGTTACTTTTCGCCCAATATTGCAGTAATGCTTTACAAAATTCGACGATATGACCTATGATTGGATATGTCAAAAACAGGGTCTGAAAAAGTAAGAAGATTTTAGGTCTAAAATGAGTCGGTGGGTTTTACACGAGGCTGCACACCCTTACCATTTCTCCGAACGGATACCCCCGGGGTCCACTCACTGACTGTTGTCCCCCTCATACTGACTGGCTCATGGTTCAGTAGCTCACATGACGGCCGTGAGAGTCTACAGGTGTACATGTGATTGAGGTAGACATTCTGGATTTTTTCTTGTGAATGTAGAATTGCATATGTAGGATGTGCTCATGCATGTATTTTGTAGCTCCGCAGACCTTTTCATGCTAAACAGCGGTACCATTACACTCTCCTACGAGTGAATGTAACCTCACTGTTACCTGTCAAGACTGTTAACATCAACAGTGCAAGCATAGATGGTGGTACTCAAGGGGCCGAGGTACCGTTGGTTATCCGAGACTTTCAAAGCTTGGTAGAAAGTGCTAAGCAAAGCTATACACCAATGGCATGTCCTAATATGAACGACTAAAATGTTCACCTGACTTACAAGATGGAGATAACACCGTGTCTGCAAAAAGTGAACAGTGGACAGTTGTAACCCCCCGGGGGTTGTAGGGAGACAAAACAGGCATAAAAATGCTTTATGGGAAATCAACAAAGTTGTTTAGCGAAAACAAGTCCAAAATCAACTGCTGTAGCGGACATTTTGTAAAAGAGAACGCCATTGAGCAGAAGAAAGAAATTTTCAAGTCGGAGTGGGAGGGCGTGAACAGCTAGCATCGACTTCATGTCATATACGTCACTTTACACATACATACATACATACATACATACATACATACATACATACATACATACATACATACATACATACATACATACATACATACATACATACACACACACATATATTATTTATTCATTAGCCGTGTTCACAATAATGACATTGCTCAGAAAGAAAGAGAAGGGGAAGAAAATGTATAACACTGAAAAGTTTTCAGATTCACTTCATTCACATTAGCTCAAAAGTAATTAAACTTTCTGACTGAAAATCTGTAACAATTCATTCATGTATTTTGCAACAACATGAACAATGCAACTGTCAGTACATGACAAAAGTACTTAAGAAGAGAATCATTGTCAAAGCATTTTAGCTGGTTCTGATGTTAAAAATCATTTCTAAGTAAATTGTTCGTACAGTGTGTGCTGGTTTACTTGGACATAATAAAATACAATGGATTTCATCACCAACACCAGAATGACAAAGGGTACAAAGTCTAAGATGTCTTGGAATGTTTTTACATACATACATACATACATACATACATACATACATACATACATGCATACATACATACATACATACATACATACATACATACATACATACATACATATCATTCAATGTTATTTTTACCATCACTTTCAGACTGCAGCATATCAATGAAACCAACGGTGAGGAGAATCATGTCCAAGAGTTGCTCACAAGTTCACATCCTAACACCTGGAACGATTTCATACGTGTACTTTCTAGTTGTCGGGATGTGTGTCATGCTGAACTCTGCCGGTGGGGAAGTAACGTGCACTAGACGAACGCATATGAGACGAGTTACTTTCGCACCGGGCATTACGGCGAGGGTACCGCTTGGAGAGTGCCAGGTCTCACAAACCTACTACATAAGGTAAAGTAGAATTGATGACCTAGAAGTGTTAAAATGTGCGTACAATATCGGTACTGCAACACCTAATGGTACCACTCTGCGTATTTTCAAATCCTACACGATCAACGCAACATGAAAGCTCAAAGCATGAAGTATTTATATGTGAATATATTTATATGTTTGTATCTCACACATAGGACAAACTAACATCAGAGTCTAGATCCTTTTATTAACATAGAAATATTATGCCCGTATATATCTGCATGTGTGTAAAACGGAGGGCGAAACGGAGGGCGATGCGCGGCGCCAATGTCAGAGTGCACCTTTTACAGTATTTTCATGATAACCCTATTATTATACATCTTACATTCCTGACTGGAGCATCAAATTATGTAGAAAACTTTTAAAATGACATTGCTTGTTCAGAAGACTTTGAAAATGTAGCAAGTGATGCAGGAAAGACGTGGATTTGACTGAAAAACATTACACTGCAATGCTGTTAACGCATCAGGATTTTCAAACAAAATCAGTAAGAACAATTTCGTTTCATTTTTATGCTTTCCCAACCAAACTGTCGATTTGTCGCGTTCTCATTCTAACTTTCTGTGAATGTCTCCATTATGTCTTTCAGGCCCGACGTTTCCGGCGATGTGAATTCAAACTACAAAGTGATTGGTCTGGACTGTTGTTGCCAAGTGACGAACTACAGGTTGAGAAGAGTGTCCTTCCGCGGGGTCACAAGGTCATTCAAGGAAATTCTGGACTGCGCATGTCTGCCGTGCGAATAATGTCCTTGCAAACTTTAATGTTCTACGTTGACCTTTCGCATGTGGGCATTAAAAGAGTTGCAGCATCGCGCAGTATGTAGATGATACAACCATGTGAGACAGAAGGGAGTTCAGAGGAAAGGTCTAAAATCTCAACGCACAGGTGATATATGTTCACATCCACGGAGGTTCGACTTTTGTATTTGACGCGGCTTGTTCACGTAACTCAATATCAAACTGTCAACTGTCAAAACAAGTTTTAGCGGTGGTCATTTTACGCACACAGCAACGGCGCTGCCAATTTTTAGTTTAAGAAGATAAGCTTAAAGGATATATTATTTTTTTGTATTTTGTATTAACGAAGACGAAAGAGGACCATTTTGCATAAATTATATTATATATATATAATATATATATATATATATATATATATATATATATATTATATATATATATATATATCAAAGTATACAGATGTCGTCGTGGGAAATTACAGTGCTCGATGCTAAAGCAGAGCGTTATAAATAATAACACAAAATTACTTCAAGTACAAAGTAATGGTATCTATAACTTGAAATTACTTCAAGTACAAAGTAATGGTATCTGTTACTTGAGTGTCATGCATGCTGCAATCATCAGACAGATGAAGTGAAAGTAATACTAGCCCAACACTCTTATATATGTATGATCGGGACGTACCATTATTGCAGGATGCATGAAACTTAAGTAACAGATACCATTACTTTGTACTTGAAGTAATTTTGTGTTAATATATATATATATATATATATATATATATATATATATATATATATACATAGACAGACAAACAGATTGACATAATGTGCATGTACACATGAATCATTCAAGTCATAGACAGACAGACAAACAGAAAAACAGACAGGCAAACAGACTTATAATGTATATGTACATGAAGCCTTCAAGTCACAGACAGACAGACATACAGACATATCATAATGTGCATGTACACATGAAACCTTCAAGTCACAGACAGACAGACAGATAAACAGACTTATAATGTATATGTACATGAAGCCTTCAAGTCATGCACAGACAGACAGTAGACAGACAGACAAACAGACAGACTGACTTATAATGTATAAGTGTACATGAAGCCTTCAAGTCACAGACAGACAGACAGACAGACAGACAAACAGACAGACAGACATATAATGTACATTTACATAAAGCCTTCAAGTCACAGAACGAATGGAAGGAATGGTGCGAGTGAGGCAGTGTTCAGCAGTACAAGGCTGACATAAAATACTACTGTTCAACCCACCCCTGTGGCGGACTTTTCATGGGGGCTTGTCCTCGACCCTGTGCAAAGGGATAACAGTAGTAAAACTTTTGGTAATATGTTCATTTCATTTCTTTTCGTTTACAATATCCATTTTGTTTCCCGATACTATCATTGTGCACTGTACTCGTGTGAACTGTGATGACTCGCTGAATGTTCTTCATATCAACGGACACAATTTCAAATATTTCCAAAGTTAGAGGTAGTTAAGTTTTAAACACCCCTTTTCACATATCATAGCGTGAACACTGTGTGAAGGCTACACGATCATTTAGATACGTGTCCTAATTTTGTAAATTCTGCTTGCTTGTGACTGTGAGCCTGTCATTTACATGTCATTCAGTCTCAGCCATTGTGCGGCTAGCATCGAAAGCATGCTGAATATTGGCAACACGTGGTGGAAGAGGCGGCTATTAGGATTCGACAAATCGCTAATTTAATGTTTACCAATGTAGTACCTGTCAAACAGGTCGCCACTTTTACAGTACATATATATATATATATATATATATATATATATATATATATATATATATATATATATATATATATTGCTTTAATATCGACTGTAGAATTTCATGAATTTATTCAGTTTTATTTTAATTCGGGGGAGGGCGGAGGATTATTTTCCGTTTTTTGGGGGTTTTTTCCCGTCGCATAACCAGCCAAATAAAAATTGAATCCGTAAGTCGAATAAAATTAAAAAAAAAATTTGAAAAAAGATTAAAAATCTCTTAAGAGCACCGTTTTATATTCAAATTAAGTATGCGGCTTTAAAGTGTAAATAAACGAGAAAGTTTTACTCTTAATTTTGATCTTGTTTGCGTAAATTTGCCCATGGTATACAGTGCTCTTGATCCAATGTCGTTTGAAAGCACTGTTTGGGAGGATGGATTTATATCTAGTCTAGAAAGACAGTAGCTGTAACTTTCATTCAGCTGTTTTTCCCCTTCAATCAGTCAATGAAATTATACACATTGAGGACAATAAAGAAAAGGCAAGTTGAATATCCAAGATTCGATTCTCTGCTTGACGTATGGACTGTGTGTGTATTCATGTATGGCATTGAATTTTTGGTTCTTTTTTTCACTAATGTCGGTAGACGTGTATAAGCGCATCCCTTTAACCCTTTGAGTGCTGTAATTGTTCTCACCAAAATTTTAGTGCAACATTTTTAGCAATCTGTATGAATTTTTCTGTAATATTTTGATAATTTTGGACCAAATGGACATCACATTTCATTGGCTCAAGTTTGTTATCAAATTTTTTACAAGAATCTGAAAAAAAAATTACTGGAGTATATTTTCTTAAGGTGACAAAAATTGACTTTGGCGCTCAAAGGGTTAATCATGAGTTTAAAAGTATTCTGACGATGACGGCCATCTCCTCTAGTCCTAATATTGTTTCCCTGCTCTCAAATGTATATGAGACGTCTTCCATAAATATGATTGTAAGAGCGCCACCAACGTCTTAGTTTCGATATGCTCCAGACCACGGGCGCGCGTTGAGCATTCAGGAGCAACTCATTTTTCTGTGCACTTTGTGAGGGGTAAGGATTCGATGGGGATAAAGAGCGAATGACCAAGAAAAGACCCCGGAAAAGACTGAAAGACTGAACAACATTATGTGCGATTGATTTAGACTCTGAAGTCAATGTCTTTATTCAGTCAATGATTCTCAATTTTACATGTATATCATGGCAAATGATAAACATAAGCTTACACTGAGAATGAACAAGGATAACATGCCATAGAGAAAACGTCTAATCTGTCATGTGGTTCTCAACGTGATTTTTCCTGGTTTTACTCGACAGTTTCTCGGCCTGCGATTTGGCTGCATATCTGAACATATAATGATGGCCGAAGACACAGGCACCGCCGTAGTTGACAGCGCTTTTAGTGTAGTACTACTGCACTAAAAACGAAAGTGTCATTGTACATTACATACGATGTCTGGTTGACAAACTGTCCATAGCTCCATGATTTCACTGGCGCTGTCGAACCTTCCCTAAAAGAAGCGAAATTTTATAACCCTTTAACTTTACAATTTTATAACTTTTTAACTACTGGTCTTTTATTGAGTTTTATATTTTTTTTTATTCTGTGTATTTGCATGCATTCTATTCAATGCATGAAAATCCATTTATAGATGCATTGACTTGAAGCAATAAAATTACAAATTACAAGAAAAACCAAGCAAACTGCACAGAAATCCACATAAAATTGTGTTATGTAACAAATTGTTCTGTACAGCAACTGTGTGTCACAAGATCGCCCATGATAATATTTTATTGACGTCTACGAGTACGAGTAAATAAAGCTTTACCAGGAACATGATTGTATGTTCATTTAGGGAGCCATCATTATGTACGGCCTGGGGGGTCGGAGGAAAGTGAAGGGGTCACTCAAAATTTGAAAACTTCGAGGGGGTTGCTCAAGATGTGGAGAGGAAGTAGGGGGTTACTCAATTTTTTGCGCGAAATAAACTGAAACACCTCTCAGACTGCACCATTACAGACATCAATTTCTCAAAATTTTCGATACGAGAGGGCCCCCCCTCTATAGTGCTCTCCCTCAAATTGCACCAGACTGCACCATTGCATACATCAATTTCTCAAAATTATCCATGCAAGATAAGGAACAATCCCTAGAAAGCTTTCCCCGTCAGCCTCTCGCGTGTCCCCCCCCCCCCGTACTTAAAAATTCTGCCCAGTCAGATATTCTAGTGAAAACCCTGTCATGATACCCATCCAAATTAAACAATACTATATGGTTGGATGCAGGTTATAGCGTGAGCTTTTTTATCTGTATTGTACAGTCACTTTGAATTCCATTTTGTTGGTTTCACTTTATCAACCGTCATGAGATAGCCGATGATAATTTAGAAATCTAGAAGGGTACATCAAATGAGAATTCGAAAGGACTTTACTATTGCTGTATTGTGTAAATTTTATAGAAACATGTACTGTGTTTAACTTTTCTAAAAGATGGAGGGTCAGTCAAAATTTCTGAGTTAGGGAGGGTGGTTTTCTCAAATTCATCCTGGATGGCAGGGGGGGGGGGGGTTACTCGAAATTTCGGAGTTTCCGATGAAATTCCTCCGACCGTAAATAATGACGGCTCCCTTATCATGATATAATAATATAGCTATACTAGTCCAATCTGTCAAAATTGTATGGGCCTGTGGTGTTAGGCGTACAAGTGATAAGAACACGGTATTGCATGGACTTACCCCGTAGTCTATGGGCTTAAATTATGACATAGTAATATAAATTAATTTAAGCTAAATTCGGCTCATGTTAGTGTATTCGGTGGAGAGAACGCAGCCGACTCAGTGTAATTGCTTAAGCTGTGTGATGTTGTAGACATATAGTTCTCAGTGTGCCTGCTAATTGTATTACGTCAGCCTCGTACAGGCAAACATTTGAAACGTAGAGGAAGATAAAAAGTGATTAAAATAAATAAGAGACGGGGCACAAATTTGTTCAGAATCTTTACTTAGACATGAAACGAAACACCATAAAAAACGCCAGGTAATCGGTAGGTTATAGTCTTGGTACAATATACCTGCATATATAAGCAAGTGTGTTGAATTTCATCGAAGCCTCTTGTTGGGTTGCCTTTGGACGGGCTATTCCAACAAATTCATTCAGTGTGGTGAGCATTTTGTGATAATCATCCCAATGTACGTGACGTCTGATGACAGATTTCCATACTCCTATTCCTACCGTTTATTCAGTCGATCAGAAACTGCAGACGAAAACGTTTGGCGTGATATGATAATAAAGGGAACTGTCGTCGGAACTGCGCCTTTGCGAGTTTGTTGCTGACAAACAATGTATTTCGCGCATGATATCTAGATGACTGTCATCATCATAGCTGCAACAGTTAAATTATACGATGTAGATTTTGACAGACATGTTTTAACTTTCATCAATCACCATCGTACCTTGGATACAGTGTCAACATTGGTCGTATGGGTCCCACGCGACCTTTGAGCGCAGTTCCGACGACCGGTACTGTATCCCGGGGAACAAGAGTGAAATAACATCAATTAAATCCGTAGGCCTCGTGCAGTTTTGATAAAATGCATCACAATTATCATCATAGACCCTAGGAAAATGTCTATGATTATTGTAACTTTGTATATTCTATAGTCCCCGGACATCATGTAACTGTCTATGCGCCGTTTCAAAACAGTAAGGAACCTTGATCAGCGTTGTTATTTGAAAATGCCCTATGTTACTAAATTATGAAATACGAGAAAAATATACGAATACAGTAGCATGCTGGGGTACAGGCTACGGGATGGACCATTTCATATCCTGGGAGGGGCTAGAAAAATGTTTTTGGAAAACAGATTAAAAGATGTTTCCTTTGAAGACAAATCCAGCCAATGATTCGAGAAAAAAATATAAAACGACATGCAGTGGAAAAATAATGTAATGACAGTTTCTTCTATGGTTACTTTCCATTCTGGATTCAATTTTACAACTTAGCATTTTATTTATTTGAATTCAATATCACATCTCAACACACTATTCTCAATTACTACTTTCTATTTCACAATTCTGAATTCAATTTTACAGCTTAACATTTTATATATTCTGAATTCAATTTTACAACTTAACATTTTATATATTCTGAATTCAATTTTACAACTTAATTTTATATATTCTGAATTCAATTTTACAGCTTAACATTTTATATATTCTGAATTCAATTTTACAACTTAACATTTTATATATTCTGAATTCAATTTTACAGCTTAACATTTTATATATTCTGAATTCAATTTTACAACTTAACATTTTATGTATTCTGAATTCAATTTTACAACTTAACATTTTATATATTCTGAATTCAATTTTACAGCTTAACATTTTATATATTCTGAATTCAATTTTACAACTTAACATTTTATATATTCTGAATTCAATTTTACAACTTAACATTTTTATATATTCTGAATTCAATTTTACAGCTTAACATTTTATATATTCTGAATTCAATTTTACAACTTAACATTTTATATATTCTGAATTCAATTTTACAACTTAACATTTTATAATTCTGAATTCAATTTTACAACTTAACATTTTATATATTCTGAATTCAATTTTACAGCTTAACATTTTATATATTCTGAATTCAATTTTACAACTTAACATTTTATATATTCTGAATTCAATTTTACAACTTAACATTTTATATATTCTGAATTCAATTTTACAGCTTAACATTTTATATATTCTGAATTCAATTTTACAACTTAACATTTTATAAATTCTGAATTCAATTTTACAGCTTAACATTTTATATATTCTGAATTCAATTTTACAACTTAACATTTTATATATTCTGAATTCAATTTTACAACTTAACATTTTATATATTCTGAATTCAATTTTACAACTTAACATTTTATATATTCTGAATTCAATTTTACAACTTAACATTTTATATATTCTGAATTCAATTTTACAACTTAACATTTTATATATTCTGAATTCATTTTACAACTTAACATTTTATATTCTGAATTCAATTTTACAACTTAACATTTTATATATTCTGAATTCAATTTTACAACTTAACATTTTATATATTCTGAATTCAATTTTACAACTTAACATTTTATATATTCTGAATTCAATTTTACAACTTAACATTTTATATATTCTGAATTCAATTTTACAACTTAACATTTTATATATTCTGAATTCAATTTACATCTTAACATTTTATATATTCTGAATTCAATTTTACAACTTAACATTTTATATATTCTGAATTCAATTTTACATCTTAACATTTTATATATTCTGAATTCAATTTTACAATTTAACATTTTATATATTCTGAATTCAATTTTACAACTTAACATTTTATATATTCTGAATTCAATTTTACAACTTAACATTTTATATATTCTGAATTCAATTTTACAACTTAACATTTTATATATTCTGAATTCAATTTTACATCTTAACATTTTATATATTCTGAATTCAATTTTACAACTTAACATTTTATATATTCTGAATTCAATTTTACAACTTAACATTTTATATATTCTGAATTCAATTTTACAACTTAACATTGTATATATTCTTAATTCAATTTCACAACTAAACATTCTTTTGTGAATTCACTTTTACAACTCAAAATTCTCTTCTGAATTCAATTTTACAACTCAACATTCTATTTTGAATTCAATTTTAAAACTCAACTCAACATTCTATTCTCAATTACTACTTTCTATTTACTATTCTGAATTTAATTTTACAACTTAACATTCCATTTTGAATTTAATTTTACAACTCAACATTCTATTCTGAATTCACTTTTACAACATAACATTCTATTGTATCCTAATTACGGATATATATCTTGATTGACTCAACCAAAGTTGACGAAACTTGCTATGTACATTGAATTCGAAAATACTACGATACAAAGGTATTGAAAGTCATTAAGCATTTTTACCTCAGCCGATTTCTCATTTGCATATTTAATGAACTTTCCTAATTCGAGATATTACCATGATTAACTTGATCAAAGTTGGCGAAGCATGCTATGTACATTGATGATACTAGGCTAAACAATATAAAAAGTGATTTGGCTTTTTCACTTCTGCTAATCACTTATTTGCATTTTGGACGAACTTTCGCTATTAGGGATATGTATCTGGATTGGCAGGATCAAAGTTGACGAAATTTGCTATGCATATTTGACATACACTGATATCATTAAAGTTGTTTCAGCAGTTTTACATAAACTTATTACTTATTTGCATATTTAAATAACGTTTCTAATTAGGGATACGTATCTGAATTGACTTGATTACGTTGGCAATGCTTGAGATGGACATTGAAGATACTGGATTGGCTTAATTAAAGTTGACAAAACGTGCTACGTACATTGAAGATACTACAGCATAACATTATTAAAGTCATTTAGCATTTTTACTTTAGCTTATTACTAATTTGCATATTTAACGAACTTTTCTAATTAGGGATATATCTTAATTGACTCGATCAAAGTTGATGAAACTTGCTAAGTACATTGGAGAAGCTATGATAAAATATTAATGAAAGTTGTTTAGCATCTTTACATCAGAAAGTTACTTATTTGCATATTGGGTCGGTCATGTATGCAGCATAATTTCACCCAAATGCACAGGTTTTGGACTGACCATTATGAATTTTGTGAAGTGCTGAATATTTAGAAATTTATTTTTGTAAAAAAATTTAAAATAATCTCCCCATATCTCCATGTAGACGTAAAGGTGTTTTGAGGTCAAAGGTCAAATAGCATCCAATAACACCTAAAGTTATTGTACTTCGCGTCCAAGTTATTGGACTCCGCATTCTCTGATACCGAAACTTACTGTACAATGAAACTCCAAAGGTTACAGATGAAGTTGTATAGTAATATAATGTTATTCACAAAATACCGGGATGTATGTCCGAATACATCGTGCAGCGGAGGTATTGTCCGAGATGATACCAACGATGTAATTTTCCAAATTAAGGATGTAAGACTGCAAGGACTCTGAAAAAGTTTATGAAACTTGCTATTTATGTTGATGAGACAATTATGTTGTATTGGTGAAAGGTATTTTGCATTTCAACATTAACTCTAATGATGAATACAGCTAAATTCATGGAAAATAACAATAGCTAGAGTTCAGCTCGAAATAAATAAATACAGTTACTTAAGGGAGTGTTCAGTTATTACGGCCGGGGGTGGGCCAGCAAAATCCAGGGTGTCACCTTATATATTAAAACTGCAAGAGGGGGTCATGTATTTTTCAAACAGCTCAGAGGGGGTCACTTAATTTTCATAAGTATTCTACCTGTCAGAAAAGCAGTTTCAGTGTTCAGAAATATTCTGGGAGATAAAAATGATTCGCGGTATGATTTCGTTCTCTGAAGTCATTTACATTTGCAAAATCTGTAACTGTAAATCTGAATAAAAGTATAATTATCTCAGTACATGAACATCTTGACTCGGCAACTCTGAGGCTTGTGTTATTGTAAATCGAGCTCACTGAGGCAATGAACGATTCCTTTTACTTACATATTAGAGATATAGCAAGTTTTGTCAGGGAAATTATTTAACAGTTACCTGTAGACTACTGGTACCATGAAAAGTGAAATTATACCTTTAGGTGAAATTCCAATATCATAATTGTCAACATCTGAACTTTCAAATACCCTATTTGAATAAAGTACATTTTTATCAATTATCAAACATCTATAAAAGCACAAATTAATTTAGTTCAGCATTGTAAAAAAATTATTCATAGTTTTCTCATAGACTCCAATGTATAGTGAATCAACATTTCGGTGAAATTCCAAAATCCAATTTCTTGCACACATATCAATCTTTAACCATCCTAGTCAAACTAAGTACTTTAAAATGAATTATCAAACGTCTATAAATACACAGATTTAGATAGTTTTGTATTGGAAAAAAATCATTCATAGTTTCCTCATAGACTACCATGTATAGTGAATCAACATTTCGGTGAAATTCTAAAATCGAATTTCTTGCACACATATCCATTTTTAACCACCCCAGTCTAATCAAGTACTTTAATATTAATAATCGAGAGTACATAAATACACAGGTTTACCTATTTTTGTATTGAAAAAAAAATTATTCATAGTTCCTCATAGACTCCCATGTATATGAAATTCCACAATCAGATTTCTTGTACACATATTATGCACCTGTAACCATCATATCCTAATCAAGTACAATTATGTTAATTATCCAACTATCCAGAAAAATAGCAAGTTTTTCATTGGAAAAAAATTATTGACAATTTTATCATAGACTCCCCATGTATAGTGGATGAACAGTTTTGGTAAAATTCTTAAGTCACATTTTTTGTCCACATACCAGTTGTAACAACCCTATTCCAATAAAGTACATTTATGTCAATTATCAAATATCTATAAATGCATAGATATAGTTTTCTATTGAAAAAGTATTACATGTACATAGTTTTCTCATTGACTAAGTTTTCTCATGACTACCATGTATAGTGAATCAACATTATCAACAGCTGATTATCGATTAAATCCAAATATCAAAATTTTGTACACACACGCTTGTGCAAAAATATTGCGATCCACCTGTAATTTCTGTCTTATCCCTTTGAGGGGTAATTTCAAAATTATAGCGAGTCAGAAGGGGAAATTTGAACACTAACACCTTGTGAGTTTGTAAGGAGAGGGTCATTTGAAAAAATCTGAGAATCTTTTTTTTGGATTCTATCGCCCCCTCCAGAGGTGTTTGTGTGTGAAGCTTTACTCAAGCAATGTGGGTGGGGGGGGGGGGTCATAAAATTTTTGTCATATATAGAAAGAGATCATCAATTGACTGATGCGCAGGAAGAATTTGCCGGCCCACCCCTGGCCATAATAACTGAACGCTCCCTAAAGCCCAGGTATGTCTAACTTCGGGCTATATTTTTCTACATTTCATTCCTTGAAGCATAGGGTCTATATGCTTGAAGCGACTACAACCTCGTTTCTCCACAGGCACCAATTGATAGCCCTTTCTACTAAAAGCGCTATCAACTACGGTGGTGCTTTTGGTTTCTCGGCCTTCCTCAAAGCAATGACGTCACAGGCACATCATCCGGGAATTTTCCCCAGAATTCATCGCGACTGGCCTTTCGGGGATTGTGCAGAATATTGTCTTGTAGTGTGCGAGGAAAATAAACTTAAAAATGGCTGAGAAAGGACACGGTCATTTGGATGAGGAGGAGCTAACATGCACTCAGAAGATCGCACTGAACTGGAAAGCCTTTAAGGACTTCATGTGGGACCCCCAACAGAAGACTTTTATGGGAAGAAATGCTCGCAGTTGGGGTAAGTGTACGCGGTATGATCTCTAGTCTATAAGCCGCGCCGGCTAATTTGCATAGCGAAATGCCCCACGTTCGTTTTTCAATTTCGAGCGTTGTGTGGACTGATTTGCGACATTATTGATATAGTAAACGGTTTTAGTGCGAGATAGCCCTTTGAACCAAGCTTTGATGGTGACATTTCGCGTCGATCACGGAAGCTCCGTGGTTATACTGTGTGACCTGTGACTGCGAGTGCGACTGGAACGTGAGGTCATGTGGTCGACATTGGCGTTACCGCGTGAACATCAGTCAGGAAGCGAAAACTCGGAGTTGAAATGGGGAAAGTGGAAAATGCCTCAAAATAGTTGACATCAGCCCGTCTCCTGTAACAATACTTATCAAACTATCTTTTCTAGAGAGATCACACAACCTCATGACGACAAATGGGAACGATTGAACTACCATTTTGACCTAGATAGCCACCGAGTGAAAAAATCTTCCGTTTTTCTCATGCTAATTTCTGCACACAGCAACAGACAATTGAGAGTGTCTTTTATGCAGTTGATGGGTCACTCTGGCTCGATGAGCTTTCAGAAAATGACCTTTGTAATGTACTGTATGACCTGAGCGGTTTTATTTGCATGTGATATTTCTTTTTCAATGATAGATGGCAGAGAATCATCTGTGATAGTACTACTCGGTACTTTGATAAAATGCCAGCAAAATTAACGCATTGCATTTTAATACTGCAAATTGAAATATGATGCAGAAATTACTTCCATCGTGTGTGGGGGGGTATATGTTCTGCAGTCCATGTTTCTCTGAAAATTACGAGAAATGGCATAATCTGAAGAATTTCGCATTTTATTATCAAAGTACTGGAACTGAAACAAACTATGATGTCTGATAATATATGGCCTAGCCAGCCAATAGCAAGTTTTGATATATATATATATATATATATATATAAGAATGCCAAATTCAGGGAATAAATAGGCAAAGTAGTGTAACGACATATGTATTTTTGCCACTCTATCATTGACCATTTGAGATGTGACCCGGATTAGTCAAGGTCATCACTCGTGTGACTCAGTGATATACTCACTGAACATGCAGTTGACAGGATGTATGTATTGCAAGAGGTGGTGGTTTTTTCATCATGTCCAGTCATACTGTCATACCTATGCTGTGATAGAGTAGAGGGAAAGATTTCATTTAATTTTTTTATAATATTCAAGATACAAAACAAATATGTGAATTACCCTTCAGAACAGTACTGTACAAATGTAAAAGTAAAGTAGAATATAGCCTTTATTGAAATTGTATCCTCATTGGGATCTTGATCATAAAGTACAATAGAAGTTTCTCAAAATCAATCAATCAATGTATATGGATAAAGTCGAGTCGTGTACGTGTCTTACTTGTTACAATCAACATGATCTGATAGCGACTTGTGATTCATGAAATTGGTATAATGCATATTCAGCCGATCAGCGCAGCATAGCTAAATGCACACATTACAACCACTTTCCCACCAAATATACACATCACTCCTGAGTGGGAAGTAATGACAAATAAAAGTGCCTTGCTCAAGGACACAACACAATAGCCATGCTGGGGCTCGAACTCATCCTTAGATTGTGTGTCCACTGCTCCAGCCACTGGCCCATGATGCCTTAGGAAAGCTTGAGCAAAAGTCACTGTCAAAATGTGTTGTACATATTCCATAATTCAAGTATTACTTACAATGCCTGTGTATATGTACATGTACAACATTTAATCATAAGTTAACATGCACCTTCAGGACATGCCTCATCTCCAACCAAGGACAAAGAGTTAAAAAAATTGGCCTCTGCCACCCTGTCTTCCAAGTACACAACACACACCACAGTGGACACCAAAGTACACAACAACATTGGACCCAACCGTTGTGGCAAATGGGGGTTCGTAAAAGGAACATGTTTTACATTAAAATTTCAAGAAGTCTTTCAGCAGTATGTGCCAGAAATGAAAATGACCTTTCGACTCAGACTTAAACATTTGTTGTTCCTGTTTCATAACATCCCTGTACAGTGTATATCATGTCTGTTATTCCGACCTTCTGAAAAATTTCCAGTACATACATTAGAGTCACAAGTCACGTTCTCAGTACCTTGTTATTGAGCTGCAGCAGAATGTGTATAGGTACGTGTAGTTTTTGTCACATTATCAAGTTTTCTTATCTGTTGAATGGAGGTTATATGTAAGTTATTTCATAAAATGTTTTCCTGCAGAACTGAGATATAATATTAAGTTAGACCTCTGAATTAAAAGATACCAAGTTTCCCTATGAATTGCATTTGTCAATTCTATTCTCATATTGCTCAAATAATCCATTTTAACTCTCCACAGCTACAGGCAACATTCGCCATACAGACATTCACATGCATTTGCTTGGAAGACAATATTAATTAAACATATATTGTAGTGATATCAATATATAACTGATTTTGAAAAATTCAGAATGACTTGTCAGTGATCGAAATAATCGGTGGCAATGGTGGCATTTGCCACCAAAAATTGTCAATCTGCCACCAAAATTTTTTTCTGGTGGTATTTTTCTGCCACTAAATTTTGGGTCATCATGTCATCGATCCTATGGCTTGAATGAAGGAACACTGAAGGAACACGCATTGTCTGACGGCCGAAAAACTCATTAGCCAAAAAAAACCCAAACTAATTGCGACATTTTGGCATGAATGAAAACACAGCGTGAATCCAAACTTGTGATTGGCTAATCTCCATATCGATGACAGCAGCTTTTGTACACTTGACATGCTGTTGTCCTCTGTGATAGCCGCATATGCAGTCATACGGCACAAGATAAAAGCATGTTGTGACATTTTGAAAACAAAGCCAAACTGCAGCCTGCATGATTAAATAACAATAAATACTTGCAATTCATTAGCCAGTACAGGGCTCAAAAATTCCTATCGCCCGACGCCCGTGGCTAGTGAATTTTGCGTTCGGGCAAGTAAAATCAATATGCTTCCCGTCCGACGGGCAAGTGCACCAGCGGTTGAATTAACTAAGCTCTGGACAATTCAAGCTTGAAAACGTATTTCATTAGGTCTGTACACGCCTAGAATCATTGTAAGTTCTTCAACTCTCAGAAGTTTTTTCTGAAAACCCTTGAAAATCCGCCCGACATCGCAAAATAATCGTTCTTGCTGTTGTAAAACACAAAAAGTCGTAAAAACAGAGTTTTGCGACATGTTCTCTCCGACGACACGGAGTGAACTCACTGTTTTGTATGTGTGCCGTAAAGTGGTATGCTCTTGACAGTGGTTGCCATTCTCTTTGTGCTAG
The DNA here is from genome assembly GCF_041260155.1 of Ptychodera flava. Taxonomy (NCBI): domain Eukaryota; kingdom Metazoa; phylum Hemichordata; class Enteropneusta; family Ptychoderidae; genus Ptychodera; species Ptychodera flava. Next base: position 20,292,535 of record NC_091946.1, on the reverse strand, counting down.
TGTATGAGTCGTATGACAGTCGATCGGCTTCACGCGATAGTGTAATTGCACCATGTGCTTGGTAAATGGATGTAAACTTATTCGAAGCCATGGATCTCCGCAATGCTTACTGTTCAACGTAAATCAACCCCAGTTGAAAAAGTACAAGTTTACATCATAGTCGAAACGGGCTCAGTCAACCAAGGAGGCCACATATTGCAGCTATGTAGTGCGTGAGATGCAGAGTTTCAAATTACGTGACCTTGGTTGTTAGGGATCGGCTCTCACTTACAGAAAACAAATCTGTACTGAAGAGTATAACGAAAACGAAACTTGAATCTGCTCTCTTGACGAATACATTTATCAAAATAAAACTTTGAAAGACGGCTGTGCTCAGTGAGTAAACATGTAAACAGGTAAAAGGGTTGCAGATGTACACATGGTACATGTGCATATGCATTGGCAGATAAACACTAGCAGAGCAGTTGTTTGTGATCTCAGCTTGATAATAAAGAGCAGCAGCCAGCCATGCACATTGTAAATCACACAATCTTATTACTCTTATGCAAAGATTTTAATTTGGACGAGGTTGTGGAAAAATTCCAAATTCAAAGATGTTTTCTAAATGGCCAAATCTTCAGAAAAAACTAAAGTATTCTCACATTTCTTCTGCGACATTTCAGATTTGGTAATAGTCCTTCATTTTAACAAGAATGTAGTTCATGTTTGAATCTGTTTTTTCCCTCTTTGAATTCACTTCATATGGCCAAACTCTTGCTCTCTGTTACAAATTACTAGTACAGTTATTAGAAATTTAGGGCAAGTAATTTTTCCTCTTGGGCAAGTAAAAATGAAATTCACGTGTCCCACGGTTAGTAAGTTTGAAAAAAATTTTCCGAGGCCTGCAGTATGGGTTGATTTTTTGTGACGTGCACTCACCATATTTTCAAGAATTTATAGATTAGATAGAGTATGTGGCAATGAGAAAATGTTTTATTATACCGATCACGTGTTAAACTGCCACCAGATTTTTCATAATTAGTTCCAGAGACCAGCTCTGGAACTGTTAGTTTTTGCTCACTTTCCTTCTTTCTTTCTTTCTTTCTTTCTTTCTTTCTTTCTTTCTTTCTCTATTTCCGGTATTACTATCATAGAACATGCTATACACAAATTTTACCTTAATTACCCAGAATGCATTGCGACACGCTTATGACGTCATCGCTCAGCTCGGACGGGTTTTACGGGCATTTCTTGCGTGTTTATTTATTTGTTTGTTATTCTCCATTGCTCGACTATCATATTGCGTTCAGCTATTAATAATTCTAGCTTTCTTTCGCTTTGTTTTTTGTTGCTTTTTGATTTTATTTTTCTCTAAATACTCGCCGTACGAGGCGCTATACTGTTTCGCCCGAATGCTCATGAGATAACAATGGCGGATTTCGCTCGCATAGAGAGAAATTAATAGGCTTTTTGAAGGTTTACAAGCGCGGCTAGGCACATCGTGTACCTAGGCGAGGTGGGTGTGCTCGAAAACGAAGATCAATGCAAAATTTAGATTCAAAATCGGCTGTTTTGGCGGAGAAACTGCCCGCCGTATTTCTGAGGAGCCACCAGCGGTTTTTCCTATATCAGTCTACGAGGCCGTTTAACGCCGGTAACACACAGCTCTGTCACCGCAAGGGCATGCGTTGGCTGCACATTAAAGCAGCTCAACTTTCCAAGATCAAACGGTCAGTATCTTGTGAAAACAGCGACATTGCAATGAAAATTGTTTTAGTCTGTGCTTTTAATAAAATGACAATGCATGTGGCCTCGGTTTTCAATTTTAACGGCCTAGGTCCGATCGTGGATGTAAAAAATAGATCCATGGTCCGATGTTTCCTCTCGTCTGATCATCGTCGTAAACCATGTGCCTCTTTACGGCAACAACTCAGCGCTACCCGTCAAGCGATTGATTTGTTTGCGTAGGTCAGCGGAGCGAAAATTATTGCTCTAGCTCGCGACAATGTCGTCTGATATACATTTCCGTGCGTTGTCGCCCCCGTATGTATCTGTTGTGTTTTTACCATACATGTAGGCATTTGTAATCTGTGGACTGCCTTGCTTTTAGTTGTATTATGGTGTTTTATTGCTAGCAGCCCTAACTATAGGTACGTGCTTGAACATTAAAATCCAAAGCACTCTTTCATTCTGCACCTATCTTTGTCACACATTCTCTTGTTTCTTCCGCTGCTCTGGTCTCTGGAACTTCGCTTTTGCTTGCAAATGCTTTCTAGTTGCCACCTGATTTTATATCCGGTGGCAACTTTTGCCACGAGAAATAAAAAAGTATTTCTATCCCTGCTTGTTCATGCAGCATACCAAAAAGAGCGTAATTTGACAAACACTGAATGGAGAAAATCTATAATGTACATATTTGTAAGGGGGCAACTTCTGCAAATTGGAATTTGTAATGATGGAATTTTCCCAGATTGCGCAATACAGTAAGTTTGTTTGGAAGGTGTCCAAACGTTACTCACCATCAATTTGATAAATGTTAAACCCATATCTCTGTAAGTGTTAACATCTTTTGGCTATTATGACTACAAGTAACTAAAAATTTTCCTTGCACAGCAAAAGTGAAGGCTTTCTGTATATCACGTGATGACCGTGAGGAACATAAGACAGATTATATGTTGATTAGAAAAACAATTAGCATAAGTACTTTTGAAATAGTGATATAATCATACATGTATCGGACTTGTCCATGAATATTTTCACAGAAATCTCTGTGGAAGCATTACATTCCATTTCCTCTGTACTAGTACTTACATGTAATTTTCATGGCCATGTAAACTCAATTGCTCATGATGAGGATATGACAAATCCAAGGTTTATCTATTTATAGAACTTGGCATGCTCTCTCGTCTCCAAGTATGGTTGCATGATAATTGATATATAAAATGTTAAAGAAACCTTCCCTATACACAACTGAAGTACATGTACCATCATTTCCTTCTCTATATCCTGTGGAATTGTTGCCATAGGGAAGAGATTCAATAGTTGGCTGCATGAGTATCTTTATAATAATAATAATAATAATATATATATCATTATATATATATATATATAATTGTGTTTGCGTTATCTTGATATTTGATCTTAATACTTTCAAAGACCACAATATTGAATCAATCAAAAAAGGTGTTATTAATTTGATAGAGAGGGGGTGTTGTCATATTTAGTCCTATTTCTACCAGGCTCCATAGATAGACCATAGAAATAAATACAACTTGGGAGAAAGGGGATTAGTTGGATTTTCATACCAAATTTACTTCTTACTATGAGACCAATCACATCACACATGTACTGGTAGTCTTGGCACTTTTGAGCTTCACTGTTTGTATCTAATCAGTCTGTACAAGGTTTAACCTTTTTCCTGCCAAGCAGTATCACTTTCTCAACTACCAAGTCTGTAAAAAGCAATATTGAGCCAAAACCATATGTATTTTCACCCATTTGGCTTGGTCTATTATTGCAGCTTTAGTCCGTCAAAATCATGTTAACAATATCTTTGTTTTCAGGGACCTTCAAATGTTCTATTTTTTTGTTAAAATGCACCATATATTAAGTCATGTATTTCACTAGTTTAACCAATGTGACCTGATAGTGAAATATGAACTTGACAGAATAAGTTCAATAAGGGTTAAAGTTGTGCAACGTTGTCATCATATAGACATATTACACTCTAATTGCAATTTGTTATGTAGAGGACGGACGTACTGTAAAGTGTACACTTCTGCTTTCAAAGCCTTGTACATGTACGTAACTTACGTACGTAAGTTCAAAAACAAGTGTCTTTGAGGCAGCAAGTTACCCCTTCCTGCTGAGGCAACCTTTAACAACCTTGAAAAGGACAAGTGAAATAATGTCCCAACAGCCATGATGGACTTGCCATAGTTCACATCTTACCTACTGTACAGTGAAACCATCCCAGTTCAACAACAGAAACATATAGCTTATTCATATGTTAAATATCTGAGCCCTTTCGCAGCCAGCGTTCACATCTTACCTGTGTTTGCCCTTTACCAAACATGCATTTCTTCAGATAAATAGAATACGTACCAAGTAGACAGGGGATCATTTTAAACTTTTCAAGGTTCACACAACTCCCATATTTTTTAAATCTAATTACATTCCATTTAAAATTACAGTAACTAACAGGCTGCAATACCTGTATCGACAACAAGCATCTTTGCCATCGGCAAAATTTAGGCAAACATTTCCTTTTGAGCAGTTTACTTGGAATATTGCCACAAAACAACGCATTAGCAAGTCAATTGCTTGCTTATTGAAGGACTAGAGTTACAAAAAGAAACCAGGTAGTAGTTCACATGGTAGTCGTAATAATGAGAGGTACCAGTCTCCTTAAACCACGGTTGAATTGCACTGTAAACCTTTGTGCTGCTATGGTTATTAAATTGCTTGGTGTTATGAACATGTCTATGGATATGGAATTAATGTAGTAACTAGTGCACATGTACAGGGAACTAAATTTTAGGTATTCTTCTTCCTGAAAATGCATGTATGTGATGTTAGAGTTGCTGTCAATGATGGATTTTGCTGATTGATTTAATCAATTCCAACCCCAACCACTGTTCTCAGTATGTGATTTTGATGACTTAACCCTTTACCTGCCAGACAGTATCACTTCCCCATCTGCCAACTCAGTGAAAAGCTGTATTCTACCAAAACCATACATGTTCCCACCCATTTGCCTGGGTCTGTTGCAGCAGCTTTAGTCCATAAAAATTGTGTTTTCAGCATCTGTGATTTCAGGGGCCCTCAAGTTCAAAATATTCAATTTTTTGTTAAAATGCACTAAATGGGACATAGTGTGCTTCACTAGTTTTAAACAACTTGACCCGATGGTGAAATATGAACTTGGCAGGAAAAGGGTTAAACTTTTCCAGCTAAAGCCTAGGAGAGAAAGTGCTTCAGTTTCACAAGTGTACTGTCACAGATCACTGTCACATAGGTTAGGGGTGGGGCACCCATCTGTTATTTTTAGCAGTTTATTCTTATGTTAATATTGTACAAAAGAATATATTTTCACAACAAAATATTACGCAAATTATGTATTGTTATGTAAATTGCTACCCCTCTTTTTTTCCTAGCTGTGGAGAACGCTGTACAGTGTACTGTAGCACAGTACAGTGATCTGTGAAAAAGCCTTTTCCTGTTCTCATGTTGTATGATAGTATGATAATGATCTGTAGTTGTACAACTCACAGTCACTGTGTTAGAGAGTATAATTGCTGCAGTGACCTCAGTTACTCACAGACAGGATGGGCTGTTAATATGATACAGATACTTCTTCAAGACAAAATTGTTATACGTGAAAATGATGAGAAGCAAGGAATTCATAATAAATATGTACCTGTCAAAAATGTATGTGATGAAGTTGGCTCCCAGCTACATGCTATTGTGGTTGCTTTTGTACAAATTCATACAACTCACTGTTTTCAGCCATACATTCATCTGTGCACAATTAGGGGGAGAAGATCTTTGAAACCGATGATTTCATCGTAAGTATTCAGTGAAAGCAAGTGTGTGCATATTTTTCAAATGAGTAGCCACTAGTGTCATTGTAACTTTGTAAATGAAAGCAAATATTTGCATTTGTTTAAATTATGGTAAATATTTGAAAATGAAGGAATTACAAAACTTAATGTCAGTAAGTGTTAAACATATTCTGATTTACATTTTTTATTGGGTTCCCCAATAGCCGTCCAGTGACCGTCTAATGCATAAGAATTATATGAGGAGTAGATTTCTGCATACACAGTACAATTACAAAATCTAAAGTTGAAACCTTGGTCTCTCAGGCTACAGACATGTAGATTTAAGGTCAAGATTCTTATCTTAATACTAACTATTAGTATTCTAAAAGGTTTTGAAGGACTGTTTTGCCGAGTATTTTAACTGTTCATGTTGTGTGCAATGGAATACTTGATATCCTGATCCATTTTTTGAAAACAAATCTGATTCCCCATTTCATTTACCGTGCATTTCAATAAAAAATATTGATATAAGACCCATCTCCAATATTCATCAGAATATAAGCACATTTATGACCTGCAATTACAGATGCATACAATCGAACGATTGACATGTCAGTATTACTTTGATCTCAAAATTTGATAATATCACTATCCAAATTGCCAAAAATGTTTTCCCGGGCAATTACCTGTACACAATACAGAGCTTAGCATAGCAGCTAAAATGGGTTCAATATTATTAATGCATGATTAAAATGTCCCAAGATTCCTTAGCTTTGTGATGATTATTTGTATGACATGGCATGTCAATAAAAAAATATTAATTTTCAGTGTACTGTATGCTGCATGACACAAACAGTTACAAGCATGAAAAATTAAATATGAGTTATCACCACTGTACATTCAAGGGATAATATCACATGAATCATCATTTAGGGCTGTGGTTATTTGTTCCATCTTAGCAATATCAGCCAGTGATTTCATATTGATTTCTCAATATGTTTTGGGATAGGAGACTGAAATTCTTCGTTCTTGCAATTTTCCGTACATGCTATCTTTGTACATCAGCTGTGTTGTTACTCATGGCCATGAATCAGACCAGAAGTAGATGTTTCACATTGAAGTAACAACCCAGGGACTCACAAAAGATGTCAATCAGTAAATTTTAGTTGTGTAAATAATTGAATCTGTGAAACTAAAATAACCCAAAAGTGTTGAGGGATTCGTTACATACACATTTCTTTGTATTTCATGGTTTCCTGCATCAATATTAATTTTAGTTCCTGCAGTACATGTAAGACATCACTGTCTAAGATGGGAGTTATGAATAGTTTCATTGTGGTATTCGTAACCCGCAGGATTAGATGTAGACTGTAGGACATTCGATCCACACTGAAAGGAGGCTTGCACAATACATACATACAGCATAGTATTCTATGTCCTTGAAGCAGTGAATCAGTCTTTCAGTCTGTACCGGAAGTGAAATGTAGTGACCTTTGGCATATGAATAGGGATTTTACATGAAATTGATAGACAACTACAATAATAATAAATTATATATCAAAAGAAAGCTCTCTTTAAGACCAATTGATTGCATTTTGTTTGATGAAAATCGGTTCAGTACATGCAGAGATATGTCCTGTTGAATTTGAAAAAAACTTTCTCCTGTTTAGAAATTATGCCATGGTAGACACCTGTAGTTATCATAACCACCAGGTGACCCCATTTTGAACATTGTTTGAGGAAACTAGAATTGCAATTTCTTGTGCTTTTTGCAATAACTCAAGCATTTCTTATTGAAAATTGATGAAATTTTTTGTGGATATTGCTGACGAAATGTTCAATGGTTTTTAATTTTTATAAGTGAAAAAGGTTATTTAGAATGCTGTTTACAAGGTAAACAAAAAAACAATACCTGTAAAAAATCAAATGATACCTGTGACATTGATCGCTGTATGCATTATGTATCGTGAACATCTACAGAAATATGATAATCATATTCCATCATATTTATTTTGCATATGTGAAAAAAGTTTAGATTTATATTTACAAGGTAAACAAATAAACAACAATACCTGTAAACAATCAAATGATACCTGTGACATTTTAGAACTTGATTTAAATTTAACAAAATATTTTTTTAGATTTTTTTTAATTTGAACTTCGAATTTTTTTTTAAATTTTTTGTGTGATTACAACTTTTATTAAATGATTATGAATATGTCTGATTAATGTCGATTTTAAGTTAAAACAAAGAACTTTTCCAAAAAGTCAAAAAAACTTCGTTCTCAACCCTTTGTCAATGCCGTAAAACAGCAACACGCATTATAGAATGAACAACTGCATTAAACTGGATGCAAAGTTAAGCTGCCCCGGAAATAACATAGACCCTCGAACATGTCGAAGTCAGCGGTCCGAAATACAAACCAGTATAAATACAACTTTTTCAAAGTCCGGGACACCATCAATGAGGAAAGAACAAATTAATAATCTATGGCCTTGTTCTTCAGAGAGAACCAAAATAGTCCCCTTCTCGGGAACTAAAGATAGAAACTAAAATTTCAGTATAGTATCGGCAAAGTGTGGTGCTCGTGCGTATGCCTACACTGCAGTGCAGTGCTGGCTTGACAACTTCTCACTCAGTGTCTATCGAAAAATATCACCCGGAAGTCAAACTACTTCGAACAAGATAACGTTTGAAAGGGTAAATTATATTTCTCTAGTTCCTTGCGTTAGATAAGAAATCAGACAAATCTAGCTGCGAAATCATGAACGTCGGAACTCAGCTTAGACCTCCTGACACAGAACATGCGGCGAAGCTAGCGCCGATTACTTGTATGTGATTCCTGGGAGTGCCCGGATGTACAGTTGGGGTAAAACCATACTCGCTAAAAAGGGCCTTAAGCATCATTTTTCGCATCATCAGACTCGTAATTATTGCAGAATTACAATTAATATTTATCATAAAATTAATTTTGGGGCCGAACGTTTAAGGAAATCAAGATTTTCTTTCAAAAAAACACAAACGAAACACAAAGTTTGATCACAGATTGAGTTTTTCTCGGCCGATTTTAACGTTTGCCCCCTCAAAATGAAGCCCATGATCTCTACTTTCGTACCAACCCAAAAAAATAGTGATGCGATCAGAATAAGTCATGCGGAGAGCCTATCAAAGAGGTATATGTTCGATCTCCTTCGCGGGACATTCGAGGTCACGGCACAACGCTCATAATGGACGCCAAAATCGCCGGTACGCGTGAGTTTGTAGTCGTGCTGCTTTGCCATTTATCGTAGTACATAGGTGAAAATTTCCCAAAATGAAGTTAAAATAATAATCTTCAACACTACAGTTTCATTTTCTCTGATTATTTGGTCTATTTAAGAATTAACGCGAAAGTTCGGACTAGACCTGCATCGAACGCGTACGTTCAACACAATTGTCACGTGACCTAAAATCCCTAATATGAACTGAATCCATGTTCACATTTCCATCTCTCATATGCACTTTGCACAGCCCCAGGTATGACCTGACTAAGGCTTGTTCAGATTTTGTTCAGACATGCTGTTATTCAGATTTGTTGAAGAATAATGAAATTTGCATTTTGTCTTGAATGTCATTTAAGTTTTGCTTGTGAAAATGTTTTTGGCCAAGTTTCCCACTTTGTGATCCAACGTGCATGATCGTTAATATTGCCTGCAATAATACTGTCAAATAATAAGTTCCTGATTTCATTAGTAGTGTCCTAGAGATGCCCTTGTGCAAATTTCATAAAATTTTCTTAAAACATTAACATATTGAAATTTTTGAAATCTATTATACCTAGAAAACTTTGTCGGAAATTACATGGCTTCGTAGGGATGTACTTATTCAGATTTATTCAGATTTCAGATGATCAACATGAAATTGGCACAATAAAACATTTTAGATATGTTTTTAACATTTGTCTTCAAAAATCTTTTTCTCTAGACTTAGTATTTTAAAATTGATTTTTTTTGGTGTCAAAATTTCAGCAAACAAGCCATTTCAAATTTCGCCATATTTGATTTATAGCTGATATGCATCTATACTGTTTATGATTATTTGCAGCAGTTACTAATAATAACATACATGACGTATATGGGCTGCCAAGTCACTTGTACCAGTAAAACCATTTTGATAAGCCTGTCATTAATATTTATCACCGAGGTCAACACTGCACGTGCACTGCACATTTTTACACTAGATTGAATTCAGCTATCTTACTATGAGATCAGCATTTTAAAATGGCCTTCTTTTCAGAGTTCAGTAAATCAAATATGCACCTTATTATTGGCAGCTTTGTTTCTCAGCAACTGAAATATTTGTCACCTATGGTGTGGCAGGCATATTATATAATATGGACAATGCATACTCCAAGTACCTTGTCCCATGTACAATGAATAACTTCTTGAAAGTCAAGGGGTATATAATACACATGTTTTATGATGTATGTATTTTTGTGGGAGAGTGCTCATGAATATCTCTTCTGCTGCCATGTTCATGTGCATTCATGGGCACAGAAGTACAGAATTAGATCAGGCGTGGTGTTACCGCATTGTGCTGATAACGTCAAAAGGCTTGGTGATAACCTCTGACCCCCATCTCGAGTGGCTGCCCTCATTTTGCATTTCAAATCCCATTGTGTGCAGATGAATTGACTACACTCCATTCATCAGCATGCTGTACTACAATGCCAGAGTGTACACATGTATATTCATGACTTGTCCACCCCACTCTGGAGCCATGTCATTTCAGGTCAGTGGGGGGGCCCCAGGTGCTGGAAATTAAATGTAGTTTTATCACATGGAAATCTACACATGGTGCCAAATATGATGAAGCTTTATATCTCTGCTGTGAGCTTTATATCTCTGCTGTGATATAATTTGTAGATTAAGCCATCACATGTGAACCCTATGTACACATTGTTTGTCACCAGTGAAGAATACAATATGTGAAGATGTGTAATAACCTGCAGATCGTCTATGTAGCCGACATGAACGTGAACTCTCTGATACCGGCTATCAAATACTACGAAAAATAGTAAAGAATGAGCTACAAAATCACTATCAGTTTTAAGTTGCAGGTAGAATAAGTCTGTGCCTTTGTATAAAATGCTATAAAAATAGTAGAAAGTGAGCAACCAGCTGGAAGTTAGTCGAGGAGTTACACTACGCATATCATTAGCATCTCATTGTCGGCTACATGGACTGTGTGCCTACTAACCTGGGGACCATGCCTGCACCCTTTGAAGTGAAAGCCTTTTATGTAAATGACATTACAGTGAGTACATGATGTTGCAATATAAATGCAACAACTACACTCTGTCACCTCTAAATATCAGAACAGCCTCTGTTGAATCTCAAAACATTGAAAGTATGGGTCGAAATATCTTAACCCTTCATGGAATGCCATCCCCAAACCACTGACCCCAACTAGTGTGTATAAAGGTCAAAATGAATTATCATAGGTCACAAAAGGCCAGCTCAAAGTGTGTTTAGAAAAGTGTTGATTGATATATTGACTTTTGAAAGCAATTTGTTGCACCACATTGCCATAGCAAACGATACACTTTGGTAATATACACGGTAGAGATGATATAAATTTGTATATTGCATTCACCCAATGCACAATTTATAGTGCTGTAATTTAAGGTAATCACATCTTGAAACGGTATTGAAAAAGGCAATCTGTACAGTGTCCTCTGTTGTAATGGAGAATAAAAGTCAGAGGTCATTTGCTAAGGTTGGGATGACAGAAACACAAGTTTCCAATATGGTGCTAAGAACTTGCCCCATTTGTAAACTCTATGGGGAATCGAATTTTCTCTTGTCCAATAAAGATGAGATGGTGAAACTCCATTCACTGTACCAGGGTTCAAGTTCAAAATGTGTCCACAAGGCTCTAGCTGCATTTTACCATATTACGGAAATTTAGAAATGTAATGACAGTGTGACCACACACAAGTGTGTAGAGGGACTTGAGTCAGTTTCATGATTTACGGTATATTGGGAAGAGCAAACTGAGGTATATGTTCTGGAAAATCACTTCAGTAGAAGTACATGTAGCTAACCTGAACATATCATTCAATCTCTGATCCTCACATGTGCACATTGATCTATTTTTTTGTTGATAAATCTTAATCTGACATGGTTACACGTTCTGCCATTTTTTACAATTTATGAAGACAGATATATAATATAATAAGATTTGAAATAGTGATAATGTTTTGGTTTGTCCCCTTGCTTCGTTTGTTTGGTCCCACTCCAAAAAGTGAATCTTAGAAGTACAACTTATGAACCAGCCATGTCCCATGCTCTGCAAAGTCATCGATAAATAAATTGCATGTACCTTAAAATGTAGTTAACTTATTCAATCACTTATATTAATTCTAGATTTTGTTATATTTTGCTTCTTTCAACAGCTGAAATTGGTGTATTTTATCTGTTTTACTACGGATTTCTCGCCGCGTTCTTTGGATCTTTACTTGCTATATTCTACTATGGCTTCATTGACCAAACACAGCCAACATACACAGACAAGATAGGCACTCCAGGTAAGCACAGGAATTCATCGTGTACATGGGAATATCAGACAAAAGTATGTCAAGTTGTGGAAATGCTTCTTGTTCTTTCATTTTTAGCCACATGGTGTACAGTAATATTCAACCAACTTATAAATCATTTTCAAAGGCCGCCAGCTGAAAAGCCACTCAGTTTCTTGGTTGATGTAAATAATTTTACCAACATGTCTTGATCAGGATACGCCTTATGGGCATTGCTCAAAAAATGGTCCACATTCTAGCAACATCCTCTTGAGATCATAAGACATATCTGTAATACATTTTAGGATGTGATTATTTCCAGCAAAAAACCTAGAAGGATGCTGGTATAGTTTTGAATCATGTTTTGTTTTTGACAAAGTCGTTAATTGAAAAGTTAAGACAAGCCTGCATAAAGTGATGGTAAAGTCTTCCTGTGTCTTGTTATTGTAAGTATTTATTGCTCAAAGATTGTGAATTTAAAAAATTGAAAAATTAATGTAATCAATCCACCACTCAACGCCAATGTTGGAAAATGTGAGATACCACCCATCTATGGTGACATCCTGAAATTCAGTGGACAGTTCAATGTCAATACTTTTTCTGTGACAATGAAACGTTTTCACACCTCAAGTTTGTTCACACCTCCAGCTATTTGAATGCCTGCATTTGGATCTTTCTGTCAGATCAAGCGTGGACACTGATGAAGGATAAGTGATTTGTTCGATACATGTCTATTTTGCAAATTCACAGTGTAAGAAGAAAACTTTTCTGTACTTAAAAAAGATGTCTTTAGAGACATCGGACAGGAACAAGACATTTTACATATATGTATGTGTTACTTTACAAAGTGTGCATGGGCTCCTGTTGTGTGTTTGTTAGTTTGTAAGTTTCTAAACCATTCTTCATTCTTCGGAAAAGTATGCATTGGCCCTTGTCGCGTACTTTGTTATTCTGAGTCTTGACCACTCACCGTCCGTACGTGTGTTGCTGCTTACAGGTCTGATGCACTATCCCAGATACAAGAATGAGGAGAACATCGCCTTCAATCTCGACAACGAAAACACGTACAAAAAGTTCACCGATGATATCGACGAGTTGCTTGATCGTAAGTTGACACAGCATGTTTTTTACTTTGTAATTTCCAGAAAGCTTTCTCCTGGATGACTTAAAAAGAGGCGTATACCTTGAGAGATCAAACACTCCGCAACTGCTTTTCCAATTGATTTTAAATGCTGTAGAATTGAAGATATTTCAATGTCAATAAATTTCAAAAAGATCCTTGTAGGCTTTAATAAATAAACAGATTTGAGAAAAACTCATGATTTGGTTTTGCATGTTATTTTATGTTTGAACCTACAGTATACAGAAATCAAAATGACACAGTGTATGAAAACTGCCCAAGTGGGCCTTCCTTTGGTGATGTCAGTGATAGGCTATGCAAGTTCGAATTATCAGACCTTGGAGAGTTCTGCACATCTCCAAAGTATGGCTATGACATAGGACAACCATGTGTCTACTTTTCCCTGAACAAGGTATGCATCTGTATTGGTATCTGTGTATGTATGTCTGCCTGTCTGTCTGTCGGCATACGTTTGTTTTGCACAAATTGTAAGGTATTCTGTGGCACTTGACCACCAATAATTTTAGCTACCTCAACATGGTATATCTGTCTGGTCTGTCTGTCTGTCTCATGATCTGTCTTTTGGTCAGTGTATCTTTGTGTCTTTCAGTCTGTTTGTCTACCTGTCTGTTTTGTCTGTGGCAACACAAATTATGTACCTTATCTATTTGCATATTATTCGCAGCACAACTTCCCAAAAATGTCCAGTATTTATGTCTATTGAGGGTTTTCTCTAATCTTTTAAAATACTTTTTTCAGCAACACTTCCTTCTTATATATCACTTTTGTTGTTTATTTGGAGTTTTCCTCATCTCTGGAAATATAATTTTTTACAACAGTTCCTCATCATGACCTGTTTAACTTGTACGTTTAAGGGAATCAAGATAAATCACTTCTCCTTTGACCTTCAGTCAAATCCATTTGTCAGTGGGTGTAGCTGAATTGGAGGGGCTGTTGCAAATGATGTCACAACCCTGCATCTTTTGAATTTGTCAATTTTGGCCCTTCAGTTCACAGACAAAACAATAACACAAAAGGATTGAGTTTTCAGTGAACTTGACTCATAATGTTGACACTCATAAATTGTATTTTTTTCCCAACAGGTATGGGGATGGCAACCAAAGGCATACAAAAATGAGTCGGTACCAGATGCTTGGCGCGATAGATGGGATCCAAACTACATTCTGTTTGAATGCAAAGGACGGGTTAGTACCTATAATATCTATGCACGGTCACACATGGATATATGCCATGCTTTCAAGTTGACGTATAAAAAAAATTGATAGTCTAAAAGAGCAAATACACATGGATTGCAGACATTTTCACTTCCAAGAAGCTTCCAATACTGTGTGTCGATACATCTAACAAGTTTTTGTATCAATAACATTCCAATGTTCAACTTAATGTACAATCAGTCTTTTTGTGTTTTAGTCTTGCAAACAGAGAATAAAGCTTTATATTGGATTCCGATGTCCAACAAAAATAATACATGAAATTTTCGGTCTCCAAAAACGATTTTAAGATGTCACTGAGCAATTGCTTACTTATATTTTGCCAATCTTTAACTCTCATTTTATGTGTGTGTAATGTGTGTGTATGTGTATGTATGTGTGAATGTATTTATGTGTATTTTTTTCACAAGGCTATCAATTGATCTGGGCCTGTGTTATGAAGAATTCAGTGTTTTTTACATTCTACATTAGTGCAGTCACACTAGCAAATTATTGGAGTATTTTGTGATACCATATTCAGTGATATGATGATGATATCTTATGTTTATTTATCAGGTGATTTCTTTTCTTTTATGTTTACAGAAAGATAAAGACCAAGAAAACCTCGGAATTACTGAGTTTTACCCGGCAGCAGGAGTTGATTTTAAATATTTCCCCTACACAGGCGATACGAATAAGAATTCTCATTACAGAGTCCATTACTTAACTCCCCTTGTAGCCATGCGCTTTAGGAACATCACGCAGGACACGACAGTACGCATAAAATGCTACGCCCGCGCTGCAAACATGGAATACGGTGAATTTGAGGGTCATGTAGAGTTCATGGTCAGGGTGAACTCGCCAATCGAGGTGCCAGCTACAGTAGCGTCCGCTACAGCCGCGCCCGCTACAGTCGCACCGGCTGCAGTCGCACAGGCTACAGAGGCACGGGCTACAGAAGCGCGGGCTACACAAGCACGGGCTACAGCAGCGCAGGCTACAGCAGCGCAGGCTACAGCAGCGCAGGCTACAGCAGCATCCGCTACAGGAGCACAAGCTACAGGAGCATAACAGCAAGCACACGCCTATCAGGAAGCGAGGGTTTTTTGTATAGAAATAGGTACCAAAAAGCAAATGTATATATGGTGCGTGTATTCTGTATATTTGAAATTGAACCACAAAATGTACATGAAAACGATTGTTAAGTGTTTGTAATTACCTTCGTGATTTCTGCCAATTACTCATAGATTGTAATTTTGAAACCTTGTTCTCCGATAGGCTGCTTTTCTGCACTGTATTTCAGCAGTTGAATTTTTTTAATGTGGTTAAATGAAATTAGTTTTCTTTGTTCTACTAATGTTAGCTGTCAGTGGCATTAGGTCTTTTCCGGAGACGCTACCATCCCCTTCTTACCAGTGAAGGGGCAGGTCACATTGTCAATGTGCAGCGGCCCCATGAGATGCTGAATGGTAGATTTCGATTATTTACAGCAACATAAGGGGTCTAAACTAAGGCTAACTAATACTACAGAGCTGATTGGCTGTCTTGGAGTGATTCATTTGCGACAATTCAGCCAACCAATCGGCTACAAGCCTCCAAGATATGCTGCACATTGCCAGTTGAAGTATGGGCATGTCTGCAAGCAAAGGGCATTTAAAGGTTAAAGCGTGGGAATATCGGGAATGGCGTGGGGTGCAGGCATTCAAAGGCTGCATTGTCTTGAGAGAGTGCACATGTTTGAGTCCAAGAGACAAATCATACACTCCAATATGATAGTTCTGAAAAAAACACTGAAATAACAATGTCTATTTGTGAAGTCGGTCTCCACTGCCGCATGAAAGATGAAAAATATTCCATACAAGATGCAGTATATACATAGGGATATGCCTGATCATTCCAGCTGCCCATCACTCGTTTCCCTGCAAGCTGCCAGGAACTATTTTTGTGCGTGCGTGTGCCACTCTTCACTAGAAATATTTGCATCTGTTTGTTTTCCTCCTCTTTTTACAACCCCCCTTGTCATCAAGTCCTCATAGGTCTTGCTATATATCTTAATAACGTGTATAAATGCAAAATGCCAAAGTTCAAGAAAATATTTGATCATTTCCCAGTTTTCTTTTCTATTCAGTGTTCATATGAAAGCGTTCAAAGTGTTTTGGTTTCCAAATGTCATTCCGGAGAAATATAATCAAATGTGAGTTCCCCTATTTGAGAGTGTAGCATCTCGCATTATGGCTGCAACTTCTCTCTTTGTGATCCAAAACCCCAAAGCCATCACTTCATATTTTAGAGATGAATTTCCGTCAACCTCAGGTTTGTACCTTATGTTTGGGACTTCGTAATTCATGATAAAAGTTTAAATACATGGTCAGCAACTGCTCACTTCATGGTTACCACTCAATTCTTTGATATTGACCTCCACATCCTCACGCACGACTAAATTTCAGTTTTTCCTTATGTATTCATGAATTTACTGTTGTCAGTCATTTCTATTTGGTTCTGCACTCATGTCGTGCTCTATTCAACAAGAATTGCGGTCATTATTTCTGTGAGTATGATTTTTCAGTAAAGATGCTGCAAGATACAAGACCTTCTAAGGAAAAAAATATTGAGAGAACCCATCTTACAGTGCATGTGTAACGGGAAACAAACTGCCAGGCTAAAAAAAATAGAAATAATGGCCCTTGAAATTCTGAGACTGAATATCCACTTTACACCATTTTGCACATTGGTCAGTACTCTGTGAATTCTTCTTGCAGTTCTTCACATATGCATTTACCCTGACTCGCACTATTGGATAAATTCCTTTGCATTCAAAAAAGACAATTATGTATTCGTTTGGCACAAGATCCTTCTGTTACTTTTCAAGATTGAGAAAGCACGTGCAAGTATGGTTTCACGTTGGAGTCGTGTCAGGCTCCGTGATATAGCAAAAATCTCTTCTTTGCAAAACTGTTAAGAAAAAGTTGCAACTACAAGGCTGATGCTTGATCTTGAAGTTCAAATACTGCCTCTATTCAGAGTTATATGGCGTACCAAATAAATTCAGTTCCTAGCCTGAGCCTTCTAAAGTGTATTGAACCACATCCAGTATTCTAAGTTTACTCTCTGTTGTCTTTCATTTTGTGATAAAATAGCGAGGGAAGCTGCAATCCAAAATCGCAGGCATTTTACGCAGGTTTTTAATTTCAACACTTCTCATTAATGTGTGTTTAAAGGGAAGTAGCGTACATAATGTATGGCATTGTAAGATGAAATTTGAGGCTTGTAATTGACTCTTGTCAGACATAACTCATTCCGCGTCAGGAGGACAATTTAACAAAGACATGTTTACTTACTTGAAATAAGATCTTACTGATTTTTATAGGAAGCAATAATGCACCAATTGCCCAGTGGTTTATTTTCTACAGTCTCCCAATCGTAAGTTTTGATTGAAATGATTTTTACCGATGAATTTGCCACTGTAGAATAATCAATAAAAATCCTCTTTAAAAATAAATTGTGTGATTTCTGGTGATTTGTAGCCATTGCAATGGCCATTTTATTTAACACACCTTGCAGAAATCCCTATCGTGATTTGCCAATTTATGATCACCCAGTGTGCCTGACTTTGGTCCAGACATGTGCAAAGATCAAGTTAATAGATTCACAACTATCACTCGACTAGGGAACAGTTTATACAACTGTTTCCTGACAGGGTAACAGTTTATACAAGTTGCCTCACCAGGTTACAGTTTATACAACCGTTACCTGACCGGGTAACAGTTTATACAACTGTTACCTGATTGGGTAACAATTGATACCACTGTTACCTGGATGAGTTTTTTAAAAGCCATCAACACACATTCATCTTCTAGAACCATAAACAAGGATAGTGGTGCTGTCTGTGACCAGGACAGGTGATATTGGAGAAACTGCTCAGTATTTAGGGTGGAAAGGGCAATAGAGGAACTGTCCATAATTTAGGTAATAGCATATATATGGTCTCCCTAACACCAAACGGTTGGTTTCCCTAATGAAACGACTATTTTGGGGGCCTTCACCAAGGGTAAACAAACTTACAGTGAATTGCTTTGAAGCATTGGCATTAGACTAACTAGACATATTGTCTAAATCGAGGTGTTGCCAACACTGTCGGGTGCAATTAACAGCTAAGTGGTAACATGAATCGATCATAAAAAAATCAACTCTGCAAAAGTAAAAACTACCACATATGCACAGTAAGTGAGGCTACCCACAATTCTCCATGATCTGTACACACGGAGATCACTCACTGAACTGAAGCAAATTTCTTCTGTACACAGAACAACTTGGTCCATATTTCAAAATTCTGGCAACATAGTTCTGATAATCATAATTTTCTTATTTCTCACTGTGAATAATGAGAAGATCAACCCCTTTTCCGCGGAGGAGATAGCAATTTTGTAATTTTGTCGACATAGATTTTTGACAGCCATACACAATATTTTCAAGGAAACTAAGGGAATAAGTTGCATCTGTGTTGGCAAAAGAAAGGGTATTGATTTTTTTTTAATGTTTGTAACAAAGGAAATTTGCATGTCTGACAGGTGGTATGATGAGACCATCTTAGTTGCTGATAACTTTATCTTGACAAGTGTGCAATTTTTAGCACCTCCAAACATCGACTTCTCATTCAGTTTACTCTTGAATTTTAAACATCAATAATTTAGGAACATAGTTGTAACAAATAATCCTGAACTTAAATTGTAAGTTAAAAATTGTTAAGAAACTGATAAAATTGAAAAAGCCTTTAGCAAAAAATGTCTGAGTGAACAAATCAAGGGGAATTATGGGTAGCCTCACATACTGTGATATGTCTAAGCACTGTCCAAGTCGTATCACTTGCTTTCAGGTGTAGTTGTTTTGACTACATCTGACCCGCTGCAAGACAATGTTTCAACTTTGGCAGAGTTGATTTCTCTGTGGTCGACTGGAATTACTGCTCAGCTGATATAAATTACACCTGACAGTGTTGGCAACACCTCGATTTAGAGTATATGTCTAGTTTGTCTAATGCCAATGCTCCAAAGCAATTCACTGTAAGCTGTCACCTTCAGGGAAATTGATGTCATGGAAATGTATACTGTTCTTGTCCCGTTTCTATTTGTGTGTGTGTGTGTGTGAGATGTAGTGTATACCAGATTAGCAACTGTCGAAAAGCACGACAATAATAATTTTGTAGACAAAAGCGATATAACTTCTATAATTCTCCACATATGTTGGTAATCATTCATAGTGAAAGTAACTCGCTAGTGGTTCAGGTCAAAATGTCCCAACAGAGTTGTCCACTAGACTACAATCATTTTGTTTTACAGAAGTATAAAAGGACAGTTGATTCTGCACCTACAGAGAAAATCAGGATTACTAATTGCTTGATCTAGATATTGATGTCTTTGTGCGTTTAACACACAAGACATCGCTACTTGCTGTACATTAATCGTATTGCTATCCTGAAATCAATGATTAGACGTAGCATCTGATTGACCAAGAAGTACGGCATCCTCCCGTCGAAGTATGTCCAGTAAGCATATCCTATCCCTTGTCGCCGGGGGGCGCACTCTGCAGTCACTGTTGTTGGTTTCCAGATTTTGACCGTCGATTTCAAACCGTGGATTGCCCGTACCCGGCGCCTATCTGCCTCTCTTCGGTGTAAATAGACTGCCTCGTTTTCCTGATTTGTGTAAACTTTATTCCAAACTTTCTCGCCTACTTTATACCAGAAGGTTGTGCTGGAATGTCAATTTGGGGTCATAGTCAAAGCCTATTGTTAAAAGATTATGCTGCTGTTTTATATTGTTTTAGTACAAACCACTCCTTACGTTATTGATTTATCATGTGTCACTTTTTTTTTCAAATAGCCGATTACGAGCTCATAGCAATCAATTCTCACTTTGGAACGCTTTACTCGGAAAAGATAAAGCGGCAATTTTTGCAATTTCTTTTGCGAACATTCAACGGCTAGTGAAACATTTAATGTCAGCCTTTGCTAATCTGGCTACAGGTGTAAGCTTATTTGTAGGCACCATATTTGAGTTGCAAGTCGAAAATTATGTTACAACATAAGTTGTGCGTTCGTCGCAAATGTTTTATGAAAGCATTCTGTGGTCACACTGCGGTAAACACTTTTACATAGGTTGCATTTGATTTCAAACCATATTATCGGAAAAAAAATAAAAAAAGATACAGCTAAAGGGGCTTTATTTTACAACCGATAGACTGAAGAAGTACCAAGGTATAGTGATCATGGGAAGGAGTGAGACACGAATTCAGTGGCCGTAATGTTAGTGGCTGAATCTTTTTTCACTGCTTCGTGACTCCAGGAAAGTGGGGCATGTTGACAATATGGGAAGGTAAATGAGGCTTCAGTCCTACGATTGCTTAATTATTTGAAAATCTTTATCTGCATCATTTTCGGCAATCTCTCTCTCTCTCTCTCTCGCAAGTATCGGTAGGCAGGTACTGAAACAGCGAAATAATAACAGAGACTGAGCGTAGAGGGCGCTAATATGTTCTGCCTCCCAACTTTGAAAAGTCATCTCGCACTGTTCAGTAAGTTCTCTCCAGTTTACTATTTATTCACTGAAACTCTTAACAGGTGACTCCTGGACTTCTAGTTAGATATCAATAATGAAGATGGCAAGTTCTCCGTCTGAAATAGGTCATTTAGTGAAACTTACTGTTCTGTATTTCCCTTTATTTCTCCCCAATTTTTTCATATTATGTTTATTCCTAGACGCTTTGAAATGGTTCTATGGTTTACTTTTCGAGTTAGCGTTTACATCCAAAGTCGTTGCCAAATACTTCTTGTCTGCCACAAATACAATCTGCGGAGTCCATTGCGGTTCAACTGTTTGAATGCCACTCACTGACTGGTAATTTCATCTATAAAAAAATATGATTATTTTGACCTAAAATATGAACATGTTTTTACAGTAGGATGTAAAGACGATGTTTATTTGTGAACTCTCGTTCCTAAAACCTTGAAGAGCAGTGGCTGCACTCATATGGCACCACAGGTGCTCAGGAAGTCCAGCGCTTATATAAATATCAGGCCACAGCCACCTGTGGTCTATTCCGCTCTGCGTCTATGCACCCCATAGACGTGTGTACATATGCCTGAGAAGAAGAAAGTCAGGAAACCAAATGGCTATTTCGTATTGGGATTATGCCACCATGTCACTCTTTCTCAGGCATATGTACACACGTCTATGGGGTGCATAGACGCAGAGCGGAATAGACTACAGGTGACTGTGAGCAGGCTAATACAGGCGCTCGACTTCCCAAACACCCGTTTTGGGTACAGCAAAAAAAGCACTGTTGTACATAATGCAGTTTCGCGTAGCGCTGTCACGATTGCCTTCTGCCTATTTTAGGAGTCCTGTGAAAGAGATAAAGTTAAAATCTATCATGAAAATAAATCTGACGAGAATCTCCACATTTTCGTAACAGATGCCAGGAGCAACGGCGGTGAACTTGACTTCGAAACAAAAACTTACTCAGCCAATAGAAAACTTGTTCCGCATTTGTAATACCGAAAAATTTCGGTTCTTGTACTATTTACTTTAGATTACAAGAAAGTTAAATATATCCCCGACTGTTATTAACTTGGTGGTCGTATTGCATAATATGGCTTCACACATTTTGAAAACAATCATACTTATTCTTGAAGATATTATTGATGTTTATTGCGATAGCTGCAATCCGTGACAGCCTCTCTTGGGCCATCCACGCCCTGTTCTCATTAGGCCAACTGCCGGGTGTCAAAGTTATGCCTGTGTCATCTCCGACACACTCACATATCCCTCGTAGCTGAGGATCAACTAATTTTGTCGTTCTTTTTCAAGTGCACGAGAAAGAACGAATTGTGTTTCACCACAACATACACCCGTCACTAGTGTCTAAACCTTGGCTTTCATCAGAATATTGTAAGCAACTCATGACCCTGCTGAAGCAGCGAATGAAGTTCTACAACGCGTGCGCACTAGCTGCTAAAAGTCGAATGATTCGACTTCTACGGCGTCTTCATCCTCCTCTTGTTTTTCGGTTGAAAGGTTTACGGATATGAAATGCGATTCAGTTATGTGGGAAATGACTTTGTAGTTGAACTTATCGAAGGGGCAAATATCAATAATAGATTATTTCGTTGAACTTGTTATTCGACGGCCGTATAAACTGTCCGTTGTTTTTCTGCTCTAGGCCTATCTATGCTCCATCCACAGTCGAGTCCCCAGCGATCTATTCCGCTCTTGGACTATGCGCCCCATAGACGTGTGTACATATGCCTGAGAAAAAGATATATGTACACACGTCTATGAGGCGCATAGTCCGAGAGCGGAACAGATCACAAGTGACTGTGCTCCGTCCCAATGATTCTAGACTAAAAGATTCGTCACTCGAGGTCGCTTCCTACGAGTGAGCGTAGAGAGCGCCCTCGAGCGACGGATCTTCCAGTCTATATTTATTCATGACAAGTGCATAAAACCTGACAGGTTCCGACTCCTTCGAACCTGGAAATCGTAGAAAAGTTTTTAGATCGGTAAATTCCAGAAAACTTTCGCCTTACATTGTTTCATTTTTCCCGCTTCTTTTTCTGCATTGAAACAGCGCCCTCAATTGCGGCCATTTATGGAGTTGTCAGTGTCAAATCACATATTTTTTGTCACTGATAACCAGACAAGCTGCGCGTGGACCAACATAAACAAACACAGGCGCTTATGTAGCTCCAGAATAAACAAGCTGTAATGTAGAGCACAGAGGCACGAATGATGTACATGACACCTTGTGCGGCGACCTCCGTATTCGGCAATTTTGTCTCGCTCTTCCCTCGGGACAGAGAGTCAACCAGCCGATCTGGCACGCACGCTATCGATTATTCCGAGGGCTCGCTGTATAATTTATGGCACGAAGCGATTGATGCGACAAATCACCGGTGCATCACCCCTGCTGAAGAAAAATTGTGCTATTGAATGATCAGGCACGAATAGTGCTGAAGTTATCCCGCGTGTTGAACAATTTTACAGTTAAACCATGGACCCTAAAAACAGTCTGCGGCTAAACGTACTCTGTATTGTTGCTCATATTAGGCAAAAAAAACCAACCAAAAAAACAAAGAAAGGAAGAAACTGTGCTGTTCCGATAACATGGTTTTCAAAAATAGGGTAGGTAGGTCGGCAGGAATTGTTTTTTCCAATTTTTTTTATTTTTAAATATGCATTTTTCAGGGGTTCAGGGCAGTCAAACACTGGCCAGAACATTTCCAGAAAAATGCATCATACATATAAAAGAAAAAAAAACATAAAAGACATCCTCGTTCAGTGAAGATCAAATGCCAAGTACCGAACGCCTGATTTTACGGGTTTTTTCTTTTTTCCCTTTTTTTTTACTTTCGAGTTTTCGTAGCTCAAAAACGTGTAGGGTCGGCAGGTAAAAATAGGGTAGGTCGGGCTATCGGAACAGCATAACGTTTTTGTTCGGCCTTAGCTAAAAATCGGTGGCCCACTGAGAAAACACGATATGTTTCCATGACAGCAAGAATGGGCCCAATATTTTATGGGGCACCTATACGATCCGTGGCAAAACGCGTCCAACGTTTTCCTTTGATCTCGTTTTTAAATGTAAAAAGGAATAAAGACACTTTTATGTTTTTCATTAAAAGGTCTTCAGAAGATAACTGTTCTTAAGCTCATTTTCATTAGGTTGTTACTCATTCCGAAAAAATTAT
Source organism: Ptychodera flava (assembly GCF_041260155.1). Classification (NCBI taxonomy): domain Eukaryota; kingdom Metazoa; phylum Hemichordata; class Enteropneusta; family Ptychoderidae; genus Ptychodera; species Ptychodera flava. The sequence goes on along the minus strand of NC_091946.1, from coordinate 20,268,383 downwards.
AACATAATTAGGGTACCCCTCTCACCAAATGGGGGTCTAATTGCGTCCATTCGTTTTATCGTGACTGCCTGTTAAGTACTTAAATCACTAGACACTCCAAACAAAAATGTTCGAGTGTCTATGCCTAGGAAAAAGAAAACATGAAAATGTGGTGTTTTTGTGTTTTCATTTTCAAATGCGTGTTCAATCCAAAGTACATGATACTTTTTTTAAATTTGTCCAATCCTAAGTCGGAACTTTCAGTCACGTGAGAAATCTCGGCCTGATTTGATGCAACTTGTAGCGCCAGGCATGAAAAATAGCCTTTTCTATCGAAGATTTTGTCGCCGAGGGAATGTAGCAAACTTTAAAATTCTGATGATGAAATGTCCGGAACTGACGCCGCGTGGAACTGACAAAAAGTGTTGCAACTTTAAGGGACGTAATTAAAACTCGTCAAGTAGACGCGCCTACATAGAGAGGCGGCTTTTCTGTATTCGATAACTTTGCTCAAAGTCGCACATTTTGATAATTTAGTTTGGCATGTATCAAGCCAGCCCAAGGCGGAGGCCTACCGGTACTCTTTCGCCATGGTTCGTTCAATTTGTGTCCATTGTGTAGTTTCCCGAGCGTTGGTAACGTTCATTTGTTGATAATGAAGAGTGGTCGGATTTTACTCTAGCACTTCCAAAATGTTCTGTTTAGGGACGGGGGGGGTGAGGTCAAACGCTATTACCCCCAGCCCAATTTACCATCACTTTTTAAAAATTAAAACTTCAAGTTTGGAGTCGCGGATAGACATTATAAGCCAACGGGCTGACAACAGTGAAATTAATATGCCAATAAAAACTCAACTCCGGGCGGATGCACTTTTTTGCAGGCTGCAATCCATTTTTGATAAATTTTGCCTTTGTGTAAAATGGTGAATACGTATGTTTACATGTTTTTTTTTTCGGAAAAAACCGCCCAAAACAATTAGAACAATGACTTTATTCGAATATGGTAACACACCGCGCCACAACGTCAGACAGCCACTTCCTATCCAACCGTACTGTAATTTTTTTGCCGCATTGAACAAATTAGTTGTTTGCCGAAATGTCTAAAAATACCCCTGGAAGTTACCACTTTAAGGAACACCCTGCATGCATACGTTTGCACCCCAGATTAGTTCGAGAACATTTTAAAAAGATACCTCAAAAGGATTAGTTGTACCACCTTTGCAATCTGTTGAAAACAGTGCTTATTTTTTTTCAATTTGGCAGGAACTCAATTTTAAGTAGTAATTGTTACATTGTAGCAAACCTAACAGTTCATGTAATAGAACACGCATACTTTAACACTGAAAGAGGAAGAGATAATTTGGAAATGAAAACAGAAAAACACCACATTTTCATGTTTTCTTTTCCCTTGGCATAGACACTCGAACATTTTTGTTTTAAGTGTCTAGTGATTTAAGTACTTAACAGGCAGTCACGATAAAACGAATGGACGCAATTAGACCCCCATTTGGTGAGAGGGGTACCCTAATTATGTTATAAATTTTTCGGAATGAGTAACAACCTAATGAAAACGAGCTTAAGACCAATTATCTTTTGATGACCTTTTAATGAAAAACATAAAAAAGTGTCTTTATTCCTTTTTACATTTGAAAACGAGATCAAAGGAAAACCGTTGGACGCGTTTTGCCACGGATTCTATACGATCGATATCCAGTCCGACGTGACTTTTTTAAAATTCGAGCTCATTAGTACTCTTGCAGAAAACCTTGAGCAGTTAAAGTAGTATGTGCCTCGAAATAGAAAGACTTCAACTTTTGCTCAAATTTCCCTTGATGAAACTTTCAACTATTCTCTTACCAACTATTAAAAGAAGAGAAATCCGGGGTTACCTTGCGAATGTTGGTAATAGAGACTCCTTAAAATGCGTACCCGTAAACAGCGTACTACAGCTTCTATGTAGGCCTACCATACGATCCACACTGTGTGTGTATGTATTGTGTCATATATATATATATATATATATATATATATATATATATATATATATATATATATATATATATATATATATATATATATAAGCTATAACATAAACTGCTATCATTGCTTTCATATGTCTGTTTTAAGGCTGCCAGCCGTTTGTAGGTTCGTAGTCGATCTTTCCTTTTCTGACCTTATAACCTGGCAATATTGTCATGTATATGACTGAATGACAATGCGAGAGATTTTTTTCCTTTGTTTAATATTCGTAAAACAATGTCTCAGTTTCAAGTACCCCACTATTGTTTCACCGTCGAATGATGTCATATTTTCTTTTATAGGCCTAATTGGTTTCACAAAAAATAAAGAAAACGGCGCCTTTATACCAAATGCCTTGGACACGACAGCTCAAATTAGAGTGACGTTAAGTGCATCTTCTGATAGGAACTTTTACCATACAACTAACCAGATTCTTATTAATTCGATTAACTCTGAGTAAACAACAGTAAATTACTTTTTGACGTGTAACAAAAACATCGAGTGAAAAATCTCTTTTTTCTTTTTGTTTGCAAAAGTGTGAGTTCTCCAAAATTCTCGACCGCGGGCTATCCGGGTATACTTGCGGGCTTCTTACGTCATTTTTGCGTCACAGTGCGGTGAAAACAAATAATTGAAGTTCGGATTTTTCAACCACCAAAACCAATATTCAAAGTTTCAACATAAACAAATGACATAACTTTTTATTTATGGTATTTCCACACAATTCCTGTATCGTTCGCGCTTCAGTATCGTCTCATCTCTCATTCACCTCGCTCACGTGCGTTTCAATACAGTCACTGTATAGCCGAGTTAAAAATTTAGAACACGGGAAAGGTTACCTCCTTTTGGAAAAAATACCTCAACTATTGTCTAAGATACTTGGTGACGTCAGTTTTGCAATAAGTTTGCAGCACATTACACTTCGTTAATTCATAAAAAAAACTTATCATAGCTATGTAAGGTTATCTTACATTTAGTGAGGTAGATACATTTTGCAGCGTACAAAACAGACTTATTAATGCAAGTCTTGTGAAAAGAGACAGTTAAAATTTGTGCTCATGCTTTGCTCTGGAAACTCTATTCGCTTTCACAATAAAGAATAATAACATGGAGTCACTTTACAAAGTTTTGAGTCAGAGAAGAAAAAATTTAATATCTACAATTTACCAGAATTTTAACTTCAGTGGTTACCTTTCTACGTTATCTTTCTTAAAAAAACATTAAGTTTCTATAATTTTACATTGCAACTTTAAATATGAGTCCACTCCAGGTTAGTCTAGACCCTGTCCTCCATTTTTGGCCTTCGTCCACACTTAGGGCGAAGGCCAAAAATCTCCGAAGGAGAAAAAATACTCAGGTGAGGGACCAGGCTTACTCCAGGTATATTAGTAAATATGCTTGTCCGAGGTCTATCTGTGAATCGTGTTACCTGTAAATGACTTTTGTACATTCTTGGAAAGGACAACTTTCAGTTCATTCGGTTTGTCTAGTCTTACATGCCACTGCTAAGTGAACCCTGTCGTGTTCTGTTCTTTCATTTGTCGCATTTCCCCCTGAACAGCGCCGTTTTTTTTCCTCTATGCGAAAGAACTGAAGAAATATAGTAAGACGTGCAAAGAAGCCATGAAAAAACGATTGGATTCACGCAAACATGTGCACTGTTAGTTTTATAGCTTTCTACATTGGCTTTATTACTTACGAGAGCCGATCAAAAACAGTTAGGCATTCATTCCAATGTATGAGCTTGCAGTTACATATTGTATAATCTCATACATTTGATCTGGATTTCACTTTATTGAATAGTCGGCGTTGACACATTCGAGAAGTATTGCCCCTACGTGATCATCGAATCCAGAATTCAACTCACCCATCAAGACAAATTCGATATCGTTATTTTTATTGATTTCAGGTAAGTACATGTGTCTGATGATTGATTGAGCAAGCTTTAGCCGAGATCCGCGACTGAACTGTACCTTAGAAACTAAACGCAGTTGTATCTGAGACTAGTATGCAGGACGCCCACCGCATGCTTAAAGGCATGTCGACAACAGATCGATGCCGGCCAGCCGTGCGGGGGTTTGACTGGGGAACTATTTCGTTTTGCGGTACGGTCAAAACCCTCGGAAATAACGTCCTGATCAATATTAACGGATTGATTTGCGATGGAATAGATGGGTTTGACTAGAAACTAACTGAAATGATGGTATTTTTCTTTCCAAGGAACAAGGTCTAGGCAAGTATGATGACATTGCATTCGTTGACATCGCATGACATTTTTTCTGGGTATCAGGAGAGCAATATTTCAGATTTATAAAGTTAAATCCACATAAAAAAACTAATCGTAAGGACGACGTCCAAAAAAAATCCGCAGTTTTGCTTTGGTTTTACCCCGAAAAGTATCTAACAAGCTAGCTCGTAACCGGATGAATGAACAGTCGAAAATAAAGAAAAATGGACATTTTCGATTAAAACTCAGATGACGAGGATTTTTATAAAAAAAGTCTTGTAACTGCCCAGACCCATTTTCGGATCCAAACGCGCATTTTTGACAATTGTCATGGCCGAGAATTGCGTTATATCAATGTAATTTTCATACCCATATACATGTTGATATTTTAATGCAATCTGGGGTTTTTGATGGATGCACGTGAGTGTGTGCGTGCCGGGGTAGTCATCAGTTGGCCAGTTTTGAGCATTTGTAACCAGAAATGTCTTATGCATGTATTACCCAATAGAGTAATTAAACGAAATTAACATACTGGGATAAAGTGAAGGCTGGTCGCAACGTACCATTCTTTTGTAAGATTTTAAAATTCTCTCCCCCCGTTGCATGCAGCTAGGTTATTGGGGCAGTAAGCTGCATATAAGTCCCAAAGGAAAGGTGAGAAAAGGTCTCCCGACATTAAACTTCTAACATCGCTTTATATAATAGCGCCTGTTATGCTCATTTCACAATACATACAGGAGTATGTATTATGTTTATATATAATATATATATATATATATATATATATATATATATATATATATATATATATATATATATATATATATATGTATATATATATGTATATGTATATATGTATATATATATATATATATATATATGTATATATATGTATATATATATATGTATATATAGTGAAACCTATCTAAACCGAACCCTGTCTAAACTTGAAACCTACATTGAACTGTCTATACTGAACACCTTTTCTAGTCCGTTCCACATAGAATGCCATGTTTAAGGAACCTCTATAAAACCAAATACCTCTGTAAACCGAAGTTTTCTCAGTCCCTTTGTTGTTCGGTTTCGACAGGTTTTACTGTACATATTAGGCCATATAATATATATATAATATATATATATATATATATATATATATATATATATATATATATATATATATATATATATATATTACGTACATGAGTACAGGAGTATTATATATATATATATATATATACACAGGAGTATATATATATATATATATATATATATACATATTATAAATATATATATATATATATATATATATATATATATATATATATATATATATATATATATATATATATATATATATATATATATATAATACCTACGTACATGAGCATAGTACATACAGGAGTACGTTCTAGTATGCGGGTATTTGTATGTCGATCGAGCACCGCTATAAATGAGAGAAAAAATTGATTCATTTAGCATAATTTCGTCACTGAAGCATAGATAGGCTGCCCAATGTTTCTAAATTTAAAAAAGAAATAACTTTAAAATGTACGAACATATGGCGCCTTTCATCGTGACTTAGGCAATGGGTCACTCTTCACAGTCTCCGCCAGTAGTGTTACGAGTGGGGGCCTGACACAGAAAGTTTCGACAAGTTGTTGTACAATTAGTTGAATCTTACCTCGTCTTATTATATGTAAATGGTGACTTTCTTTCAAGGATTGAAAATAACTTTACATGTGTTCGAGTGCACATTTATTCATGCGAATTTCGCTATGGTCCTAAAATTTCCCCTATCCATGGCAACGAATCGACAAGACACTGCAGACAGGTATTTGTCTGTCTACATGTAGGCTAAGTGATGCACTCTGGCTTGAGACAGGGAGCCCGGTCAGCAAGTCTTCACGGTGTGGGTGAAAACATTTCATTTATTTGTAATGCTAATTAATTATGCCATCATCACCATTATCAATATCATTGTCACCTTCATCGCATCGACCCATCATGGACAGCGTCTCCGGGCGGAAAATCGTTGAATGAGGACAACGCGATTCCTTGTACCGGATGCGGCTCCTCCCGAGCGACGCTAACTTGGAACGGTCCATGCTCACACAAGCAAGATGGCGGCCTCGCACAAGATGCCCAAATCGGGGCCAGGTTCGCCGTTGCCCATGGAGAAGCTTCCTGTACAGAGCGGGTCCATGGAAGACTCGTCGGACAGCGAAGGTGAAGTTGAGGCGTCGAAGCAGTTCACTCGGAGGGTGTCGACATCTAAACAACTGAAAAATAAGGTAAGTGAAAAGGAAGTTGTATTGCGAGCGTCGCGAAGGCAGAGTTACAACCGGCAAATTATGGCAACGAACCCTTGCCTTGTACCGATTCAATTATAAATAATGTACCCTAGTTTAGTGCGTGACTGCGAAGCATTATTTCTAGACAGAAAGAGTTGGTCAAACTTTTCGTTATATTATGGCTAGCATTTGTCCTTTTCTACATTATGTGCCTTTGTCAGCAAAGTTGTCTGATCGTAGCGAGCTACGGCGCGATGCTACCAATGTTGTGTATGATGACAGACGGAGCCGCTTGGAAGCCTTACCTACTGTGCGTATCAAAATGCATGGTTCTGTATCTAGTGAATAAGTTACAACGCGTTTAAAAACCCACTGTCTCCGCCAGTCGAGGACAGCGAACCCTAACATCGATCCGTCGATCGATATACAGTGAAGAACAATGCACAGATTTCAAACTACATTTTCTCGTCTGCAATTTCATTGAAGACTGTAAATTGTAAATAAATACTAGCTGCGACGGAACGTTACGAGAGAATTCGATATCACACGTACGCTATGGATAGTGTGGTGATACCCACTTCGTTATCACAGCGACCCGCATCAAGTTTTTTTTTTTTGTACACACATAGCTATCGCAAACCGATCAGTAGTCTGAAATGGAGAATGTGGCATAAAGAACGACTGAACGAATTAAACACAGAATGTAAAACGTCCCGGCATACAAAAGCTGAAGTGAATATTTCTTTCATCTAAAGTATAGCCCCCAATGTAAACTGGTCGTGACACTCTCCAATTCATAACCTTAGTCTTGACATAAATTTTTTTATGTGTGTAATTTTATTACTTTTCCACAAAACATCAATATTGTTTTAGACTCTCTCTCTCTCTCTCTCTCTCTCTCTCTCTCTCTCTCTCTCTCCACAATGTTGAATTGTTCATTGTTTTATGTGATCGCTGTTGGTGAAGTGAGCAAAAGATATTCACGGATTTCATGAGGACATTCATTCAGTTTTTCCTGAAATCCCACATGTAAATTTTCACATCTAAGATAAAAAATTTAATTTTACTGACATCCAGCATGCTCTCTAATCATAAAAATATTATCTGTTTTCAGTGGTAAGTTCAAGAATAACTTTAAATATAGATACTAGTTTGGTTCTTCCGTCTTTTGTTCAGAGAACCAACCACTGAAGCAGGGTTGACTCAATCATGTTTAATTTTAGAAACAGTATGTTTCCATGAGATAGAGGTCGAAAGTTTATACTGGAAACTAACTTCTCAATATTGTGGCAGTTTTTGCGTCCCTGAACAAACTCGATATCTTGAGTGGGGAAGCGTTAAATTTTTTATTCTAAAAATATGTGCGTGCATAACCACATGTATGTGTTAGGTTGTCAGATGGACAGTGGTCTGAATCTGGTAACTCAGAACTTCAACAGACTGATTTAAAAAACTGATTTTAACCTGTTCACCATGCATTCCCTGTAAACAGGCCCATGCTCTCTAATTGGCAACAATGAGTTTGGGCCAAAACCATGGGTTAACCTTTTCAGTGCTGTAATTTTTTCCCACAAAAATTTTATTACACATGAATTTTTTAATAATTTTGGACCAAAAGGACATCACATTTCTTTGACTAAAACCTTTTATCAAATTTTGGCAAAAATCTGGAAAAAAATTAGTAGAGTATATTTCATAAAGGTAACAAAACTTGACTTTGGCGCTCAAAGAGTTAAGTAATCGTGTGTATGGCTTTAGACAGATTGACAAATAGAAGTTTACGTGTGCTAGATGAATCTTGAAAGTAATTGGACAATACATTGTATTTGAAAGTAGTGAGCAAGGCATATCCAATCACATTCAATCTTTCGGGCAAGACCAGAGAGTCCTTGGCCAAAATGAAACAATTACAGTAACACTATTCTAGAGGGTTCAGTTGCTTCACCAGGCTATTGAAAGGCCCCCTAAGTAGACACATTTGTTTTCACAGGGAAGATTAAACCCAGTATTTCAGTTGTGTTGATCTGTCATCAGCCCTCTTTATGGCAAGGTTGATATTGGCGTAGGTTCGTGGAGAAGAAAGAAAAGCTCTGGATCGCAGTGTTGCGATTTTGTGGTCTGTAGATCGACCCACATCAGTATCCTGAATTCAGTATTCCTGCAGTATACTTTTGCCAGTCCTGTGTAAATTTTATCAAACTGTTGTGTATCAAAATTCACAGTCTGTCACAGTCTATCAGACAAGCTAATTGACAGATTCACTGGTCCAAGTCAAAGATTTGGTGGTCTCATACATTAAGACCATGGACCAGTGGATTTTCCCACCCCTGGGATAGATACAATTACAACTGTTCCATAACTGTAATCAAAGATATATTTAAACAAGTTCAGTGTGTTCCCAAATTCAATATTTAAAGGTACTTTTAACATGTTTGGAAAATGCCTGTCCAGTTGATGTATAAACACACGTCCCCCGTGACAGGAGTGAGGACAGCCAATGCTGCAAGTTAAATGTTACTGGGCCAAAGCACACTGATAAAATGTAATATTTAACGGTTGGGGAACAAATACAGTACTTTCAGTGCTGAAATTATGTCTGTAATGAAAAATGACAGTGCATTGTCAAATTAATATTTCTTTAAGGGAAACTGTGCGCAGGGAACTTTTTTGGGGGTTTGGGACACTAAAATGTCACAACACTTTGTTGGTGTCTCAATTGTCATGACTCATTTTGTAGCCAGTGGAATCAATGCAGTTTTGTTTTTGTGAAGTGTTGCCATTATAAATTCAGTGTTTTCTTCTTAGATTTTAATAGCCGCATGAGAGCAATTGCAAATTCTAATATTAGCAAACTTTAAGTTATTTGTTTCTGTATCCCAAACTTCACATGTTTATCCAAGGATTTTTTATAAATGACCATCTAATTCAAAGAGAATGGTTTAAAGTTTCCTTGAGTTCAGTGAAAGTGAAAATTGAAAACTTTCAGTTTCGTAGCATTCATCGCATTCATGCAAGAAATACTCACTTCCCCTTCCTTTGTTCTGAAGAGAGAAGTAGCTGTATCTTGGAAAAACACAGGGATCGTCAATTTACATAACAATTCATGATTTGCATATTCTTTTGTTTGGAAAATGTATTCTTTTGTATAGTGATTAACATATGTTCCAAAACAGAAGGGGGATCCACTCCTGAAAATCCCCTTGTGGAAAACATTGATATTATAATAGGTCGTTGACCTATCTCACCTTCTATAAATAACTTTCTATTGAAACGCTTGAAATGTTCGATCTTCCAGTTTGTACCGACAGTACAGATAATACAACAGATAATATCTCACTATCAAATACCGTATCATCAAAGAACAGACTACCAGGCATGTACAGGGGTCAGTCAAAAATTATATTTATAGAAAAATTTTGAAAATTTGTAATCAGTAAGAGCAGAGCAAAGGATTGAAGGTATGTGGGAAACAGAAATTATTTCAGGAAATTAGTTCAGGCAAATAAATCATGTTCTTAATAAGTAGTTTTAATAATTGTTTATATAGTTACCACCCCTCCTAGTATCTAATGGTATGTCCCTGACCAAGAAACAAAGCAAATTTTATTGACACTGAAAAAAATTCAAGTTTGAGTTGATTTAACCAGAACGTTCAAGTCCAGTCTTATGAATTTCAGATTAAAAAAAAAGATAAGTAAATATTTTTTCAGGCATTAATTTCTGGAATGATATTGTATGCATTTAAGTAGGGAGTAAAATAATTGTACAGTATTATGTTATTGTAATGCAAACAGAGTGCCTTATTGAAAGACATTAAAAAGAGAAATTGGATTTTGAATGTAGAAATCTGCATGAGCTTATCATGTAGACGCTGTCTTTTAAGATGAATCCTCATAGTGCAAAGAGCAGATGACATGACAAAAATTGTATGAATTTTTTTTACGGCAAGTTAAACACAGAGTCTGTGGATAAATTATTCATGCGTGTGATATTTGCGTGTGATTCTCTTGGACAAGTGACATGTTGCTGTCCCTGAATCAAGCTTACAGTGTTCCTTTCCTTCAAGTATTATAACGAGTCAACAATCTTCATCACGTTTGTGACCCCCACGGTAAGCCTATGGGAAGCTCAGTATGCCCTTGGTGGCAAATATACCCATAGTGTAGTTTTCATCAATTACATGAACAAGATCGTGCAAATTTATATGTTGTCTATGACTTCTTCTTAGTCTTTCCACGGTACTCCAACATGTCTAGAGTACGGAGAGGTTATTCTTGACAGCAAGTTTGATAAACATTTTACAAAATGAAGCAGATTTTCGTTTTTTTTCTGCCTGTTCAAAGTATTTTGATATGTGTAAGTGCTAGCATTTCCTACAGAACAAATTCAATATGTACAGTGTGAATTCTAGCCCGCACTAGAATATAGTTCCCAACATGACAGTCACTTTGACCATGGAGGTACCTCTATGCTCTGATCAGGGTCACAGTGGTTGCACATTGCACACATACAGGTTGAGTTTTAACACGTTGAACAGAAAGCATTTCAAGATGTGTTACATTTTGGACAGGAAAGGGAAACTGTATTTCACAACATTGAAAAAAGAATACTGCAAAATTCGTGAAAATTCACAGCTAGCAGTGTTCTGAATCACCTGCCAAACTATAGGTTCTCACGCCTTCATTTTCAAATCCATGGAATAAGGGTTGAATGCACTGTGGCTTCAAAATTTTTTGAGCTATATAATGTAGAAAGAGCAGATATTTTATAAAAAAGAGCTGTGACCGCCTTTCATAGTCAACCATGCATTGCTAATTGCGCAATCCTAATTAAGTGGATGATGCAATAATCATAAATGCGCAGGATGTCGTCAATTGTCTATGCGAAAACACGCCACATTAACCCTTTGTCTGTTGGTAAAGTTGTGTATCAAAGCTGATAGGTGCCGAATAATGAGCAATGAAACAGCCAGGTCAGAGCCAAGCACACCTCTGATCCTACAAAAGTACACTTTGCCTACTGGTGTGAACTATTGCTGTAGTAGATGGGAACATGGAATTGTAGGCTTCCCTAATCCAGACAGCACAATGGTGGTACCTCTATACATGGAGATAGTAGGGGACATTTTTTTTAACTTCATGCTTGATACAATGTTTAGAAGTGATCTGATCCTGAACAAGCTGGAATTGAACAAAACCATAGTTCACACATTGGGTATTGCAGATACCTGCATGGTTTTAGAAAGGGGAGGCTGTTTTGAGAGGGGTTGAGACAAAAAGGGGTAGCAATGATGTAGGGTGATTAACGCTTGTGTATGCTAAATAGGGGCTTGTATAAACCGTAATGATGTGAGATCGCAGTTAATTAACAGTGAAAGAGGATGGTGCCACCATCTGTTGCTGTAGCACAGACCCTTGAATTTCAATGAAATATCAAATTTTAGCCTACCATATTGTAAGGGTGTAAGTTTGTCTCTGCAGCATTGACAATAACACATAAAACAGTGCAGTGGCCTCTTGTTCAGGGGGTAAAAATGAAAATTGAATAAAAATTGAAAACATTTAAAAAAAAATAGTTTTAATGGTTTCCACATCTCACGTGTGATCAAAAATAGGACTGACGATGTCGTTCCAAATTAAATGCATCATCATATTAGCAATCATTTACATGTTAAATTTCATCCAATTACCGAAAAGAGTAATCAGCATAATTATGGTAATGCACGGATAATTGTCACAATTAAATTTTGTGTGTCATCTCCCAGATGACATTATTAATGCAACGTGACAAACACATCGGGGGAGTTTTCATAGAGAAGCTTGCTGCGTTTCACAGCTTGTTGTACCTAACTTATTGCATCCCCCCTCACTTGTATCAGTTAGTTGCCACTGATCATAAAATTTAAGAGTTTTAAGGTAACATACACCCAGATAATAGCCCATAATCAAGAAGGGAAAGCAATATTGTCATTTGCAAGGGCAAATTAGTAATTTCTGTGTCATAGATAGGAAAAATTTCATATTTTATGATGCACTGACTTTGCGCATTAATGTTGTAATGTGTAGTTACTTTGATAATATTATCTTACAATATTTGAAAGTGCAATATATTTGATGTTATCTCTTTATAAATGCATACTTCATTCACATAGCTGTATATGCATTATGTAGTATATTATGTGTGTATCATATATATATATATATATATATATATATATATATATATAATATATATATATAATATATGTAATATATTGTATGTATGTGTATGTGTATGTATGTATGTCTGTATGTATATATGTATGTGTACATATGCATATCACTATGTGTATATGTGTGTACAAATATATGTAAATTTATGTATGTATTATATGCATGTATGTGTATATATGTGTGTGTGTATACACACACACACACACACACACACACACACACACACACACAAAATGTGTGTATTTTACACGTGCATTTACTTATGCATGTAAGCATTTGTTTATATACTGTTCTGTCATCTATTTACTTACCCACCTATTGATTTCTTTGCCTATTTTATTATGTGTTTTTTTCCTAACTTCAATGATGGCGAAATTCTTTAGAGCTTCCTCCAGAATTGGCAGGCTGTGCAGTGCATTACAAGTTGCTGTAAATTAGTCAAGTTGCATAACATTTATCACTCATTGTCTCCCAGAGAGAAAATTCCATGGAGTTCAGTTGTGGATACCACCTGATGTGGTGTGTTAATTATGTGATCATGCGTTAAAGTTAGTAAAGGTTCATGGAGAAATCGAGACACAGTCTAGTGCAGCTAGTTGGTTCTGCAAAGTGGAAAAGTTTAGGGGCACGATGAAAAGTTGAAATCTAAATTGACTCCTTGTATGTCTATTTTTAGATCCATTCTATTTGTATGTCAGTTATTTATCATATCCGTCAATTTTTGATGTATTATTACTATTAATGATATGTAATTTTTTAATAATTGTATGAAATTGGAAATTAAGAAAATTCTTCCTTCAGAAGCTGACAGAGAAGGTATAATTTCTCCTAAATTTTCATGGCAAATTCTGTCTGGTAATGTTTTACTAAAGAAGGCGATATTTTGTAGAGTGATGTACCATGTGTTTATGAAGTACCATTAAGCTGCTATAAATTTTCAGGCAACTTGTCATTTCCCAGAAATGTCGCGGCAGTTTCCTCTGACATACTTTCTATTTTTATTTTACCACTGAAATTTGTTTGTGACAGAACGGATAGATATTTTTCTCAAAGGGAAAAGCTACTTACTAGATAATACACCAAAAATCCAAACAAAATTTTCATTACGTTTGTTTAAAAAAAAAAGTAGCCAGCAGACGACGGCATTTGTGTGTTCGTTTCCCTTCTCCTCAAATAAAAATGGATAATCATCACATTATCTCTAAATGAAAAGCTACATGCTAAATATGCTCCCCCTCCCCCCCCAAAAAAAAAACAACAACAAAGAGAAGAAGAAATAGTCATTCAGTTTGTAAAAAAAGTAGCCAGCAGACAACCACATTCCTGTGTTTGTTCAGTTCTTCTGAAATGTCAAGCGGCAACAGTTAAAAGGAAATGTTTTACGAGTGTGTCGTGTCATTTAATTATAGTCAAAACCTTTCTGTGATTTTCTGGTGGCACATCATCTCAAATGTAAACAAAGCTTGCAACGATGGCTGTTAAACCAATGAAAATTGTCTCTTCTACGGATAGGATATTTACTTTTTTGCAATGACTTGATGTCTACTCGCTATTTTCAACCATTCCTAAAACATCACCGTGATCCAAAATTCACTTCAGTGTGTGGATTGAATGTACAACAATGTAAAAAAGAATTACATCGGAATTATGGCATTATAAAGAGAGTTACATCAATTCAAATGTAAACAGTAGCTGTTCATGTTACATAAATAGATGCCATGATGATACGCTGAATAGTAGGTGTTGTAACATGTTTGTGGAGCTCATTTCAAAGCTCTTAGAGAAAGAAAAAGTTTAATCCTCTTTCTATCAGGTTCCATAGACAAACCACAGAAATATCTACAACTTGGGAGAAAGAGGATTAAGTGTCTTAGTTATTTGAAAATCAAAAATTTTATTTTCTCCTGCAATGATAACACAGGGATGGCGGCCATTTTGAATTTCAAATGTCAATAAATGTCAGGTAATTTGATTCTCTAGTGCCAAAATTTCAACTTTGACCCCTGACTTTTATACTCAATTTTGTAAGATAATGGTTGACAGTTTCAATGAGGAAAGTTTGAGCATAAGTTAAAGTCTTTCACTTCCAAGGCACTACTACTTTAAGCCTGGAGTAGAATTCATTTGCTAACAATAACATTTCATAATGAGTCATGCATTGTGTTTGCAAAGTTGATATTTTATGTGTCAATACACTTAAGAGAGAAGAAGATTAAAAGAAACTATTTGTTTTATAGGAAAAAAAATTATAAAAATATTATCAAAAGATACAGCTGTTTTGTAGTCTTCATATTTACCGGTAACAAAGACTCATAAAAATGCTAAGTTGGTATTTGGGAGCTGTAGGAAGTTGAATGCTTTGAATAATGTTTTATCTTACTGTCGGCTCTAGTATTCCAAGATCACGCTCAGCGAGTTCCTGTGAACAGGGGGAGTTGTGACAATTGCCATGTAGTGGGGTTGGTCATACCTAGTACCACCTTACTGGGATTTATGAATCGACAATTTTCGGTCAATAGACCAGTTTTGTCTGTTATTCAGCGTCTGAAGCCTTTCAAACTTGAATGTTGATTGACAGAGCAGTGTGCCCACGCTCATTCAACGTATAACGGACAACCCAATTTGCAGATCTAATAATTGTGGAGGAATCGTTTCTACAAGGAATTATTTCTACCTTTTATGAAAGTACATATAGCTACAGGGTTGACATTGGGGGTCGTTCAACATATTTCACTTAGCAGTATAGTGTACCAGTACATAGATAACTTTTACATTGAACAAAACTCGCTGGAATCAGGACATCACGTGTTTCTTTACATGTGTTCGGTCCCTTTGAAACATTTTGCCACCTTAACCCTTTGAGTGCTGTAATTTTTCCCGCCAAAATTTTAGTGCAACATTTTACCAATTTTTGCGAATTTTTCTGTAATTTTTCTGCTAATTTTGGACCAGACTGACGTCACATGTCATTGGTTACAGTTTTCATCAACATTTTGGGAAGAATCTGTATAATTTGACCAGAGTACATTTTATAAAGGCAACAAAAAATTGACTTTGGCGCTCTAAGTAGAATGCACCTGGGGGAAAGATATTCAGACTCTCAAACTTTTACAATATTCTTTTGGTCTACCACTTGTTTAGGCTCATTTTGAAGCATATGGCATAAATGAAATTTTCACCTGCTTATTTTTATGAAAATTTGGAATTCCATTTTCCTCCATAGAGATAACAAAGGGATGGCTGCCTTTTTGATTTTAAAATTTCGTCAAATATTGGGTAATTTGTTTCTCTAGTACCTAAATTTGCATGGTGACCCATGATTTTCATTCTTGATTTTGTATTTGAGCAAAGTTTAAAGTCTTCAGTTTCAACGCACGAACTACCTTAACTCGACATATAGTGCAACTTTTGGTAATAGAGACAGTACGTCCTTGAACAAGAGGATAGAACATTGTGAACTTGAACTGTGACCGGACGTCTATTCTATTATATTATATGATGAATACGTAATATGAGAATCCCTCTATATGCCCCAACCAATCTTGTTTTCACTTGCAAATTACCACTGCAGCCAAAGAAATTTCCCTCAGCTTAAAGATTGAACAATTTAAGCATTTCTTTTCAATTTGTTTTTCATGAACAACAACAAGAATTTGTAAGAACCTGTCCAATGTAGGGCATACTGAACTAGGTCAACATCCTAACCTGTAAGTTTTCAATTATGAATAGGTAATATCAGTGTGTGGAAATTGACATTCGTTAAAGCATCGGCTAATTTCCCAAGACAAGACCATAATCATCTATCATCGATAGTTATCCACATTAATCATGATTTTTGATAAAATATTTACGAAGGAAGTATATATCCGTTTGAGTAGCTTGCCTTTGAATGTTACTTAGTAGCATGTGACATCTTTGTTGCGGCTTAGGCACCAATTGTGCACTGCAAACATACTGCAGAAATTATTGCATTTTGCTTTTTAGACAGCATGGACATTTTAAATTCATTTGAAATCACTGGAAAGTTTACTCAAAAGTGGAACAGTTATCGGTGGCCTCCATCCAGGCTGAGACTGACAGCAAGTTTACTTGGAATTGCAACAGTTGTTATTAACTTCCCTCAAAACTTGTCAAAGCAAAATGTATATCTAACACACCAGAATAAAGGTACATGTATCACGTTTTGTGTAGGCTACATGTATAACGAGTCAGATATTTATGTCCACTGTCAAATTACAAAGGACTGCAGATTGATCCAGTAGAACAAAAATGTTAGGTCAACGACATGTATTTCTTCCACATATGAGAAATTAATTTTTCTATTCTTTATCTGTTTTTAGCTGTATTAGGGAGATGGGGGAGGGGGCGATAAGAGTTGGTTTTTTGTTGATCATTCTGTAGGTACAGATATTGAAGAAGATAACTTTTCCATTTGCCACAAAATTGGGGTGGACTGATGTGCAGCGTCTTGGAAGCTGATATCCAATTGGGTGGCTGAATCTTACTGTAAAAAATACAAAAATACTCCCTAAGGTGCTGTGAATAGTGACAATCGACCAATCAGATATAACCTTGCAAACACGCTGCAAGTCAGCAGCAAAATTGATGAAAATAACATTGATAAAGAGCGACTTTGACTTGTTAAAAGTCTCCCTTTGTATCAATTGCTTGTTGATGTCTTTACCTTGGACTATGTTGATAAGCATAGGTGTGGATCTCTTCACTGACTGCCAAAGACAGGCCACTTAAAAATGATAATATTGCCCTCCATTAACTGCCTAACAGTCCGCACTTCCTGCCCGCACTACTATCAAGTTCTCCGGTTGTCATGGCAAACGACAGATGCAATTGATATTGCTCTAATAAACTGTTTTCTTTTTTTCCAGTTATAAATGTTCTATGAGATCATTGCGGATGCAATGACTGATCGTTCTGAATTGATAGGTTAGTCGTGCAGTGCACGGCACAAAAAAAACATGGCAGGTTGACAGGTTTAGAACTACAGATGTTTTGAAATAGGGTCTTGATGTAGTGTAAGTCAACAAAAAATTGATCTCTGGGCTTTCACGTGGGTCTCTGTGCTCCAAATCCATCTTGTTGTATGCATGGTTTTTATAATATTTTTCAAGTCAGTCGAGCAAGAATTAGAAGTTTGTTTTGAACTTCACAGCTGTAAACTTTATTTATGTCAGTGTCGCCAGTTAAAGTGTTCATGTTATATAATTTATTTTTGTTATTTATGCTGCTTAAAGTTTATATATATATATATATATATATATATATATATATATATATGTATGTATATGCACACACTTACAAACACATACATACATACACTGAAGCATATTATAGGTCCAGTTTGTATTTCCTCCAGTCAGAGTGCTTTGTAAAAAATACCACATGTAGTTTGTAAATTGATATACTGGTTTATCTCCCTCCAAGGCTAATCCCTGCTCTCCCAGAAAACTAGGTTTATCAATATTTGAAGAAGTAAATATCATGGCAGATATCGGTGCTGAAAAATTGATGAAGATAATGTGTATCACAGGCCCAGTGCATCTGCATTCATGGCGAAGTTCTTTTTATCAGAAAGCTGATAATCTTGAATAAGTTTGCTTTTATCGCTCTGTGTAAATTCTGAGTAATCAAAATTTTAGCCCAGTAATCACTGTGGCAGCGGAGTTCTAGAACGGTTGACAAGTAATGTTCAACAATCGTAAATCAGGGACGAATCAGCCGGCTGGAGGCTGTAACCCAGGTCTGGACCCCATCTCTTGTTGTCTAGTACACAGTTTAAAAGCCTTTTTTAAGGCTTCTGAAAATGTCAAAGAGGCAACATGACTCTCGTTACTCTCAAAAATGTACCCAATGGCTCATTTAGATTTTCTGTTGCGACTCTCTGACGTCTGTAAGACTGATTCTTCAATCTTGTCCCTCATGCTTTTTTTACATTTTTTTCAAATATTGTGTTCCTTCTAATAGTCTTCTCTTTAGCTTATGCTAGTTGTGAATTCTGATGCCGCTGACAGACTTTTCACCTTTTTTTCGCAAATGATTGCACTCGACTAATTTCCCAGATCAAATACACTCCTTGTGCTCTTCCAAAGTACAAGGAATCCTCTGTATTAGAATATTGAATGCCTGCCCAGCTTTAATATGTAGCAGTGTACCTATCTTTACCATAACTGCCCAATGTAAAACCAATCATGTGTGAATATTCAGCAAATTCTCTCCTTAACTTTGAGTGCTGTAATTTTTCCGACCAAAATTTTAGTGCAACATTTTACCAATTTTTGCGAATTTTTCCAAAATTTTTTTTTGATAATTTTAGACCGAATGGACATTACATTACATGGGCTACAGCTTTTTATCAAAATGTTGGCGAAAATCTGAAAAAAATTGACTGGGATATGTTTTATAAAGGCGACAAAGATTGACCTTGGCGCTCAAAGGTTTAAAGGATCTGTAGCTGCAACTTTTGATAAATTTTTTCACTATCTTGTTCTACTCTCCAAAATCATGTTAAAACATGCACTATTTAGCTTACCAACTTTTGAAATGCACTGTTATTGTAGACATTTGAATTCTTGTCCAGATTAGAATTCACTTGTCAACAAAAACAATGCTGCCTGCAGTCTACCATGTATCAGCTGACTTGTTGAACTGAACTCTGTGTTTCTCAACATTCTCTTGGAAGTAGAAAACAGATTTTAGTGGACACTGAAAAAAAAAATTGAGGAAAAGAAAATAATTAAAAATTTCAAAGTATTCCCTAAAAAACTTATCGCAGTAGCGCTGATCGCAAATGACGTCACTGTTCTCTCTCCTTAATATGCATAAATAAATATTTGTCCGCATGAACGACGAAAATAAAACCTGCAAGTGTTAGAATGGCTATTTAGCGTCACACTTATTCACATGCATTGATGACTGAGACTACAAGCTGCAACAACAGCCGCACATACAACGACAAAATTTGTCCAAATTTCAGCATATTTGTCCGAAAGTCGCGTGTGTGCAGCTATATTTAGTAACAGACCCGAACTCGCGATCAACGCTATTGTAGAACAAGGTTATTCCTCATAACTGCATCTCAGTGTTTTTTTTGCAAGTTCACATTTCACAAAAAGGTCAAGATTTTACCATGAAGATTATTGATAATTCTAAATATGTTCATTTGAATTATGGTACAAATTATTCATATCCATAATATATGTTGCATTCTTGAAGTCTTTGTTGATCCATTCCCGTCAATTATTATTTGTTGTTGTAATATTTTGTTTAATTTTTGGACTGCAGTAGGGTACAGGCTTAAGTCTGGTGTTCCTGGATAAGTTATCTAGTTAGTAAACAAGTAAGAAAATAAGTAAGTAAATAAATAAATAAAAAAATAAATAAAATAAACAAACAAATATATAAATAAATGGGTAGCTAAATAGTAAGGTAATTATTAAGTACATAAATAAGTAAACTAACAAACAAATAAATAAGTAAGTAAATAAATAAATAAGATTTATAATGGCATTAGGAAGATGTAGCTTTCAACTGAATTCAAAGTTTAATTTATCCTGAGGGCCGCTGTTGAATAAATTTATTTTACTCCATATGGTAATGCTTCATAATATCTTGCTAAGGAGGCGTGTGTAGTCATGGATGTCATCAAATAGTGTTTATTGTATTGGCTTTGGAAGGTGGGTGGTAATACAGCTGTTTAACCTGTTCATCCCCAGTTCCTTGTAAACAGGTCTGCACTCACAGTTTACATCAATGTGGTTGGGGGGGCCAAATTATGTCGGTGAAAAGGTAAAAATAAAGTAAACAGGAACTGTCACTCAATAAAGACTGAATCTTCTTATCCAGTATGGATTTTCATCTTTGTTACCATGGAAACCATCTTGCAGGGGATTAAAAAAGTTCAAATTCAGCAGCTGTTATCATATTTTTTTTTTACTACATTTTCTCATCATTTATCGTTTTAGATCCTTTTTTTCCCATTTGGCTTTACTTTAGAAACATGTTTACTTGCTTTCTCCAAAGATATCATCGATATAACGCTGAGCTTAAATTTGAATATTGAAGAAGTGTATATGAGACGTTGTACATGTGTATTGATCAACAAAAGAAGTTCTGCTGCATGTATTGAAGTACTGCAATCAATGTAATCTTGATTACATCAATCCAGTTAACCCCGCTTTCTACTGCAAGATAATTTTCAACGTGTCTGAAAAATGAAGTTCTGAACAACTGAAAGTTTTTTGTGCGAATTATGTGAAGATTTTCTGGAAATTCATTGAGATATGTTCATACTAAAATGTGGGATTTTTGTTGGAAATTACTGCTTTCAGCAACTGCTGCTTTAGTTTTAGAAATCATTGTGGGTTTTTTTTAGGTGAATGTTTAAGTGGATGATTTGGATGCAAGGAATTGCAGTTTGGCCTTTAAATAAAAAGCAAATAAATTATTCTGTTGATTGGCTTTCTTATTGAGGTCTTGTACTAGATGTTTACGACGTGAAAGTGACAGAAGAGGAACATTCCATGCAGGAAATGATTTAATACGTGTACATGATCGTTCCTATGGCTAATTTTTGTGTTGACCTTATGAAAGTGAGTGTTGTGCCAAACGCCAACGATTGTTGACAAATTATGAATAACCACCAACTCTGACTTGTATCGGTTCATAGAGTAGAGACCTTGCAAATAAATAAATACAAATATACAAATGACACAAAAACTAACAATCACATTATTATAGAAGAGCCAGTAGCCGAAACTTTGATGATTTTTTTTCTTATTTTTGTTTTTTTTTGTCAACTACATTTTCTTGTTCTACTCCCCAAAGCATGTTGAGATACACAGCATTCAGCTTGTCAACTCAGCCTGTACATGTGGAAACTGCATTGCTATTGTTGACAAATGAATTCAGGTCTGTACATGAGTTCAAATGTAAAATTAAGAATAACTGAGCATTTTAGACACTGTTGTGACGAGCTAGATATTAGGTGTTGCAACATGCTTTAAAGAGTAGAACAAGAACTCGAAATTGGCAGAGAAAGCAAAAAAAATGAAAAAAGTCATCAAACCTTATAGCTACTGACCCTGTAATGGCTATTCAGGTCAGACTGGTTGACATCTATAAATGTACCTTTCCTGTACATACCATTAAAAGTGCGGAAGTACCAGCAAAAAAACCTTTGTTAAAAAAAACAACCAAATATAGAAAAACATGCACACATTCATAATCTAAAAATAGTTTCAGAAGCTGTAATAGAGCTACCACTTTCTGTTTACTCTGAACGGCTTGTTTGCAAAGCGATAGTTGGCATCTTTCTATGAAGTTAATTGTAAACATTTGGTCCAGTGCTATGGTAAGTTTTTTAATCTTTCCTTTTTGATCAGTCTGTCATTTAAACGTATGGTAAATTATCGTTGCAACTGGAGTAGCCACGGGTCAATAGGGATATGACCTTTGGCTAGGTTCATGGGGGTGAGAGGATGACATAGGGCAAAGGTCACAGTGTAATACAAATTATGACATCTCATCTGGCCAAGGTCAGAAGATGAAATTTTGTAAAAGTCACAGGGTAATCTGAAGAGGATATTTGCTGATTGGCAGATGTCGGACCAGAGGGGAAGACTCCCCCCCCCCTAAACACAGGATGATTTAAAGGTGACATTGAGCCAAACTTACAGGGTGAGAAGTGGATGACCTTGGGCCAAGGTCACATGGGAATCAGATGTTGAGCTCATGGAAAGATGTTTTTGGACTATGGTCATGCTGTAATAAGGAAGGAGGTAGTAGATCAAGGTCACAGGGTGATCTTGAGGTCATTGGGTGATGTGAAGATGACCATGGTCAAAGGTCATATGGCAATCTGATATAGGTGTGACTTATTGGAAAACAGATGTTGAACTATGGTCACATTTTAATGGGAAGGTGATATTAGGACAAGGTCAAAGGCTAATGCCGTGATGATATTTGGTCAAGGACAAAGGGTGATGCAAAGATGACATTGGTCAAGACCACAGTGCAGTCTGAAAATGTCATTGGGATAACATTAACAGATGACATTGAGCCATGGTTACAGGTAATCTGAAAATCATACTAGGTCAAGTTCACAAAGTAGCCTAAAGAGGACACTAGGTCAAGGTCACAGGGTGACATAGGACCAATTGATTGGTACAGTAGTTGCTGTTAGACCAAGTTGATTGCTCTCAGGCCCCCCAAAAGAGTTGTTTCAGGCTGTGGCTGCCTTCCAAAAAACGGAGGATGAGGGGCATTTTTTTATCTTCATTCTTTTTGGTCAGTGGGCCTGCTTTCCAATTAGTTGTTAATTTTCTTTTGTTCTATTGAATTCTGGTCATTTGAATGCTGGGGAAGAGTTAGTTTGAGTAAAAGCACAGCATTTGTTTTCTTCGTCATCCGTCTCAGTGCTCGAGAGAGAGAAACAAAAATTGTTGATGCATTGACTCCTCAGTGATGCATGCAATGACCGGAAAAAAACTCAATATGCCACCAGACAATGGTAACATTTTATGGGAAAGGTGACCTTGGGCTTAGAGCAAAACATCGGTTATCTTTGTATGACAAATCAAATTAGAAAAAAAAAACTGTTCCCAATTCTCATTATAATGTATACCTTTAATATCTAAAGTCTAGGAGTCTATCTTTCACTATGATGTAAATTTTACATCGTTACATAAATTGCAATTCCACTGTGACATGGAATTGCTGCAAGTATACTTGCGCAATGCCGTCATATTTTCCGGAACTTCCTGCGTTTGAAAAGGCCTTCCCTTTCAGGTGCCGGTGTTTGCTTTATCAAAAAATAATGCTCCTTGTGACCTCGCTGAAGCATGAACTTGTGAAAACACAATTGTACTAATTGGACGATGCCATTTCCAATTTCCAATGGGTGATACTCGCAATAACAAACTGCCAAAATAACCCAATTTAAAAGGCAATTATCGGCTTAGTTATCCTACATCAATATCAATATCAATGATTTACGGCGTCGGAAAATTTTAATTACGTTGTCAGGATGGGGCGAAGTTTCACCTATTAATATTTAATGCCATGTGCATAAAATACTTTTTTATGCAGTCCGTGCAAGGCCTGTACATTGAAATGCCTCTTTAGATATAGAGATTTAAATCCTAATGCAAGGTTTTGGGTTTAAACATGCAGGATTTGTCACTGGAATCAGGCCAATAGGGCTGACTGCCTACCAATTGCATCCTTGATCATAGATTATAGAAGTTGAAAGCTGTCAACCTCAATTTTGTGTTTCAAAAACCGTGAATGAATCATGGCAAACGGGCTAAAACTAGTGGTATTATATATTAATGATATTATGTCTTCTGACACTGCTCAAAGATAGGGTTCTGTTCCATGATAGATCTACCCTAAGCAAAATTTGAATCAAGTTTCGAATTGGCTCGTGTTCCCTCTTCTCTCTCTCTCTCTCTCTCTCGCTTTCAAAAAATAATGCAAGACTGTTGACGCCATGTTCGGTATGCTCATCAAGCTTGCAGGTCTCTATCCAGTAAGTTGACACTCAGCATTCACAAAATGACAAAAATATTTTCGAACACGGAAGCACGGTTGTCAAGAATGCTGGTATCTATTGTCTGTGTATCAGAGACGTTGCACATTGTGTGCTTTGGACACTTGTGAATGCTGTCAGGTCCCTGTAGGGAACAGAATGTACTGGTAGTTAATAATATTGAACACTGCACTGTAGCAGAAAGCGGAAGGTACATGCAGCTTAAACAGAACATGGTACATGTACTCCATGAACATAGAAACATATTTTACACTATTAAAGTAAGGGCGTTTCTGATCACAGGGTGGCCTCCATCAGCGTGACATCATGATATCGGTGTGAGCTACACCGATAGTATCACAATATGGGTTTACTCGTGACAGAGCCCCTGGGTCCATAAAAATACTTTTTCCTATTGAACAAAAATATAAGCTTATCAGAATCTTCTGTGATTGATAAAATTCAGAAAAATTTTGTCATGCGAACAACATTGCGTGGATGAAAAATTGAAAATTTTCAACTTTCATTCACATACCGTAGTCCTCACCGATTCACCATCTGATCAGAAACTGCAGAATTTCGTTGGGAAACTGAAAGTGGCTGTCATATCCGTTGGGTTGCTTCCATTAGAAAAAGTTCAATAGTTCATATTTCACGCAAGTGATATGGGTTTAGTTAATGCACTGCACACAAGGTTTCAGTTATATAACAGTCAGTTTTTTTGAACATTTCTATTTTGTCAGACAGTGTTCAGAAAATTCAGGTTTTTCTCAACATGTGTTTTTCCACAGAATTCCTCCATTGATTCTGAATGAATCTTTTACATAGCCAAGTCTCCTTTTCCTAAGATTCCATGAAATGATCGATGTATGTATGTATTATCATATTGCCTGTTTCTGGCAGATAGCCTGTACAGGAAATACCACACATTTACATGTCTTGCTACACTGTGCTCACACATACTACATTTGTCCACTATTATAGTAACAATACACAGATAATCAAATGCAATGTAGGTTGTTATGGTAGTACAGTGAAACTGACATACTTAACCCTTCGAGTGCTGTAATTTTTCCCACCAAAATTTTACTGCCACATTTTACCAATCTCTTATGAATTTTTCTGAATTTTTTGATAATTTTAGACCGAATGGACATCATACTTTATTAGCTACAGTTTTTTATCAAAATTTTGGCAAAAATCTGAGAAAAATTGACTGTAGTATATTTTATAAAGGTGAGAAAAATTGACGTTGGTTCTTGGTGCTCAAAGGGTTGAACTTTTTCTGATATTGTCTATGAGGAAACTTTCAATCATACTTTTACCAAATCAGGAAAAATCAGGGGTCACAGGAAATTTTGGTACTGGAGAGATAATTTATCAACTATTTACTGATATTTCATATTTAAAATGGCCGTCATCGCTGTATTGACTCCAGAATATAGCAACTTTTGTACATCTACCACAAGTTTGCAGGTTACTCAGTGAATCTATGTGTCATCTTCAAACTGGCTCTCCTCAAGAATAATAAAAAGGACTTGCGCAGTGTTTTACAGACTTAGTATGCCTATTAAATCACGTGATTGTGGTACAAACAAACCCATGTGTGCAAACGCGTGTGGAAATACACGTATTTCTGTTCGTATTTGTGCATGTGATTTTGTTTGTATCGTGGGCCGTTCAAAGTTCAGACTTTTAACTTTTTCTGTCAAGAAGATGTAAATTCTATGAACTTTGTTGGCATATCACCTTGACAAAGACCAGTCAAGCAGGCTTGATTTTTCCCTCTTACCTAGGATGTAAAATTTTATCACTGATGGCGAAGTTTTTGTGTTTATAAATCAAGACAGTATTGGACTATTCTTAAGTTTTAATTCATCATTCTGTGTAATGCTGTCCTGATCAGCAGCCTCTGCTGTATGCTGGCTGAATTCTAACCAACTGTTTGGTGTCACCTCTGGTTGATGGCGAAATCAGAACTGTGACCAGTTCTGGATCAAGTCCAACCACAATATGGCTGTTTGTGTTTGCAGGTGTGTTGCTAAATATGGCTGCGCCGGGTTCAACATGTGGACTCTGTCGCTAGAAATTCAGAAAAATGTTGTCAGTGTTGCAGTGTTGCATGCTTGGCTGTAAGTTGTTGCAGCTTGTAGTCAGAGTCTGTCTCTTTTCTGGTGGTTATCGCAACAGGAGTAGTCGAGTCTAGTTGCCCAGTTGTACTTTCATAGTTCTTGCTTGCACAATTTCCTAAGTGTAATCTAAATTTTTGCACATTAATTGAAGAATAATGGCATAATTTGCAAGCAGACCTTTTCCATCCATTAAAAAATAATAATAAAAATAATGTAAAAAAGTGGTGGCTTATGCATAGAAAAGTGGCCATTTCCCACAGTTTTGTTGATAAATTGCCAAAAGTGTTTTCTGGGTTTGTCCAAATAGTTCAGAAACGAAATTTAGTTGTGGTCAATAAATTGTAATTTGTTTTGGCATGTCATACTTTAAAGGGAAAACGCAATTTTTTTTATGAAAGTAGCTTCAGGGCTGACTATCTCATTTCTTGTTAGCATTTTATGAATATTTATGAATTAACTGAAATTTTCATTTCGTGCCAAAACATGATTTACCGTCAAATCTCAAGCGCCATTAATTTCTGAATTTATGGTTGTCAGCAACGGTGTAGAGTTTTCCCGTTTCATTGGAAGCAATTTTTAAACAGGTTCACTTCCGGAAATGTTTCAGCTGGTAGTTGATTTATATTGGTACATGACAGAGCGCTCGCACAATCAGCCCCATGCCGTGGCCCGTTCGTTTTATGTAAAAGGCCACGAAATTCATCATCGCCCAATTACTAATTGTTTCTAGTCTGAATGAAGAGATCAAGATTGCTAAGTGATAGCCTTGCAGCTTGAAGAAATCTAGACTAGCAATGCCGCTGAGAATGTTTTGAACTTGTTCAAATATATGATTCTTCCAATGCTGCCAGCCGTAATCAGATCTACGACACCTGTCCTATGTGGCCTAGTTTCTATTTTGTACACATAATGACATATATCAGAGTTGGCTCAGCAATTGTTCAGCGGTTACTAAATATAGAAGTGCATCAATTGCCAGCATCATGCCCTAGTTGTAGTAAACTAAGCTTACTATATACCATCCGTTTCTATTATTACTCTGTGTATAGACATAGCGGCCTGGTCTCTGCGTGCTCAGTTGGTTTATTTTGTAATTTCACACGCTGGCAAATGGTTTCCAGACTGCTCAAATGTACACCACAGTACATGTGCGGGCAAGCAGAGAGGTTTCATCTTGTAACGCTGGCGTCCAAAATTTCAGACGTTGTATATGCCGTATTGGTTTGTGGAGTAATTCTACACGCAGTTTAATGGGGAACAGCCTGGTCAGGTGCCTGAGTGCGTCCACAATCGGGCCTGCCAAAGAGCTTGTAGCTTGTAATATTGATGTCTGAAATTTCAAATTATCGGAATAACAATGTCATATGGTGTCAGGCTCTGATCATTTCTATGTGATGATTGCTAGCCGAGGATTTTGCATTATACTATGTCTGAACTGCTGTATATTATATACTACACCAAAATACTGATATTGCAAAGACATGCTAACAAAATAAAAAATAAGTTACCATGAAATAAAGGGCCAGTCGCAATAACTTTTTGATGATCTTTAAACACTGAGTATTTAGCTTGCCAAAACAAATGTCCATACATGTAGAATGTATTATTATTGTTTATTATTGAATTTTTCTCTGGACCATAATTCACTCGTCGACAGTAACAATGTAGTTTACCTGCACAAATGTACAGACTGAGGTGACAAGCTGAATGCTGTGTATCTCAATATACTGTGAGGAGTATAAACAAGAAACTGTAGATGACATCAAAAACAAAAACGGGAAAAAAAATGTCTTTAAAAATTACAGCAACCAGCCTTTAAAATGTGAATATGGCTTGCGTGTTTCTCTCTGTCTCTTAGCCTGTCTACAGCCACCTGTGCTATAACAGCCTTTGCCTGTCAGTATAGTTTGAACATTTTGCTGGGCACATATATATGCCTTTAGTACTCGGTTGTGGGAAAAGCGTATTTTACAGCACTTTGCCACAGTGGCTAGGCCGGCATTTTTTGGCAAAGAAGGCATAAGGGACTGTTGTGCCTGTCTGTTGTATATCTATTGACTGTATATGTGAAAATAAGCCTGTTATTTTTGTGTGCCAGATGTGTCTAATTTGTTGGCGCACTCTTGAACAGCTTTATGTGATCAAGTCAGTTGAGCCTCCAATCATCTTTTGTAGAGTGTGTAACAGCTTGCGGTGATCTCTTAACACCAAATATGACTATGCCAGACATAGGTGATTCCCTGTCACTCTGGAACTGTGTTGAGGGGAGGGGGAGGGGGCAAAGGAGGGAGAAACTCACAGTTTAATATAGAATTGTGACTTCATATGTAGTGTCCATAGCAGTTACATTGTTTTCATAATATTGCCAGAATTATCAAGTACTGTTTGTGTGTAATATTGATACATGTATGATCCAAATGGTTATTGTACAAGACATATGCTTTGAGGTTTATCCCCTAGAAAAGTGACAATGCTGTAACTTTGTAAAATATTTTCATATTTTATGTTCTAAATTATTTTCATATTTTGTGTTCTAAATGTTAAAAAGACTTATTTTCGTTAATTCATCTTCTTACTTTATTTTTGAAGTACAAAGGATTAGCCTTCAATGCCATCTCGAATGTATTTTGAAGAGTGTGTGATTTTATTGCTTACAAATGAATTCCTGTCCGGACTTAAATTCATTTGTCAACATTAACATGGGACATTACACCAATACATGTACAGGCTATGTCTACAAGGTGAATGCTATGAGTATATATAATAGAATAATATAGTGAGTGGAAGATTTAAGAAAGTGTATTTTACACAGATCTAAACAAATATACTTGAAAGTACTTCCAAGATTGCTGCTAACAGAGCTATTAATATCAACGGGAAAGTGTATTTACACAGGGAACAAAATAGTCGAGAATAGATCAAAAATTGTAGCAATTTTAGCCATGACTCTCTCTTATAACAAGTTACATGTACCTACAGGTTTCTGTATTTCCATTTGTGTATATTTTACTGTATTTTCCATCACAAGTTTTAGCAGTATGAGAATTAACGACTGGTATGTACAGGATTTGAGATTGTCATATTTTTTGTGTAATATTGACCAATGTCAGTTTTCCACTTAGACCGGAGAGATAATTTTTCTTTTCTTAAAATTTTTCCTTCTATCAAAGGCAGTTCTCATATAGTTGATCAAATCTCGCAAAAGAAATGAATTGATTTTCAAGGAAAATGTATTGGTTCTTTCCAATAATGTTGTTTCCTTTACGTAGGTGGATGAGATGTGGCTTTTGAGATTTAGTTCAAACTGCCAAAGTATAAAAATAAAGCTTGTAAAAATTCCATCAAGTCAGACACTAATTCTTTTAATGCTTTGAGTTTGAGATTTGAAGTGGAATTTGAATTGGGTTCTTATAGTAATAAAATTTGAATTGGGTTCTTATAGTAATAAAATTTGAATTGGGTTCTTATAGTAATAAAATTTGAATTTGATTCTTATAGTAATTTTATTTGAATTTGATTCTCATAGTAATTAAATTTGAATTGATTCTCATATTTATGCACTTTAGGGACACTCAATTTTATTACAAAAATTTTTCTGGTTTGCTGCTTATATAGACTTACTTTGATAGCTGTAGAATAAATAAACTTTTCTGGTTTTTGGGAAAATAAAAAAAATTCCTCATAGAGCTGACATACCAGGAGGGTATAGCGGCCATTTTGAATTTCAAATATCAGTAAATTTTAGGTAATTTGTTTCTCTGATATCAAAACTACTGGTGGCGTGACACCCTCCCCCCTGATATTTATTCCATATGATGAAACAGAATGATTTAATAGTTCTGAAAGAAAGTCTTAGTTTGGAGGAATTTTGAATTATTTAAGGAATAGAAGGCATTATACTCATCAGTGACATTTATTCTTGGCAAGAGAAATAGGAAAGCCAAAACTTCGCAGTTACGGCATAGCTGAGTACACTGATATCACTTTCCTCTCACCCAAGCCCCGTAGATAAAAATTAATGGTCTGCACGGAGCTGTAATAATACAAAAAAGAAAATCTTTTCAAAATTGTTCAACTTTGGCGTAATGTTGTCTCCATCGTCAACATATCATAAGATGGGTGAAAGCGTTCTATTTGCGTTGGTATGGAATCACTCTACACTGTAGAGCACTGACATGCATTTTATATGTGTGTATGTGCATATGCAGAGGAAATTGACCAAATTGACTTTGATTTTTTTAAAAACGGTGATTTTAATTGACCCATTTTTTTCAGGTGTATTGTAATATCTGTGTGGAAGATCACATGAGTCCCAGTTTATGCTTTGGTCAAATTTTGCAATTATTAGTGAACATCTAGTTATGAAAACACACACACACTCATAAGCTTGAGAACAACCAATATATCAAGTGTAAATCACTAAATGGTCAACCAGGTGGCCCTAATTGACCAATGGAAGTGTCTAAGATGGTGGACATGCAAGGCATGGTATTATAACATATTTTGACATGCATTGATTGTCGTTTGCAGACTTGTATAAAATACCTCTCTTGATGTTTTATTTCAGTATAACTTAGCAGTGTGTATAGCGAAAAATACCAGGATAATCTATGGTTTCATGTAAATTAGTGACAGACAAGTTTGTTCATTCCTTGTAGCACACACACTTAACCGAATATTAGTGTGAGCCAAATTAAATTAAACTTGCTCAATTGATTTCTAAATGTTTATTTTTCACAGAAAGATGTCATGTTACATGTACCCTTTCTTTTGTCAAAATGAAAATTAAAAAATAAGTGCATGTGGTCTGTTTTATAACTGCTCAATCAGCAAAATAGAAAATTGTCATTTTTAGTGCGTAATTTTGATTAATATTATTTGTATTATTTAAGGGTTAAATTTTTAGGTATGTACATTCTGTGCTCAGTGGGCGGAATTTTATCCTTGGTTTACGAGGGAGAAAGCTTCACCTTCTTATCGTCGCGGCAATGGTTACCATGGCAACTGCCTCCTAATTCTTGTCCTTGAAGAGCTTATTGTCAAAGGAGAAAAAAAAGAAGCAGAGGAAGAGATCACTGCCTGAAGGAATAGGATTTATTTTTAGCAGCCGTTTCTAAGTTTAGAATTTTTTCGAATAATTATATCAGAGGGACATCGGAGATTCAGGCTTTTGGGAAAACACGACTCTTTAAAGGTCACAGCAAATTATACTCCTTCAGCTTTTTGGGGGACATTCAATAGCAGCTTGTAAAAATGATACAGCCACTGGACTCTGTACTGCTTTATTTTTATCCCCCCTTTTTTTTCATTTGCTATGCAATGTAGTATTTTGCGAGTACAGTTTCAGACTTTAATCAGAGAAATGGTGGCATGAAATGATGTAGATGTAACCTGTGGCAAGGAGTAGCAACAATTGCACGTTTTTGGCTGATGGCTACAATAGGGGCAATCAAGCAGATGTTTTAGATATCAAAACATATGTACATGTATTTTCCCCAAGAAATCAGAGCTGTGTCTCCTTCCTCATGTCTGTGAAGTGGTTTTTGTAATTACAGTCCTCCTCCTCTCTACAGAAGAAAAATTTTGCCTTTTTTTGCAACGTTTTCTTTTTTCAATGCTATACAGCATGTAGTGCTTGAGGAACAATGTGTCATTATTCATTTATGCAAAATATATTAATAAGCTTTGTTTGAATATGCAAATTTTGAATTTCTAATCCATGATTATCAACGGAGAACAGTCAGATATCTTGGATTGTGTATTAATTATATACTCCACAGAAGGATTGATATTACCAATTTTCAAATCATTTTTCAGTCCTGTATAATATTTTCATTTTCAAATTGAATTGCCAGAGCGGTGTATATCAATATTATTACAAGACTGCCCGATCATTTGTCAGGAAAATTAAATTAATTGAACTGAAACTTTACTCCGAGACTTATTTATCATGAACGTCTAAGAGTTATGTAAACGATGTATCTTTATCTCAACTAGCATACATCCAGCTAGAAATATGAGTTTTCTGTATCAGGCATAAACATATTAAAATTTTAACATGGATTTTATTTTCCACCCTCAAGTTCATCCATTGTTGTTCAGCCACTTTTTGTTTCTGGAACATTTAATTACATTCCGTGATAAAGCTTGTTTTGGCATTTTAATTTAAAAGTAATTTTCAGCAATTTACAGCTTACAGCTGTATAAATCTTCATAAGCAGAAACAGTGCACATGATACTGCTAATGATAATTACCATGATAATGGTAATATCGATAGTAATAATCATACCGGTAATTATTATAATAGAATTTTGCAATTATGTCATGACCAAGTGCACAAATTCAAATAGGAAGAATTCCTCACAATGTGTCAATGCCTTTGTTATTTAGCAAAAATTAATATATTCTTTGAATTTCCACCGGACATTTTGAAATTATGCTTACGGTATTGCTGAATCTGTACCGTGTTTCCACTGACGTTATGATTGAAACAACATAATACAAAGATTTAATGTCAAGAAATCTAGCCACAGGCTACCGTAATGGATACAGGAACAAACACAAATTTTTGTTTACTGCAGCCTATGCTGCATGCGTGATTGATGCTATATTTAGTAACTAGCCTACGATCACGATCAGTGCTGTAGCAAAAGACTGTCAAGATGAGCTACCGATATGATAAAACATCTGAAAACAGAGAAACTACACGGTAGTCAGATTCAGGCTGTACAAGCCTCATCTACACAGATTTTTGGGAAAAATCAAAACACTGTCCTTTTGATAGAACTTTTTAAAGGTAATCAGAAATTACAGTTGTCAGCCTCTATACAGGAAAATCTGAGTGGCTTACAATTTTTTGTGAATGACAAAATGGTTTTGACTTTTGTTTAAAATACTGGAACAGTGGTAGGTCATCTATCTTAATCAAATCGGTGAAGGTAAATAGTTGTAGGTCATTAATTTTGTTGTTTGTCTGAAATCTATCCCCAAAGATCTAACAAAAAATTCATGGATGCACCAAAATTCAACAGTAATGAAAATAACTAGGTACTTGTACAAGAGGAGGAATTATTTTCACAAGGGAAGGAAATGTATAGAACAGCAGATTTCTACAGGGACGCAATTACCAATACTATCACCAAGAAGACATAGGTTTGTCTCCAGCAAGCTATTTTTGTCTGATATATGAGTGACCAGACAAACCATCCAACCCTGGGATTTCCTAAAGCTACACCATTAGTTGGTAACTCCCTGACAAATAGCCTGGATCCTCGTATACCAGCCAGTGAGATAATTATAGCTACCTGTACTTCACTTGTACTTTGACTATAGGCACATCTCTGTTTTCTTCTTCTAATATTCTTCCAGTACATGCCAGTATGGTAAGCTGATCACACTCTGGCCTACATCAAGTTATGTTGTCGTACATATATGTATTCATTGGTTTTGATTCCGTAAGATTTAGAACAAGATCTATCTTTGTTTATTTCAGGCCAACATAGATAGCACACAAACAACAACAACAACAAAATAAAAGTAGATAATAAAATCCCACTATTGTTCCTCTCTCTACTGGTGTCAATTCATTTAGACACCGGCAAATTCACCATCATTTGAACAAGTCAAAGAGGTCATCCCGTAGAAGCTTAGAAACCAACCTTCACAGCTTTTTGAAGCTTTTGAAGACATTCTGACCAAATATGAGAAAATTGGCCCTTTTAAAACTGATATATGCAAATTTCATCATCTTTTAAACAAAGCTGAATGAGGATGTCAATAGATGACCAACCAAATGTCAAAGCCATCAGTTGTTGCCCAGCCTCAACTATGTACCCATAAGTACCCAGTCAATCTCTACACACCTCACAACAGTTGTTGCCCAGCCTTGACTGTGTACCTGTAGTACCCAGTCAATTCCTGCACACCATGGTTGTCGCCCAACCTCAGCTGTGTACCCAGTGGTACCCAGTTGATCCCTACACACCTCAAAATCAGTTGTTGGCCAACCTAGCTCGACTGTGTACCACACCTCACCACAGTTGTTGCCCAATCTCAACTGTGTACCCAATGATACCCAGTTGATCCCTACGCATCTCACCAAAGTTGTTGCTCAGCCGCGACTGTGTGCCCAGTACTACATTAGACAATTCCTGCACACACCATACATGTAGTTGTTGTCCAGCCTTGACTGTGTACCCACAATGATACCCAGTTGATCCCTACTCACCTCACAATTGTTGCCCAACCTTGACTGAGTACCCAGTGATACCCAGTTGATCCCCATACACCTCACAACAGTTGTTGCCCAACCTTGACTGAGTACCCAGTGATCCCTACACACCTCACCACACCTTGATGTAAACATTTCAATTGAGGAGCAATTCACTCACTTAATCCCTGCACCTCTGACCATGGCCTGTGGTTCACAGCTCATTGCAAGATCATTTCACACCATAACAGTAAGGCACATGAACATTGAATTGTGTAGCGCAGTGTGTCTCCTGGCAAACAAAATTCAATTTATTTCCGCGATATTAGATTTTATCGGGTAAATTTGCTGAGTGCTAAAAAAACCCTCAGTCTCAAACATTAAATAACTCTAAATGTTTGCTCAAAGAAAACTAGACGAACTATGCAATGTCATTATTTACATAGGACGATGCCCGGCCAATTGACCAGTTTAATGTGAAAATAGAAAATTACTGCCCATTTTTCTGCACTTTGTTTGTACAAATTGAAAGGCCTTACAAACATTTAGCATTCGATTTATTGAGGGTTTTGTGCTTGGCTGCTCTGTACTTTTGAAAGTGAAATCAGATCAATTGCTGGCTTTGATGATACAAAATTGTTCCGATTTGGTGGTGGTTGTAATTTATCGATATTTGTCCACTGCTATTTGCTTCTGTACTGCTCGGGAATTTCAGTGTCTGTGTGTTTCTTCCAGGCTGATTAAATGACTGAAGGGTTGTTTTTGATTTGTTGAACGCTCATTCAATCAAGGTGATCAGTCTGAGATGCCGGTCGTGTTCGGCATGGAAATTTCGTCAAATTTGCGAGCCGGGGACATTTTGTCAAGTTTTATTGAACCAATTTTTTGTATTCATCAAAGGCGAAATTTAATTTATCAGCTTCGTAGTTGTAGGCCATCCATGACTTTTTAGCACATTGCGTAGTCAGACCAAATCAGTGTTCTTCATAGTTTGAAAAAACCGAGGGATAGCCAGTGAACATAAGTCCATTATTTGTATATTCTTCTCAAGTGAAAATATATTCTTTCAGATATATGCCTAGTTTGTCAGTTCCCTTTACTAAGCATTTGCCATGAAAGACATAATTATTATAAATTTGATAAATCAAATGAGAGAATTTGGTTTTGCTTCATAAGTTAATGTGACAAGCATGGTAGCATCTTCACAACAGGCGGCCACTGTGTACCGGTATACAGATTTCAAATTGTAGCGTGAAAGGGTATGTACACCTGTATTCATGTGATGTCATGTGTTCTGCATAGAGTGTGCTCATCCTCTATTGTTTTTAGTACTGGTACTGGTCAGTGAATACTTTTTTGAGTCGTAAAAAAGGTTTTCATTGTGGAAAATCTGCATGTATTTAGTGAGACTGTCATCGAGGCATTTTGATATCAGCTCAATTGAGCCAAACTGGCACAAAACCAGCCTGTGAATGTTGCATGTCATTTAAAACAAAAAAAGTCTACCAGTTTTGAAAGAATTAATATGTGAATGTGCTTCAGCAAGACCATAAATATATATTCTGTTGATATGTCGATATGTACTCCAGAAGTATACATTGTAGATAGATACAGCACGGTCCAATCATTTTTAAAGCCATATATATATATATATATATATATATATATATATATATATATATATATATATATATATATATATATATATATATATATATATATATAATATATATATATATATATATATATATATATATATATATATATATATATATATATATCTATATATATATATATATATATATATATATATATATATAATATATATATATATAATATATATATATATATATATATATATTACACACTTCATGTTCAAAGTTACTGCAATTTGCATAGGATAAATCCCTATTTCCCAATGTACTTGTCAAGCCATTTACGTGTGAAATGCAGCAGTATTATCTAAGGGACCGTCTCAGATTGTCGCAGAAGTTCAAAAAGCGAAATTTATTCGTTTAGGGGGGAGGGGGTTTGACCTCCATTCAATTAGTGAACTTCACTTTCGCTCTTTTATTTGTGATCACAAGTTTTCGTGTGTTTATTTTAAATTGAAGAAAAACTGCACACTCGTGCCAACAAATTTGTAACTGTTTCTCCATCTTGTTTGTGCCCAAACACAATTTACCGATAGGAACATTGTATCCTAAACATTTCATTCATCAAATTATACAAAGACAAAAAGTATCATTTTTTTAAAAATGTGCTATTTATAAGCGTCTGCTCTAACCACTAGATGTCTTTATTCTCACTTGTTATGCACCTGGTCATAGTCGTTTTAATATGATTGAACATGCCTGGGCCCCCTTGTCAAAGATTTTCGCTTATTTACCGCCCTTACCATGTACAAATTGCGTGTTCACAAAGACAAAGAACAGCACAAGAGATGCAAAAAGGGAAATTTGTAAAATAAAATGAAACTTTTATGCGGTAAAATGCCCTGTTAGTACTCAAATATGATCGTTTACTTTAATTGTAATGTGGCAAGGGGAATACGTCTTTAGTAGCTATAGCAAAATGCAACATTGTACTCTCAGGCAGACATGAACATTTCGCACTTTTGAAGTTTCGTTTAGAGGGAGGGGGAGGGGGTTTTGATCTAAACGAAGAAATTTCGTTTCTTGAACTTCTGCGACAATCTGAGACGGTCCCTAATTGTATGTGTGCTTTTGAGACCTCATTGGTATCTTGTTTATTACTAAAACTTCAGTGTACCTGTGTGGATGTAAATGTTATTGAGACATTTGATAAAGTGGCCATTTGTGTAATGTACGCAACACAGGCAAATCCTGATTTAGACATTTGATAGAGTAGCAATTATGTAATGCAAAGTTATTGATGCGAGATGATGAGAAAAATGACCCTGAAAAAAAAGGAGCATTAACCAATGGTACATCACAGAATGCACGCAATAGTAAACGGTAGAAATCAAAATCTTCACATTCTGCTATTGCCAACAGTGCTTGGCATAAAGTAGGGAAAGGAAGGCGTATACACTGTACACACACCTAACATGAGAATTCTGCCTTCTGTGTGTGTTCAGCATAGAGAAATATAAAGATGGTGGATGCATGTCAACACCAAGCACCAGCTGTGTGGTGTACCTTGTCCTATCCGAGATTATCAGTTGAAGGTCACTGTCAATGTCAGGTTGCAGTGACTGATTCTGTTTGATTTTGAGAAAATTAATTCTGAATCAGGGGTATGTGGGATGTGTTTACAATACTGATGAATTTATTCAAGAGCTAGTGCCTTTGTGTCTTTCATCGCCCTACAGGATGGCTGGGTGGTTGCTTCTTGAAAGAGGAATTTTTAATCTAGCTTGTGGTCAAACATTGTAATGTTATTGTTAAAACAGAGAATGACGCCAACATTAAATATTTGTAAACTTTCAGCAATTTTGTTTGCATTGTAAGAATTTGTAATATTGTGATCCAAGATTTCTGATGTTGGTTATGAAAGAGGTTTGTTTAACATACGCTTGAATAAAGCTTGAAGACAAATTTCAGTATCTTGCTTTAAAGCGCTTCTGTTGTCCTTGTTTAAGTTGTCATCAACAGCTGACATGATATCGTGAAAGCATTTTGTTATCCTGCTGAAAAAAATTCAGTCAAGAAACGATGCACTGTTTGAACTTCAGCCTTTTAGTGATGTGCGTCTGTAAGTGTTTTTGCAAATGTTTGAATCACTTATTGTGCGCCGGTGTTTCAAATATATTTTCATATTTTGCCAATTGTGCTCAAGTTGAGGGGTCTCAGATAGATAGTCTGCAGCATTTTGATTGGACCAAGTCAACCTAATCGATATCAGTATAGCACCGGATGATCAATACACATATTTACATCTGACACTTCAATAAGGATTAACAGATAAATTGAGAGAAAAACACGCAGCACCTTGTTTTCGGTGATTTGTCGGTGATTGATTTATTTTCTTGAGAAATATCAGGTGTCAGAATCAGGTGTCCGTGAAAACTTCCGCTTTCTCGTTTTGTGTCGTGTTTGGCAGTAGTACAATCGATCAAAATCATGAATCTATTCACTGTCCATTTTTGATGGGATTTAGAATTTCTGTGAAGTTGAATCCCCTGGTTAGTTAGCCAAGGCTATATACACACGCAATCACAAGTTGGTGCTCGTTACTTTTTGCTTTATTAAAATTCTCTGTGAACAACAGATGTGTGGATTTATCAGAGGCAAAGCCTATAGGTGACATTTCAATTGAATGATGGAAATTCGTTTTCAGCGTTTCATAAATTGATCTTGGTGTCTTCAAAATATTGCATTTCTAGATAGTTGCAGTGGTCATAATCATCATCATCATCTTGGTCGTCGTCGTTATTGTCATCATGATATTATTATCACTACCATCATCACAGCTGCCATCGTCATGTCGCTGACCCCATGCTGCTGACCTGCATGTATGTTCCAGGGATGCTTGAAGCTGACTGACATAAGTAAATGTGTTTTAGTGATGGTTGCAACATGGAAGATGTCACTGACATCCAAATAAGCCGACGACAAAAACATGCTAAAAACCAACAGATGGTTTTAGCTACCCAAAAATCCCCGCCTCAAAGCAATACACATTTTGATATCATCATCCCATCATCAGCATCATCTGTCATCGTTGTCGTCACAGTCATCATCGTCACTATTATTGTCATACTTGACTCACAGAGGCCATCTCTAACCTACTTGTGTGTAAACTGTTACATATAAACAAATGTTAGCGATACTCTTGCATGAGAAAGCTTTCAGTGACATCGAAACACACAAGACACACTTACAAAAACACATTAAAAACCAACCAGTGGTGGTTTCGTTACATCATCTGATATAAATCACAGGATACGAGAGATAGCTCCTGTGATCCCCCACGCTGCTTTCCCCCGTCACAATCCCACTCTCGATCCGATGAACATCCAGAAAGGTCATAGGAGTACTCGGCTACTGGATAATAATGACTGTCATATGGGAAATGCCAGGGGAAAATGCCGTGGGAATTTCCCGTCGCTTACAGTGTGCAACTCCGACTGTAATCAAGTCACTGGTTAAAGGGTATTGACATGGAAAAGGGAAATATTGGTCATGGCACGGTATAAACTGGTTGTCAGGATGAACGCAACCTACATGTACTTAAAAGCAATATTTTAATATGGCTACCAAAACATGCACTGGAACAGCAACTGCTGCATTCATGGGGTTTTTTTTTGTATTTTTAACCCTTTGAGTGCTCTAATTTTTTCCCACCAAAATTTTAGTGCAGCATTTTACAAATTTTTCTGAATTTTTCTGTAATTTTTGGACCGAGTGGATATCACATGTCATTGGCCACATTTTTTTATCAAAACTTTTTGAAAAATGAAAAAAAATTGAATGAGAATATTTTATAAAGGCAACAAAAATTGACTTTGATGCTCAGAAGGTTAATTTTTTTCCCCAATTGTCAATTTGGTCATGTCTTTGTACAAGTACCATATCTTTGATAAACATTCTCTGTTCCATCCTCCATTTTCTCTCATTTCGTGGTTGGATTTACTAAGCTTAATAATAACCAAAAGATGGTAGTATAAAAACAGTTTTCCCGTAACAATAACTTCATTAAGCGAGCTGGAGCTTTTGTCTGCCACTCGAACCTTCGCAAAAATCAAGTTACGTCAGTAGCTGTTGTTGTAAAGATGCCTGTGGTTTATGACTTTGACAGTTGTGCAGTCACCATAGCAATATAATTGTATTTTCATATCGTTACTTTCTCACCGAAAGGAACACAGAAAATCTCAACAGAGAAGAATAAAAGCTGGTGAAAAGCCAGTAATGTAACTTTCGCACTTGCCTCATTGTGACAAAACAAACATGATATTCTACACATCTTAGATACGGCGTTTACCTTGGGTTACTCAGCTATGTATTTTTGTAAAGAGATGGTCAAAAGGGATAGTCCATCATCAATTTTACCTTTTCAAGTAAAAATAATTCAAAATTATGCTTTTTAGTAATCTGCAAGATTATGTTTGTTTTAAAAACAATGTTACAGATTTTGAAAAACGAACATAGTTTACATTATTTTGAGCAGTACAGCTGATCAAAAAATGCTATGATGGGTTTGATAAATCAAATTTACACTGAAAAAGTGGAATGAAAATAAGAAAAACGTACACCTCGTCCTTGAATGTGATACTGTGGAAGAGCTTTCTACATCACAGTCAATTCATGAGAGTCAGATTGAACCGAACAATAATGAGAGAAATGATGGGATTAAATTGGCAGGATTACCGTAGCAATACATAAATACCATACTTTATACTTAACATTTTATTTGTATTTTTCCTTAACACAGATCTTGAAACCCAATACCACAGCGGTTTAAGGCTGGGGAGATTTTTTTCCCTCCTCGTGGAACATCTTAAATGGCAGTATAAACCTTTTCATTTGTAATAGATGTTGAAGCACACAAAGGGAGACTTTGATTGATTTTTGGCGCAAGAGGAGATTATCATGTCAGGGATATATTTTGTGAAATTGACATCTTTTGATAGCGGCAAATCAATGATAGTTATTTGGTGAGCCAGTCAAAAGACTTGGTTTGAATCATAATATGCTGATTACCAGTGCTGTGCATATGCTGTGGTCCACTACTGCTCGGTGCATAATGGGTTTTGTAAGACTTATTCAGAAGGAAAATGAGAGGGGCTGGGGATGGGGGGTGGGGTGTCAGGGATTACAGCTGGGCTATTGATTGACCTCACCATGTAGAGTTCTGTATGTGCAATGTAATAATTTACACAAAGCAAGTATATCTGCCATTTTCATGTATGTCAGTGCACTTTTAATGCTTTTCTATTTTAGGGAATAACTGAATTCCATTTTATCCATTATTTATTTATTTATTTATTTATTTATTTATTTATTTATTCCATTTTATCCATTATTTATTTATTTATTTATTTATTTATTTAATTATTTAATTATTCCATTTTATCCATTATTCATTTATTATTTATTTATTTATTTATTTATTACATGTATTTATTTTAGTTTCTCCATCTATTTTAGGGAATGACCAAAATGCCTTTCTTTCTTTCTTTCTTCATTATTTATCGATTGATTTATTAATCTATTTATTTATTTGCTTGTTTGTTCATTTTACATTTTGTTTGTTTATTAATTTAGTTATTAACTTACGAGTCCAGAGTTTTGCAAGTTTCATCCAGCTCCCTCAACCTTTGACAATGAAAAGAGAATGAAATTGTCATGCGACAAAAATAAAAGTCCATTATAAGTATGAAAATCTCCGCATCAGTTTCTTTCTTTAATATCAGTACCTGTGAGACCTTGGGACCGTGTCTTGTCTTTTTCCCGTCAAAAGTGTACTCAGCAAGATAATCATTGTAGTGTGCCAAAACAATACAACAATCTTACCAATGGATGTCATGTCATTCAAATTAAAGTAGTTAATGTGCCTCAAAAAGGAAAGACTTCAAGTTTTGCTCAAAGATTTGTAAATCAAACTTTCAACCATTCTCTTACCAAATTGTTAATAAAAATCATAGGTCACGGTGCAAAGTTTGGAACTAGCCAAAAAATTGCTCAACATTTTGTGATATTTGAAATTAAAATGGCCGTCATCCCTGTGATAACTGTGGGGTAAAATTGAAATTTTGGATTTTTGAAAAAAATAAGATCATGGTGAATTTTCTTTCTCCAGGAGCTTTAAAATGAGCCTCTACCAGTGGTAGATCAGGAAAGAATTGTAGAAATGTGAGAGTCCAAACATCTATCCCCAAGGCACGTTCTACCTTTAATAGACTGGAAGTGAGGGCTTGCTGTCATAGTAATGCAACGATTATAATAGGGAGGAATTATCTTGCAGTCTGTGGGGAAGAACAAAGCTGTTTTGGTAAAACTATCAGGCAAAGGTAGATGAAATAGAAACTGAAATGTTAAACATTGAGTCATATTTACTGGTCTGGGATGTATCGGTCAATGAGAACAGGAAGAAGGCAATATTTACAATGTCAAGAACCAAAAACAAACAACTTTGTCCTTTGCCTGGAATTGAAGTGGTGAATGTAAATGGTGAATCAAAAATTTTAAAGGTTATAAAATCTTTCTGAGGAACATACCCATGAAACGCTTGACTAAAAAACTGTTAAGACATTTCATTTCATTCATGTCTATTGCCATTGAAGCTTAAAAATATACATAAATTATTTATAACTATCCAAAGTTCACAGCACAACACTGAAATAGCAATCTTGGAGTCCAAAAAAATAGCTTTTCGCTAGTCAAGTTTGGCTTTACCTCACAAATTATTTTGCATGTAATATAATACCGTAATGAGGGCTGATAGTTTCTTTA